>NC_140284.1:13323662-13587270 GCF_964030765.1 Micromesistius poutassou | reverse complement strand
CTGTCTGTCTGTCTGTC
Organism: Micromesistius poutassou; assembly: GCF_964030765.1. Lineage (NCBI taxonomy): Eukaryota > Metazoa > Chordata > Actinopteri > Gadiformes > Gadidae > Micromesistius > Micromesistius poutassou. The sequence goes on along the minus strand of NC_140284.1, from coordinate 13,587,253 downwards.
TGTCAGTCAGTCCTACCTCTCCCAGGTGGTCTATGAGGCAGGTTCTTGGGGTCAGGTGGTTCCAGGACTCTCCCGGATCCTGGGGGGCAGGGCTGATGATGGGGACCACGTTGATGTGTTTGGAGGAGCTGCGCAGCCTCTTGGAGAGGACGGAGCTGTAGCTCTGGTCCACGAACACCAGGACCCGGCTGGCCCTGCAGCCCGCCAGGTCCACCAGCAGTTCATTCACAGAGTAACGCTCCTTCAGCTCCGCCTGCAGGAGCACAGGTCAGGTTAAAATACCACAGGTCAAACTACCACAGGTCAGGTCAAACTACCACAGGTCAGGTTAAACTACCGCAGGTCAGTTTAAACTACCGCAGGTCACCGCCAAACTAGCACAGGTCAGGTCAAACTACCACAGGTCAGGTCAAACTACCGCAGGTCAGGTCAAACTACCACAGGTCAGGTTAAACTACTGCAGGTCAGGTCAAACTACCGCAGGTCAGGTTAAACTACTGCAGGTCAGAGCCAAACTACAGCAGGTCAGGTTAAACTAATACAGGTCAGCCCAAAACTACCACAGGTCAGGTCAAACTACCACAGGTCAGGTCAAACTACCACAGGTCAGGTTAAACTACTGCAGGTCAGGTCAAACTACCGCAGGTCAGGTTAAACTACTGCAGGTCAGCGCCAAACTACAGCAGGTCAGGTTAAACTAATACAGGTCAGCCCAAAACTACCGCAGGTCAGGTCAAACTACCACAGGTCAGGTCAAACTAGCACAGGTCAGGTCAAACTACTACAGGTCAGGTTAAACTACCACAGGTCAGCCCCAAACTACCGCAGGTCAGGTTAAACTACCACAGGTCAGGTTAAACTACCACAGGTTAGCAACAAACTACCGCAGGTCAGGTCATACTATCACAGGTGAAACTACCACAGGTCAGCACCAAACTACCGCAGGTCAGGTCAACCTAGCACAGGTCAGGTCAAACTACCACAGGTCAGGTCAAACTACCACAGGTCAGCCTCAAACTACCACACCACAGGTCAGCTCCAAACTACTGCAGGTCAGGTCAAACTACCACAGGTCAGGTAAAATGACCACAGGTAAAACTACCACAAGTCAGGTAAAACTACCACAGGTCAAGTTTGACTCAAATTACAGGTCAAACTACCACAGGTTTGACTCAAATTACGGCACCACAGGTCAGCTCCAAACTACTGCAGGTCAGGTTAAACCACCACAGGTCAGGTCAAACTACCACAGGTCAGGTCAAACTACCACACCACAGGTCAGCTCCAAACTACCACAGGTCAGGTCAAACTACAGCAGGTCAGGTCAAACTACCGCACAACAGGTCAGGTCAAACTACTACACCACAGGTCAGGTCAGACTAGCACAGGCCAGGTCAAACCACCACAGGCCAGGTCAAACCACCACAGGTCAGGTCAAACTACCACACCACAGGTCAGCTCCAAACTACCACAGGTCAGGTCAAACCACCACAGGTAATACTGCCTGTGTGTGTTTGTGTGTGTGTGTGTGTGTTACTTGCGTACTATGCCGTTGAGGTTGTGGTCCCAGAGCAGCATGGAGCCGTCAGTACACGTTGGGGAGTTGAGGAAGAGGACCAGAGAGTCCACGCAGTGATGCTTCCTACACACATAGGACACGTACTGACGAATCACAGCCTTCTCTACTGCTGGGAGAGCGCCCTGCAGACCCTCTGGAGAGAGAGAGAGAAGATACCACTTCACTGTCTGACTTCCTCAGCAAAATGTCCATAGTTGACTTGACAGACAGACAGACAGACAGACAGACAGACAGAGAGAGAGACAGACAGACAGACAGACAGACAGACAGACAGACAGAGAGAGAGAGAGGCGACCTGGCGAGGAGGGGTTAGTACCAGGAGTGTGTCCGGGGCCAGAGAAGAAGGTCTTGATGTGGTCCTGGTGGAAGCCGTTGGCCCTCAGCATCTCGTAGAACTTCTGGAGGGACTGCAGCTTGTGCTGGAACAGGATCTGCTGCTGCCAGCCTCCTGGACACACATGGGATGCTGGTGATGTACATATATCTATATCTATTTCTATATCTATATCTATATGGATGGATATATCTAGGTGTAGATACCAGAGAGGAGCAGGGCGTGGTCGCAGGTCTGGTAGAGCCTGCAGGAGCCCTGGGAGGCCAGGGGGGGGTGGTGGCATCGCCGGGTGTTTCTGTTCAGCTCACAGCTGGACAGCTGCTGGCTGGGGGGGGGCGCGGGGAGGGTCCGGGGGCACGGCCCAAACTCAGGGTGCTCTGGGGGAGAAGGAACCACCTATCAGGACTTCCAGACACAAGGAGGAGGATAGCGGGGGGTCATGGTGGTCTCATGAAGGCCTGATGGTGGCCTCATGAAGGTCTCATGAAGGCCTGATGGTGGCCTCATGGTGGTCTCATGAAGGCCTGATGGTGGTCTTATGGTCGTCTCATGGTGGTCTCATGAAGGTCTCATGGTGGTCTCAGGGTGGTCTCATGAAGGTCACATGAAGGCCTCATGAAGGTCTCATAGTGGTCTCATGAAGGTCTCATGGCGGTCTCATGGTAGCCTCATGAAGGTCTCATGGTGGCGTCATGGTGGTCTCATGGTGGTCTCATGAAGGTCACATGAAGGCCTCATGGTGGTCTCATGGCGGTCTCATGAAGGCCTCATGGTGGTCTCATGAAGGCCTCATGGTGGTCTCATGAAGGTCTCATGGTGGCCTCATGGTGGTCTCATGGTGGTCTCATGAAGGTCTCATTGTGGTCTCATGAAGGCCTCATGGTGGTCTCATGAAGGCCTCATGGTGGTCTCATGAAGGCCTGATGGTGGTCTCATGGTGGTCTCATGAAGGCCTCATGGTGGTCTCATGGTGGTCTCATGAAGGTCTCATGGTGGTCTCATGGTGGCCTCATGGTGGTCTCATGGTGGTCTCATGGTGGTCTCATGAAGGTCTCATGGTGGTCTCATGAAGGCCTGATGATGGTCTCATGGTGGTCTCATGGTGGCCTCATGGTGGCCTCATGGTTCTCTCATGGTGGTCTCATGAAGGCCTCATGAAGGTCACATGAAGGCCTCATGGTTGTCTCATGGTGGCCTCATGGTGGTCTCATGGTGGCCTCATGGTGGTCTCATGAAGGTCTCATGGTGGTCTCCTGAAGGCCTGATGGTGGTCTCATGGTGGTCTCATGAAGGTCTCATGGTGGTCTCATGAAGGTCTGACGGTGGTCTCATGGTGGCCTCATGGTGGTCTCATGGTGGCCTCATGGTGGTCTCATGAAGGCCTCATGGTGGTCTCATGGTGGTCTAATGGTGGTCTCATGGTGACAGATCATGGATGGATGATGGAGGATGATGGATGGCTCACCGATACACCTGAGTCTCTGTGTTTTGTTGCTGTCTCTCAGTCCAACCACTAGGGGAAGGAAGGTGACCTCACATGGCCCCGCCCTCGGCTCCAGGTTGCTAAGCAACCGCTGGGACGTGGACGAACGACGCTTCAACTGGTTCTGACAGCGACCCTTCAACGCCAGAGTCAAACACTCCTCCCCTTAAAGAAAGAGAGACACACTTATCATCTAGACAGAGATAGAGGAATAGTAAAGTAGTCAAAGTAGGCGTGTAAAAAAAATACCAAATACCTTGTAAAACAAACACAAATACACACAGACACACACATGGGTATTGTGACTATGCTTTGCCATTATGGTCTGAAAATAAGCATAATAGGTATAGAAGTTCTTATAATTGAATATATCAATAATGAGGCAAGGAAGTCTGGGGCCCCCTTCTAGAGCTGCTGCCCCGCGACCCGACTACGGATAAGCGGTTTGAAGATGAGGATGAGGATGAGGATGAAGAATAATGACAGGAATACCGAAGTAAAGGCCCTCCATGAGTGAACAGCGTTTCTTGGTCACGTTCACGTCCACGTAGAAGAGAACCACAGGGTGGCCAAAGTTCTCCCCGGGGCTGGGGTCCACTAGCAGGACCGCGTCGTGGGCCGCCGCGGGCCGGGGGGCCCCGGCTCTGTAGCCCCCCAGCCCTGTGGGGTCCGAGGAGTCCGGGAGCAGGGCCACCACCTTATCTGGAGCTCCTGGGAGACAAGCATTAGACCAGCTCCTACCCAGAGTCACACACAGATCGTGATTTCATGGATTGATCATCACTATTATATCAGAATGATAATAATCATGTATTCACCAATACCTCACTATTATATTATATCAGAATGATAATAATCATGTATTCATCAATACCTCATTGTTATATTATATCAGAATGATAATAATCATGTATTCAACAATACATGATTATTATATTATATCAGTATGATAATAATCATGTTTTGATCAATACCTCATTATTATATTATATCAGTATGATAATAATCATGTATTCATCAATACATCATTATTATATTATATCAGTATGATAATAATCATGTATTCATCAATACATCATTATTATAGTTCAGCAGAATGATAATAATCATGTATTCATCATCAAGACATCATTATTATATTTTAGCAGAATGATAATAATAATGTATTCATCATCAAGACATCATTATTATATTTTAGCAGAATGATAATAATCATGTATTCATCATCATTATTATATTTTAGCAGAATGATAATAATCATGTGTTCGTCATCAATACATCATTATTATATTTTAGCAGAATGATAATAATCATGTGTTCATCATCAATACATCATTATTATATTTTAGCAGAATGATAGAGGCCTAAGTGGGCCTCCACAGGCTCCAAATAATACTTACACTACTACGTACGAATAATAATGACTAATAATAATAATAATAAAATAATAATAATAATATTGTATAATTAATAATTAGGAGAAGAAGAAAAAGAGATGAATCATCATCTCCATGATCTTCGTGATCATTATATAAAGGAGAACATAAAATAATAATTGATAATAAAAAATGACTTTGCGAATTATTGGGCTTTTAAATGTTTTAAGCTGTAGCAAATATGGACTAGGCCTTCTAGTCTTCTATTAAAATTGAAAGTATTGGCTACTTCTGACCCACTAATGAAACCGGACGGGTCCTACCGAGGTGGGTGACCGGCTCCGAGGCGTACAGGGCGGCGGTGAGGAGCTGCAACCCGCCCGGCCTGCAGCCCCCCTCGGCCGGGGCGGAGCCCACACGGCGACACCGCTGGAGCTTCAGGTACTGCACGGCGCTCCGCCCCCACCGCTCCAGCTGACCCAGCCTCGCCCTGGGCGGGGAGCCCCGGGCCGGAGGAGTGCCGGTCCCGGAGCCCAGCAGACAGAGAGCCAGGAGCAGGAAGGAACAGACTAGCCTCATCTCTCCGACCAGCGAGCCTCAGCCCGACTTGCTCCGGGAGGACGGACCGTGTAGTGCGAACAGACGGGAACTCTGCCGGCGGAAAGTTCTTGTGTCCCGCCGGTTGTTAAACTCGGTGGTCCTCTTGAGGGAAGCGGGTTGACTCCCGGGTGAAGGGGTGAGCACTCCCGGGCGAAGAGTGAGCACTCCCGGGTGAAGAGTGCGCGTGTCGAGTGTGTGAAGTGGAGAAGAAGGTTTCCTCAGCCTTCAGGAGATTCACAGCGAGGATGGAAGTACACACACACACACACACACACACACACACACACACACACACACACACACACACACACACACACACACTCTCTCTCTCTCTCTCTCTCTCTATAGTAAAAGTCTCTCTCACTCACTCACTCACTCACTCACTCACTCACTCACTCACTCACTCACTCACTCTCTCTCTCTCTCTCTCTCTCTCTCTCTCTCTCTCTCTCTCTCTCTCTCTCTCTCTCTCTCTCTCTCTCTCTCTCTCTCGCACACTCTCCCCATCCTCTCATTTCTCAATCTCTTTGTTTTCCTCACCCTCTCTCTTTTTCCACCCCTCGGGCGATATAGCACAAACACACACACACACACACACACACACACACACACACACACACACACACACACACACACACACACACACACACACACACACACACACACACACACAGATATTTACGCTAAGCTCAAACCTGATTACATTACATTATTTAATCCTGTCTAATTGATTGGTTTTTCATTACTTTATTACTTTGTTTTCCCTTACCATTTTCTTAACTGTAATCTATTGTCTATCTATCTATCTATCGAGTATCTATTAGGGATATCATATATATCATAAAGTTTAAGCATACTCAGCTACTACCAATCTGCCAATAAACTATTTGCACAACACGCCTCTCGGTCGTTGTTTTCCACTAGCGGCGGACACTCAAAGTTCATCTGAGTGAACATACATCAAAGAGTAGCGGCACTGCGCAGGTCCACTTAAAGGTGTGAAGGTCCGAGGAACAGCTGATGAACGTGAACCACCTCGGTCAGCTGACCCGAGGCCAGCTGTGAGCTGAGGTGTGTCGGTCTTCTCCACTTCACACACTCGACACGCGCACTCTTCACCCGGGAGTGCTCACTCTTCGCTCGGGAGTGCTCACCCCTTCACCCGGGAGTCAACCCGCGTGTGTCGGCACGTCTAACTGATCAGAGATCAGTCTGGTAACTGATCAGAGATCAGTCTGGTAACTGATAACTGATCAGAGATCAGTATGGTGGACTGAAGCGTGCTGGTTTGAAGTAGGAAGCGGATGTTTCTAGTAGTGGCCACACACACACACACACACACACACACATATATATATATACGTTTGGGGAATGATGATTTTATATATATATATAAAATCACCATTCCCCAAACGTCCACTACGGGTCACTGCTGTCACGTGTATGATTAAAAGGCGGATGTTGTATTGTTTACTTCCGCCATCGGATCGTCTCCAATGAAATCCTCGAGGAAAACGTCTAACCCAAATCATCTAACCTGACTCATCTAACCCGACTCATCTAACCCGACTCATCTCACCCGCTTCATTGGTCTCCCTCAGCGTGGATCATGTGTTCAGATTGAGGTCTCGTGAAGGTAACCGTTAAACCGTCTTCTCATGTATCTGTTGCGCGCGCTGTAAACAGACCTGTAGGCCGACCTCCCGTCTGGTTTAGTCCTGCCTTGGTACCTAGGAGCGGACTAATGTAGTCCACCCAGACCTGTAGGCCGACCTCACGTCTGGTTTAGTCCTGCCTTGGTACCTAGGCGCGGACTAATGTGGTCCACCCAGACCTGTAGGCCGACCTCACGTCTGGTTTAGTCCTGCCTCGGTACCTAGGCGCGGACTAATGTGGTCCACCCAGACCTGTAGGCCGACCTCACGTCTGGTTTAGTCCTGCCTCGGTACCTAGGAGCGGACTAATGTGGTCCACCCAGACCTGTAGGCCGACCTCACGTCTGGTTTAGTCCTGCCTCGATACCTAGGAGCGGACTAATGTGGTCCACCCAGACCTGAGAAATTGTTTAGATAATTCCTCATCCCTTTGTTTGAAACAACGGAACGAGGTTGGGGTTAGGTCCTGTGGGTTGGGGTTAGTTTGGGGTTAGGTCCTGTGGGTTGGGGTTAGTTTGGGGTTAGGGCCTGTGGGTTGGGGTTAGTTTGGGGTTGGGGTAATTTTGTGGTTAGGTCCTGTGGGTTGGGGGTTAGTTTGGGGTTGGGGGTTAGATTGGGGTTAGGTCCTGTGGGTTGGGGGTTGTTTGGGCTTAGGGCCTGTGGGTTGGGGTTAGTTTGGGCTTAGGTCCTGTGGGTTGGGGTTAGGCCCTGTGGGTTGGGGTTAGTTTGGCTTTGGGGTTAGGTCCTGTGGGTTGGGGTTAGTTTGGGGTTAGGTCTGGTGGGTTGGGGGTTAGGTTGGGGTTAGGTCCTGTGGGCTGGGGTTAGGTCCTGTGGATTGGGGGTTAGGTTGGGGTTAGGGGTTAGGTCTTTGTTGACGGTGCGGTCCTGTGGCTTCAGGATCCTGGTCGGGGTCCAACATGGACGTGAGCATCGCGGTGTCGCTGATCCGGGGCCAAATGGGCACGGTGGTGGAGCGGGCGGTGAACGGGGCGGTGGAGACGGTCCTGGCTGAAATGCTGCGCATCGTGGGGGTGAAATTCGAGGAGCTGAAGGCCCAGGTGGCCGCCCTGCAGCGGGACAAGGCGGCAGTGCAGCGGGAGAAGTCCCTGAAGGAGAAGGAGAACGACAAGATAAGGGCCATGCTGAGGTACACAGAGCTCAAGCTCAAGTACTACCGCCAGGGGGTGGAGGAGGAGATCCAACAGAGGGCCACCACCTCGTCTCATCCCAGCAGCCAGCACGCCTCTCCGTCCTCCACGGCCCGGGGACCTGAGGCGCCCGGGGACACGGGGCCCGGCCCCGGGCTGCTTGGCCGGGCCGCCTCGGAGAACAGCCAAGGTGACTCAAACAGACCCAATACTTCTCATGTTCTGTCTCCCAGAAAAGAAACAGAACTGCACACTCTTTGTTCTCCACCTGACCCTCTACATCAGCGCTCTCCAACCTTGAGGTCAGGACCGGGTTGCGGCCCATGTTGGACCGGGTTGTGAGGACAGGACAAATAGCAGTATGTTATATGTATAAAATCTAAAAATAATGTTTTCCTTTTATTGCAGCCTTTAAAAGTCGTCCTTCAAAACCAAATCATTGATTAAGGGAGCTTGTTCAGTGCATTCGTTTAATCCTAAATAGAACAGGCACTGACATACACGCCTGGTAACCAAGTGTATGCCACAACACATCTCTGCATCCGACATGCATGATGATTTATGAGACTTTCAATTGAAAGGGCTATACTCAAAGTAAACAATATTACCTATTCGAATTCTATCCTACAGTGTTGTTACACTTGCTTTGGCGTTTGACTCGTTGACCGGGGTACTTGTATACAACATGAGAGGGCGGTAGAGCTCCAGGGGGATTAACCTACAACGCTGACTACATTGACCAGGCGTGGGCACACAACCCTTTCCTCAAGTAGTTTCTGATTGGCTGTGTGTTAAATTAAATGCATAAATAAAGTTGTTTTTGTTTTTGTACAGACCGATCAGAGAATACAATTATTGCACATCGCTTTATCAAACACAGATTCAGCAAGTTGCGATACACCCTCTTTTGCACATATTTATGTTACTTTTTTTTGAGCAGTCTCTGCCTAGCGATTCCTTTTCCAGATTCGCTGGTGAGTTCATGTTAATTTTGGGCCTTAAACACTGCTGACCCCTTGTCTACTCCTTAATGTGAAGTACAAAGACCCACACCCTCCCTTTGTATACATGCTGTACGCAGAAGTGTCAATTCTGCATACACAGGCTATAATACAACACAATAATTACACTGAATTAGATTTAATCGGTAGAACCTTCTAGTTTTTATGAGTTATTATATGAATTACATTTTGAGAACAATACATAGCCCTCCCTTCGATTAGTCGTGTCTGAACACTTTTAATTGATCTGTTCGCAGTAAACCCCGCCTCCCAGAGTGGCAGTCGGCCCATGGTCAGAGTTAGCCACCAATCAGATGAAGGATCTGAGGTTACTGAGCTGACCAACCAGACTGATCAGTCAGATGTCCTGCCTGACGGGCTGCTGGGATATGGTGGCTCTGGCCAGGAACACGGCTCAGGTAAGCCCCTTGGGGTAGTGCATGTGGGGACGTTATTCTTAAAGGTGACATATTATGATGTTTTTCCAACAAGTAAACGTAGTATATGAGTTCCAGAAAACATGTTTTTGAAGCCGTTTGCTGGAAATAGATTTTAGGAAAGAAATTCTCGCCTACCGCTATTCCCCTCTGTTTCAGTCCCTTCAGAATGTGCTGTTTATGGTGTCTGTAGCTTTAATGCAAATGAGCTGCTGCCCATTGACCAATGAGCTGTCAGAGTGAACCACAGTATGGAGGAGAAGTGAGTGTTGCCCTTTGCGGACTCACAAAGCTCTATTATAATAATAATAATATCATGATAGCTGGGCGATAAATTGTCCCAGAAATTATTGTGCTAAGTGATAGGGGTGTAACGGTACACAAAGGTCACGGTTCGGTACGTACCTCGGTTCTGAAGTCACGGTACGGGACGGTACGGTTCATAGTTAAGGGGAAAAATGAAAACTGCTTGTTTGCTTGTTTCTCAACAACGGAGAATGGCCGTAGATCAGCAGTAATGTAAAAACTTGGTTATGGCATCAGCCCGTTCTGAATCCCCAGACAGGGAACAGCAACGGTGATTGTAAGGGCTGGCACTTTTTATTCGATATTCGAATTTGCATTTGAATTTGACATGCGATATCTGTATTTGAATATATACAATCAAACTGGTTTTTAAGTGCCATGTTGTGTAGCGGATTTTACAGCCAATGATTAGACCATTTGGTTTTTACTTTTTATTTTATTATTTGCCATCTCATCCATTCGCAGGCACGCTAATCAAGTAAATAATATATCCTGATTCGAAAATGGATAACACACGGAGCAGCCAGCCTGAGCGGTAAACTGCGACCCCCAAGTCATCCCTGCTGACAGCAACACGCTGCATTGGTGGAGACACGGGCTGCAACAAATACCCGCTTCTCTCAACATAGACGCGCGTATACCTGTGTGTGCCAGGCACGTGTTCTCCGCCGCACGTAACATCATGAATAAAAAGAGAGCCGCACTTGATCCAGATCAAGTTGATAGCTTGGTATTTCTAGCAAAAAACATTAAGAAACTATTTATTGCAGGGGGGGGTGGGGGGCAGGTATGTACGCCACATTTATGTAACGCGGTCCACCTCTGTAACCACCCAGAAGTGCCTGTACCGTGACGGTTCGGTACAAATACGTGTGTCATTACACCCCTAATTACAATACAGTAGTTCACAGCTGCACGCGTATATAGAAAGTGTTTTTTTTTTTTTAATTATGTTACACCTTTCCTGCTCCCAGACCGTAGTCGAGGAGCACAGGGGAGATGTCCCTCCAGGGTCGATGTTCTCTCGGGGGTATCGCCTTCCCTTTGACCGGCAGTGGGTCTGCTTATAGGTTGGAATATGGTCGAAATGAAGCGGTCGCCGATTATTGACAGGCTGGGTACTTTATTCTTAGTTTCACTAACTTAACAGTACACGTTTGCACAGACATAATCGGATTCGTTCATTAATTCACTAAACTGACACACGCTACCGCTCGCTCTGCTCGCTCGTGGGATTCGCTCACTGACAACAGTTAGCTGAACATTATAGGGTCCCAGCCTTCCACTCCCTGTTTTCTCAGTTAAACAAAGAAATCAACTACATTTGTCCCAGTGTTTGTTAGATGTGAAATGAAGCAAAAAAGACGCTCTCTCTTTCTCCGGTAACGCAGTCGTTTGCGACGCCTTTCTTGTTCGTCGTTTCTTCTATTTGTCTCTAAATCATGCTCCAATCTTTCATCAATTGATGCGGATGTTGTGGATGCAACGGAATATATGATGCATCGCTGCAGCAACATTTAAGATGATCGCGATGAGTTCTGCCTCTGTTGCGGTCTTGCTGTCAGACCAAAACACACTCTTGCGAACCTCGACCTTACGTCATATCCCGCCCCTTGCAAGCCCGCCCCCCCCCCCCCCCCCCCCGATCTTAGGTCATGATCATATATATGAATGTGTGTGTGTTATCGGGTATCGGTATCGGCCTTTAGTAGCTGAAAGTTATTGTATGGGGTAAAAAAAAATTATTGTGCATCCCTAATGAATTTGATTAAATAACACATTTAAAGAACACAGGAGAATAGGAAAATGTAAGCAGGAAAACAACAAACTCCACAGCATGCATAATATGTGATGCTTCGTGTCATTAAACAAAAACATAGATCCTACTAGAGACATTGTGGACGACATAAAATGTCTGTGGTTACTGGTTAATCTGTGTGGCTTATTGTCAATAAACAAACCAGGTGTATTAAGGCTTGAGGTGCAGGGCCACCTGCTGGGGCCCTGCACCTCATACTTCAGTATCAGAGAGCGTGATCAAGTCCAGCTCGGGACAGTTTTTCTTTTTAAGTAAGAAGACAAATAATTAACGTGTTATAGGTGCCTTTAATGTAGTACTCTGGTAGACATAACCATTTCCAACAAGAATGAGATTCGACATATCAAAACTAAAAACTTTAGGGAATTTCTACCCCAATGACTTACTGCATATTGCTGTTAGATGGGCCATTTGTCTTGTGTTTTTCACTATTGGTTGGTAGCTTAGTGGCCAGCGTGCTTGCAAGGTTGGATTTTGGCACAAGGGATTATAACATCTGATCCTGTGTATTAATGAAATACTGAAGCTAGCTTAGGCTAGTGACTGCTGTGAATAGGGCAGCTGGCAGCTAGGGAAAGACCTTGTGACAGCATGGAAAGACGGCTGACAGGAGGAAATAGACCCCGCCGGGGCCGCAATGGGTTAGCAGCTCATTGTGGCAGTAGCCCAGGCTTTATTAAGCTATGGGTTACCCCCTACCAAGCTACTAAACGATATAATGGAAAAATACCCCTAGAGTCAGCGAGAGCAGGGGCGGAAGATGACTCACCTGTGATGGACACGGTTAATGACCCTGGAACGAATTTGACTGAGTAAGGAAAGCATGTCGGTGGAAGCCAAAGTTAACTGAGAAGAAGCTGCAGGTGTGTGTGTGTGTGTGTGTGGCTGGCAGGAGGAGGCGGCACTACTCTAAAGGGCCTGAGAATCCATCAAGGGAAAAGGGAACACAGGGAACCCGCATTGATAGCTACTTCTTAAGAAGTGCATCGAGTCAGTCGGTTGAAGTCCAGCGACAGGAAGTAACCCACAGTTCAACATCAGCACCCCTGATGTTGTGGAGGTAGATTCAAGCACTGAGGCAGAAAGAGAGGCCAGCCAACCAAAGAGGGAGAAGATGAGTGGGCATAGGCCTGGGGTCAGGTGGCCAGGCGCAGCAGAAGGTAGGACATGGGAAGATTTTAATAGTGATCTGATTAGCATTCTGGGTCGGCTTAAAGAGACGACTGAAAGCAAATTAGAGAAAATGGGGGACATTATTTACAGCCACGGTAAAGAAAGATTTGGGATTTTTGAGAAAAGGATGAAACGGCAACATGAGGTAGTCAAATCTAGGCGCCAGCAATAGATACTCATCCAGGAGAGGAGGCAGCTTAAGAAGCAGTGGAGAAAAGGTACAGTTGACGAGAAGGAAGTTATTGATTGTCTACAGGCAGATGTAAGGGAGCGGCTGGCAGTGCTAAGAAGAGCAGAAAGTATTAGGAAGATTTGGAAGAAGAAATCGTGAACTAGAGTAGCATTTTATAAAGATCCATTTAAATTTGTTAAGTCATTATTTGATAGGCATAAGAGTGATAGCCTCATGGAACCTAAGCAGAAGCTTGAGGAGTACTTGGAGGGAGTGCACAAAGACAGGGAGAGGTTCAGAGAGATGGTGCTTCCCGCTGATATCCCACCTATTGGTGAATTAAGTAGTCAGTGTGACGATAGCCCACCAAGGTGGTAGGAGGTGCAATAAGTAATTAAACGTGCAAAGGCCTCTTCAGCCCCGGGACCCAATGGAGTACTAATGAAAATAGTTTGGGAAAAAGCATATTCCCAAGGCATGGCGTAGGGCTGGGGGAATATTTATTCCCAAAGAGAGGGACTCAGTGGAGATTAATCAGTTTAGACTAATTAGTCTACTGAATGTTGAAGGGAAGGTCTTCTTCAGTGTTGTGGCACGGAGATTCTTATACAAAGTTATCTTGAAAAGAATCAACAATTATATAGATAATTGATACCACGGAGCAAAAAGCTGGAATCCCTGGCTTCTCCGGATGCTTAGAGCATACCAGCATGATTTGGCACCAAATTCAGTTAGCAAAGTGCAAGAGGAGAGACCCATGTTGTATTTTTGTATTCTTGGATTCCTGGCTAATGCTTTTGGGTCAGTACCACATAGTCTTTTATGGGAGGCCTTTGATTATTTCAGAATCCCAGGTAGCATTAAATGCCTAGTTTAAGCATACTTTCTGGATATTCATGGCAATCATAGGAATCATGGCGGGATGTACAATCTCCCAACTTGCTTTCACAATGGCAATGGAGGTCATTACTGGGGCCTCAAAGTGGGTAGTGGGTGGGGAGAAGTTGCAGGGAGGGCCACGCCTCCCCCGATTAGGGCCTTCATGGACGACATGACAACCATTACGTCAACCACTCCATGCACCAGCAGGTTGCTGGATAAGTTAAATAGCAATCTGCAATGGGCTAGAATGAAGGTGAAGCCAAGTAAGTCTATGAGTCTCTCAATCGTTAAAGGGAAGTAAATAAGTAGTGTGCTATAAATGAAGAGGTGATGCCCACAGTTCTGGAGAAGCCAGTGAAGTGTCTGGGAAGGTGGTATGATGCAAGCCTCAGTGATAAGTCACAGGTTGAAGACTTGAGACAGTAAACTAGACAAGGTATTGAAAAAATAGACAAGTCAGGGCTGTTAAGCTTAAGTTGTGGTGTCTTCAGTTTGGTTTATTGCCTCAGCTAATGTGGCCATTGACAGTTTATGAAGTTCCTCTGTCAAAGGTAGAAAGGATGGAAAAAATGATCAACTCTTTTGTCAGAAAGTGTCTCGGAGTCCCACACTGCCTAAGCAGAGTAGCCTTGTATGGGAAGGGCATTGTAGAGTTGCCAATATGTAGTCTGACCGAAGAATTTAAGTGTGTTAAGGTTAGACCTGAAAGGACTCTTACTCAGTCCAAGGACCCAGTGGTGAGGAGGGTTGCACCCACAGTTAATGGAGGGAGGAAATGGAAACCAAAACAAGTGGTTCAGCAAGCTCAATCGGCAATTAGGCATAGGGATATCATGGGCCATGTTCAGCATGGGTGGGGGGGCTTATGGAGGGACACAGGTAAACCCTGGTGGGGTAAGGCTTCTGCAGGAGAAAGGAGGAAAATGGTAGTGGAGGAAATACATAGACAGGAGGAGACTGTAAGATGTACTAAGGCAGTGTCACAGGCAAAACAAGGGCAGTGGGTGAACTGGGAGGGAGTGGAGAAGAATAAGATAAAATGGAGCGATCTATGGAGCATGGAGGCTAGCAGGATCAGATTCATGATAGGTGCTACGTATGATGTGCTCCCATCTCCCCAGAACTTAAATCAATGGTTTTGTGAGGATGAGGCATGCACACTATGTTCCTGTGTGTGCAGCCTCCGCCATATCCTATCAGGATGTAAGGTCAGTCTCTCCCAGGGGCGGTATACGTGGTGTCACAATCAGGTATTGAAATGTTTGGCAGAGGCTGTTGATGATAAACGGAGAGAAGTTAATTCATCAGCCGCTAGTAAAGAGGGTAGGCAAATTAACTTTGTGCGTCAGGGGGAAAAGGCTAGACCACTTAGAGGCAGGCACAGAGCCGGGCAGCTAAGAAGTGGAGGAGCCTGGGAAATGAAGGCGGATCTTAATCAGCAGATGGCTATACCTCCACATATAGTTAGCACTAGGCTAAGACCGGATATGCTATTGTGGTCGGACTTGGAGAAGATTGTTTATTTCATTGAACTTACAGTTCCTTGGGATGACAGAGTTAAAGTAGCCAATGAGCTTAAGAAAGCAAAGTATGCTGAGATGGCTGGAGAGGCAGCACAGCGAGGCTGGAGTACGCGACTAAGGCCTATTGAGATCTGTGCGCGGGGGTTCGCATTATTCGCGTATTCACATTCATACCGGTATATCGCCCAGCACTATAATAGTCTATTATTTCCTGTGAAAATAAAGTTTTCACATCACAAATACAATGAAGGTGTACCCCAATAAGGAGGCATGGGTCTGGCATTATTTAAAGGGCTGAACTGAGGGGATCCAGAGCGGGCCCTTATCCACCAACAGGTCTTATGGGGCGTTTCCACCGGGCAGTGTGGTTAGGTCCGGTACCATTGGTTCTGTAGGTGTAGCACAGTTAGGTGTGGTTAGGTCCGGTACCATTAGGTTCAGTAGGTGTAGTACAGTAGGGTGTGGTTAGGTGCAGCTCAGTTACGGCTCGCATTTCCACCGCCGACAGTACCCTTATGGTAGGACGGGGTTTAAGACAGTACCCTTATGGTGGGCGGGGTTTAAGACAGTACCCTTATGGTGGGTGGGGTTTAAGACAGTACCCTTATGGTAGGGTGGGGTTTAAGACAGTACCCTTATGGTGGGCGGGGTTTAAGACAGTACCCTTATGGTAGGGCGGGGTTTAAGCCGACAGTACCCTTATGGTGGGCATTGCGTAAGGACTTCAGACCCACTGCCCGCCCTCAAAATAAGCTCTTTCCAGCGGTGGCCGGTGGATTTGGTTGAGCTGCCATCGTCTTCGTCACGTTGAGGAAACGCAGTTCTAAGTGCGGCCGCAAAGTCCCTCTTGTAGGGACATCCCAAGGATGAGTGAACAAGAAGTGGTTACAAATTGGAAGTGGTTCATAGTCGCTTCTAAGGTTATTGTTGATGGTCTGCTGGGTGTAGGGTTCCAACAGTTAGGCTCTAGGACTGGATGGTGCATCATGCATGTACTGGTTGATTTGTCTTAAGGATAAGGAAAATAAGAATGAATAACAAGGGGTACTATTTTATGATAAAACCTGAGGCAACATCACTGCATAGGGTGAATATTTTTCCAGGAAGCGACACTGTCAAATTGTATTTCAAATTGAATTGTGTTAGAATAGATGGATGATATAAAGAACGAAAGTAAGTACGAAAAGTACCATTTAATGTAAAGGATAATGTGCTGAATACAGGGTGAACGAAACCATTGGTACCAGCAATGACCCCTTCAGCAGATCTGAAGTGACCACAGGGAGTCGGACCTCCGCTGAAAGCCTCAGTGACTGTTGTTGTGCATTGGGGAGAGGGATGAACATGCCAGCCAGTGTCAATATAATCCACAGGCCTAACTTGTTTAGATGTACTATAGCCATGTATGCTATCCATGTATGCTCACCTCTCCACCTTCCCATCCCACATTTCTGCATGAAACAGAGGACCTGCATTTTCCTGGGGATGGAGATGGTTCTGTTCATGAAAAAGAGGAGGAGGAGGACGGGGATTGGATAATCAGCCTTCAGTCAGGTATGGAGAGCGTGGATCCATCTCCTGGCCACGCCCCCTTTCCAGCAGACAGCTCAACCCTGCCCTGCTCCACCCCACCTGTTCAGGTAAATACAATAACAAGCCTCACCCGTACAGGTAAATATGACAACTCACATGTACAGAGGAATGGCCTCACATAACACATCTGTACAGGTAATGCCACAACACACATCACCTGTACAGGTAAATACCATAGCAATTAATGTTATTGCTCTTGTACTGTTCAGGTGAAGGAGGAGTGTCCTACCATTCAGGAGGTGTTGTCCATAAAGGAGGAGCCGGAGGAAGAACAGGTGGGCACTCTGCTGCTGGACTGCCAGGGTAGACCAGCTCACCTCCTGGGGTCAGAGGTGAGGGGGCAAGGGTCACCGTATCTAAGCCTTACTAGGATTTGTGATTAGCTTAAAGCAAAATCATGCCCTTTAGAAACTTGCTTTAGATGACAAGTGGTGTAGTGTGTTTCAAAGTGCTATGGATGGATCCTGGTTGACATCTACACGGCACAAAGTTTTAAATCAGGATGTGATTTAAATATGGACTCAAATTGCCCTCCATGCTTGAGTTCTTGGCCATTAGGTTAGCATGTAAAGTCAATCAAGCATTCCCGCTACACCTCCCCTGAGAGTAACAAGTGGATATGGCGAAGGCTTGAAGGACAACATAGCCCTGAATGAAAGAAAAGGCTCTCCCTGAAATCGGCGTAAATGCATTTTCTGTGAAAGAAGAACTCGGTATAGCCATAATAAAAAACACATTAAAATTAGGGATGTCCCAATACCACTTTTTTACTTCCGATACCGCAGCTTTGGCTATCTGCCGATACCGATATCAGTCCGATACTTTGTTTTACTCTTTAACAAATAATAATAATTAAAGCTGCAAGCAGCATTTAACGTGGGCCAAGCCTAAAGTAGACCAATAAGATCCTGATAAACCATTAAGACCCTGAAGCAGACCATTAAGACCTTTTTTGTTTGCATACGGTTGACATCGCTGGAATAGCCTCAGCTTGGATTTGGTGATGGGCAAACAAACTTCCATGACCATACGTCAAAAGGCTAAGGAGTTATGAGTCTTTACAGTTTTCAATTGATCGCTTTAGTGCCCCCTATTGTCCTATTTTGATGAACTTTAGCCTGGTTAACCTTGACCTATGCTTCTTTAAGTACACCAAGTTTGGTGCTGATTGACTCAAGATAGCCCCGCCTTTAGTCACCTAACAGAGCTCGTAAATTGCATGCTTCTGTTTCCGTTACATGGGACCTCTATGATCGATTCTCATTTCTCATAATGCATTTGACGACCAGATGAAAAATATTTTCTGGTTGCGTTTGAATTGTGCCATGAATGTCAACATATGTTGTCTGTGAATTTCTAATATCGTTTTTTGTGCAAAGAATGCTACAATTTAGCGGGTAGAAGTTTGATACGGTTAGGTTTTGTGTGAGAGAGCTTTGTGGACTACTCTTCGCTGCTCTCGACGAGTATGATATGTCACCACTCGCCCACGGATCCCGCTCGGAACATTTGGGTACTAAACACACACAGGCATCTTGATCTGATGTTTCCTATGGATGGCTCCGTAGATCGTGGCAGAAGACGCAGCATCAGCACTGAGTTGAGAGGTAGAGGGAATGTGTTATGAGGTGACGTCACGTAGGTGACATGTAGTCTTTCTCGTTATGTCTTTTCCACAGCCGTTAGCTGAAGAATCATACAATATACTGTCAAACTCTTAACATGAATGTTATTATTTAGACCCAAAGAAAACATATGTGTAATCCAAGGCAGTTAATGACTGGGACCAGAAAATAATAAATTACTTTACATTGACTCCAATTCTAATTTTCCTAGCCTAGAGGTCCGATGGGGCCTAGTGGAAGGAGCGGGACTTACCAGCTCTATTGATTGGGCTGATTTGGACATCCAGCCGCCATTTTGATACAGGTTCTGGGTTTCCTAGGAACATTTGCTCAACATGAGAAGAGACAAATGTCTACAGGATTTCATGACTGTAGGTGAAAGGGTTCAGGAAATATGGCCGTCCAAAGTCAGCATTTTCAGTTAATTGTTATAGCGCCCCCGATCGAGATACAATTTGGAGAGGTTCATCTTGACCCATGTTTCTTTGACACCAATTTTGATGATGATTGGATTAAGTTAACCCAGCCTTTTGGTGTTAAGCAAAATTTGGATGTATTTGAGCCTCTGGCGGCCATGTTGTTTTGTCAATTGACTTCATCTTACTTCAACAGTTTGAACTTTGGCCCCCAACAGTCACTAAGTTGGTCCCGCTCAAATCAAACATACCGTCTAGGAAATGTGGGGATTTTAGTCACAGGCCACACCAATTTTGATGGCCCTAATTGAAAATATGTGGACTCAAGATCATAGAAGTTCATCTTGATGTCCATATAAGCATTTAAGTCCTTACAAGTTTTAAACCACACCCTTTTCAGAAGTCAATGGCTCCTGGGGGCTTTAATTTTTATTGTACATATTTAGCTTCACATCAAATTGAAGACATTGGGCCATAGATGATATGTGCTAAAGGGATTTTGACTAAGTCAAGGTCATAGGTTCTATAGGCAGATTGGTTCATCATGAAGTTGAAACGTTTCATGACTGTAAGTCAAAGGGGCCACGAGATATGCTTGTTCAAAGTTTGCCATTGTTGGAATAATTCTATAGCGCCACCTTTGGGCCAATCAGTGTAATATTTAATCTCTGTTAATCTTCAGTCTTCTACAACTGTAGAAAGTCTCATAAAAAGTGTGGGGTGGTTTAGGCTGTGTAAGTCAAACGTGGCGGAATAATAAAACTAACGATTACAATAGGTTGCCTCGCACCTTGTGCTTAGCCCCTAATAAAAAATTATATGAAAGCACTTCATCATGATTGCCAATTAGCCACCTAAAAACACATCACTAAAGAAAAGTTAAATGGCTTAAATCAGGTGAAAAGATTTGAAGAGTTCAAAAGTCTAAATGGAGTAAACATTAGAGGTGGGAATCTTCCCTGATCTCCCGATTCGATTACGATTATCATGTCAGCGATTCGATTGCTCGATGCATCATGATGCGTCAAATACATTTTTCTATTAAAGCCATATAGAATATTTGACTTGCCAGAATGCATTAAGATACTGTATAGTTCAATATAATAGTTTTCTAAATTACTTCATATGGTTGAGTTTTCATCCAAAAATACAAGTAAGATATAAACTATGCTTCCATTTAAAGAAGGCTGTTTTCGGATTATTTGGGCTCGCCATTCCTCTCACGTTGACTTGTTGTGTCCGACTCTGCGTGCTTTCGAGTTTGTGTAAACAACACCCGCCTAACTCTACCTGTGATTGGCTTACCGTGACATTTCACTCTACCTCAGCCAATCGTTATCATTAATGCGATTGTCTCATGCACAGTGCCTAACCAAGGAAGAACAGTAGAGAGAGAGAGATCTAGTTGGTCTGATGAATAAACTGCTTAAATTATAGTAACGCTCCTCCGTATAATGAAGAGTTATCAATTAGATTACTCGTTACTGAAAGAAGTAACACCGTTATTTATAACGCCTGAGAGAGAGAGATTTTATTTGTATGTAGTTTTCTATTTTTGGGAGCTACAGGGAGAGTCTCAAAGATCTACCAGTTGATCACGATCAACGGGTTGGCTACCACTGGTCTAGATGAAACGGGTTAGGTTACTGAGTGTTATTTTTCATTTGAATGTTTATTCCGTGGCCAAAAAATGAACGAGCGACATCATTGCATTATAATCGATTATGGTCGGCCACTGCATCGATGCAGCATCATCCATGTCTTCATCGTGATGCATCGATTATTTGATTAATTTCAATACCTCTAGTAAACATGCACACAATTAATACAACTACTTGGATATGGAATATAGTTAGTGTAGATAGCAGGACTTGAAAAAGATTGTTAATGTTAGCATTTTGCTTCTAACGGAAGTACATGGATATGTAAGAAGTACATGGGATATTTAAGAAGCCTCTAGCCAAATAAACGGGTCCCCGCACGCAAACATCCAATATATAATAACAATTTGAAATCGATTAATCATTTTAATCTATCAAAATGGTTAGTGTGGCCATCACAAAAGCTAACCATTTCGAACCGAATTTCGAAGCATTCTGAAGCGAGCCGATTCAGATCCGCTCTAGCCCAAGCTAGAGTGGGTGACTATGAGATTGCGTGATCGCGCTCGGCAACAGCCAAATTTTGCATCCGGATGTGGCTCTTTTTTATTCTTTAAGGTTGAAATACTGCCATACCTGCCCTCCGATATCCGACCCAGCGTACTAGGCCATTATCGGCCCGATACCAATGCCGTGGATCGGGACATCCCTAGTTAGAATAGATTGTCTTTGACTTTAGGATTGGCATTACCTTTTAAGGATTTTTGGTCTAAGGGACTAATGCATACTCAGAAACAACATTTCTGAGTATTTAGCGAGAATGAAAGAGGGATCCAGAAAACAGGCTACCATGTTATCCTGTTGTATGTTAGCCTGTCAATATACATCCTCTAAATGGGCTTTTCTTTGCTACTGCCATGCTCAGATTATATTATTTCATTATGTAAGAAAAATTAAACTTCTTTACCTTTCGCTTGATCAGTTCGTTTTTTTGTCCAACCAAGTCTTGCTCAAGGAGTAGTCTGTCTGAAATCTCGTTGCAATGTTTCAGGATATTTCCATATTTTCATTATAATCTCAACTCTTCTTCACCCAGAAGATAACACAAAACTAGGCTTTCCGTAATCCACTTCCCAGCTCTCACTCATGATTTTTATTATGGGTCAAAGACTTTCAAATTTTATAGCAAATTGATTATTATTAACAGTTAAAGACTGGTAACCGAGTCTCTTATCTGGTAGCAACCCTTGCGTGGCCTCTGACCCTGAGTCCCCACGTCTTTGGTTTTCCAGGGTCAGCAGTCAGAATTCTCTGGAGGCTCGACGATGCAGAGGAACCTCCCTGGCCACATGGCTCATGGTTTTAACTTCCCAGCCTCCACTTCCTGTGAGTACTATCCTCTTGTGTTTCTATACCGTTGAAATGTTATGAAGAGGGGAATTAGCTTCATGAAATCATGAAGTTTGTTATCATGGTTTCCATGATGAATCCTCCATTTTAAACCAATCCTACAACCATGAGAATCTGGCATAATTTATTCTGCTTTAATTACTTTTTCCTTTTGTAGATAAAAATATCAATCAATCGGATATCTGATATGGATATTTGTACAACTACATGATTCCCTGTAAAATTACATTATATGATTTAGAACCAGTGGCGGTGGGTCAATAGAGGGCACTAGGGTGCCGCCCCTCCGTGAAATATTCACTTGAATATATCTGCCAACTATGATGATTAAATCATTAAAAATACAAAATAAATCAACAAAATACATAGCGTTTATCCTCGTTTAATTGTGTGATAGACCGTACTTGCCTGGCCAGCAACTATTTAAATGTGTCTGAACGTCAATGATTTGGACTAGGCTTGTTATTGGTCAATCGAAATAAAGCCCTCCTTCAAGTCAGGGGCGCCGGCCACGATGAAGTCTATGTGAGCATGCAAACTTTTTGCTGTCCATCAAGCAGAGACAGCTTTTCATTGGAGCATGAAAATTCCACCTCGGGTCGCAATTTTGAGTTGTAAAGGCACTTTCCACCTAGCCTGGCTATTGCCAGACCAAACGCAATCATAGATTGCACGTTGGTCTGGGGAGGCTGCTCTCATTTTCTTCAGCACAAGAGGCGTGATCAACGGGCGGAGTTAAATTGACTCTGTACGCAATTGGCTGCTTGACGTCGCTTCCCTGTCGTCATTGTTAAACGAGCCAATAGCGCACCAGGGGGAAAAGCAAGCTTGGTGATTGGCTCCCGCAAAAATGTATCGAAACTAGAAAGAAATGTATTGGTCTTCTCCAGACCGGACGGGGCTACCCAGTCTACTTTCCACCCATTTCAGTGGAGGAATTCGACTCCCCAAGCAATGGTATACTTAAAAGGAGCAAATAAGTTACATATTCATTTAGTCTTTCGGCCTGTAGCATATCCATAAAATGAAGCACCTGTCCCTTATTTCAAACTGCATTTGAAATAGCCATTGAGTTGAATCACAAAAAATGGACACTATAGGGCAGTGATCATGATTTGCCTCAATATCATAATAACAATGGGTATGCTTGTAAGCTTGTCCAGGCCCTGCAAGTCAGGATGTAGGCTATGAATCTGAATGAATAGTAGGTAATAGGTAGTAGCCATCCCCAAAATGCACCAGAATACAGGAAATCAAATCTACCAAATTCAATTATTTCTATATTATACCATGTATTTCTATATTATACAATAGGGCCAAACAAAAATGTTGACAATATTTTTCGATACAGGTAAAAATCTAACTGAAGAACACCCTTTATAAATTAAGTATAAGTACTGGAGTGCTGTGGAGATTCCCTGGTCTCCACAGCACTCAAGATGTAAGAAAACATAAAGACCCCAGCAAATGATTTCATGGTTTTGATAATGGTTTCAGTGAAAATTACAATTGTGATGCAAAAATTATCATTCTCACCAATAGTAAATCATAATAACTCATGGTCAGGTCCAACTAATGTCATTTTGGCTCATGGTTCAAGAGAAAATTCAAAGTTTCAAACGGGCCGGGTGGTTGATGAAGTGGTACCTAATCTTCTGGAGAACTGCTAAAGCGCAGTTTCCATATATGGGCTAAATTTGACCACTCCAGCTGTTCACATTTGTATTGGTGGATTTTAGAGTTTTGGTGCCCAAATGAATTTCCATCTTATATTATAATATTCTAAAACTATAACTCAATGTGTACACTGTAAAATTAGACGCTCTGAAATGAATTTTTGGTAGTGGTTTGGTATGGATTCCTAAAACTGTAGGAGGAAATAGTTAGAGATATTCTCAAATCAAAGTAGTAAATGCCAAAATCCAAAATAACAATGGGTGATAGGATACATTGTACCCCTATCCCTCTAATGAAACCGCCTCTTAAACCCGGTTAATCTTCGTTTTCATGAGCTGGTAAAATAATAAAACGTCTTGTATTTGAGCAGCTGCTGACCAACAGACCAGCAGTTAGCATGTGCTGATGCTAGTACATTTAGCACTCAAACGTTACAGAGGTTAAAGAATGTTTTTTAATGCACCTCGGAATGACGAAGAGATGCAGTAGCTAGCTAACTAGCTGAAATAAAGAATGGCGAAGAAGTAAGTAAAACATTTAATTCCTTAACTTGTCTTTCTGTGTCTCTTTTGGCATTTAAGAGAGAAACTAGATAATAGCTAGCAAACAGTACAAAGTGTGACGCGGTTAGGCGGCACAGCTAGGCTAACAGTATGCAGTGCTTATGGGTCCCCACAATGTTCCAACCAGACTCAGGGCCGTGCCCAAAGACCAACCAGTAGATGATAGGCTGTACTGCATGTGGATCAGACCCAAATGGAGCTAGAGGGACTCCAATATATACACCTGTGGCCTGTTAAATATTACCAATACTCATTGAACCTTTTTATTTTTTTTTGTGTCAGCTTATAAACACTGATTGGTCCATGTGTATTTTTGTTTTTCTTGCAGGTAATGACAACAATCTGCCGGTCAGTGGATTCTCAGCCGAAGCAGAGATGGTTTTAGCCTCTGAGCAGAAAGTAAGTGATGTTAAAACCACTGTGCTCTTACAAGGAGCAGTTCACCGGTTGAACCATTTAACAAGAGTATTAACCCATCGCTGTCTTTCGCTCTTCTATCTTCTCGAGCAGTTTGGGGAGAATGAAAGTGTTTCTGAAGACCCGATCCTGGGAATGGGAGAGAACCTTCGCCCCTTCAGCCTGAAGTCGGACCAGGGGGGGGTTCTTTCTCTAGAGGACCCTCTCAAAGGCTTCCTCAGTACCACGCCAGAGACCACGCAGGACCGCGACAAAACCCAATACCAAACCAGCATCCATGAGAGGAAGAACTTCTGCCTGGTGTGCGGGAAGCCTCAGGTCAAGCTGGCGCGCCACCTGAAGGTCCACAAAGGACACCCAGAGATTGCCCTGGTGCTGGGCCTCAAACCGTCGTGTCAGAAACGGAAGGTGCTGCTGGAGAAGCTGAGGAATCGGGGCAACTTCTTGCACAACAGTAGGGTGGTGGCCGGGGGCGCGGGGCTGCTGAAAGTCAAGCGGAGACCGAAGGAAGGCCGGACCAGGAGCTATGGCTGCTGCCAGTTCTGCCACGGCTCCTTCGTCAGTACGGACCTCTGGCGCCATCTGATGAGGTGTCCCTGTAGGAAGAACATTTGACATGAACTCTGACCTTTTCTCTCACGCTTATCTCCAAATGACCAAATAGTCTCAAATATTGTGGTGCCAAAGCTAGATGAGACCATCCTGAGCACGTGAGCTATGCCACAGACCACTCTGGACCTCCCGCCGCCCACATTGATTTCTTGAAACCACAATGTAATCGGGGCCGATCAAGGACAGTGTCGGATAGGGCGGTTTGAACCAAATTCGGGAGTCTAATACAAAAAAAAAGAAATACCATTTGAATATGCATTTTATTTTATTTTTAAATTTGTGTGTTAACGAAAGCGAATTCTGCCCTTCTGCTCAGCCTGGAAAAGCTTTTGTCACGCCTGATGAACAATAAAGTTTTCACACGTTAACAGTTTACGTCAGCCGTATGTGAATGTGCGGCGTATTGCTATAATCACCGCAGCAGTGAAAGACACTCACCCTATAAATGATACTTTTATAGGTTGATGGTATAACCTATACACTTACCTATAGCCTTGTGAAGACGGGAATTGTCTCCGAATATCAGATGTAATTAGACAATTGAATTATACTGGGAGAGTTACTTTTTAATTCTAATGTAATATAGTGAAGCGAATGGATTCATGGATGAGGGGGATTACGATGAGTGCATTCTTTAATTTATCCATGTTTTTGGTGGTTTCCCTGTTCAATACCTAAAATAAGCCATCACTCTTTTGTAGAAAGATGGTATCCTAAATTAAACTGTACATATTTTTATCAATACATTTAACAGATAGTGATTATTATGTCTATGATGGTAGTTTACCACTATAGATGATCAATACATGTAACAGATAGTGATAATTATAGATCTATGATGGTAGTTTACCACTATGGATGATCAATACATATAACAGTGGTAATTATAGATCTATGATGGTAGTTTACCACTATGTATGATCAATACATATAACAGTGATAATTATAGATCTATGATGGTAGTTTACCACTAGTGATGATCAATACATATAATAGTCATAATTATAGATCTATGATGGTAGTTTACCATGGATGCAGTAACGAGACATTTGGATGTTACCTCCGCCTTGTCTTACTTGTCTGTGTGTCCATGATGAATATGACAAAGAAATCTGCATGTGATTGGTGAAATTCATTCATTCTGGCTAGAGTCGTTACATATTTAATGCTATTTTTGCAAAACAGAAATCGTGTTGTATGTATACAGTCCCATTCAACTCAATGATTTATTTTGTTTTCGTGGGAAGAAATCACAACGAACAATCGTGTGAGCAAGTCGTGAGTCAGTGCTCCCCGTCACCACGGACAACAAGGCTAATTATATTAACGCCATGGCATATAATACCATTTTGTGCCTTATATGATTATTCATTTAGCAAGAAAGAAATGTTTATCGGTAGAATGCCCTTTAGTGGACAGAACAACCACATGCTGATAGTGGCATTGGCGATTCATAAGCCTGTGTTTTCAAAGTGTATAGCTACATAGTAAATATAATAATAGGCTCAATATGAACGTTAAAAAAAAAAAAGGTTGAATGGGATTATAGAGGTAGATTGACAGCTCTAGTGTCGTAGTTAATGACGTAACTGAGTGTAGTTGATCATGTAAAACACTGGCCAAACAGTGATGGTGTCTCCAGAACAACGAGCAGTAACTTTATCATTAGTAGAGTAAAGCTACAAGGGCAGCGATTGCAGAAATAGTCCCACTAACAACCAACAAGAAGGAGTGTCTGCACTAGCAGAGTTTCTCAGTGGAAAAAAGATTGATCCGTGTGGAGAAATGGATGTGAGGACATGAGATGAGGATGGTCTCCATGCTAAGATTACCCTGACAAAGATAAATCGATCTCCATTTAGCCATAGTCAAATGAGAAGCATTGTACCAGCAGTTAGTTAGCCAATATCCATGGACGCTGAGATTGACTAGTCAGTGAAGGGAGGGAGATGGGCTATTTGAGAAAGAAATGGCACAGTACTTCCTGTTTGACTGGGTAAACGGAAAGCCAGAGCACTCCTTTAAGCTTAGAAAGCTTGTGTGACAATGTGAAATTAATGCTTGTTCTCGTTCATAAACAAATAAAGAATTACTTTTGTATCTTGTGTTTTGTGTCATAACTTCACACCACATCAGAATATTTTCTCTCCCCTTGTGGTCTTCAGTAAGAAACTGGGATCCTTGGGTTAGGGAGAGTTTTGAACTTCAGCAGGTAAAGGTTTGTCTTCAGCGTTGTCTTCAACTGAGAATACCATCATTGCAGAGCGGTTGTCTTGTTTCAAGACAACACTTTTCATCTATAGCAGAGCTGTACCCTAAACGTCAACTGAGTGATTCGTCGTTCAGAGAGCCGGGAGTTTACTCAAATTCTCGAAGTCCAAAAATCAAAGGTTTTCCATTACATATTAATCATGGAAAAGAGAAAATAATGCTTCACAAGGAGACTGGGGCTTATTTCATGTTTTTATGAGAGACCAACAAATATATAAAAGTAAAACCTTGACAGGCAAGTGGAGTCACAGGGAAAACATTATCTGGGCCATTATTATAAAAAGCTCTGGTTGGCCTAATCACCCTAAGTTTACTCGGTTTTGTATGCGATTGATTGCAGTGATTGTGTCCAAAACAAGGACATAATTCAACATTAAGTCAAGGGCTGTATTGATCTTGTAAAATAGTTAATTTGAGTGAAGTGATCTTACAGCGGGGAATAGGACAAGCAGTGATTTTCAGTTAGCTTAAACTGAAAAGCCCAAACTATGCCGTTAAAGCACGGAAAAAGAGGTGATCCCCAGTCAGGCTCTGGCTGTTAGACCCTAGACCCCAGGTTAGACCCTAGACCCCAGGTTAGACCCTAGACCTCAGGTTAGACCCCAGGTTAGACCTTAGACCCCAGGTTAGACCCTAGACCTCAGGTTAGACCCCAGGTTAGACCTTAGACCCCAGGTTAGACCTAGACCCCAGGTTAGACCCTAGACCCCAGGTTAGACCTAGACCCCAGGTTAGATTTGAACAAGGGTTTTTGTTGACTTTATGGTTGGATTCAGCCTTTAAACGTAACCACTTTACTTCCACTAAAGTCCCCCACTCACCCTGTCCCCACTCACCCCACTCACCCTGTCCCCACTCACCATGTCACTGCCTCCTCAGACAGTGCTGGCGGCTCCTCCCTGCCCGCCCTGCTTGCCCACGTTGCTCCGCGCCAGGCCGTGCGGCCGTGGCCCAAAGACCTGCGTCTCTATGAGGAGTACAAACTGCGCAGGAACGAGCTGCAGCGCCGCAGCATCAACCGCCGCCGCGAGCGCGAGAAGAGCCTGCCCCAGCCGCTGCTGGCCGACCTGGTGAGGACTCCTCTGCTACTGGAACGCTGCAGAAACGCTTTCACATCCTCAGCTTTGACCTCCCAGTGAGAGTACAGCTGTTTGTGTCTTTGTATGTGTGTGTGGCAGGTGTTACGTTCTCCCCCTGTGTAGTCAGCCCGTAACCTAACGTCTGTCCCTGCATGGTGCCATGAACTTGTAGTATGTTCCTATGCTTCCCCTGGGTGAGTGTCATCTATCTAGGGGTTAGGCGAGAGCTACTCACTCCAGGTCCCCAGCCACCACACACCTCTCTCTCTCCCACTCCCTCGGCCCAATGGGGGTCAGTCCCGCTGACCTTAAGTCCAGTCATTGCGGTCCGTGTATATAAATCCCAAAAGGTTCTCTCATCAAAGTGTCACCGAGCAGCGTGTGTCCATCGGGTTAAGACTCCGAATGTCACCTGCTGAACTCTGCAGAGCCAGTTGTTCCTGCTTATGGCTTAATGAGCCTTCAACAGCGCCCCCTCTGTGCCACGTCAGTACTGCCCCTGAGCTACCCTACCAGCAGGTAAAGGGGTCTGTGTTTGTCTCCAGGTCAGAGAGCGAAGAGAGAAGACCAGACTGAGAGTTGCCCGATGGAGAGCCAAAAGAAAACTACAAGCTGGCCTCAACCAGGCACAGGTACTATTACTACTGCTACTAGTACTACTCCTGCTACTAGTACTACTACTACTGCTGCTACTACTACTACTGCTGCTACTAGTACTACTGCTGCTGCTACTAGTACTACTACTACTGCTGCTACTAGTACTACTGCTGCTGCTACTAGTACTACTACTGCTGCTACTAGTACTACTGCTACTAGTACTACTGCTGCTGCTACTAGTACTACTACTACTGCTGCTACTAGTACTACTACTACTACTGCTGCTGCTACTAGTGCTACTACTAGTACTACTACTACTGCTGCTACTAGTACTACTACTAATGCTGCTAGTACTACTGCTGCTGCTACTACTAGTACTACTACTGCTACTAGTACTACTACTGCTGCTACTAGTACTACTACTGCTGCTACTAGTACTACTGCTACTAGTACTACTGCTGCTGCTACTAGTACTACTACTACTGCTGCTACTAGTACCACTACTACTGCTGCTACTAGTACTACTGCTGCTGCTGCTACTAGTACTACTGCTGCTGCTACTACTACTACTTCTACTAGTACTACTACTACTGCTGCTACTGGTACTACTACTGCTGCTACTACTGCTCAGAGGTGGAAAAAGTACTACAATATTGTACTCAAGTAAAAGTACCAATACTTTGAAGAAATAGTACAAGTAAAAATAACCATCTGAAAGTAGAAGTAAAAAGTAGTTAATTTAAAATGTACTTTAAATAAAAGTTACTTAGTTCGTTTCTGGTTGTCTGTGTGTGGGGGTGAGGGGGTTAGGGTAGTGAAAATAGGACAAGGGGTCATAAATCCCAAACTATTTAGTTTTTAATTAAAGAACAAGTGTAACAAATGTAAGTGCAAAACCAACAAATGAGACTTCTTGTTCAGTTTAAGCAGCAGCTGATTTTCAAAGTTAGTTGAGCTCATCCATTTAGTGGTAAAACATTAAACGCGCTTACTCTCCCTCTCCCTCTGTCTCTCTCTCTCTCTCTCTCTCTCTCTCTCTCTCTCTACCCACTCTCTCTCTCTACCCACCCTCTTTCTCTCCCTCACACACTCACTCACCCACTCACTCACACACACACAAACACACAGAGGTAAAAACTAGAAAGCAATGCCTACATGATGACTCTCACAAGTGTTGCTACAAAAAGAAGCTACTAAAAGAGCAGCAATATTCAAGAGAGGAGGTGTGTGTGTGTGTGTGTGTGCGCGTGTGTGCGTGTTTATTATTTAACAGTCAGAGAATGCCATCTCCACAGCTGCAAGAGAGCTATAGAGGGCATCTGTGTGTAAGTGCAATAACAACAAACAAATACCTACACAAATGTAACCCACCACACCAACACCAACAACGGTTATACTGCAAATCAAGGCCACTAGTTTTGCGACTCCCTAAATTACCTATAATTAGTCTACAAACTTCTCGTTCAGTTTAAGCAGCAGCTGATTTTCAAAGTTATTGGAACTCATCCTTGCTCGCTTTGCAGTGAACAGTAATCCAGCACAACTGAAAAGCCGCTGAGTATAAAACAAAGTGGATAGATCTCCAATAAACCATTAAAAACCACAGTATATTATAAGTTGAACTCATAGCTGATTCTATGATACCAGGCCTCTCTATCCAGGTGCTCTTGATTTTGGGTAGTGCTGCAGTGATCAGTTGGGGGTCCATCATCTCACCAAGACGCTTTTGGACACCATCCTGAATGGCTTTGATGAGTGGTAGACACATCTTGGAGGATGTCTCCTGCCTTTTGAGTTCTGCTTGTAGCTGACAGATCACTGGAAGAAGCCCCCAAGTGTGTGCTGGTCTGAAGAATGTCAAGGCCTTAGCAGAGGGCTCATCACCGAGCAGTAATCACTCAGAAAGTATTTCTGCTTGACTCAGCCTGACACAAATCAAATACAAACAATTGTTAGGAAATCAAGCAGGAAAAGCTTTAAGTTTTAAGTATGGGAACACAAGGTAACTTTCATACTGTTGAAATGCAACATTAAAACATTTTCAATTTGAATTCTTCACAAACATTCCTGATCGCCTCCTCCCTTCTGCTGCCATGGATGAACGACTGTCTTGTTCCACATGGCTTGGCATTTCCCAAAGGCTGCACGTGATAGTCTCTTGTATGTGTCCATCTTCTTTTCTATGGAGGTAGATTTGTGTCTTTATTATGCAATCAAACAGAATAGGTTTGAGAGCAAAACTTTCCACACTGCAATCAAAAAATAGATTTGAGAGCAAAACTATCGACACTGCAATCAAAAAATGTTTTATTGCAAGTAAAATAAATGTGAAAAAAATGTATAAAAAATGTATTAATGGGAATCCAAAAGTTTTGTTTGCAAATCCAAAAGTTTTGTTTGCGAATCCAAAAGTTTTGTTTGCGAATCCAAAAGTTTTGCTTGCAAATCCAAAAGTTTTGCTTGCGAATCCAAAAGTTTTGCTTGCTGTTGAGCTGAATCTCATGGGCGGGACCTACGCGTCCTACACGTCTCTATTGGCCAGTCTCGATCGGAGTGACAGCTTGGCAACTCCGCTCCCGAGTCCCGCTCGGTCTCATCATGGACTTCAAAACTCCCTCTCTCATTACTAACTGTGGATGTTGCCACGCTGTCACTCCAATCGAGACTTTCGGCGTAGGTTCCGCCCACGAGATTCAGCTCAACAGCAAGCAAAACTTATGGATTGGCAAGCAAAACTTTTGGATTCGCAAGCAAAACTTTTGGATTCACAAGCAAAACTTTTGGATTCGCAAACAAAACATTTTTTATACTTTTTTTTAACATTTATTTTACTTGCAATAAAACATTTTTTGATTGCAGTGTCGATAGTTTTGCTCTCAAATCTATTTTTTGATTGCAGTGTGGAAAGTTTTGCTCTCAAACCTATTCTGTTTGATTGCATAATAAAGACACAAATCTATTATTATTATTAAGTTTATTTGTCCCCATGGGGAAATTTGTTTTCACAGGCTGCACAATGAGAGACAATACATCACAAGACAGACAATGGTATACACAACATACAACATCCACAGCACCAGTGACAACATACAGTACATGACGACACAGTGAAACAGCAGACAGACAGATTCAATATTGGAAATGAAAATGAAATCTACCTCCATAGAAATGACCTTGCAGTGGGGATTGAGTGTAGTTACAAGTTCTTTGAAAGCAGGTTGTTTGACAATAGAAAATGGATGAAGGCCCGCACAAATGAGCCTAATAATAAGCTTGTCGACCTTTCCTTGAGGCACATGGCGGTTGCCTCCCACTGGCATCTCTTATGTTTGTCTGCTTGCTTGGACTTGGTGGATTTGGGGTTCTCTTCCCTGGCTTTGCTTGACTGAAAGCCATCTGCCTAGGTGGATGTTAGTCAGTACTGTCACTACTAGCAGGCCTACTACGAGTATTACTACTACTGTATCTCAGTACTAGCAGGCCTACTACGAGTATTACTACTCCTGTATCTCAGTACTACTAGTACCTATTACGTAGTACTAGGTACTAGTAGTACTCTAACTTTCCGTCCCCAGGCTCTAGGGGATTCCGCTCCCGGGTTCTCCCAGCAGAACGTCCGCAGCCTCCACCCTCAGCCACACCCGGGACGACCCTCTGGTAAGACCCTGACCCCCCCCCCCGACCCCCCCTTTAACCCTGACCCCCCCCGACCCCCCCTTTAACCCTGACCCCCCCCTTAACCCCCCTGTGTGTGAGGACCTCCCTGTAGTGTGTGTGTGTGTTCATGTAGTGACCTTGTGTGTGTGTGTGTGTGTGTGTTCATGTAGTGACCTTGTGTGTGTGTGTGTGTGTGTAGTGTGTTCATGTAGTGACCTTGTGTGTGTGTGTAGTGTGTTCATGTAGCGACCTTGTGTGTGTGTGTGTGTGTAGTGTGTTCATGTAGTGACCGTGTGTGTGTGTAGTGTGTTCATGTAGTGACCTTGTGTGACCTACAGGAGTTCTTCCCTCCATCCGAGCCTTGTCCTCCCAGGCCACCAGCTTCCTTCACAGCAATATGATGCCTGGCAACAACAACATGATGCCTAGCAACAGCAGCATGCCAAGCAACATGCTGCCTAGCAACAACATGCTGCCTAGCAACCGTTTCCCTGCCTACATCTCTTCCTCTTCCTCCTCCTCCGTCTTTGTGGGGCGGGGCAATCCTGGCGTCCAGCATGCAGTGACATCGACCTCGCCACACATCCCCGCCGGCCAATCACAGCACCTCAGCTCTCTGATGGACAGCCACCTCTTCCATTGAAACGTCGGGATGGCAAAGTTTTATACATGATAGTTATTCTTGTGATTCTGTGCTTATTTAATGTGTTAAAGATGTAGAATCCTAGAAGTGGTCATAGGTGGCAATGTCTGTTGTTTTAAACAAGACTAAGACGCCAACATTTCTTTTTACTGTGAGATAGCAAAAATATGTGTGATTCTGATTTCCTATATGGATTAAATACTGTACATATTCCATCTGGTTCTACCAAGTGAGTGGACATACAATATGTGAGCAGTCAGTAAATCAAACCACGCTTTGTCCAAAGAGGAGGGGGGCTACCATAGAGATGTTGGAGAGACATCACCCAGATCACTCACAGAGGAGAGGGCCAACCTAATACTCAGTTAGCTCGTAAACATGACGATTCACTGGAACATCTCAATAGTTTGAAGGGAGACTTATTCATATTCTAATTTTTCGTAATACGAGTTTGATCAACTGCTAACAAGAGGACTCCACTAATTATAGACGAGAACTGAGACCTTGATCATTTAGACCTTCACTGAAGCAATTCAAATTAAAAACCTTTTTCTACCCCTGTTCCTTCTGGATGTTGGAGTACAATTCTTTATCAAGTCTTTATTTATTACCATGCAAGAAATATGGGTGATGGATTAATAAAGAACGTGTTTGATTTGTGTATAGATATATAGCTGGATATAAAGCTATAGTTACATAGAACTAAAAGGAGGTTGTTGGTGCATTTATTTACAGTTTCAATATCTCAACTTGGAACAGAACCAAGGCTAAAGAAGGGATTCCACAAAGACGTCAAGTCAAGCTTGCCTCAAACTTTTTTGTGACTGGCCCATACTTCATTTACAATATGTGCAGTATCTCAGCTTTTCACACTTTATGTAAATCTTTATATGCATTTTATTTAAATACATGATATAACTTCTACTCTGCTCGGTCTCTGCAATGATCCAAAGATGTTCTTCATTGAGGCGTTCTTCGTCCAGGTCCTGACTGACAGTCGCTGATGCGTCACCAATCAACACTGCGTTTCGTTAACCAACTGAAATAATGCTGCTGCTGCCGTCACTACAGCTGTAGTTTCAGACAGATGTGTGCGTAGGGCTAGGCCTGCCATCCATCTTTGGTCATCATGTGCCCTACTTAAACCCTGGTTCTTCACACACTCATCGCCACATCGTTGCTTCAACCACAGTGGTAGATAACCAGTCTTGGCATTCATACATTTTGTATTCCTAATTTGTTTTGTGTTC
Source organism: Micromesistius poutassou (assembly GCF_964030765.1). NCBI lineage: Eukaryota > Metazoa > Chordata > Actinopteri > Gadiformes > Gadidae > Micromesistius > Micromesistius poutassou. Next base: position 13,552,354 of record NC_140284.1, on the reverse strand, counting down.
CATGTTTCCTCCTGTTCATAATCTCTGTGTTCTCCTTTCCCCGGGATCACCAACCCCGTACCTGCCTACCATCCACCCTGTGCTCCTCTACCATCTACCCTGTGGTCCTCTACCATCCACCCTGTGTGCTCCTCTACCATCCACCCTGTGTGGTCCATTGCCTGCCTACCTGCCAGTAGTCCTGCCTGCCTGTCATCCATCTCCTCCGTCCACCTCTTGTTCATTCCCTACTGCTCTCATCCTCCCTACAAATAAACCTCTGGTTTGATTCAACCTCCAGTGTCCTGGACACAATAAACCTCTGGTTTGATTCAACCTCCAGTGTCCTGGACACAATAAACCTCCAGGGGTTCCCCCTGTTCGATGGTAACACACTGATTCCTATTGGGTTACCGTTATTTAAATCAAGCCAATCACAAACCACCTACACCAAGGCTGAGCAAGGGTGTGATACCTAGGTAGGATAGACCCGACCTGTTGGTCTTAGGGGGATCTGTTGTTGGACGTAGAGACAAGGGGAGGGTTTGGCAGGGAGGAGGATGTGAGCAGGATGAAGGTCAATACACAGACAATGTTTGTATATTGACTCCTCAAGAGTAGTGGGGGGATGAGAACCGGATGAAGGTGAAACACTGATCAACTCAAACTGAGGGTCAGAGAAAGGGACCAGCAGGGAGGGAGGGAGGGAGGGAGGGGAAAGGTGTTCTCTACTCAGAGACCAGGAGGGAGGGAGGGGAAAGGTGTCCTCTACTCAGAGACCAGGAGGGAGGGAGGGAAGGGGAAGGTGTCCTCTACTCACTGGGGTCAGAGACGGTGTCTGGCAGGGTGGGGGAAATGGGGCTAAACCATGTCCAACCATTTGAAAATCCTCAACATTCCTCAGTTTGAGACTGAAGTCTCACAAACCACCATTCAAGATGTCCATGCGAGAGCACAGGCCCAGCATAAAAACGTGTACGTAAAAAAGAAATGTCCCCAAACACACACATAAACAACAAACACAAACATTTAAAAATAAAAGACAATCACCAATGACAAATATTTAAACAATAAAAAAATACAATCTAACATACCTATCAAACATACAGCTTCCATTCCAAGAACAAAGCTGCCCAAAGTTCTTTGACCGCCTCACTCCCTGAACTCGAACATGAAGTAAGCCCTCCTACATCCCCACATCATTCAACTCCAAGAGGCAGCGGACAAGCACTGCCTGGTCCTGGTCTGGCTCCACACTGACACTGAAGAGGGCCACCAGCGCAGAAGGAGAAGATGGCAAGGCCCCTGAAGCGCTGCCTTCCAGACTGGTGGCTCTCTCCCGACCGAGGACAGCTGGTGCAGACCCCTTCCATTCTGTCTTGAAGTTCAGGACTCATCCTGGTAGTCAGAAACATCTGGACCGGAGTCCCCACTGTCTTCTAGGCCCGGGCTGGCCCCCGGGCTGGCCTGCGTGGCCTCTCTGTCCTTGTTTCTGTCACGTTGTGTCTTCCGGACTGGCTCCAGTTCTGTCAGCTGTTCTGACTCCTTCCTGCTGTGCCGGTGGTTTTGCTGATGTCTCACCGTCTTCTGGTGCTATGTTTGTTAGTCCCCTGTACACGACTGCTTGATTCTGTGTACACTTGCTCATACTTTTATCTTCCATTATGGCGGGGGGTGAAACTGGTTTGGTTTGGTATGGGCTGGGGGAGAGGAGAATGCACCTGTCATGCAAACAGTAGTCCGAGTTTGTCAAAAATCGACGCTTGATCAGGGGCTTTTGGCGTTACCGGCTGACGCAAAGGGTGTCCTTTTTCGTCTTAATTCGACGCAGGGGTTTTCAACTCATTACAATGTAATAGAGACGTTTTGAGCATTCATCCCATTGGTTAACGGAGGACGTGAAACCAGGAAGGATTCTCCTCACTGTCCGTTTTTACGTTAACAGCGATTTTACATCTGTGACATTTCTCAACACAACTACACTGTGTAGTTGTGTTGAGAAATGTCGCAGATGTAAAATACAACAATCCGATTTATCCGAAATAAATAATAATAAAAAAAAGATATATATATATATATATATATATACAAAGACCGCCAGAGCTCCTTGAAGCAACGAAAATGGTCTATTAAAGCCCAATGTGCAGGTTAAACACCACTGTCGATTAATGGGTACATAAAGCACTCAAGATATGTATATAAAGTTAGAAATGTCTCCAAAATGGTGTTAAAGTCCAGTTTTTGTAGTTTTTGGTTAGTAACGGTTATTTTTTTACGCGCTCGGCGATGACGTCACATAAGGTAGTCGTGGTGGAAGGTAGCCTCAGCCTTGTAGCTGCTACTAGAGCACTATGGCGTCTAACTGGGATGAGGAAGAGGCGGCAAGACCCACAGTTAACATTTATGATGGCCCACAGCCATATAATTTCGAACCGGTTAGACGTGAGAGGGCGAATGAGGAAATACCGAGAGCCGATGGCCGTCAAAGACAAATAAATGCATGGTCAGAGGAGAATGACTGGAGAGTTGGTGAAGTGTCCTGGTGAGCTATTTAGAAATGCAGCAAGGAGCGCTGGAGCTAGTAGTCTATGAACAGCAGTGCATACAATAACAACTTTTTTTTTTACTGTCAGTGAATAGCATCGAGTGAAAGTCAACGTTTTTTTATTTCTAAGCTTTTACCTCTTTCTCTGGTGAAAATGTTGTTTGCAAACGTAGCCGAAGCCGAGTAGGCTGGTCATGTCTTCAGTGTGATTATTTTTGATAGTGCTAACTAGTTTTCCTCGTGATTGATTGTCATCGACACCGTCAGGGTACCACTTACCGGGACAGGGAGAGAGTAGTAAGCATGTCTTTGTCGCTGTGGTTGGCAGCATACTTACATTTCAGGCAGGATCATGGTCCCCTTCAAGCCAGCAGGTACGAGTATGTTCATTGTTTATGTTTACTTTACCATTACTAGACTAGAGTTGTGTTGCATAAACATGCATGACAAACATGTATAAAATTAAGTTTCCAACCTACTTATCCCTAGGCAATACCGGTGTTTCAGTTCAAATGGTGACCGTGTTAACTGGTGACCATCCGCCGAATGCGTCGCTTGTTGTCGTGGCTACGGCAGCTGTTGGAAATTGGGACCAGACTCGTAGCTGTCCTTGCGAATGCCTCTTTGATTCGTTTTCAATAAAAATGGTAAAAACATTCCCGTCTCATTCGTATTTGGAGTCTAATTGGAGGAAACGTGTCACGTTTAACAGTTTTAAGCCAAAATGAATGGAAAATTTATGTTTACAAATATATAAACATTACGGGATTCGAAGTCATTCCATTGTGGGGGAAAAATATTGCAAGTTGGGAATCTATTCCATTGTACCGTTGAGCCACGGAGATGCTAGCAGCTGCAGTACTAAAAATCACAACTAGTCTTCTTCCTGAAAACTGGAAAAGCAGCCAGATCAACTTGTGACCTGACTGTCCATGTTATTATAGACCGTGGTATTTGTCTCGTTTCCAAAAAGAAGAGGCCATTACACCAGTTATTCAAAACCTAATGTTGTGTGTCCCTACTCACTCCACTGCTGAAACCAGCCAAAAACACTGTTATACGCTCTTTCGCTATCTATTCGGTCGCCTAATGTGGCGTCGTCTCTAAGCAAAGCAGCGAGCTCCAGAATCAATGTGACGCAAGGCAGGATCACTCTGAGGCACAACGTTTATTCAGATGAACAAAGCATATGTACAGGTTGTTCAAGGGATGACAACGCCCCTAACTTCAGTTATTTCAGTAAAGTATACGAGCACAAAAGTGGCATATATGACACAATCATTATGTACAGTGTCAGTTATAGATGTAGAGATTGTTCGAACACATTGATAGGTTGCATGATACATGATACATGGCACAAATCCCAATTAGAGAAAGACTAGGATTTTGGAACAAACAATGGATTGTATATATATAGCGCTTTCCGGAGTGGCCCCTGAGTGGCCCTATTTAGGGCATTTAGCAGACGCTTCTATCCAAAGCGACTTATAAGTAGTACATTTGTCAGAAGAAAGAGAAACAACAATATCTCACTGTCAGTACAGTAAGGAGGTTCATAGAACCAAGTGCCAAGCCCCCCTTAGACTGGGGTAGCCCCGCCCATCCTGCCGGATGGGCGATTTGAGTTTGCCCTGCAGAAGGGTCTGAAGAAGAGCAATACATTTCTTTCTAGTTTTGATACACTTTTGCGGGAGCCAATCACCAAGCTGGCTTTCCCCCCTGGCGCACTATTGGCTGGTTTTACACCACTAGCCAATTGCGTAAAGAGTCGTTTGAGTTAGGCCCGTTGATCAGGCCTTGATCAAGCAGCTTACCCAGACTAACGCTAAATCTACGATTGAGCGTTGGTCTGGCAATAAATGGTAAAAATGGTCCTAATTTATATAGCGCTTTTATCCAAAGCGCTTTACAGTGTTGACTGACATTCACCCATTCATGCACACATTCACACACCGACGGCGGAATCAACCACGCAGGGCGACAGCCAGCGGGTCAGGAGCAGTCAGGGTGAGGCGTCTCGCTCAGGGACACCGCGACACTCAGCTAGGAGGAGCCGGGGATCGAACCAGCAACCTTGCGGTTACCAGCCAACCCGCTCTACCTCCTGAGCAAGAAATTAAATAAATAAGAAAAATAATAAATGAAATAAAATAAAACAGGAACTGCCTAGCAGGGACTCCTGTGCCGCTCATTTACATACTGGGCAACGATAATCGGTGTTAATGTTGGGCCTTCCAACACAGACCCAGTGGAACCACAAGGAACACAATGTGCATTCAATCTGAAAGAAGATAGATCAATTAGATATTTGTTTTACTAAAGAATGCAATTTAGACTTACTATAAAGGCTGACTACCCAATGGTCCACGGTTGCCTCTGAGGTGCTGCTCTCCTCCCCACAAAAACGGCAGAGTTCTGTCAGGTCATCTGTTAAACGATTTTCAAATTGCACAATGGATTAAGTATGCCTATATGCAAATGTTTTGGTGAGGTCCATATACAATAATTGATTGAAGCGTACCAGAATCCTCTAACAGTTTGCTGGTCATTTTTGTGCGCATGGAGTTGATCCCCACCTCACCCACCTCAAACTCCATGGCAGCTCCTAGCAACAGCAGCTCTGCTATCTTAAAATACAGGTTAGTATTATTATTTTCCTTTTAAAAGGTTTAAGATTGTTATTGGGCACATAATCTTACTTTGCAAACAATAACCCCACATGAAGTAAGGTCCTGCTGGCGGGGATGGGGGAATGAGGTGCAAAGCCACCGGGATTGATTACCCTTCTTTTTGCGCATGAAAGCCCTGAAGACAAACAATAAATACAACTATTGTTTGTTACTTGCACACCAGAACTAATTTAACATACTTGACACTTGACACCTTAGAATATATTCTGGATTTGCTTACCTTGTTGAATCCATGCACTGTTTAATTTTCGCAGCGGTTGCCCCGAAAGGATCCGCATAAACGGCCCGTCCCTCCTTTGGATACATGGCCTTTTACAGATCGGATACGTTAGTGTAATCTTAGAGTAGAAAATATAGCTACATAAATTGCATTAATTAAAGTGCAGTTACAACTAGTGTCCAATGTCCGTCTTTGCAGACAGCCCCAATCAGGATTTCCCACTCCATAACGTCAAGCTGTAAGAGATTAGTTGAGTTTTTAAGATGTTTTTATTGTTAATCAATTCCTTTTAAAAGCAACTATGGTCCTTACCCTCCTCAACCCCCGTGACGTGCCATTCCATATGGCGGTCATTTCAAAGGTGTCTATCACCAGACACCTTTTTGACCCCATTCTCGTCACGGTAGTGAGGTATGCATTCACAATCTAAACAAAAATGATTCCAATTCACTTTCATATCAACGAGGACATATTGGAATCACAAAACAAGTTAAGTTAACAATTTACCTCACTCTCCAACTCCTTCCCGGGGGCCAGGCTCTGGAGGTCGGCCGTGAAGATTTTATATGGTCCAATTTTGGACCATATAATTTCTCCACTTAGCCCTGTCCATATTCTTTGAAGAACTGGAAATTAAAAACATTGTAGTCATTTAAAAGACTGGATAGCATTATTATACTCAATGTCACATAACTGAATGTACCGTTACTTTGAATGGGCTGCCTCTCTGGTAATGTCCCTGGTGGAGGGTCAGGGCTGGATGGTGGTGGTGGTGGTGGTGGTGGAGGGTCAGGGCTGGATGGTGGTGGTGGTGGTGAGGGGGGAGCCAGAGGAGAGGTGCCAACTTTTTTAAGTTTGGCTGGAATCCTCTCCTCTGGCTCAACAAAGTGTGCCAGGAGGTCAATGTTGGCCACCGTTTTTTTGGGGGAATCTAGAGAGGCAAGCGTTGCCAATTTGCCTCTTAATTCCAACACAACCAAAGGGCCCAGCAACGCACTCTCCAATTTCCCCCCCTTTCGCTGCAGCTCCTTCGCATTCTTAATTAGCACCTGATCGCCTATAGCGAAAGAGCCTTGAACGCCCCTTTCGCTTTTTCTCTTCCGAACAGCATCTTGCTTCATGCGAATGTTTTTTGCCACCTTCTCAAAGGTCTTCCTCCGTACGACCTCCGTAAGTCCATGATGTAATTCCTCCCTTCCCACCATTTGTTCCACCTTCTCAGTGGTCACCTAAGGTACAAAAAACCAAGTGGTGTTATAATCTGACCTATTTAGTCAAGTAATAATGACCACAATCCTTTAACGCATATACAAATACTGCCACCTACCTCATATTTATGTGGCACCTCAGAGGGGTATTTGGCCTCCCTGCCGAACATCAAAAAATATGGGCTATATTGCGTCGTCAGTTGTTTTTTTGTCCTGATCGCAAACATTGCTGGCTGGAGGACCTTATCCCATTTTGTCGGGTTGTCCTCAGCCAGTTTTCTGAGTGACCTGAAAATGTAATTTGTACATAACATAATTTAGCCTGTAACATTTATATTGTGCATGATATCTGCCAATTCAACAATATGCAACTTACCGCTGTATGGTGCCATTAAGCTTCTCCACCAGGCCATTTATTTGAGGGTGGTAGGGTGACGAGAAACTTCGTTTAATCCCCAGGGCTTGACAAAGTCTAGCATTCACCTTATTCCATTTATCAGAAAACAAGTTAGCATTACAGTATTGATTCTGAAAAAATAAGGAATGTTTGTCTTGAGCGTGCTACCTGGTTTTTAAATTCAGTTCCCTGGGGCCTCATGTACAAAGCATGCTTACGCACAAAAAAGCTGCGTAAGCAACTTCTCACGCAAACGTTCGGATGTACAAAGACTGACTTGACATGAGAAAGTGCGGTTCTCCACGCAAACTAAATGCCTGGCTTACGCACATTTCTGCTGCATTTTGTCAGTTGGCGGCACATAGAGGCAATGCAGTGCAACAACATTAAGCCTACGCGATCACGAGTCATGAAGTAATATTGCAATATGAGGCGAGTTCAAAGTGGATTTGAACGTCGGAATGCGTGATCTTAAATGCGCTTCAATCATGCGTTATTGTTGTCGAGACGCATAATGTGACACTGTTGTTAGGCTAAACTTAAACAGACCCATAAAACTAAATTGTCAATATTGGAATTAAAAGGAAGCCCCAGCAATATTATTTTCAGTGATGGCTTGTTTATTAAACGTTACATATTTTCCGGACCACGCATGACATATGATCTCTCTTCACACATTTGTTGTGAAATTCTTGACTGCAATATTATTATGTGATGTTGAGTGGAGTAGGCCTAAGCACAAGCCATTGTTACTTAAAATCAATCCATCAATGAACCAGTCGGCCAATTTCGAATTATGTACATATTATTGACACATTGGGTGTATGGATACAACCTATCGTCAGCATGCATCCAAATAAATGAGAATATAAAAGCATGCGCAAAATGTGGCAATAATCGATAGGTTGACAATGGCAGTGTTGGCCTTGTTAGAAGATGCTCGCATTCAAAATTAACGGGTGTTCCGCGACTATTATGATTTTTTGGTCAAAAAAGAGCCGATCCCAAATCACAGCTGCCACCCTTTGCTCAAATAGGGCGAGCTCCCAGACTCCGCCCGCTGCGCTCTGACCCACGCTTCTCCGGTGGGCAGAGACCTTTCTTTTTACGTCCACCTTGATGTCCGACCACTTTTTTTTAATGTCAGCCACAGTTCGGCTTTCCGCCCCAACCTCATTGACCGACTTGGCAACGTTTTCCCACGCCAGTTTTTTGCTTTTGGTGCTGATTCCGGAGGAAAGAGAGCCAAACAAGATCGTATTTCTGGCCTCTACCTCCGAAATCAGCACCTCCACCTCGCATTCACTAAAGTTATTTTTTCTTCCTTTCTCCATGTTCTCCTTTCTCCTAACGAGTGCACTACTGCAGGCCTATTTATACGAATTAGCATATTAAATGAGGGAGGAGACTGGGTGGAGAGACGGGCTCGTGCATGTGCGTTCAATTTCACGTTAATTGGGATGTACAAAGAGAATCTGCGTGAAATCGTGCTTACGCAAGGATTGATACATCCGGATTTATTTGTGCGCAGCAGCTTTCCAAGTCTTTCCAAGTCTCCGCAAGTCTTTGTACATGAGGCCCCTGGTCTGTAAGCAGTCTCTGAGGTGCACCAAATTTATATACAAAATCAAGAATACAATTGGTCACCTCTTCTGCAGATTTACTCTTCAGAGGGTAGGCCTCTGCCCACTTAGTGAAATAATCAACCCTCACACAAATGTATTGATTACCACTCTCTGTTGCACTGAGCCTCATAAGGTCCATTCCCACCAACTCAAAAGGCTCAGATACCTAAAAGGTAGAAGGATAATTACACATTAGTATAGAAAGTAGCTGGTATGTAAGCACATTTCGCTGCATGGGACATTCAGTTGCACAAATAACCTCACCTCTATTGGGTGGTACTCAATCTTTTCCTTGAGACTGGCCTGCTTCTTCTGGCACTGTGGACACTCTGCAACCTGAAGTCAAATATTATTCAAATCAATGTATCTCAGGCCTTTGGGCAAGCAGAAACAATAAGTGAAAGATTATGAGTAGTTTGATTTGACCGATTGTTAATTAGGCCTTCATTTAAATTAAGTAAATAGGGGTAACCTTTCTAACTTACCCATTTGCGAATGTCCGCCTCCATGCCAGGCCAGTAGTATCGGCTGATCACTGCATTGTGGGTCTTTTCCACACTGCAGTGACCACCGATACTGCTACAGTGCATTTCCTCAAATATGAGGTTGGCCTCGGCCGCGGAGCATACGACCTTGGCCAGATGCTCCCGCTCCTTTCTCCTCCTACAAACGTAGTGGAGGGCTCCATCAGGTCAGAAATGGTCGATTTAATGTTAACATTAGCGTTTTTTATTTGATTATTCCCCAAGTCATTTATTTTTCATAACTTTTACTTACCCTGGAGCACGAAGTTGGAGGCTCTTCTTTTTATGACGAACCGCTGTTTTTTATTCAAGCCCTCAGGGTACTTATTGTTGACTTTGAAGTCCATCAGTTCTTGAATAAGTACAGAATCCATCTCTCTATATATCTATCTCTCTATCTCTCTATATATCTATCTCTCTATATATCTATCTCTCTATCTCTCTATCTATTTCTATATCTCTCTCTCTCTATCTATTTCTATATCTATCTATCTCTCTGTCTCTGTCTCTGTCTCTGTCTCTCTCAATACGTGCCTACTCCCACATTATTGTGACATTTGCGCTACCCTTAAATAGGTTCAACCAGCTGTTCGTTGGTTGAACCAACCAATTAAAAACAATTAATTGATTATGTAATTGCCACACTCTGGGCACTTTTTATGTGTCACTCCAATGCAACGCCGCCTTAATGCACGGGCTTACCTGGGCTGAAGCCCCAGGGCCTACGACGATCACGGGCCTATCATAAGGCAGTGAAAAAAAATGTATATATTATTATTAATTTTTTTACTGGCTCATGATAGGCCCCCTGATCTGCGTAGGCCCATCCCTTGGACAACCTGTAGGCCTACGTGTGCTTTGTTGAGATATTGTTGTTTCTTTCTTCTGACAAATGTACTACTTATAAGTCGCTTTGGATAGAAGCATCTGCTAAATGCCCTAAATAGGGCCACTCAGGGGCCACTCCGGAAAGCGCTATATATATACAATCCATTGTTTGTTCCAAAATCCTAGTCTTTCTCTAATTGGGATTTGTGCCATGTATCATGTATCATGCAACCTATCAATGTGTTCGAACAATCTCTACATCTATAACTGACACTGTACATAATGATTGTGTCATATATGCCACTTTTGTGCTCGTATACTTTACTGAAATAACTGAAGTTAGGGGCGTTGTCATCCCTTGAACAACCTGTACATATGCTTTGTTCATCTGAATAAACGTTGTGCCTCAGAGTGATCCTGCCTTGCGTCACATTGATTCTGGAGCTCGCTGCTTTGCTTAGAGACGACGCCACATTAGGCGACCGAATAGATAGCGAAAGAGCGTATAACAGTGTTTTTGGCTGGTTTCAGCAGTGGAGGGAGTAGGGACACACAACATTAGGTTTTGAATAACTGGTGTAATGGCCTCTTCTTTTTGGAAACAAGACAAATACCACGGTCTATAATAACATGGACAGTCGGGTCACAAGTTGATCTGGCTGCTTTTCCAGTTTTCAGGAAGAAGACTAGTTGTGATTTTTAGTACTGCAGCTGCTAGCATCTCCGTGGCTCAACGGTACAATGGAATAGATTCCCAACTTGCAATATTTTTCCCCCACAATGGAATGACTTCGAATCCCGTAATGTTTATATATTTGTAAACATAAATTTTCCATTCATTTTGGCTTAAAACTGTTAAACGTGACACGTTTCCTCCAATTAGACTCCAAATACGAATGAGACGGGAATGTTTTTACCATTTTTATTGAAAACGAATCAAAGAGGCATTCGCAAGGACAGCTACGAGTCTGGTCCCAATTTCCAACAGCTGCCGTAGCCACGACAACAAGCGACACATTCGGCGGATGGTCACCAGTTAACACGGTCACCATTTGAACTGAAACACCGGTACACTGCATATAGGCAGGCTATACGCTGGGCTTATGGCGTTCTGGGTATTCATATAAGGAAGCCTCTACCCTCCTGTCTGGTTTCAGCCATCAGGCAACAATTTCAGAGTGGTGACGAGACCTATCATGGCTTTCAATGGCCTTGTTTGAATGAAAATGAATAAAAACCATATTGGCACAACATGAACAAAATTAAGTATTTTTCAGTTCAAGAATTATGTCATGCTTGTTCTGTTGTGATCGCTCAACTGCCCTTAAAATTTGATAAAATACACAGAACACGTGAATTCCAATAAAAACAGTTTATTGGTTTATCCTAAGTAATGGGAGTAGAATACTGAACAAAGAGACAGGTTGGAAAGTTGGAAAAAAAAAATAATACTAACAACTAAATGATTGGAAAAAAAAAAATAGATAACTTCTAATTAGCTTTGTTGAAGCATGACTGCTGGGCTAGATAGAGGCTGACGGCCTCCTCCTTCAGAATTTGTGTGAATGATTTGGCGATGGGGGCAGGTGCCGAGGCTGACAAATTGGCGCTAACCTCTTGAAGAGCCTTTGGTGAATTTGTGTAGCTCTCCTGAAGGGCCTCCATTAACGACGTTGCATAACCTGCAGACATAATAATAATGATAAAATACTGTATAAAGATCACCGTCACTGATCACAGATGTCTCGTGCACCATGTCAAAATATGATAAAACTGCATGACACTGCTTACCGTATGAGGCCTTCTCTTTGATGGGATGCACTACAAAGGCACCTTTTCTGAAGCGTGGATACCGCATGCAATACTTCTCCATACCATCGCTTCTTCGTGCTGTCTCTTGGTTTGAATTATAGTTGTAATGTATCGCCGATAAGAGAAGCCTACAGAATAACACATTTGAGATCACCTTAGAAACCTGGTGTATGTATGATAAAATAGGGCACTACTATTCCATTGGATAGCACTGACCTGCTATACATGCCAAGGTATGAAAACCCAGTGTGCTTGGGCGCGAAGTGCAGGATGAGGGAGTGGTAGGCTTCAAGGGAGAAAGTCTGGTGTTGTGGAGACAGCTGTTTAACATCCTTAAGTAAGGCAGTCCTTGTGATGATGCTTTCCATTTTTATTGCTGCCACTGAGCCTGCAAAGACCAAGATAGGTAGGCAAGGAGGCAGACAGACACACAGACGGAAGACATTCTATCATATAAACAAGTGCTGTCCACATGACGTGGCTATGGTAGCCTTCCATCTTCAAGACCCCTTCTCACTCTATTTACCACCTTGTATGCTAGACTAATGCTTAATGCCATCTGTAAAACATGGTGGAGGCAGTGTAAGGGCATATATCACATTTATCACAAAGACAGAGAGAGAGAGACAATATTCATCACAAAAGTCAGCGTGTCATAGCACCAAGGTAATCACTCCACCAAACGCATAATGCCACATACTGTACTGTACCTGGTTCCAGCCACTCTTTGTTGCGTTGATCCCCCTCCAGAGGGGCATGAGCGCAACTGGAGAAGGCAGGGGTGTCATGGTCGTGGATGTCCTGAATATGATTGACCAAGCTTCTCCATTTGGCCTCCATCACAGCTGGGTTGCCATCTGGGGTTGAGGCTGCAGTCCAGTAGAGGTGGTTGACTATAGCTGGCCTCCACAACACTAGTTGGTCACATTGTCGGTCTTTCGAGGTTGTGTCCAAGGCCTTCCCCAGACCTGTTTTAGAACAAATCGTATTCATTGAAATGCAATAACAAAAACTGCTTCAAGGTTCCAACAGCAGATACATACTTTTTCCAATGTGCCAGACATCAAAATAATGCTGTGTCCCTTCAGGGCACAGCTCTTCTCTCACCCATTTGGCAATCTAAGGAGTAAAAGCCAAAACTTTTGTGAAGGCTTGCACTGTCTGGCTCTCAGTGCATCAGCAAAGCAGAAACATCCAGCCTCAGTGCAATTCATTAATCTACATTCAACATTTTTATTGTAAATACCTGGCGATGTCTGTCTGTTACGAGAGTTGACAGATGCAGGCCCTGCCTCCTCAGCAAGCTGATGCTGCGCTTAAGCCCCTCAATCTCACACCAAGTGCTGTTGGGGACCTCTGAACTCTGCAACATGGCATAACAGTACAAGTGTAGAGTGCTGGTGGTGTTGAAGAAAGCGTGAAGGAACCGGAGGGTTGCTGGACCAAGCATTATAATACACTGTACACTAGTTAGGAAATATGTAATAAAGCCCTATGCATGGTTGTACTAGTGGAAAAGTGCTATATTAAGATGCTATATTATGATGCAGTCCATTTACCAAATTGCACAGAGTTTTCTTTGTTTCTTTGTCCAATAACATCAGGCTTACCTGGACAAGCTGAACATCCACCACCTTGTTCACTCTGTCCTCTATCAAAGAGTATGAGCCGTACTTGGCACAGTGCCCTGGAGAATCCGACCTGGGGATAATTACAAATTTGAATTATGTTTCAAGTTTTTAATAACCAATGTCTAAAGACAATCCACCATGCCATCTGCAGATGCCAACTAAAGCTGCCCTACATAATAACAAATAACAAAATCTAAATGTGCAACTGGTCTGAGCTCTTACACACAAAAACATTAGGAAAGACAAAGAACAATGAATTAATGACACAAGATTTCAAAAGTTAATTTTTTACACCTTTCCAACATTGCCCTTTTCATCTTGCATATCCCTTAAATAGAACAGAATAAACAAATTCTGCTTTACCTGCAGTCACCAGCAACAACTAGGCCTCCATCCATTGCCCTGAGGTCACTAAAAACATTGGCCTGATCGTTCTGCCAGGCCTGAATGATGACAGGGATGGTGTAAAGGCGCTGATGGCGAAAGTAACTACTGGCACTGATGCACTGCAGGCCAAACAGGGTCAACATTCTTAATGTTTGGGTGGCCAAACATCCAGTAAAATGAATGGCCCCACTTAGTAAGAGGTTGCAGGTCGGCATGTTCCTGTGGAGCATTGGCTGGTTTTGCCAGTAACGGTGGTAGCCACATGATGCACAGACCTAGATATGTAAAAAAAAAAAAAAAAAAAAAAAAAAAAGAGTAATCAACAGTATATCAGGATTCAATATAGAGTAAGTACTGTACATTACTGGTCAAAAGTTTCATGTTTTCAATGAAACACACATGACCAATACAGTATAACACTCAAATATGATGCCATCACAAACCAACAGACTAAAGTCAGCCTGGTACATACATTGTAAATTAACTGGCAAGACAGTCAGAGCTATCAGATTGTAATTAGATATTCTGATTTTCTAATCAGATGGCCTGCTGCATAAACAAAACCGTACCTGCTTGATCTTAACCAAAGTTCCTTCCTGCTGCACAATGCTACTATCCGACCTCTCACAACAGGCCAGACAGATGGCAAAAAGGCCCATCAGCTCCTCTTGACAAACAATGAATTTGTCAATGCCACTACAACAACAAAAAATGAGGGGAGGGTGTCATTCAAACTACCAAAGCTACAGTACACAAAAAAATGAGAATTCAAAATGGTCTATGTTGGTTTTAAATTATCTCTTGTGGTGGGGGTCACACGTGTAAGGTGGCTCCTCTTCAAACAATTCCTCCTCATCCTCCTCATGCATCGGCTCTTCGGGCACCCACGATAAGTCACTGATGACAGAGGCATCATCATCATCTGTCTGTTCAGGACTAGCGAGGGGAGTGGAGGTTTGTGGGCTGAATGACGTCTGTATGCCCACGCTGACCATCTTGGGCTTGCACAGCTGTGGCAGAGGCAGTAAACATAACCAAACATATGACAATCATGGCAAATCTAAGCGGCTATGTTTTGGTGTAGGCTATGTATTAATTTCATCAATGTGTATGGAAATGTCCTTGTCCTTGCATAGATACTGGCAATAGATACTGGCAATGTTTTAGACAGAATATCTACCCCTTAAAATACTCAAGATTTACCGTGAGACCATCGGGGGGGCTTCAAATTACATTGTGTCCCAGTGTCAGAAGTGGAGGAGGACAAGAGCTGATCCCCAGTATCGACACTCTCCATAGTGTCTACACTGTCCACGGTCTCCTGCTGTGAGGCGTCTGTCAACATCTTGCGAAAAAAGGTCAGCGAAATGCAAGGGTGAAGTGGTGAAATAAGAGGTGGGTAAACTATGAATACTTAGATCAGTGATTCGCAACCAGGGGTAATATAAATAAAATTTCATAAGTCCATCAATAAAATGGGACGTGTGTGCTACAACTAGCCTAGTTTCCCAGTGGAAACAATAACCAACGTGATGGGCCGTAGGCTAGCCTACTAAACGCCCTATCCATACTATGGGTCTGTGAAATGCTAATGAAATCAAATGTATTTATTAAGCGCATTTAATACGCTGTGCAATTATTTATTTATGTTTTTGTTATAATGCCCACCGTTTTTATTTTTATGACCACCATTATTATTTTTTTAATGCCGTTTATGAAATAAATATGAACTAATGCCACAATTATTCATGTCTGCGATCATCACAGAGTCCACAAGCAGCAGGTCGCAATCCACGATGGGTCACAATCCATGACAGCAGACCGTCGAATTCTGCGACCCCACTGTAAATGCGGGGAAAATGAGTCAAACCCCAACCAAATCTCTTCAGGTCATTTGTCGTCCTCATATCTGTATGTGCACACAATTATTCACGAAATCGGAAAAATTCATATAAATGTGCAACCTTTTATGCGTGGTTGTTCAAGACACACTGAGGGCAGGATGCCACCATAGGTTTGGAGAGAATTATAGAATATGCTCACTGAAGGCAGGATGCCACCATAGGTTTGTTAACCCTATATACTATATACAACTATATACAACAGTGTACTTCCTCACGGGAAGGGGGGGTGGGGTGGGGTGGTGATGAGGGTTGTGAGGGCCACTGAAACACAGTGTCCATCCCTTACAGGAAGGGGGGGGGGTGGGGTGGGGTGGTGGTGACGGTTGTGAGGGCCGCTGAAACCCAGTGTCCATCCTCACAGGAAGGCGTACAATCATGTCACATGGTTATCAAAATTTTTATTTTTTTTGATGGATTTTTCGTGCATCGACTCATTTAAGCCTGACATGCAAGACAGCTGTAGAAATGATCTCTGTTAGGTCTCCCAACACAACCCTCGTGGTACCACCTTCCGCAGGTGTCACACTGGATCTGAAACACAACAATTCCCCTCAGGATTAATAAAGTAAATCTTGTTTATGTTATCTTAAACTGAGGTCATATTACATGGGACAAAAGTTCAGTGTAAATATCTATGTCAAATCTGTGTCTTCTCCTGTACCAGACAGGTTGGCATAAAGAGCAGAATAAAGAATAAAGATATTGTTGATTTATACCATGGTTTATAATTTTTTTGTTCATTTAATGCATTTATCTATTTAATATCAACTAAGACTGTTTTAACATACACAGTCATGCAAAGACACAGGCAAGGTTTGTATATATGTCAATAAGACATGGGTTTAAGACATAGTTATATTGACATCCATGTTACATGCACAGCTGCTGTTCAGACCCTAATTCACATGAATTTAGGCCGATCTCCCTGGTACTTGTTTACATCATGCCTTCTGCCAACAACCTGAGCCAAGAACTCAGGCTGATCTAAATAAGCAAAAAACTAGAAAACGGTGGTGTTATAACAATAACTTACCCAGTCAGTGGCATCAGGTCTGTCTTGAGACCCTCCTCCTCGCACTTCTTCTCCCTCTCCACAGCAGTGGCACAGCTCACTGAGATCATCTGGTTAAGATATGGTATTGATTACATATTATATTTTCTTCTTATTTCCATGGGAAAATATGCCATGAGTGATATATACTAACTTTCTAGACTTTTTTTATATTCATTTCAATTATGATATTTGAAATCCTCATGGTGTTAATAGAAGTTTGAAAAGAGTTAACATACCAGTCTCATTAAGAAGCATCACAGCAATTTCCCTCCTGTAGTCAACCACTGCCTCTTCGGAGTTTGGGAAAGTAGGAGACTCCTCTGCCAGGACTTTCTCAGCATACTAAAAACATGTTTGAATAAATGAATATTCAAAACATACTGGCCCAGTTTAACTTAATCAAAATTCATCAACTTTATGTCTCTCTGAGAGTTTAAATGTTGAAAAAAGAGACCTTTTCAAAATCTGCTTCATGTTTCCATAAAGAAATATGCAATTCAAAAACTTACTTTGATGGCAAATATTCCACATGAAGTGAAATCCAGTTGCAAGCTATGTGGCACAGTGTTGGCTTTCCACCTGGACACCCTACAGCCCCTCGCTCTCATGAATGCTCTGAAAAGTAGACAAAAAGCAGCAAATTAGCAAATGAGCACAAGGTGTTCACCCATACTCCAATGGTTAAATAACAGCCTTCCGCCTGCCGGGGTCAGGCCATAGAACACAACTGTTACCTTGTGGTCTCCAGACATCTTTTTATTTTGGAGGCATCGTTGCCGGCACAAGGCTCCTCTGTTCTGAGGGGAAGATGACCTAGAGAAATTTGGATAAGCACATTGTGTTACGCCACGTCCCGCTACACGGTCCAACACCCACCTCTAGTGGCTGCTGGGCGTAACTGGTCCTCCTTCCCGCAACCCACCTGTGGGCAATCCCCAATCTACGTTCACTACTTAAGCCGGGGTTCCCCAATCAGCCGGCGCCAGTTCGTTGTTTCCCTAGCCTACTAGCAGTTCGCAACAGTCCAGCCTGTCTACTCGATCCTCGTCCCGCCTGCACCATCGTTCTCCCGGTACCAGACCTCGCCTGCCTGACTACTCGTTCCTCGTCCCGCCTGCACGATCGCCCTCCCGGTACCAGACCCCGCCTGCCTGACTACTCGCCCCGTCTGCACGATCGCCCTCCTGGTTCCAGATCCCCCGCCTGCCTGACTACTCGTCCCTCGCCCCGCCTGCACGATCGCCCTCCCGGTTCCAGACCCCCGCCTGCCTGACTACCCGATCGCTCATCCAATAAATCCCTTTACCTTTTACCCTGTCTCCGCCTCCCTGTGTCCAGCATTTGGGTCCCAGTCTTGTACCGTAACAGTACGAACTGGCCAACATGGACCCAGCTGACGCAGAGGGGTTCAGGGCAATGATCTCCCACCAAGGGACTCTCTTGGGCCAACACGATCAGGCCCTGCAGGAGATCGCCACCGCCCTCCGTGAGCTGACCCTAGCCGTCAACTCTCAGCCCCCCGTCGCCCCGGAACCACCAGCCCCCGCCCCGAGTCCGTCGGCTTCTCCTCGGGAACCGTCCATCCCAGCCCCCCAACGCTACGGAGGGGATCTAGGATCCTGCCGGTCATTCCTTACCCAGTGTTCCCTTGTCTTTGAGATGCAGCCCCAGACCTATCCCACCGAGAGATCAAGGATAGCTTACCTGATCGGTTCGCTGAGTGGCGAGGCTCTCGCGTGGGCCGCGGCGGTGTGGGAACGCGGGTCTGCGGTCTGTCATAACTACGGCGCCTTCACGGAAGACATGCGGAAGGTCTTCGATCATCCTGTCCGGGGCAAGGAGGCCTCCCAACGTCTCCTGCAGCTTCGCCAGGGATCACGCAGCGTCGCCTCCTTTGCAGTCGAGTTCCGGACCCTCGCTGCTGAGAGCGGCTGGAACGAGGAAGCGCTGCAGGGGGTCTTCCAAAACGCGCTCAGTAGCGAGCTGAAGGACCGTTTAACCTCCTGGGAGGAACCCACGAATTTAGACCATCTTATTTCTCTCGCGATTCATATGGACAATCGGTTGCGCGAACGACGCAGAGAGAGAAGCGCCCACTCATTCGCCACGCCCCCTTTCGAGTCACCGGCTGCAACTCAGTCCTCCCTCCCGGTCGCCGTTCCACCTCGCTATGTGCGGTCCTCTTCCCCCGAGCCGATGCAGATCGGACGCACACACCTTACTCCCGAGGAGAGGGAGCGTCGTATCCGATCGGGAGCCTGTTTGTATTGCGGCACTTCAGGTCATCTTAGATCCGGATGTCCCGCCCTCTCGGGAAAAGAACGGGCTCGTCAGTAACCCGAGGGATACTGGCGAGTCGCTCTCGTAATCCCTCAGTCTCCCGTCCCCTCCTCTAGGCCGTCCTTTTGTGGCAAGATCAAACCCTCCCGCTCTCCATTCTCCTGCACTCCGGAGCTGATGATAGTTTCATCGATCAGGAATTGGTTAGGCGTCTGAGGATAAACACCATTCCTCTCGATCCCCCAATCGAGACCCAGGCGTTAGACGGGAGGACCCTCACACGGGTGGAACGCCGCACCGTTCCACTCAACCTGCTCGTTTCGGGGAATCACCATGAAACCATATCCCTCCTGGTGATTTCCAGCCCCTTCTCCCCGGTTGTTCTGGGCTACCCCTGGTTTCGGACTCACAACCCGCAGATCGATTGGGGAACCGGGCGCATCCTGTCATGGAGTACCCATTGCCTGTCCCAGTGCTTGCGGTCCGCTCAGGCCCCTCGGGCGACAGAGCTCGAGTCCGTACCCGAACCTCCTAACTTGTCCTCTGTCCCGGAGGAGTACCACGACCTCGGATCGGTGTTCAGTAAGGCCCATGCCTTGACCTTGCCCCCCCACCGCCCTTATGACTGCGCCATCGACCTCCTCCCCGGAGCCCCCCTTCCTAGCAGCCATCTGTTCAACGTCTCCCGCCCTGAACGAGAGTCTATGGAGGAGTACATCGGGGAATCCCTCGCCGCGGGAATCATCCGCCCTTCATCATCACCTGTTGGAGCGGGTTTCTTCTTCATCAGCAAGAAGGATAAGTCACTTCGCCCCTGCATCGACTACCGTGGTCTGAACGACATCACTGTGAAGAATAAATACCCATTACCACTCATCAGTTCCGCCTTCGTCCCCCTCCATGGAGCCTCAGTTTTCTCCAAATTAGATCTGCGCAATGCATATCATCTAGTCCGCATTCGGGAGGGTGACGAATGGAAGACGGCTTTTAATACCCCTTTGGGCCATTACGAATATCTGGTTATGCCCTTCGGCCTCACCAATGCCCCCGCAGTGTTTCAGTCCTTGGTCAATGATGTCCTCCGGGACATGTTGAACCACACCGTTTTCGTCTATATCGACGATATTTTAATCTTTTCTAAATCCATGGAGGAGCACAGGGTCCATGTCCGACAGGTTCTGCAGAGGCTGTTGGAGAACAGGCTGTATGTCAAGGCGGAGAAGTGCGAGTTTCACGTCCCATCCATTTCCTTCTTGGGGTATATCATCAGCCAGGGCCAGGTAGAAATGGATCCCTCTAAGGTCTCTGCGGTGGCCGAGTGGCCCCCTCCCTCAACCCGCAAGAGATTGCAACAGTTCCTTGGCTTTGCCAATTTTTACCGTCGCTTTATCCGTGGTTACAGCCAAATCGCGGCACCCCTCACGGCCTTGACTTCCACCAAGAGTCCCTTTGCTTGGACGCCGGAGGCGGAGACCGCCTTTCAGGGCCTCAAACAGCGGTTCGTATCCGCTCCCATCCTCACTCAACCTGATCCTTCACTCCAGTTCGTGGTGGAGGCTGACGCCTCGGACACCGGAGTGGGCGCGGTGCTCTCCCAGCGTTCCTCCGCCGACCACAAACTCCATCCTTGCGCCTTCTTCTCTCGAAGGTTGTCCCCGCCGGAGCGCAATTATGATGTAGGCAACCGAGAGCTCTTAGTGGTCAAGCTGGCCTTGGAGGAGTGGCGACATTGGTTGGAGGGCGCGGAGCTTCCTTTTATAGTTTGGACCGATCACCGCAATCTCGCGTACATCCAGTCTGCAAAGAGGCTAAATTCCCGTCAGGCCAGGTGGGCCTTATACTTTGGTCGGTTCAACTTTTCCCTCACCTACCGTCCCGGCTCCCAGAATGTCAAGCCGGATGCTCTGTCCCGCCTGTACTCTCCCGAGGACCCCGGCACTGACCCCGAGACCATTCTGCCACCCACTTGCCTCATTGCCACTCTCACCTGGGAGGTGGAGTCCGCGGTTCGTCTGGCGCAGAGGCAACAGCCGGATCCCGGTCTCGGGCCCCCTAACCGTATGTTCGTTCCTGACGCGGTAAGGTCTAAAGTACTGACCTGGGCGCACTCCTCCCGGCTTACCTGCCACCCAGGTATCACCCGCACCTTGGACTTCATCCGTCGGCGTTTTTGGTGGTCCACCATGGACAAGGACGTCCGCTCGTTTGTTTCGGCGTGTGCAACTTGCGCCCGGAACAAGACCTCGACCCGCCCCCATTCCGGTTTACTACAGCCCTTACCCATCCCTAGCCGCCCCTGGTCACACATTGCCCTTGACTTCGTCACTGGTCTACCCACGTCAGAGGGCAACACCACCATCCTTACCGTGATTGACCGTTTCTCAAAGGCCGCCCACTTCATCGCCCTTCCCAAGCTTCCCACCTCAAGGGAGACCGCCGACCTCCTGGTCAAGCATGTATTCTGCCTGCATGGCATCCCCGCAGACATTGTTTCGGACAGAGGTCCTCAGTTCACCTCACAGGTATGGCGGGCATTTTGCAAGGCTCTTGGCGCCACTTCCAGCCTCTCCTCTGGGTTTCACCCCCAGTCTAACGGGCAATCGGAGCGAGCCAACCAGGAGATGGAGGCGGCACTTCGCTGCATCACCCACGCCAGCCCCACCACTTGGAGCTCTCAGCTGCCCTGGGTTGAATACGCCCATAACACGCTGTTAAGCGCATCCACGGGGTTATCCCCATTCATGGCCTCCTTGGGTTACCAACCTCCTCTGTTCCCTGATCTGGAGGAAGAGATTGCAGTCCCTTCGGTCCAGACCCATCTGCGCAGATGCCGGCGCATCTGGAAACGGACACGCACTGCACTACTCCAGGCATCCTCTCGCTCCCAACTTCAGGCTAATAAGCGGCGTCGACCAGCACCCGAGTACGCCCCCGGGCAAGGGGTTTGGTTGCGGGCTAAGGATCTTCCCTTGAAGGGGATTCCTCCCAAACTCTCCCCACGCTTCATCGGCCCCTACACCATCTCCAAGGTGGTCAATCCCTCTGCGGTTCGCCTGAACCTCTCCCCTGCACTCCGCCGCATCCACCCCACCTTCCATGTCTCTCAGATCAAGCCAGTCTCTACCAGTCCGTTGTCCCCCCCCATCCCACCTCCACCTCCGCCAAGGGTGATTGATAATCATCCAGCCTGGACGGTCCGTCGACTCCTGGATGTGCGGCGCCGTGGGCGGGGTCACCAGTACCTCGTCGATTGGGAGGGGTACGGTCCTGAGGAGCGCTCCTGGGTTCCCCGGAACCGGATCTTGGACCCATCACTTATCCAGGACTTTCTTCAAGATCACCCGGCGGTGCTAGGGCGTCCGCCAAGAGGCGTCCGTCGAGGGGGGGGTACTGTTACGCCACGTCCCGCTACACGGTCCAACACCCACCTCTAGTGGCTGCTGGGCGTAACTGGTCCTCCTTCCCGCAACCCACCTGTGGGCAATCCCCAATCTACGTTCACTACTTAAGCCGGGGTTCCCCAATCAGCCGGCGCCAGTTCGTTGTTTCCCTAGCCTACTAGCAGTTCGCAACAGTCCAGCCTGTCTACTCGATCCTCGTCCCGCCTGCACCATCGTTCTCCCGGTACCAGACCTCGCCTGCCTGACTACTCGTTCCTCGTCCCGCCTGCACCATCGTTCTCCCGGTACCAGACCCCGCCTGCCTGACTACTCGTCCCTCGCCCCGCCTGCACGATCGCCCTCCCGGTACCAGACCCCGCCTGCCTGACTACTCATCCCTCGCCCCGCCTGCACGATCGCCCTCCCGGTACCAGACCCCGCCTGCCTGACTACTCGCCCCGTCTGCACGATCGCCCTCCTGGTTCCAGATCCCCCGCCTGCCTGACTACTCGTCCCTCGCCCCGCCTGCACGATCGCCCTCCCGGTTCCAGACCCCCGCCTGCCTGACTACCCGATCGCTCATCCAATAAATCCCTTTACCTTTTACCCTGTCTCCGCCTCCCTGTGTCCAGCATTTGGGTCCCAGTCTTGTACCGTAACACATTGTGCATGTGTCACATTCACATATCCTAATAAAATCATGGATGTGCCTTGGAAATTAAAATATGAATACATAGGGTAAGATAATGTTTAACTTACTGTGAGTATCCAATGATTTGGCTCATTCACTACCCCCAGAATGACTCCATACAATGATGGATTACACTTCTAAAATAACACAATAATATATAAATAATAACACACAATTCACTGTTAAAAAAAAACACAATAATATATAAATAATAACACAATTCACTGTTAAAAAAAACCTGTGCCTACCCTTAGAATTGCAGTCTTCCCGTTCCAAATTTGTGTCATAGGATATGTATCAATGCAAAGTGCCTTTTTGCCCCCTTGGCAATTATGCTTTTGGACCATTCTCTGCAGGGTGGCATTGATCACCTGGGGAAAGCAAATCCATTTGAAAATGAAGTCAGTTAACTTATGAGCATTTGGAGATTTCCTTGTTATATGAGTTAACTAAAGGAGAATAAAATACTGAAGCTTACCTCACTCTCGAGTTCCTGACCCGGAGTTGTCCTACAGATGTCCCAATAGAACAACTTGTATGGTCCGATTCTGGACAGCAGAACATGAACATTTTTGCCGTCCCAAGCCTCTGTAACATCTTACATGAAAAAAAGTTATTAAAAAAAATGTTATTCAATCGATTCAATATCTTCTCTCCTGAACAGCTGTTTTGTTTGAGTTACCTGAACTTTTAAGGTTGAACATTTACATCAAAATGTACAATATCAGACTGAGCTTCATAGCGTTACATACATTTCTCTGAAGTGGAGGTGGCAGGTGGAGTGGAGGTGGCAGCAGGTGGAGTGGAGGTGGCAGGTGGAGTGGAGGTGGCAGCAGGTGGAGTGGAGGTGGCAGGTGGAGTGGAGGTGGCAGCAGGTGGAGTGGAGGTGGCAGGTGGAGTGTAGGTGGCAGGTGGTGCGGAGGTGGCAGGTAGAGTGGAGGTGGCAGCAGGTGGAGTGGAGGTGGCAGGTGGTGCGGAGGTGGCAGGTAGAGTGCGGTGGCAGCAGGTGGAGTGGAGGTGGCAGGTGGAGTGTAGGTGGCAGGTGGTGCGGAGGTGGCAGCAGGTGGAGTGGAGGTGGCAGCAGGTGGAGTGGAGGTGGCATCAGGTGGAGTGGAGGTGGCAGCAGGTGGAGTGGAGGTGGCATCAGGTGGTGCGGAGGTGGCAGGTGGAGTGGAGGCGGCAGGTGGTGCGGAGGTGGCAGGTGGAGTGGAGGTGGCAGCAGGTGGAGTGGAGGTAATAGAAGAGACTGGGGGAATTCTCAACCTCCGAGGAATTCTTGGGGTTGGGGTAGTGTGCAGCTTCAGGTGATCAGTGTTGACCTTGTGGATAGATTTTCCTGAACTATCCACAAGGTCAACACTTTTTTCTTCAATGTTCACCACTGTGAACGGCCCAAGAAACTCAGGATCGAGCTTTCCTCCTTTCCGCTGCAGGCTACGGACATTCTTCCTCCACACCATGTCCCCCACCTTAAAGCTCTTTCTCTTTTGCAAGGATTGCAGTCTACCTCTGGTTCTCTCCTGAACCTTCTCCACATTTTGCTGGACAATTTTGTCCTGTCGCTCGATGTCCATTGCCACCTCCTCTTCATTAAACTGTTCCTCAAAGGACCCATCGACCTGTAAAAAACAAAATTGGTCATTTAATTTGATTACAGTTCATAACTATGTAACGTCATTCAATAATTGTTCAAAATATTTTTTTGAAGAACAAGAGAATATATATAAACATTCCAACTAACCTCATAGTTGTCCTGCACCTGAGATGGATACCTTGCTTCCCTCCCAAACATCAGGAAAAATGGAGAGAAGCGGGTTGTGAGCTGCTTTTTGGTGCGCAAACCAAACATGACAGCGTCCAGGTATCCATCCCATGTGTTGGGTTTTTCTTTTGCGAGCTTCCCCAGAGCTCTAGACAGTTAAAAAAAGTTTAATGTTACCCTTTTATTTGAGTATGTTAAATGCTGTTTCTTCGATTTTTAACAAGGTAATTTTGTCAATTGAACTAGTTGTAAAATACATCTCTTAACCTCTGTATTGTGCCATTTAATCTCTCCACCAACCCATTAGTCTGGGGGTGGTATGGGGAACAGAGACTCCTCCTTATCCCCAAAATTTGGCACACTTCTGTGTTGATCTGTATGAATGGTGCAGAGAACAAATTAACCCCACTGTAACATTGAATAAATAAAACATAGTCATTTGAAAGTTAAAATGTTTGCTAAAATAGCGATAAAAATACATACTTGGTAGACAAATTCTCTTCCTTGGTCAGTGAGTATTCTTTGTGGCACCTCAAATTGATAAACAAATTTCAGAATACACTGTGTGACCTCGGCTGCAGATTTTGATTTGATGGCATAGGCCTGTGACCATCGAGTAAAGTAGTCCACCATTACACAGATGTACTGATTTCCCTGATTAGTCATCACAAGTTTGCCAACCAGGTCCATGCCTATTAGTTCGAAAGGAACTTTGGTCTGTTTGAAAACAAAGAGAGAAAGACAGAGAAAGAGGTAATTGCTGTGTTATTCACACATGAAATATGTTGAAAATATGATGAATGTTCCTCCCATCTATAGGAACATGGATTAAAAGACACAAAAATGAAATGTTTACCTTTATTGGTTTATACTCTGTGCCAAGCTTGAGGTCATGTCGATTTTGCTGACACACAATGCATTGTGATACCTATGGAAGATATTTTCATGTGATTTGCCGTTTTTTGTGCTGAATAAAGTAGAAAATTATTAAATATGAAAGCAAAAACAAACCCAATTATCAATGTCGGTGGACATGCCAGGCCAGTAGAACCTTTGTGAAATCACTGTCCTGGTACGAATTTGGCCGCAGTGTGCGCCAATGTCGCTGCAGTGAAATTCTTTAAATATGGCGTCGGCCTCAGCTGCCCCACAGACCACTTTCACCTTTTCCTCCTTGTCCGAGCCCCTATGTCTGACATAAAACAATTTGTCATCTAGATGATAGGATAGCAATTATTGAGTACCCTTTAAACCTGGTTTAATTCGGCCTACAGGCCTCACATGAATTGCAATGCATAACTGCATAATTTATTGATAAATAATTTATTGCTATAATATATTAAATATCTAGTTTGAGCCTACCATTGATCACGTAGTTTAAGGCTTGTCGTCGTATTGTCCAGCGCTGTTTTTTGTCAGTTTCATTGGGAAACTCTCCATTGATCAGAAACTCCCTCAATTCCTCAAACATTTGTTGCTCCATAATATAGCCTATATTCTACAAATAATGCACTCTTGAAACTGCTGCTCAAAAAGTGTAGGCCTACGTTAACTTTCTGTTGTCAATCTGTTTATGTTACAGAATTCAATCAGGAACCAATCAGGAACATCCAACGTCATAGGCGTTGATTGGGGATGCCACCAGTTCGTCAAGATTCATTTTGTACCCACTTTTGTAAAAAAAAAAAAATACTCAAGTTGAATTATTATTTATTTTATTTTATTATTACACGGCTCTTCTCAATGCTGTAGACTGCTCCATTCACTTGCATGGGCCTTCCCAACGTTCAGCTTCTTCTTTCCCCGCATTTACAGTGGGGTCTGTAACATTCTGTAATATTTCAGCCATAATACACAATAATACTAATAGTTAAGAAGTGATATTCTCTCACAGCCACAAGGGAGCAGCACCGAGCACATATGGAAGGGCTGCAACGTCAGGGGGCGGGCTTTTAAATCCACAGAACACGCCCACCCCTACCTGCCTATTTAAATTCAGACTCCGCTATCAGACCCCAGAATCTCTTGGGCGGCGTATCGTGGATGCAAAGCTTAGAGACGCTCCGCGCGTGTTATACACATTCCTCTCCTTTTGTTTCATAGACGATAGACAATAGACCAAAACCTTAACTAAATAAAGTGAGTTAAAAGCGATCCTGTCTCGGCGGCCTTTCCTGGATTTAATAGAACATAGCAGGTCGCAGAATTCGATGGTCTGCTGTCATGGATTGTGACCCATCGTAGATTGCGACCTGCTGCTTGTGGGCTCTGTGATGATCGCAGACATGAATAATTGTGTGCACATACAGATATGAGGACGACAAATGACCTGAAGAGATTTGGTTGGGGTTTGACTCATTTTCCCCGCATTTACAGTGGGGTCGCAGAATTCGACGGTCTGCTGTCATGGATTGTGACCCATCGTGGATTGCAACCTGCTGCTTGTGGGCTCTGTGATGATCGCAGACATGAATAATTGTGTGCACATACAGATATGAGGACGACAAATGACCTGAAGAGATTTGGTTGGGGTTTGACTCATTTTCCCCGCATTTACAGTGGGGTCGCAGAATTCGACGGTCTGCTGTCGTGGATTGTGACCCATCGTGGATTGCGACCTGCTGCTTGTGGGCTCTGTGATGATCGCAGACATGAATAATTGTGTGCACATACAGATATGAGGACGACAAATGACCTGAAGAGATTTGGTTGGGGTTTGACTCATTTTCCCCGCATTTACAGTGGGGTCGCAGAATTCGACGGTCTGCTGTCATGGATTGTGACCCATCGTGGATTGTGACCTGCTGCTTGTGGACTCTGTGATGATCGCAGACATGAATAATTTTGGCATTAGTTCATATTTATTTCATAAACGGCATTAAAAAAATAATAACGGTGGTCATAAAAATAAAAACGGTGGGCATTATAACAAAAACATAAATAAATAATTGCACAGCGTATTAAATGCGCTTAATAAATACATTTGATTTCATTAGCATTTCACAGACCCATAGTATGGATATGGCGTTTAGTAGGCTAGCCTACAGCCCATCACCGTTGCTTCTTTCCCCATAAGACGCTACAGTCAGTAAGACGCTATCAAGAAAGAAAGTATTGCCCGGTGTCACAAAACGAACATACCCATTCCGAGTGATCGATGACGATACCCTTTAAGCTCGTGCATGTTTCCGCACGTGAACGACTTCATGCCTGTCTACGCTTCAAACTCGTGCATGTTGCAGAAAATGTGCAACAGCGCCCCCTGGGGTCACATATTTCGGTGGGTCGCAGAATTCGGTGTAACACCGGCACTACTTTTTTAAAAAGTTGCCGGTTCGCAGCCGTGTCTCAGAACACTTGCACAGCCATTCAGTTTATGATGTTTATTCATTAATTGCACCGCGGCCGAACTGACGTGGATATTCTCTGATATTATGTAATCATAAGCACCGCGGAAACCACTGCTGTCAAAAGACGCTGATCCATTTTCACTGTTGACGCGAGTTGCTCTACTTCTACCTCCACGGCACTGCAGCGGGCAATTATCGGACAAGATTGTCCTATAGTGTGTGATGTTCCGTCTTGTGTTCGAATCTCATGTATTTGTATTTACGATCGGAGAGCAACAAATTGGCTGAGATTCTCTTTATGTGTGTGGTGTACATCCGACTCAACTCTTGTAGTGTGGGGCAGCCTTCAGTGCGTTGTCCATTTAGGGAACCTGACAAACTGTAACCCACTGTTCTTATGGTTTCCTCGACGATCGTGTGAGGCATTGAAGCAGTTTTAACGCAGCAGTTATTTCCAGGCATTGTTGAAACAGTACAGAATTGCAACAACCTCCTCTGCTAGCAGCTACCGTGTCAACAATAATGCAAAGCTCAGCTGCACTCGGAGGAGCGTACCTTCCAACATGGCGGGAAGGGGGGGGGGGCTCTGTGCCGTGACGACAACTCCTCATTCTCAATAGAGAAGTGGATAAACTCTGTTTCTGAAATTTCAGAGGTGGGTAAACTGCGTTTACTTACATTTAGCCTCCACTACAGCCCTGGCGACACGGTCACGGTCAAATATATGTGAAAGAGAACCGTAGCAGTCTTACACAAAACGCAAACACACTGTTGTGAAAGCCGCTTGATGATGACCACCACTGATCCAAACACTAGCCATGAAGCTTTCATGACGATATGGACATTTACTTCAGGGCAATTTTGTTTTGGCTCATATTCGTGAATCATGAAATATGCTCTTCTGCTCATGCTTGTAGTGGAGGCTGTGTCAAAGTGAACACGGTATGCAAAATACACACAGAGCTAGCTAACGCGCAGCTTGTAAACATTATAGCATGATGCTTACCGTGGCAATCTCTCGCTTGCGGCAGACGATGTCTCTCGACCTCGGGACAGGGCAGGCAGAGAGGTTTGCATGCACAGACGGCACGGCGGTAGGAATTAACTTCGCCATCCTCTCACTCTTTAGACCAAGTGAGACCATCTTGGCATCCCCTGAGTGGTAATCCTCTTTGAAATGCGCGCTGCATATTCTCGAGTACGCAGTAACAGAGCTAGCTGAAAAATCTGCCCGCCTAACCTTGACAAATTGCACCCAGCTTCGGAAGATCCCTTTGTCCTTGGGGAAGCAATAGAGCCTATGTCCAGTCTTGCTGGAGTTCTTGCACCCGCCACAAACACAGTAGTAAACCATTTTATCTATATATCTACTATCTCTCTCTATCTATCTATCAGCTATCTATGTTATGCTATGCTATCTCTCACTATCTATCTATGCTATGTTATGCTATGCTATCTCTCACTATCTATCTATCTATCTATCTAGGCTATCTCTATCTATATATTTACTTATATAATCTGACACTGTCACTCTCTCACTAGCTGCTACTCGTCTCTCTCAAAGATATCAAGGCGGGCTTTCGGCTGTCGTCCCAAAGCGGAGTACCTCATGTTACGTCATGCAATGCATTGTGGGAGAAATAAGAATCATCGCTAACCGGTTGCTAACCGCTAAAATATCACCTACTTTTCCTTATTATATTTCTTTTTTGTGATACCCTAAAAAGGTGAGTCTAAAGGATTTCACAGAATAGAGTCATTTGTGATGCAGACAGTCTTGGAACTTTATGGAACTCAATTTGAATATGAATTATGAAACATTTCAGTCAAGGTGCACCATATAATACTTATTTAACTTGAGCTTTTATTTTAAGTTATATACACATATATATGTAAACCAGATTAGCCTGACCCAAATATTACTTTAATTCAAATAATTAAGTAATATTTTTGAGGGCTTGAAATTACAACCATTTTAGTCACATATGTGCCCAAAATGTAATGTGCGACTTCAAAATATTTGGGAGCAAACAATTATTGTGTTCTGAGCAAAAGTCATGTCATTAGCTTCTATGTTAATCAGTTATCAATTCAATTCATTGTGTATCTTGAAGGGTCAGGCAGAAGGAGATGCTGAGGGAGAAAAAGATCAACAGGCAAGGTCAAGTCAGAGAGAGCAAGGGAATCCAGAGGCAGAGGAAGATCAAGTTATTACAGAGAGAGAAGTAGAGCAAACAGACCAAGAGAGGGAAAATGATGCAGCAGCTTCAGCAACTCACTCCACTACAGGGTTTGATTTAGGTGCTAAAGACACAGGGCCCAGACAGGTAAAGCTGAAGAGCTACCTACAAGATAGTTTTGGTACGCAGAAATGAGAATTTCACCACAGCTGGTTTGAAAAGCACAACTGGTTAGAATATTCAGTCAACCAGAATACAGCTTTCTGCTTCCCATGTAGAGTGTTTGGCAAACATATCAAACATGATAGTTTGGTCAGTAGTGGTTGCAAGAACTGGAAGAAAGCTTTAGTCATCTTTGGCAAGCATGAGATGGCACAAACACATAAGGACAGTGTTGTTGCATGGAAAAGCTACCAGGCAACTAGCAAACAGGGAAACGTTGCACAGATGATAGCATCTGCAAATGTGAGTGAGATAGTAGAGAGAAGAGAGTATCTCAAGCGTATCGTTGCAGTCACTTTTATGTTAGGGAGACAGGGACTCCCTTTTCGTGGCCATGATGAAGGTAGAGACAGCACAAGCTGGAGCTTTTGAAGGAATTTGATCCTTTTCTTCAAAAACATAATCCCCCATCAAATGCTCAGTATATCTCACCAACATCCCAGAATGAGATGATTGACTGTTGTGCCCAGGAAGTTACTAGTGTCATTGTGTCTGAAATGACAAAGTCCAAAATCTATGCCATCATGGCAGATGAGGCAAGGGATGAAAAATCAGAGCAGTTAGCTGTTTGTGTCAGGTATGTGTCAGAGGGGGATGTGAAAGAACGTTTCCTAGCACTTGCAGAGATAAAATCATTTGATGCCAAGTCCATTGCAAATGAGCTGCAGCAGCAGATCCAAAACAATGGTCTTGCAGAGCTTAAGTGTGTAGCACAAACCTATGATGGTGCAGCCGTCATGAGTGGGTCCACTGGAGGTGTACAAGCACATTTTAGAAGGTTCCATCCTGAAGCTATTTATGTGCATTGTTATGCTCATGAACTTAACCTGGTGTTGTGCCATACTTGCAAGGCCATCCCAGAGGCTGTGGAGCTTTTCAGCTTGTTGGAGTGTGTGTACTCTTTCTTCAGCACCTCCCTTGTGAATCATCATAAGTTCATGGAGGCTTAGACAAGGCTTGGGTTGACAACAACTGAGCTTGTGCAACTTTCAAACACTCGCTGGGCATGTCAGTTGCGATCGATCAATGCAGTTCTTGAGACATTGCCTGCCATTTTGGAGTGCCTTTCTGCCATTCGCTCCCCCATAGCTGTTGGTCTCAGAGCAAAGCTCTATAAGTTCTCAGCAGTCTACGCACTACTGATGTTTCAGTCACTTCTGTCTGTAACCGAAGGACTCCACAAGCTCCTTCAGAAAAAGACTTTAGACCTGGCAGAAGCTTTGATCTGCAAACAAGCAGTGTGTGACACACTTAAGGGCAAACGCACAGATGCATTTGCCAAGGAGCTATATGAGAGAACCAAAGCCCTGTGCCACACCCACAGTATCCCAGAACCAGGTGCCAAGACAAGGCATAAACAGAGGAGAATGGAGGATTTTGTGCTGGAGGCAACTGCAGGTTCACACACTGAACTGAACAACTCAGACACATTGAAAAGAGAGTTATTCTTCCCTTGTGTGGATAGGATGGTTGGCAAGCTTGAGCAAAGATTTTGCAGTGTAGATGCAGGGCTACTAAAAGGCATCCAGGCATGCAGTCCTAAATGTGAAACCTTCTTGTGTGAATCACACTTGAATGAACTTGCAACACTACAGCATTGACCTGAAAACAGAGGAGGTTCTGGTGGCCAGAAACTTTCTTGCCCGGAAAACAGAGGCTGGATGTTCACCTGAAGATATCTTGTCTGTGCACAACCTTCTTGATTCAGACATGTTTCCCTCTCTGAAGGCAACCATCCAAGTTGCCCTAACAGTGCCTGTAAGCAGCTGCTCATGTGAAAGGTCCTTTAGTGCACTGCGTCGGCTGCACTCCTGGCTGCGTCAAACAATGGGTCAGAAAAGACTTCACAGTCTTGCAGTCATGTCAATTGAAAAAGTAGAGCTTCAGCATCTGAGTCACAACAGAGTGATAGACCGATTTGCCACCCTTAAAAACAGACAGCATTCTTTGATGCTTCCACCAAGTAACTTGCAATTGTAGCCATTTTTTTCTTGTTAATGCTGTAAACATACTGCTACTTTGCAAACCTTTGTTTATTGTTCTACTGTATTAAAAAAAAACAGACTGATAATAAATACTAATAAATAACTACTAGTAACTAATAAATCATTTCTCAGTCTTTGCTAGCTGTTTGTGAAACATCCTGTGCATCTCCTTGGGGCTAAGCTACCCCTGTCCTTAAAACCTAGTGACGCCTCTGAACTCTATGTACATGTCCATTGTATGATATGCTGTTCGTTTAGCCTAGTTTTTATCTTATAAATATTTGAATATTGTCTGGGTATAGGCCTACCTGAACCACACTTCCCATAGAAAAAGTACACCGTGTTAGTTGGTGTTACAACCCGCTGCGTTGATTGGATTGAGCGTGGTAAAGTTGGTTTTATATTGGACGTTGGATGTTCAAAAATTCTATTTAGCACTGGCTACGAGGGACGAATTTGTGTCAAACCAACTTTGATGTGTTAATACAAGGCCTGCCTACATAACACAAAGCTTATTTTGTAAAAAAACAAAAAACAAAAAAACATCTTTTGAGTTTATAAAATTTTTAATGTTGATAAAGGCTTTAAATCTATTATGCGGCTTAACCTTTTGACTTACCCATGTCAAAACACATCGGGTGAACTCTGCCCTACATTTAACACAAGCTTCTTTTCTCCAAAAAACACCCTTTGATTTTATACTTTTTTTAATGTTAAAAAATGCTATAAATCTATTATGCGGCTTCACCTTTTCACCTACCCATGTCAAAACATACATGTGAACTATATACTATATAAGTTTGCATACAAAAGATTTAGGCAGGCTATACTTGATTTATGTGTACTTTTTACACACACTAAGTAGGGCTGGGCGATTTTTTCGATTTAATTGATTAATTTGCATTTTTACTTTCCTACGGTTTGTGAAATGGTTGAACCGCAAAATCGTGATTTAAAAACAGTTCTAGACTCTGATTATTTGTTTTGCTTTAAGGGACTCCGTAGTAGCCTATTCTCTCACTTTCCAGAACGCGCGCAAAACTCTGCCACATAGCCTACAATCACATTCACCGCGCTCCGACAGACTACAGACTAACATAAAAATGTCCACGCACACAAATGAAGAAGAACTCATTCCTAAAAAAGGCGGTGTTACTTCAGTTGTATGGAAGTGGTTTGGTACAAGCGGTCAGACATAGAACAAACAACTGTTCTGTGTAGTCTGGTGGCTTGTTACGTCACTCTGAGAGATGCGCATGGACATGTTTTGTAGTGAGCCTACAACCTATTTGTGAAAGCAAAAAAAACAAGCTCACTGATATAATGAGGCTGGGTTATTTGAAACAATGAATTAAGTTATCATGTGTGAGAGGTCATTACTCCTCCTGAATGTGCTTCCTATTTATGTCTAGTGTACCCCTACTGTCCACAAGCACCCCCCACCTCCCCATATGGATATGGAGAATTGTTGCCTCGTCCCAGTGGTGGTGGTGTCCAGGGCCGGCCCAAGCCTTTTGGGGGCCCTAAGCAGAATTAGTTTCAGAATTAGTTTCCCCCCCCCCCCTCCCACCACCACAGAGTCGTATGTGCTTGATGGGCAAAGAAGCATAAAGACCCCCCTCCTCCAATTTGTGCAAAAGTGGGTGGAAATGGGGGAGTGGGGCGGGTCTGGGGGTCCTCCCCCAGAAAATTTTGAATTTGGTAGATGTGATTTCCTGTATTCTGGTGCATCTTGGGGATGGCCAGCTGGAGATGAGCAATACCTTAATTTAACTAAGTCTATTTTAAAGGCCTAGCCTATATTTTGGTCCATATTTGTCCCCATTTGTCCATTTCTAATGAAGGTTATCCTTGTCTCTTATACACTTGTGTTTATTGAGAAAGTTATGATTGCTCGTGTGGACTTTAATCCAATGTCGCATACATTCGTTCCAGTTTTACACATCCTGTGTGTTCACTGGCAACCAGAGCTTCTTCGTTGCTTTGTGAAGCAGATTAGATGCTCTGTTCATTGTTATGCCTGCCAGCGGTTCCTCTTACTGCCTCTCATTGGGAGTGGATGTAAGAGGGGCCTTGCTGCTCGCCAAAGTTGGCAGCTTGGGTTTTTTCCTAGCTCCACCCCCAGTGGCAGCGGACGTAGGAGAAGCCTTGTTGCTCTGCATCGCCCGGTTCTCATAGATTATATGAAATACACGTTGAGTCAGAAATTACAGACTCCCTTTATTCTCTTGATCCTCGCTTTGCGTGCTCTTGGGAGGATTTTGAGTTCTTGAGTTTGATGTGCCCTGTGACTTAGGTCTTGTGACTGGGGTCCAGCAGGAGTACATTGATTGGGCTCCGCTCGCAGCTTCACCTTAGCCCATAAGGCGAAGCCTAGACGGCGTAGCATACATGAAATAGAACGATAGTTATGTTATTATAACTCTAGTTCTATGATTGTAGGTGTAGCCGTCTAGTTTCCCACCTGCTGTTCCCTCCAATTGCTGAAAGAATAGCGTGGAGGACGAACACTGCTTTGCGCCGCGTTATATACACGGTGCCGTGGGGAATGTGGGCGGTGCCCACGTTTATTGGTGCATAGCTGAAATTTTCAGTGTGTGCGAGCACGCGCACGGGACAAGCCCATAAGGCGAAGCCTAGACAGCTACGCCTACAATCATAGAACTAGTTATAATAGCATAACTATCATTTGAATCCAGACTTCAGCCCGGGGTAGAGGGATTTGGTTGAGTGTTGTTGTTTGGGTCGATGAATCTGCTTTGCCCTCATCTATTTTGACGTCTTTTGTCTCAACCTTTTTTCTGTTACGTTGTGTTGTGGGTGCGACGGTTGTTTGGTGAGCTGTTCTTGGTGTAGACCTGGATGCTCCTCTACAAACACCAGTTGGTGTGTGTGGTTCTAGGCCGAATAATCTGCTTTGCTTTCTTTTGTCTGAACCTTTTTTAGATTAGATTAGATACAATTGTATTAATCCCCCGTAGGACAAATTTCTTTTTTTTTTTTACATTCTTTTTATTTCAGTTCAGTTTGGACATTACATCTTGAACATATCTGGGACATTTTTTTTTTTTTTTTTTTACATTGAATGTAGTAACTGACATAAAATAAAAAAAATACAAAAGACAAAAATGAACAGTGCAAAGTATAATGAAACAGTCTGACAGACAAACAAAGACAAAAAAAAGAAAAAAAGAAGAAGAAAGGTACCATTAAGAAAATCACATTTAAGGGAGGGGGTGACCACTGATTAAAAACTGTTATTGAACTAATCGCAACCTTATGCCGTGGAATATACTTATTCTCTACTTATTCTAAGGTAAGTGTGGTGTGTGTTTTGACATAGTCCAGAAAAGGTCCCCATATTTTATTGTAGTTTTTTGCTGATCCTTTCAAAGAATATCTTATTTTTTCAAGTTTGAGAAAGTAAAGAACGTCCTTGACCCAATGTGTTAATTTTTTTCTTCTTCACATATTAGAAGCAATATAATTATTGGATATTTAATTTATATGAATTATTTTGAATTGGAACAATATAATATGTCACATGAGTGTGTATGCCCCCTATAGGTCAACGGGAGTATAAAGATGTTTCACACCTGGAGAAGGAGGGGTGCCGGTGCTTTGCGCATACCATCATTGACGCCAACGAAAGCTCAACTAACAATACAATATAACCACAGTTTATTATACTTTTTACCGTTTCATTTGATAAGCAAAATAAATCATCAATCAAATCATCAAAAATATTCAACAACGTCTCTTGGTTTTCGTCGGATATCAAGACACCGGTACACCTCCGCAGTGGTGAGAAATAACTCAGAAGCTGTATCAATGGGACACAGTCCAAAACATTGAAATTAGCCACTACAGTGTGCATGAGTGCCGTAGTTAAGGAAAGTGACACTCAACCAAGACTATTTGTTTGGACATTCCCTGATTTATTACATGGTATCAGAAGTGGGCTATATTTACTACAAGTAGTTTGTAGTTTGAAAAGTGCACCCCCTGCCGGCGACTTTCCTTGGTTTATGCTGCAAATTTGTCCCGCCCACGGACGCTCTGCGTCATACGGATACAAATCACTTTTGCTACACATGTACCACCTAGACGTGTAGCAAAAGTACCCGCAGGAAAAACAACAGCTGAGACTCGTAGCAGCAGATTCGAGCAGTTGTATCAATGGACTTGTGCTCATTAAAATGCTCAATGAACATAGCGATATATATAATTTTATTTGTGAGGAAATATTTCTCAGGTGTGCAACTTCTGATGCATAAATTCACATTTGGGTTACGAATGCACAAATGTTGTGCACGTTCTCAGACTATGAAACACGGGTGTGCGAATGTGTTTTGCACCAACTGCGCTGCGATGATTGTAGCAAAAGTGGCAAGTGCATGACTCTTTGAAGTTGTGATGCACAGGATAGGATTTGTGCACCTGTAACAAAGGACTTGTGAACTCGTAGCCCCTATTTTGTGTTGACAATGGTAGAAAAAATATTTACGACTTCAACTTTACTGTTACACATTTGTGACTTTAGTGTACAGATGCAACATAAATATTTATGACTTAAACTTTACTGTTACACATTTGTGACTTTAGTGTACACATGCAACATAAATATTTACGACTTCAACTTTACTGTTACACATTTGTGACTTTAGTGTACGCATGCTCGAGACTTTTGCTACAATAATACTTTCTCTGGTAACACAGTCGTTCGCAATGCCTTTCTTCGTCGTTTCTATTTGTCTTTTTACTCAGGCGCTTTCATCTTTCATCGATCGATGCTTCGGATGTTGTGGATGCAACAGAATATATGATGCATCGTTGAAGCAACATTTGAGATGATAGCGATGGGTTCTGCCCATTCTGCCTCCATGCTCTCTGTGGTCTAACCAAAACAACCTAGAGTGACAGCGGCCGCACTAATCCCACCTCTTGTGAACTTAGACTCTACATCACATCCCGCCGCTTGTAAGCCCCTTGGTATCCCTCATAGGGCAGAATTTTTTTCAAAGACCCCCTCATAACTGCAACACAAATGTAATTATATAGGCTCTTATCTATTTGTTCTGTTAGATGCTTTTGAGCTCTTTTATGCTTCAAACATTCAGTGCTAATACCAAAATAGTGTTAAAGGGGACATATTATACCACCAGGTGTGAGTGTGATTAGCCATTACAAGCCATTTTGAAAATCTGCCGCTTCTGACGTCACAGATGAGTGTGTCCACTAGTGGTGGCTCGTTCGCAAACGAATCAGTTCGAACGAACGACTCTTTAAAACGAACGAACCGACCTGATTCGCCGCTCTCGTTCGTCGTCGTTCGTCTCGTTCTCCGAGACTCGACTCCCAGCTCCACCCACTAGTCGCTGAGTCGCGCTGACTCGTGAGTCGCTGTTCGTTCACTGACTGTGTTTAGTGGTGAAGACTCGAGGACTGAGAAGTCACGAGAGTCAGCCGGGCAACAACATCCCGATTCCGAACATGAAGCACTCCTCAGCTAAAAGGAACTTAGTTAATGTTGTGTTGATTGACGACCGTTTGCACCATTGCACGATCGTGATTCATTTGAGAATGAGAACGAGAGAGGAGCTGAGTCTGACCGACTCGGCTGAGAACGTGCATTCGCGATTTGTTTGAACGAGAACGAGGGAGGAGCCGAGTCTGACCGACTCAGTGACTGAGAATCATGATTCACCGCTACTGGAAATGCGAACAAACAAACTAATGAACGACT
Source organism: Micromesistius poutassou (assembly GCF_964030765.1). Classification (NCBI taxonomy): domain Eukaryota; kingdom Metazoa; phylum Chordata; class Actinopteri; order Gadiformes; family Gadidae; genus Micromesistius; species Micromesistius poutassou. Next base: position 13,513,954 of record NC_140284.1, on the reverse strand, counting down.
CTTCTTGGCGAACTGACCGACGCGAACTGATTCATTCAAACGAATCATGAAATCCACCACTAGTGTCCACCTAGATGTGTGCTGGATAGATCAGTCTACCAGCCTACCCAGTGGACTGTAGCAAACATTGCTCATCTATCCAGCAAACATCTAGGTGGACACGCCCACCTGTGATGTCAGAAGCAGCACATTTTCAAAACGGCTTGTAACGGCTAATCACCCTCACACGTGGTGGCATATGTCCCCTTTAAATAATAATTTTATTGAATTTTGGAATAACTTAACAATATGTAGATCGATTTTTAAAATGTATTTTTTATGAAATGTGTGTACCAAAATTTAGGCCACATACATACAAATAGAATTGGGACATTTGGTAATTCATCACAGCAAATAACAATGAAGGACAGTGACAACAATCAGTGCAAAAACCATTGATGTAACAGACAATATAACTGTGTGTGTGTGTGTTGTGATGCCCTGCCCCTCTCTCTGCCTATTGGTTCTGTGACTTCCCTGGGTGGAGGTTAGGACAGGTGGCCAATTTGCCTCAGCTGTGGGTGTATGGGGAACCAGAGATTTAAGGGCTGTCTAGCCATTTGTTCACTCTCTTGCTGCTTCCAGACTGAGGCCGTTTCTCAATACCAAGTACGCGGACTACGTTCTCGCGGACTTGGAAGTACGTACTTGGCAAGTCCGGACTTTCAAGTACAGACTTCCGAGAACGCGAGTACGCACCTGCAATTGGAACAGCAGCGGACTCGATGATGCATTCTGGGATATTTAACGGTCCCAAGTCCACACGAGTCACCTCCGATGCATCCTCGGTAGAACGGCCTCATCGAGAACGCATCGAGAACACTTCCGGGTTTTACGACAGTACTCGCGTTCTCGCGTACTTGGAATTGGAACAGTGCTTGGGCTACCACTGATGACGTTTATCGAGAACGCAAGTACACGAGAACACACGAGAACGCGAATTGAGAAACGGCCTGAGACTTGGTTTCAGGCTAGTAGTATTAAAGTATTATTTCCTCCTGCATTCAACATACTCCACTCATCCATACACTGCATACATGACTGACCCTAAACATTACCTTTCATACATACTTTTGGTTTCTTTTTATTTAAGTTTACTTTATCAAGTTAAAATTATTTACTAATAAATTAGTTTTGATTTGTTATTTCATGTGTGGACTCCCTTTTTTGCCACTACCTGGCCCAGTTTGTGACCATGTGTGTAAGAGGGGAAGGGGTAGGTGAGCAAGTAAAAATTTACTACAACAGTGCAACCATAGTGCAACAGGCTATTTGATAAGTATAGTGCTGGGGTCAGCAACCTTTTCAACATGCAGTGCCAGTTTGACATTTTCTTGTTAATGAGTGTCCCTTAAGCAACAATATATTAAGATGAATTATGACACCACGACCAAAAACATTTCCAGAAGACCTGGAATTGTATTTCCATATAGTCTACAATTATGCATCAACATTTTAAAGTTTTTTTGTCTAACAAATTATAATTACATATATCCCATCTCAAAACACTGCTTTCAGAAACTCATTCAAAAACATATTTGCACTGTAAGAAATGTAAAAAACAGACATGAGAATGATGGAAACATCAATATCTTTAAGACATGTACAGCTTTGCAAAACCATGTGAAGGCCATGCATACAGGCCACTTGCAACAATATTTTAAATATTTTCTTCTCTATTACTCACCACATAGGTTTAAAAACTATTAATTGATCCCATTTCAGAACACTGCTTTCAGTAACTCATTTAAACATATTTGCACTGGGAGGAAATGCCCAAAACAGAATAAAGTGCAGAAAAATCTGTAGTAATGATTATGCTGCCTCATTGTAGCTGTGAAAAAAATGTTGTTGTTTTTTTTTGCAAGTGTGCCAATGGTTATGCGGCCACGTGCCAGTGGTGGCACGCGTGCCTAGGGTTGACCCCTGGCATAGTGCTAAAAGACAATGAAAATGCACGGATGCAGTAACAGGCAATACACAGAGAAATCAAACTTTTTGAGAAAGTAAGTATTACGGAAATATAGGTTTAACCATTTTCTGTGTGTGTGTAAGAGAGAGTGTACAATTAACTGTAGCAACACAGTGGAACACAATGTAACTAGTGCAACATTAACATTTTGATTAAATCAAGTAGTGTTAACTGACAATACAATTTTTGAGCAGTACAAAGGAAGAGCGCAACACTGCTGCTTTACAATCACCACTTTATTTTCTGGCGTGCTGCGTGCTGACATTTCGGCACTAGGCCTTCATCAGAGTAACCATGCCAAAGGGGGAGAGGTTCATTTATAGAGACAACAAGGGACACCCAATATTGTGAATAGACAGACAATATACATATATACATCCAAAAAAGGCAATTTACATAGGTAAATGAATCAGGGCATATCGTAACACTTCACAGTGATCATATTGAGGAAATTACAAACAGTCAAGGTACAAGCAAAGTTAAAGCATCACATTTAAACATAGTTCTTCATTCAGTCCATTTTTGAAATTGAAAATGTGCAGCGACAGGATAGTCTTTATCATTGCGCTTGATGGTACTTTTATGTTCACTTATTCTGTTGCGCAATGGTCGGCTGGTTTTACCTACTTAAACAAAACCACAAGGACAGGTGATGGCATACAAACATGGGTAGAAGAGCAGGTTATAACATTCTTAATGTTATAGGATTTGTTGTTCAGTGGATTAATGAAAGCGTGCGCTTTTTGGACGTGTTGGCATTGAGCTCAATGACCACACCTGTAGCTTCCATTGGGAATCGGTGCGAGGAGCATCTGGGATGACGTCTGGGGCGGAGATTTTAAATCTGCGTGAACCAGGAAGTCTCTGAGGTTTTTACCTTTCCTAGGAACGAATACAGGAGGTTCAGTAAACTCGCTGGTAAGTGAGGGATCAGATGACAGAATGTGCCAATGTTTTTTAATGGAATCTTTTATCTTGGTGAATTTTGGAGTGTATGTTGAAATAAATGTCAATGGAATTGCGTTTTGGACTGGTTCTTTATGTTTAAATAGATCTGATCGTGAGCTATTGCAGTGTCATACGCAGTTTTTATCCAACTAGTTGGGTAGCCACGGGAGTGGAATTTTTCTTTGAGACAATCCGCCTGTCCTGGGCGGCATACCCGATGCAGACGAAAGAATTGGCTTTTTGGTAGGCCTCGTTTCAGGGGTACTGGGTGGTAAGAGTCTGCCGACAGAAAAGTATTCCTGTCTGTCTCCTCCGTGTAGAGACTGGTGATGAGAGTCCAAAAAATGCACTCTATGGGGGTCAGATTCTGCTGTGAATCTAAGGTGGGGGTTGATTTCATTAATCCACTGTGTGAAGCCCTCAAGCTGGGAATTAGTTCCATTAAATATGAAAAAAACATCATCAATATAGCGATACCAGGAAAATATATGCGTGAAAAATGGGTTGTTATCTGCATTTAGGACATATCTGTTTTCGAGGATACGACATACAAGTTTGCGTAATTAGGGGCAAAGGTAGAACCCATAGCAGTGCCTTTCGTCTGTAAAAAGAGCTCATTCTCAAAACTGAAATAGTTCTATTTCAAAACAAAGGCTGCCAGTTTAACGATAAAATGTGAAGGCGGTAGTGAGTCGTCTGAGCGGTCTTGTAGAAAGTGTATCAAGACCTCCACAGTGTGGAATATTAGTGTAGAGGCTTTCAACGTCTAGAGTGACAAGGATAGAGTTAGATGGAATTTCGGGCAGCAGGTTGATCTTATTGATAAAATCGATTGAATCCTAATAAAAGAGGGCAAATTATGCACATAAGGTTTTATAAAGTGATCCACAAATTTAGACAAGGGCTCCAAAAGAGAGTTGATACCATTAATGATGGGTCGTCCTGGAGGGTAGGGTAATTGTGTATTTTAGGCGAAGTGTACAAGACTGGTCTGATTGGGTGTGCGCAATAGAGAAAGTCAAATTCAGGTTTTGTGATCCATCTGTTTTTTAAACCGTTTTGTAGAAAATGGAGAACCTCTTTCTGATAGTGTACTATAGAATTTAGTATCACTCAGCTGTCTTAGGACCTCTTTTTATAGAGGTCAACATCTTGTACCACAATAGCTCCGCCTTTGTCTGCAGGTTTTATCACAATTGTTGGATCATTAGAGAGTTCAAAAAGAGCATCATTTTCAACATCAGACATGTTATTTCTTACAAAAGGAATGTCTTTATGGGTGATTGGTGATACATCATTTTCCACCAGTCTGCAAAAAGTATTGATTGATGCATTAGTGGAGACAGGACAAAAGGTACTTTTAGAGCGAAAGTTCGTGCATGTCGTATCCGGGGACTCAGCTACAGGCTTATGCATAAATAAGTGTCTCAATTTTATTTTCCGGAAAAACTTAAATAAGTCCAAGAGTTGAAAGAGTTGTCCTTACATACCGGTAGGAAGGAAAGGCCTTTGGAAAGAACAGCAATTTGGTCGTTTGTCAGGGTCAGACAATAAAAAAACACTGATATAAGGTGACACTAATCCATACTCTTAAACAGAAAGGATTAGTTTTTGTTTGTTTTTCACATATTTTTTTAGCAAACTCTTCATGGACCCCCTGGCAATTCTTGTCTCCTGTTCTTCCCTCAGACTCATCCCCCAGAAACAGTCTCACATACCTAGCCCTAAACCCCATCTCTACATAATAATTAATAAAGGCTGGTTTAAAGTACTTCTTCCTGCCTCTATGTATTAATGCTCATGGGTAGCCTAAATGGGTTCCATTCAAACCCTAACATTAAGTCGTACTGTAAGATGTCAACAAGACATTTTCACCTGGCTATACCCAATGTTTAGATCTGTTGTGGTATTTATGCAAATGAGCACATACGTAATTAGATTATGCACCGTTTGCCCATGTTAACAAACAATTAAAAAAAACTTGTAACACATTTTTGTTTGTCTTGATGTAAGTAATGAACTCCTTGTGATATCTAAAGGTTAAAAAATTTACCATATTCATGTGAGAAAAAGAATGAAGGCATGTGAATAGGATATATTTGGGTCTTTTTCTAAACTTTCCCCTAATGGGATTTTTCAGGAATTTTTTTCCTTACTCAGGACATATTGAGGATACAAAATCAGTTGAGTTTGCTTCTGTTGTTTCAGTTTGTTTGACCTTTTTTCATAAAATGACAGGACTATAAACCCCCCGTTGATGCTGCTAATGTCTGAACGACATTGATGTCCGCAAATAAAGCATCAAGTGTGAACACCCTCGGGTCAAATCTCCTGATATACCTTACAAATGAAGCATCAAGTGTGAACACCCTCAGGGACGTGTGAAAACGGCTGTTGGCTCCTCAACATAATCCCCTGTTAGTAACTCATCAACTGTCTCATCACATTCTTACTGTACATTTTGTATCAGTTTGCATTGCATTTATTGTTTTTATTTTGAGATTATTCCTAAACCTACACAAACCTCTTCTATCTTTGCTCCAGCTCATTTTCTTGGCATCAGATCCTGACCCAGATGCTGATGAGACGTTCCGCTATGGCCTGTAGTTCTATAGGGCTGCCAGCTGATCACACATGAAATGAAACCTTCCATTTATGTGTTCTAGCCTCATTCACTTAATTATTTCACTTGCACAGAAGTCACACAGGTGAGTACCAGGATTTATTTGGTTCCAGGATTACCAATATTATTACATATTATAGCCCTTGTAGTTGTGGCGATATACTGAATTCACTTTGGGTATGTAGAGGATTAGTGATGAATAGATTAAAGTTCAGTGAGCTCACGTGGGGCAGGACACCCTTTCTGAGGGAGCGGTGGTTGGGCCCACAGACAAAATGATATGTTGCTTGGGTCCTGAAATGAAGAAGTGAAAGAATCCTTGCTTTACAGTATGTTGGTCTCACAGGAGTTGGGGCGGAGGATGTGCAGCGTAACGATGAGTTTAACAGCCTTCCTGAACCAGGGGTAGAACAGAGCATAGATCACAGGGTTCAGACAGGAGTTGAGATACAGCAGCCAGTGCCCTGCCGACCCCGCGAGGGGAACGCCTGTAAGGGCGAGACCGTAGTAGGGACAGAAACAGGTCAGGAACACCACCACCACGATACCTAGAGTCCTAGCCGCCTTCCTCTCTGACCGTCCCACTATCTCTCGGGCTCGGACCACCGTAGAGACGTTGGAGCGCATGGCTCGAGCCTGGCCCACGGCGACCACGAACACCCGGAAGTAGAGGACGATGATCACCGTGGTGGGACCCACAAAGGTGAACACCAGGTCCACGCTGCTGGAGACGGAGCTGATGAACAACACACACTCTCCCTGGCAGCGGCTGTGGATCCCGGGGTGTCTGAGGAGCTCCCGGAGGATGAGGCAGTTGTAGAGCAGTGCTACGCCCCAACACAGACACACGCAGCCCTGGGCTCTCCTGGGGGTCGCCTTGGTGCTGTAGTGTAGCGGCTGGCAGATGGCCATGTAGCGGTCCACTGAGATCAGCACCATGTTCCCAACCGAGGAGGAAGTGGCGATGAAGCTGACTGCGCTGGAGAGGGCGCAGACCGTGTCCCCCAGGTACCAGCAGGACTGCATGTAGACCACTTCCGAGGGCATGACCACCAGCCCCACCAACAGGTCGGAGGCAGCCAGCGACAGCAGCAGCTGGTTGGGGGGCGTGTGGAGCTTCCTGCTGGGGACAGCATTGTCAAATCAAACTTCATATTCATAGAAGTGCATATGAAGCTACGGTCATTGTTATAAGATTACACATTTAGTAGTATTAGTTATAGTATTAGGCTTTTATTAGTTCTAATGAAAGCCTACTATGCTCTTAGAATTACTATCATAATATCATAGTATGACCATTTTAGAAGTAAATTCTCCAAGCACAGAAAAACTTGGGAACTTAGAAACAGGGATTCAATCTTCCAGGGAAGGATGGAGGCCCATAGTGGCCATAACGTGCAGACATCATTGTAGCATAACAAGTCAAATAGAGAATTTGTCATGCCAGTGCTAGTTGGTAAGATGGCAGCCACCCAGTTAAGATACTCAATCTAGTCATAGTGTTAATAGTGTAACACTTTTATTAGTTAAATTGTTTTTTAATCATTTTTTTAATAGTAGTATCAGTCCAATAGTCGTTGTAATTTAACAATTCAACCCTTATTACTTCATAATAGACGTGTTCAAAGACACTTTTGAAGAAATAAAAAAACAATAGTAAAAGACAAAAAATGTCACTTTGCATTTCTCAAACGTCACTATGTGGCAAGCGAGTGAATCACATCCTGACGAACATGAGAGAGGAGTGAATCACATGGACATCCTGACAGACATGTCAAAATGAGAGAGGAGTGAATCACATGGACATCCTGACAGACATGTCAACATGAGAGAGGAGTGAATCACATGGACATCCTGACAGACATGTCAACATGAGAGAGGAGTGAATCACATGGACATCCTGACAGACATGTCAACATGAGAGAGGAGTGAATCACATGGACATCCTGACAGACATGTCAACATGAGAGAGGAGTGAATCACATGGACATCCTGACAGACATGTCAACATGAGAGAGGAGTGAATCACTCCACATCCTGACATGTGATTATGATCAACATGAGAGAGGAGTGTGTGCCTGTAGTGAGAGATGGAGATGATGACGAGGAGGTTGAGGAGCACAGTGACCACGGAGATGCAGGAGAGGAGAATGTAGAGGAGCAGCGTCTCTGAGGGAGGGCGCCAGGGTCTCCTGCAGGAGGAGTTGAGAAGGTGAGGGAAGCAGAGCTCTGCTCCTTCCAGGGCGGACATCATCAGAGGAGGAGACGTCTGGCAGCTCTCAGACCACAGCTCCTCATCCTGCTACTTATTGAACTCTGGCTTTCTCCTCTGTTTCCCTCCCTCTTTCTGTTGCCCCTCCTCCCTTTATTACACTTTGATCTGCATCTTCGTCACTGTCTCCTTTCCTCTCCTAAATAATAAATATAAGATGAATGGGTTAAACTTGCATTAGTCTTGCATCATCATCGCGGTGTGTTTGGTTTTAACACCTCTGATTGGAGGCCTCTGAGGCATGTCGCCATGTGACTCATTAGACAGCAGGTGTGAACCCCCCCTCAGATAGAGACCAAAGCAACACACACACCTGTTACCTGTACCTCATTAAGGGTGTCATTTAGGAGTTATGCCAGGATAAGACAATATCACATAAGTTTAAGTTTAAGTTTATTGATATTTAAAGTGCAGTATCACCATAAGCATGGTCTCAAAACACCGTACATAGAAATGCCCTACAACATCATGAGCAACCACATGAGTGTAATGTGTGTGGATTCATGGGTTCAAACAACAATACGTTTAGAGTAATAAATTAAAATGAAGAAGAAAAAAGAAAAAAATGAAGAAGAAAACATATCTTTTGATTTGCCGTTACAGGGTCATTACTTATTTATCCAATATCAGTGTACACGTCACAAGAGTTATGACGTGTTTATTGTAGAACTCAGCGCCTAGCCACCCTGCATACATTTAATAGCCTTTATGACCTGATTTGAACAGGCCTCTTGAGTTTACTGGCCAGACCTGGGTCAAACCAGGGAACTCTGAGCCATTAAGAAGGTTGTCCATACTGTTTCTATCAGAGGGAGGGTTAGGGTTAGGATTAGGGTTAGAAACCATGTTTACATCTTGGGGCTCGGAAACAAGGTTGTTTGACCCATCCCTAATGTGAGGTATCAAGTGAGAAGCTGCTTGCCACGTGAGCTGGTGTGCCAGTAGTTGACTATATGTGACGTCACTGTTGCTTTGCGCCGCCATCTTGATGACTTTGACAACCGATCCTACTGACCCATTGATTTCAGTGGTAAACTGGGTCAGCAACCAACAACAACCAACATGCCGGCAATTTGTTGTGCAGTGGGCTGTTACAACAGCCGGAAGAGGAACCCGGCTTGAATTCTTTTTTTTAAATGTTCTTCTCTACCAGTAGAAAAAAGGAGAAGAGATAAGTGGTTAGCTGCAATCAGAATATAATATAAATATAATAAAAATAAATAAAATATAATAAAATATATTTATATATGATTTTTTTTATTATATTATAATTATTATATATATATATATATATATAAAATATAATATCAATTCTTGGTGGCCAAGTGCCTCACTTTTGCATCCCTCCACTGTATGGGGAGGGGTTGTGAACTAGATAAATATATATGTTGTGGAAATTTAATTGAGGCAAACATGAGGCCGATAATAATGGACTGGGGGTAACAAAAAAGGATTGCAGCCTAAAGTTAAAATTTTCTATTATCTCTGTCTCTCTCTCTCATTCAGATGAGTGGTGTGGGCGGCCATACTGGGCGAGATCAGTCTGCAAATGGCGGCATTCTAAAAAAAGGGACGTAGATGAACCTCATGAATAGCCTAATCTGAAACCCCATGGCTCCCTAAGTCAAACCACATCAAACATGAGCACATGACAGGTAGTATTATGTGCCAGCAGCAAGCAACCCATGTGTGTTGAACACACCTCCTATGTTTTGTATACTATTGGAGTCTAACAAACGATAGTTATGTAAGGGATAATGTATAGAACGCCGTCATTATTGTCGCTTATATCAGGGCGAAGCAAGACACCTCCGCTTCGCGTCGGGGTCCGGTTCGCCCTGTCGGGACTTATTTTAGATAATGACCAGCTACGTTCTATACATTATCCCGCTTATTACACGGCTACTTGCCAAAATGAAAAAAACAAAAGTTTTGGACTCTTTCGTTTTAGCTGTAGTATACCGCCCCCGTACTCACTTTTTGTAGATGAGTTTTCAGATTTTGCAGCTGATCTTGTTACATATTCAGACAATATTTTGCTTATTGGGGATTTCAACATTCATGTGAATAACCCATCTGATGGCCTTGCAAAGGCTTTTCTATCCATTACAGATACGCTTGGCTTTGCCGTGTTCTTTAGAAAATCGCAGAGTCATGATCGCTTTTAACTCACTTTATTTGTTAAAGGTCCGGTATGTTATCTATGAAGCAAAAGGAGGGGAATTGTATAAGCATGAGTGGAGATACAATTCAATTCAATTCAATTCAAAAAACTTTATTTGTCCCCAAGGGGCAATTGAAGACAGACACGCAAAGCAGCAACATTTACACAGGACAAGCTTAGTTGCAACATACAACAAGACAATTGTGTTAGTTACTGACTGATAAGAAACACAAGGCATAGTTATTTACAAATATACAGTGGTATATAAATAATTTATAAATAAAAAGAGCTGATCTTAGAAGTTTTAAAAGTATAACATAAGACTAAAGGTTGCAATGTATCAGATAAAAAGTATGCCAAGCTGATAAAAGAGAATTGAAGTATATTGTAATATAAATAATAATGAAGAGGTACAGCTACAGGACCCAGGTACAGCTACGGGACAGCAACAGGACAGGACCCAGGTACAGCTACAAGACCCAGGTACGCTATGGGACAGCAACAGGACAGGACCCAGGTACAGCTACAGGACCCAGGAGGTAGAGGTACAGCTACAGGACCCAGGACCCGAGGTACAGCTACAGGACCCAGGAGGTAGAGGTACAGCTACAGGACCCAGGAGGTAGAGGTACAGCTACAGGACCCAGGACCCGAGGTACAGCTACAGGACCCAGGAGGTAGAGGTACAGCTACAGGACCCAGGAGGTAGAGGTACAGCTACAGGACCCAGGAGGTAGAGGTACAGCTACAGGATCCAGGAGGTAGAGGTACAGCTACAGGACCCAGGAGGTAGAGGTACAGCTACAGGACCCAGGAGGTAGAGGTACAGCTACAGGACCCAGGACCCGAGGTACAGCTACAGGACCCAGGACTCGAGGTACAGCTACAGGACCCAGGGGGTAGAGGTACAGCTACAGGACCCAGGACTCGAGGTACAGCTACAGGACCCAGGGGGTAGAGGCACAGCTACGGGACCCAGGACCGAGGTACAGCTACAGGACCCGGGGGGGTTAGGAGGAGTTGAGGAGGTAAACAGCCCTGGGGACAAAGGTTGCCTTTCTCCTCTGTGTCCTGCAGCCAGGGCAGCGAAGTCTGCGCCCTGAAGGGAGCCATTCAAAGGCGGGGTGTAGAGCGTGTGAGGGATCCTGCATTATCCTGTTTGCTAACCTGAGTGTTTGCTGCTCATTGATGGAGGAAAGTGATCTTGTTGGGAGTCCAATGATCTTGGAGCAGACTCTAGCTATGCTCTCCAGGCGGTTTCTATTCTGGAGACTGAGGGAGTGGAACCAGCATGTTATGGAGAATGTGGAGATACTTTCTATGAAGGAGTAATAGAAAGTTAGCAAGATGTTTTTCCTGACTCCAAAGGAATTGAGTTTCCTTAGGAGATACTGTCGCTGGTGACATTTCCTGAGAATCTCTTCAGTGTTGGAGGAGAATTTCAGCAGGCTGTCGAAGATGGTGCCCAGATATTTGTACTCCTCCACCAGCTCTACCGGCCTCCCGTGAATTGAGGTGATGCATGCTGTAGCCAGCTCTCTCTGCCTGTTAGAAAAAGTCACCACCATGTCTTTGGTTTTATTGACGTTCAGCTCAAGGCATGAGCTGTCGCACCACTCCACAAACTCCTGGAGAGCTGGTCCATGATGTTGTGAGGGACCTGATAGCAAGGACAGGAGAACTGTGTCATCAGCATACTTCACCAGATGACACTGAGGCTGTGTGGATCTGCAATCATCGGTGTAGAGGATGAAGAGCAGAGGTGAGAGCACGCAGCCCTGAGGGGAGCCTGTCGAGGTGTGTCGGAGGTCGGAGAAGGTGTTGTTTACCCAGACTCTCTGTGACCTGTTGGTTAGAAAGTCCAGTATCCACCTGGTGAGTTGGTCAGCTATTTGGAAGTAGGAGGTGAGTTTATTGGCCAGGATGTGAGGCTGTAGTGTATTGAATGCAGAGGAGAAGTCTGCAAACAGTAGCCTGGCTGTTGTTTTTGGTTGCTCCAGATGTTTATGTATTGTGTCAATAATGAATGCTTTTGCATCGTCCACGCCTCTGCCTGTGCGGTATGCATACTGCAGTGAGTCCATCCAGGCATCGGTTACTGTGAGGATGTGTTGTTTGACGACCCTCTCCATGGCCTTCATCGCCAGGGATGTGAGGGCTACAGGCCTGAGGTCGTTTAGAGAGGTTATTTTACTCTTTTAGGGATGGGGGTGACTGTGGAGTGTTTCCAAAGCTGATGGACTGTACTGGTGTCCATGGATCTCTGAAACAGCTTTTAGTACGTACATACACTTAGTAAGGCATCCGATAAATGCGTTTCCTGGAGCGTTCTGGCCCCTTGAGTTGTGTCGTGACTTTTATGAATGGGTGGGCGTGGCCTCCGTAATGTGCTCTGATTAGCTAAGCATGGTGCTGAGCTCCCGCCTCTTGGATACCCGTATGTGTACTCGGTGCTGGTCCCTTGTGGCTATGTGTAGGTATTACAACTTGGTTTCGGGCTTGATCCTGACCTCTCATGGCTTTGTGTAGGTATTACGCTTGTTTTCGTGGCCTTGGTCATTGGGCTTCTCAGACACCTGGCCTGCTAATATCTCAAGAATTGATACGTGTATGAATGGCTCTACAAATGAACGAATGCTTCCCTAGTCGCCAAGGACATATCTGGCCTGATCGAGCTAGAATACGCTACAATTTGGCCTGATGCATGCTAGAATATGTTACAATGCTGAAATACGCTACAGCTTCAAACAGCTCGTCCAGCACCCAACCCACATCGGTGGAAACATGCTGGACCTCATCTTGACACACGGTGTAGACATCTCAGGCCTGGTTGTCTCTCCTTACACCTCAGCTTTATCAGATAATTTTCTGCGCACTTTCCAGGTGGTGGTATCCTGCCCCTGCGACGATCACCAGGCTACTTTCAGCTGTCGTCGCATCACCCCTGCAACCACTTCAGCTATGGCAGATAAGTTACCCCTTTCACTTGCTCCCCTCTGTAACTATAGGGGTTCTGTGGAGTGCCTTACTGGTGAACTCAACAATGTCTTGTATGCTGCCATCGATTCTGTTGCTCCACTCGTACTTAAAAAGCAATCAATGAAAAATCCAGCTCCCTGGTTCAACGTAGAAACTCACACCCTGAAGCGAGGATGCAGAATCCTTGAACGCAAATGGCGCTCGACTAAACTTAAGCTCTTTCTTCTTGCGTGGCATAACAGTCTGCTCACCTATAAGGGTGCGCTGATTACTGCCAGCAACGCCTACTTTTCTAGTATCATCAACTTGAATAGAAACAATCCCAAGTGTCTTTTCGACACAGTGAAGAGACTGACTCAAAAACAGACTCAGAGTGTAGGCTCCTCCCTCTTAGCAGGTCAATTCATGGATTTCTTTTAAAACAAGATCCAATCGATTAGAGAGGAAATTGATGCTCGCCGTGCCTCTTGTCCTCCACACCTTGGAGGGGGAGGGAGGATGGGGTCTTGCCCCATAGGATGGGGAACTCTGAGGCAACTTTTCCTTGCTCCGCCTTTGAAAAAAAGGATTTGGCTTCCGGCCCCATATGTCGTCATATGGGGCCAGGTTACCTCCCCTTTCTCTGCTTGGCCCACCCAGAGAATTTGGCCCGCCAATGAGACAATGAGCTAGGACCGTGCAAGCGCCACATGTGTGTGTGTGAATACACACACTGTAATGCAAGTGTTCTTTGTTATTTTGATAACCGTTCTGCTGTTGGTGTTATGGCGCATAACACGCAACACAATAACGCAAGCTTGCATAAAGCTCCCATTTGGTGAAAAGACTAGACTGCGTCGGGTTGGTTGAGAAGGAATTGGGAACCGCGACATGGAGGAGAAAAGGATTGTTGCCCAGGATTGTCCGTCTGAGCCCCGCTGTAGCGGGCAGTGGGGCTGGGCAGGCAGCGTTCAGTGGGCAGCTGGGCTCCGATGGACCGCTGCCACAGTAGCGGGCAGCGGGGCTGGGCGGGCAGCCCCGGGGGTGGGCAGCAGGGCTCCGGCGGGAGACAACCCCGGGCAGCAGGGCTCCGACGGACAATCCTGGGCAACAATCCTTTTCTCCTTCATGTCGCGGTTCCCAATTCCTTCTCAACCAACCAGACGCAGACAACCCCGGGCAACAATCGCGGGCAACAATCCCCTTCTCCTCCATTTCGCGGTTCAGTCTGTACTTAATATTGACGTGGAAGAGGAAGAACCAGAGGCATCTGAGAACCCGACGCAGTCGGTTGAGATTCATAATATCATCCTGAGGCGCAAACAGCTTTTGACCATGATAATATATATTATATTATATATATTATAATATATATCATATTATATTTAGATATAATATGATATATATTATAATATATATTATATATATATATATATATCTATATTTATATAATTTAGATATAAAGCTCCAGGACTCCCGCCGGAGCACCTGGAGTGTTCAGTGTTCCACTGTAAACACTAGCACATGGTACCGTGGCAACAAGCTGCTCAGGGCCACACCCCCACCCTCCACCTTGACCCGCCTCTAAAAACGGCACATTTGTGGAGAGCTCATTGTGGGACTGGCTCGTAGTGGCTGTAACTCTGCACCAAGGCTGAATTTCTTGAACGTCTTCAAGTACTGTATTAGGGGCCCACTAACACCTATATTAAAGCATTCATAAAATAGCATGCCATGGAACCTTTAATATATTGCGGAGGCAAAATGATATGAAGATCTCTGCACTACGGTTGCTCCGTGCATGCTACGTGTGTATGTGTGTGTGTACAGTGACTGACTGTCACGTGCATTCATGCAACCCATCAAGTGTGGATAGACAAGGATCATTTAAGCAAGGGGCGGGGATGTGCGTTGCGCTCATATGCAATGAAAACAATCGACTACAGCAATTTATTGATATTAGAAAATGTCATTTTTACTTTGGATACTAATAAGATGTATTGAATAATTTAAGTGATATATAGGCCTACACATAGAAACATAAGTCAAAACGGGCTACATTTGACAGAATTCTAAAAGGTATAAGTAATAAAGTTAATAAGAAGAGCCGTTTGGGAGCTTGTTGGTGAGCTGATCCTAATGAGCCGGCTCCCTAAAAAGAACCGAAATTCCCATGTCTGTCCTGTCATGTCTTGGGCCAAAGATCCACAGAGAATGAGGGTCGGCGACTATCCCCAATGACGAATGTCAGTGTAAGGACACTACAGCGCATGAAACTAAGAAATAATCATATTAATTAATTAAAGTACAATGATAATAGTAATGACATTTATATTAATGACCTCATGTCGGAATGGCTGGACGTTTGAAAAAAAGTACCGTCACTCCGACAATTAGACGTCAATGTCGGAGTGGGGGTATGTCGGAATGGAAGGCGGTCCCCGTGATAGCCAGATCAGAATAAAAGTTTGAACTGTAGCTAGGACTGATTTACACTATTAATAATTTACTCACCTGGAGGTCAGGAACATATAGCACTATGATATTAATGTTATAACCTCACCAGCAGTATTATTTAGGTAGAAAGAAATAATATTGTTCATCAGACCTAATACATGAATACATTAGACCTAGGGATAACAAATACAGTTGGTGACATTGGGGCGGGCCCCCAAGTGCCAGGGGATCTCGGAACAACAGAGCCTACCAGGTATTTCTCAACAAATATCCGACTTACCTGTACAGTGGAGTAAAGCGATAATTTTGCAGCTCGTGGTTTGCTAGAGAATGGCTAGAGTATTTGTGTGTTTTCTGCTATGCCTACCGAAACTTTGCGACAACTATATACAGCACCGATGCTTTTACCCAGGGCCATTTCTAGCTGTTTGGGGCCCCCTATTTTTTCAAATTCTGAGGTAGAGATTCATATCTTTTTCATATATTCTGTGACGATGCAGCAGTCTGTTACATTTTAAGAGGAAAGCAGGCTAGAGTACATTAATAAATGCAACAGATACATTATGTTCTTGAAAAATGTTTAATGTAAACTTTGAGGTGGCATAACATAAAAAAACTTTAATCCACCATTCCAAAACAGCAAAAAATTAATAACTAAACTTACTTAAATAAATAAGCATATAATGGACCAGCATCCATGTTATTGCACAATCAATTTAAAAAAAAAAGTATAACTGTACAACATCACTGCTTTGTGATCAGGATCTCTATGATCACAGTCTTACGTTCTCCTCAAAACTTCTGCTTGATTGCTTTTTTAGAAGCAAAGTCATCAATTATGTCTTCATAGGACAGCTGCTTGCCAATCTCATGATTAATGCTCATTATGGCAAGACCAGTGAGGCGATCCTGTCCCATAGATGACCTCAGGTAGGTCTTGATGAGCTTCAGCTTTGAGAAGCTCCTCTCTGCTTAGGCCACTGTCACAGGAAGAGTGTAAGAAATTCGCAAGGCAATCCACAGATTGGGATACAGTTCCTTCAGATGTTTTTTGTGGATGAAAGAGAGAAGCTCTAATGCAATCATGTCATCAGAAGGCAAACTCGGCAACTTGATAATTTCTGCAGCCAGTTCCTTTCGTTTCCTTTCAATGTCACCTCCATCTCCAGTGCTTAATGTGCTGCAGAGCTTGTCACACTGGTTGGTTAATTCCACAGGGGAGTGTACCTATGTTCCCCAGGTCCTATGTTCCCTGTTTTTCCCAAAAAGTCCTATGCTCCCCGGTCGCAATACATACCAGGAAACATAGGACCCTTTTTCTGAAAAAGGGTCCTATGTTCCCGCAATTCCTTAACAGGTCCTAATAATATTTAGAAATGGCTTATTTTTTCCACCATAATTTCCATAATTGCTGTATTGCATGACATAGACTATGCCTTTGCTGATTTAATTCAGCATTTTGTTACGGTAGATTACAGGCCACGTGACGCGCATATCCAAATATGATGAGGAGAGATTAAGCTGTAAATTGTTGTATCTTGTATCTTATCCTACCCCATATGGAAAAAATGTTTCCACAATCCACATGCTATTTCTATGCAGTTTCACACATTTGAACAATCTTTCATATGTGTGAAACTAGCAACGATACATCAGTGTAGAAAGTCAATTGCGCTGGGTGCAAGATAGGGCCCTTAGTTTGTTTATTATTAGTATTTATTTATTTATTGTTTATTTATTATTAGTATTTAGTGTATTTATTATTAGTATTTATTGTTTATTAGTTTCATTTATTTAAACTGTCCAAACGTGACAAAAACAAAAGCCAATTTACAGCCTAATCTCTGCTCATCTAGGCCTATTTGGATATGCGCGTCAAATGGCCTGTAACTGATGGCAATCAGCACTGATGGTGGAAAAAATAACAGAACAGAAATTCAGCCTTGGTGCAGAGTTACAGCCACTACGAGCCAGTCCCACGATGAGCTCTCCACAAACACGCTGTTTTTAGAGGCGGGTCAAGGTGGAGGGTGGGGTGTGGCCCTGAGCAGCTTGCGGCCACGGTACCATGCGCTAGTGTTTACAGTGGAACACTGAACACTCCGGGTGCTCCGGCGGGAGTCCTGGAGCTCTATATCTAAATAATATCATATTATATTTAGATACAATGTAATATATACTACCATGGTCAAAAGCTGTTTGCGCCTCCGGATGATATTATGAATCTCAAACGACTGCGTCGGGTTCTCAGACGCCTCTGGTCACCAACGACCTTCTGATGGCAGCAGATACTGGCTCCCCATCCCTACTCATCCTCCTGGACCTAACAGCTGCTTTCGACACAGTTGACCACAACATCCTCCTCCACCGCCTACAATACACCATTGGACTTTCAGAAAACTCTCACAGCTGGTTTATTTCTTACCTGACTGGCAGAACTGAATACGTCGCCCTGGGTAAAGCACAGTCTCACACCCACAATGTCACCTGTGGTGTCCCTCAGGGCTCTGTGCTGGGCGCCTCTTCTCCATCTCCACCTTCCCTCTTCTCCATCTACATGCTCCCCTTTGGCAAAGTCATCAGTAAACACGGTCTATCATTCCACTGCTATGCTGATGACACACAGCTTTATCTGAGAACAACCCCAACGTGTTCTGCTCCCCTGCCAGCACACACACTGACCACCTGCCTGGAGGAGATAGAGGTGTGGATGAAGCTAAACTTCTTACAACTCAACAGTGCCAAAACAAAAGCCATTCTGGTTGGCACACCACATCAGCTCCGCTCTTCCACCATCACCAGCATCACCTTCTCTGGCCAAAACATCTCCCTCTCCACACCTGTCACCAACCTAGGCGTAAAAACGGATTCCCACCTCTCATTTGATACCCACATCAATCACCTCTGTAAGACATCTTTCTACCACCTCAAGAACATCGCCAAACTCCGTCCAACACTCACCCTGGCAGATGCAGAGAAGCTCGTCCACGCCTCCATCTCCTCCAGGCTGGACTACTGCAATGCACTCCTCATCGGGATCCCTGGCAAGAGCATTCAGAGACTGCAAAACATCCAGAACAGCGTTGCCAGGATCCTGATGAGAGTGTGCAAACATGATCACATCACCCCCACCCTGAAATCCCTCCACTGGCTCCCCATCCCTTTCAGAATTGAATACAAGGTCTCCCTACTCACCCACCAGTGCATCTATGGTACCTACCTACCTACTCACCCACCAGTGCATCTATGGTACCTACAGGAACTCCTCACCCCCCAAACCTCCTCACGCACCTTCCGGCAACAACACACACTCTCCAAACCCCCAGAACCAAACTCCACAGCATGGGCGACCGGGCTTTCTCCTCTGTAGCCCAGAGACTGTGGAACTGTCCTCCCTGACCATCTGAGGGCCCCACAGTCTACAGATGTTTTTAAACAAAACCTTAAAATGTATCTTTAAAAATTTTTTTTTTTCTAATTCCCGTTTTATATAGGTTCCCCTTGTTTTAACTAGTTTATCTTTATTTAAAGAAATTTGCCAATTCTACTCTGTAGCACTTTGAGATTGTTGAAATATAAAGTGCATTACAAATAAAATTTATTATTATTATTATTCTGGTTCTTCCACTTCCACGTCAATATTAAGTACAGACTGAACCGCGAAATGGAGGAGAAGGGGATTGATGCCCGTGATTGTTGCCCGGGGTTGTCTGCGTTGGGCTGCCCCTGGGGCTGCCACGGCAGTGGTCCGTTGGAGCCCCACTGGCTGCTGGCCGCCCCCGGGGCTGCCCGCCCAGCCCCGCTGCCCACTACAGCGGGGCTCCTACAGACAATCCTAGGCAACAATCCTTTTCTCCTCCACGTCGCGGTTCCCAATTCCTTCTCAAACAACCCGACGCAGTCTAGTCTTTTCACCAAATGGGAGCTTTATGCAAGCTTGCGTTATTGTGTTGCGTGTTATGCGCCATAACACCAACAACAGAATGGTTATCCAAATAACAAAGAACACTTGCGTGTGGCGCTCGCACGGTCCTAGCTCATTGTCTCATTGGCGGGCCAAATTCTCTGGGCGGGCCAAGCTGAGAAAGCGAAGGTAACCTGGTCCCGTATGATGTCATACGGAACCGGAAGCTAAATCGAAGCGTTTCAGCAATCCTTTTTTCAAATACGGAGTAAGATAGCTACTTATCGGTTTACAAATAATTTAGCTACTGGGGGACCATAGGGAGGCTAGGGGAACTCAACTTTATGTAAAAAAACAAAGTGTGAATAAGTGAAATAAGTAATAATAATTTTTACTTATTAATGTAATAATTTTCATGCCATGGGACTTTTAAGCATCTACCAGTTTTTTCTGTGTTTATCTCCACATTATACTAGTTAAATAAGTGATGAGCACCATATGATATAAAGGGAATATGTTTGCATATATCTTGCAGTGCATTACAAAGTGGACAACTAGCAGTACAGAACACTTTAAATGTACAGGTTTGTTCAAATTAGTAAACTATATTGTCACAATATATATTCTAATAAATTTGGGTTGCGGGATTGCGATCTGCCGGAGTTGACGCGCCAGGGTTACCGCTCCAACGCGTCAACGTGTTAACGCTGGAATGCGATATGCCGGCGGGCCAATTGCTTTACATTAATTGGGGACATTACATTATAAGAGGGTCCACGCTGAAATGTGATATGCCGGCGGGCCAGTTCTGATAGACATTAGATAAATTACACTGCGGGCCGGATTAGGCCCGCGGCCGTACGTTTGACACCCCTGGTCTAACCGGTCACGTCATTGTTGCGTAATACATGCAATACCATTTGTCACCACACGAGTGGAGAGTTAGGGTTATGAGCTTACCTGGTTACGAGCGCTGTTCAGCGCGACTAACTTTTAAAATGGCTGTAGTGTTTGATTTGTATGTAGTATGTCCGATTGACATAGTAATTGTATACATTGTTTGTTTGTGTTTATTCGTTTATGTAACACACCATAATGTAAAGCAGGAAAGACATATCTGCTGCAGACGGACCAGACTCATGCTCATACCCTGTCTCTGTATATTTGATGACCCATTGTGCAGGCAATAAAACCTGCTGCATCCAATGCTGAGAGTGTCCCAGTCCATACCGCACAAACACAACACAGGTTACAACCACTTACCGGTTAACCCTGTTCAATAATGTATCCATTTATACCTTAGTTAACATGAACACCATTAGGAAATGATTACTAGACCATTAGTTAACTGTTTAATTATGAGTTATGCTTATTATTGCATTACCTGATGTTTCTTAACGCTTAATTAATAAACCTTTATTGTGAAGTGTTACATACTATAGTCACTGAACAATGTTGATAATACATTTATTTTAAATGATCTTAATCATTTTTTCTATCTAACTGAGAGGTTGCACGTACAGTACCGTTCATCCGTTACCCAATGAATGATCCGCAACATGATGGTGGACGTTGTGTTGCATGTGCTCCAGCTCTACATGTCAGTAGGCCCTGTGGATGTCCACACTGACACCTGGTTGGTTGCATACGGGCTGCTGTCACCTCAACATGTAGAGGCTTTTAAACACAACTGAACGTATATTGGCTTAACCTTATATAACACACACCAACCTAGATGTAAACAGATCTGCTTCTGAGCAGTGGTTGAACACCTGCTGGTTCATCACATGGCAACACGCCACACCATAGGTCAACTGACACAGCTCGGGTCACTTAGGGAAGTTCATCACACACACACACAAGAAGAGAGAGAGGTAGAAGTGGATCAGTGTGTCGCTGGATTACCATATCAGATGGCCGTGCTGGTTTGTAAACATGGATAATTCATTGTTACATGGACACCGAGCGGCTCTGTGATTAACTTAGAAAAAGTAACATGAGAAATAGAGGAAAACTAAGTAAGGAATATGTGTGTGTGTGTGTGTGTGTGTGTGTGTGTGTGTGTGTGTGTGTGTGTGTGAGAGAGAGAGAGGGATGTATCTGGTGTCCTATAGGGTGTCAGGTTGTATTGTTAGAGTCAGGAGACTGTGTTAACATGACCCGACCCCTCCCTTGACTACAGCTGACTGACGACACAACAGCAGACTCTACATGGTTGGATGAAATATTCAATATATTTGAATATTCAATGTGTTTGATCTGAAAGTCATTCTAAAAGTTATAGTTAATCATTTTTCATAATAATATATAATTGATCGGTCAACAGAGTTCAGGGGCTCTTTTCTGATTGTACGCAGGTTGCTAGGATACTGAAGGTGTTTATTCAGGATGCTGTTGTTGTGGTCGTTAGGGTATTGACGCTCGTGTGTACCGCTGGTTGCTAGGATACTGAAAGGGGTTATTCAGGATGTTGTTGTAGTGGTCGTTAGGGTATCGACGCTCGTGTGTACCGCTGGTGGCGGGGGTCGGTAGTTGCTAGGATACAAAGCTTGTACCCGCTGTTACCAGGCTGCTGGTTGCTAGGGGGTCAGAGCTCTCTGCAGCTCGTGCAGCGTGTGTCAGTTCCGTCGCTGAGCTCGTGGTGTTGCGATCCTCTTAATTCAACGGGAAGCCTCGTCCTGGCAGGTAACACACACACACACACACACACACACACACACACACACACACACACACACACACACGGTGGGCTCTGAGTGTGTCGGGGTGTTATGAGTGTCGGTGTGTTGAAGTGGAGCTAACACTAGCTACACTGCTAGTGTGAAGCGGCGTGGGTAGCTTAGCATGTAGCATGTCCCAGTGAGGTAAGTGGGCTAAGCTACGGTGTTGTAACATAACACAGTGGTGTAAGGATGTCACCGTGAGGGTGAAGGGCTGAAGGAGGACCTATAGGACGGTGTGTTGTCATGGACACCTCATAGCCTCCCTACCGACACACTGATGGGTCTGTACATTGGGATTACCGTACTGTAGTGTTTCATTTAGTTTGTAAATTAATGTATTATATTGTCTATCTTGTGTTGATCAATTTGAGCAAAAGCATTAGAAGAATAAGTCCATCTAGTTTCGACTGGGTTTTTGGATTCTCGGTGCCGTTAAAGTAGCATTATTAATCGTTTACTACTTTAACAGCACCGACAATCCAAAAACCCAGTCGAAACTAGATGGAGAAAGTGTGTAGTTCAAAACATGACGCAGCTTTTACTTCTTCGCCACCTACAGAGTTTGTTATGTACGATCATTCATAAACCCCATGTTAATTCACATAGACGTTTGACCGAGGGAACCGGAGCCTCGGAGGCGGGACCTGTTCTTCCCTATAGAAACACAAATTGGTCGTCCATGGATCAAAGTAATTTAAATGTAAATCTGGTTTACCTGACAGGCCAGTGGACGATATCTGACAGTCCAGTGGTGGATATCTGACAACCCAGTGGACGATATCTGACAGCCCAGTGGTGGATATCTGACAGCCCAGTGGTGGATATCTGACAGCTCAGTGGTGGATATCTGACAGCCCAGTGGACGATATCTGACAGCCCAGTGGACGATATCTGACAGTCCAGAGGATTCCTTCCGGCTCTCCGGTTGCCTACTGTGGAGCTTCTGAGCCACTGCACATCATCGGGTCTCCCTACGGGGGTCCTGTGTTCACCCCCAAGAGGCTCCAGAACCCGGGCCCCCGCCAGCCAATGACGAGAGACCCTACCCCTGCCAGACAATAACGAGAGACCCACCCTACCCCCGCCAACCAATGAGGAGAGACCCTACCCCAGCCAGCCAATGAGGAGAGACCCTACCCCTAGCCAACAGCTAGCTACTGCTAGCAGCATGCTGTGGGATACTTCCAGAGTTGCAGGAAAAAGCTACAGTGTGTGTTTAGCTCTAGATATCCGGAGCTGACCACACCAGGGACGCCCTCGCTGACCATCGCTGTCAAGCAATCTCTGACGGTGGAGTGAGCAGGTGAGGTGGATTGTTTCTGGAAGAAGCCCTTCCTATCTCCTACTGCAAAGACCTTGACCTGCTCTCTCACCTGTCGCTCTCCAGATCCCCAGGTCATCAAGAGCAGCCCCTAGACGCATCATGCCCACCAACCAGTCTTCTCCCTGGGGCAGTGGGAGGCTGCGGACCCCCTCCAAGCCAGACTCCCCCACCACCATAACCCCTGCTGCTAAGGTGCCTCCCCCACACACTGTCCCAGGAAGTTGCCACTCTTGCATTCTGGGAGTAAAAAGGTGCCCAGTGGGGACAGGATTAACCATCAGGATCCCCAGGCCCCTTCCACTGTCCCAGACCCCCCCTTTAGTACTGCCTGAGGTCACCAGACCCCCCTTTAGTACTGCCTGAGGTCACCACACCCCCCTTTAGTACTGCCTGAGGTCACCACACCCCCCTTTATTACTGAGGTCACCAGACCCCTCTTTAGTACTGAGGTCACCAGACTCCCCCTTTAGTACTGAGGTCACCAGACCCCCCTTTAGTACTGAGGTCACCAGACTCCCCCTTTAGTACTGAGGTCACCAGACCCCCCTTTAGTACTGAGGTCACCAGACCCCCCTTTAGTACTGAGGTCACTAGAC
This sequence comes from Micromesistius poutassou, assembly GCF_964030765.1. Taxonomy (NCBI): domain Eukaryota; kingdom Metazoa; phylum Chordata; class Actinopteri; order Gadiformes; family Gadidae; genus Micromesistius; species Micromesistius poutassou. The sequence continues at coordinate 13,489,974 of NC_140284.1, read as the reverse complement.
CCCCCTTTAGTACTGAGGTCACTAGACCCCCCTTTAGTACTGAGGTCACTAGACCCCCCTTTAGTACTGAGGTCACTAGACGCTCCTTTAGTACTGAGGTCACTAGACGCTCCTTTAGTACTGAGGTCACTAGACCCCCCTTTAGTACTGAGGTCACTAGACCCCCCTTTAGTACTGAGGTCACTAGACGCTCCTTTAGTACTGAGGTCACTAGACCCCCCTTTAGTACTGAGGTCACCAGACCCCCCTTTAGTACTGCCTGAGGTCGCTAGACCCCCCCTTTAGTACTGAGGTCACTAGACCCCCCTTTAGTACTGAGGTCACTAGACCCCCCTTTAGTACTGAGGTCACTAGACGCTCCTTTAGTACTGAGGTCACTAGACCCCCCTTTAGTACTGAGGTCACCAGACCCCCCTTTAGTACTGAGGTCACTAGACCCCCCTTTAGTACTGAGGTCACCAGACCCCCCTTTAGTACTGAGGTCACTAGACCCCCCTTTAGTACTGAGGTCACCAGACCCCCCTTTAGTACTGAGGTCACTAGACGCTCCTTTAGTACTGAGGTCACCAGACCCCCCTTTAGTACTGAGGTCACTAGACGCTCCTTTAGTACTGCCTCTCAGTACTACCGCTCACTGTACCACTATACAGCTACATGATGAATACCATTTATGGACTACAATCTGTTTTTGGTCTGTCCTCTCCTTGATTCCTCTCCTTGTGTCCTCTCCTTGTTGGTCTGTCCTCTCCTTGATTCCTCTCCTTGCTGGTCTCCTCTCCTTGTGTCCTCTCCTTGTTGCTCTGTCCTCTCCTTGATTCCTCTCCTTGATTCCTCTCCTTGTGTCCTCTCCTCGATTCCTCTCCATGTGTCCTCTCCTTGTTGCTCTGTCCTCTCCTTGATTCCTCTCCTTGTGTCCTCTCCTTCTCTCCTCTCCTTGTGGTTGACCTTGTGTGTTCTCACCTGTCACCACCAGAGGGCTCTCTCCCCAGAGGAGGACATGGAGACCAGCAGTGCCTTCCACTCTGACAACCAACAGCCCACGGCAACAACCAAAAGGCCCACCAAGCAGACAGCAGCCCATAATGGACCCGCAGACGCTCACCACGTACCTGCTGCCCAACGTAGCGCTCCGAATCCACAGAGGAGCTCATCTCTGGCCGCCAGAACAGGCTGTCAGCCTTCCACGAAGCCCAGCCTTAAGACGGGAGGCAGTCTTTCTACAGCCCCAACAACTGGAGCAGCTACCTGCCACTCCCTGCCAGAGCCCCAGCCCTCGGCCTCCGGGGAAGATGCCTCCCTCCAGCCTACGAGCACTTTATTGTCTTCCGAGTCCTCTGCCTACTCCACTGCCAGCGAGGACAAGACAAAAGGTAGGGAACACTACCCAACCGCCTGGACACCTTTCTGCTGTCTTTGAAGGTTGACTTCAGGATTTTGGCTGTTTTGCCTGTCTTGATGCTTCCAAGGGTGAGATGAGAGCAGTGAGACCACCCTTCGTCGATGATTTCAGTGATTCTACCATACGCACCTGGGCACTCATTTATCAAACGTGCATAGAAAAGGATCTAAATCTCTTACGATTGAAATTTAGGATGTGCTTAAGTAAAAAAAAATCTGTATTCATCAAACGTGCGCAAGGCTATCGTACGCACTAGGGCTGCAACTAACGATTATTTTAATAGTCAACTAGTCACCGACTATTGAAATGATTAGTCAACTAATCGGATAATTCTTTAATTAGGGACCGAGCAGAACCTGCAAGGTCCCTATTGTTTTTGATCCGATTATTAGGGACCGAGCAGAACCTGCAAGGTCCCTATTGTTTTTGGTCTGATTATTATTATTCTTTTATTTAGTAAACTTCGACTGCATTTTCCCCCCCCTGCACATATACAAAAACTCATTTTTTTTCGCCACATTTGGTGGGACTGCTGAAACTTAGATATTCTAGCCGTCTAATTCAGATTGGCCCCAAGGTGGCGCTATACCAACTATGCCAAAATTTCGACCTTTGCACAAGCATATCTCGTCACCAGCTTGACCTACACTCATGAAACTTTTGCCACACATGCAAAACCTCATGATGAACACATTTGCAGATACTAACTTAGCACTTCCGGTAGCCACATTTCCCGCCATTTTGAATTTAGTTAAAAACAGTAAATTCCCCAAGGATCCCAGGTTTTTCGACTTTCACAAAAATCCTTTGCCACATATCATCTATGGCCTATTATCTTCAATTTGACATAAGGATTAGTCTGTACTGTCAATTTTAAAGCTCCCATGAGCCATTGAGTTCGAAAAGGGGTGTGGTTTTTACCAAAAAATTGGTAAATTGCACATATCTACATGAATTGGACTCCTATGATCTTGGACCCCTCTACTAAAGTTGTTCAGAATCAAATTCTGAACAAGATAAAGTCAAAAAAAATTCTAATGGGGCGTGGCTTCAAAATGGGCGTGGCCTGTTACTAAAATAGCCACAGTTCATAGACGCAATGTTTCATTTGAGCGGGACCAACTCAGTGGCCTTTGGGGACCAAAGTTCTAACTGCTCAAGTAAAATTAAGTCGATTGGAAAAACAACATGGCCGCCAGAGGCTCAAAATCACACTGCGGAGACCGTAATAGTTATGAATATGAAATTCACAGGACACGTGTAGACTGGTGCCTGTAGCTCACATACCAAAAATCGTGGTTGTCATGTTTGTAGCGCCCCCTACAGGATCTTTAAAAAGCAGCCCCTGCGCCACATTTCACCAATATGTATGAAACTCGGTAGGCACGTAAAACATGACAATACCTACAGAAAAGCCTCTTGGACCCATGCCCCAAAACCCACCGGAAGTCGGCTGTTTTCTTTTTTAATTTGCACTTTTACCGGCAAATTTCGCTTTTTTCGCCTTGTATTTCAACGAACTCCTCCTAGGGAATTTATCGGATCTGCTTCACAATTGCTCAGTACAGTCAAAAAATGGGGCTCAACCAACGCCGTGTTATTTGTGACTGTACGTTGAAGGTCGTGTCCGTGGCGTGCCGTCAAAGTTGGCCGTTTTGAATTCCGTCGTCTTATTTTCGTTTTTTTCGCCTTGTATTTGAACAAACTCCTCCTAGGGAATTTATCAGATCTGCTTCACAATTGGTCAGTACAGTCAAAAAATGGGGCTCAACCAACGCCGTGTTATTTGTGACTGTACGTTGAAGGGTGTGTCCGTGGCGTGCCGCCAAAGTTGGCCGTTTTTCATGGAATTTTTTCACTTTTTCGCCTTGTATTTCAACAAACTCCTCCTAGGGAATGTATCTCATCTGCTTCTACAGATTACATGAATTCGCTAAAAATTAAAATTAAAACTGCGCGCAGTGATGAACGGGACCTCGTGGCAGCGCACATGTTACGAGGTCCCGTTCATCACTGCGCGCAGTTTTAAAAAAGCGCACATGTTACGAGGTCCCGTTCATCACTGCGCGCAGTTTTAATTAGGGACCGAGCAGAACCTGCAAGGTCCCTATTGTTTTTGATCCGATTATTATTCTTATTTTTAAGCCTCTTTGACTGCATTTTTCCCCCCCTGCACATATTCGAAAACTCATTTTTTCTTGGTGCATTTTGTGGGACTGGTGAAAAATTTGATATTCTAGCCCTCAAATTCACATTCGCCCCTAGGTGGCGCTATACCAACTATGCCAAAATTTCAACATTTGCACAAGCATAACTCGTCACCGGTCGGACCTAAACTCATGAAACTTTGCACACATATGCAAATCCTCATAATTAAGAAATTTGCAGATACTAACTTAGCACTTCCGGTAGCCAGATTTCCCGCCATTTTGAATTTAGTTAAAAACAGTAAATTCCCCAAGGATCACAGGTTTTTGGACTTTGACAAAAATCCTTTGGCACATATCATCTATGGCCCATTATCTTCAATTTGACATAAGGATTAGTCTGTACACTAAAGTAGCAAGTACCCATGAGCCATTGAGTTCGAAAAGGGGTGTGGTTTTTACCAAAAAATTGGTAAATTGCACATATCTACATGAATTGGACTCCTATGATGTTGGACCCCTCTACTAAAGTTGTTCAGAATCAAATTCTGAACAAGATAGAGTAAAAAAAAAAAATTATGGGGCGTGGCTTCAAAATGGGCGTGGCCTGTTACTAAAATAGCCACAGTTCATAGACGCTATGTTTGATTTGAGCGGGACCAACTCAGTGGCCTTTGGGGACCAAAGTTCTAACTGCTCAAGTAAAATTAAGTCGATTGGAAAAACAACATGGCCGCCAGAGGCTCAAAATCACTCTGCGGAGACCGTAATAGTTATGAATATGAAATTCACAGGACACGTGTAGACTGTTGCCTGTACCTCACATACCAAAAATCGTGGTTGTCATGTTTGTAGCGCCCCCTACAGGATCTTTAAAAAGCAGCCCCTGCGCCACGTTTCACCAATATGTATGAAACTCGGTATGCACGTACAACATGCCAATACCTACAGAAAAGCCTCTTGGAACCATTCCCCAAAACCCACAGGAAGTCGGCTGTTCTATTTTTTAATTTGCACTTTTACCGACAAATTTCGCTTTTTCGCCTTGTATTTGAACAAACTCCTCCTAGGGAATTTATCGGATCTGCTTCACAATTGGTCAGTACAGTAAGAAAATGGGGCTCAACCAACGCCGTGTTATTTGTGACTGTACGTTGAAGGGCATGTCCGTCGCGTGCCTTCAAAGTTGGCCGTTTTGAATTCCGTGCTCTTATTTTCGCTTTTTTCGCCTTGTATTTGAACGAACTCCTCCTAGGGAATTTATCGGATCTGCTTTACAATTGGTCAGTACAGTCAAAAAATGGGGCTCAACCAACGCCGTGTTATTTGTGACTGTACGTTGAAGGGTGTGTCCGTGGCGTGCCGCCAAAGTTGGCCGTTTTTCATGGAATTTTTTCACTTTTTCGCCTTGTATTTCAACAAACTCCTCCTAGGGAATGTATCTCATCTGCTTCTACAGATTACATGAATTCGCTAAAAATTAAAATTAAAACTGCGCGCAGTGATGAACGGGACCTCGTGGCAGCGCACATGTTACGAGGTCCCGTTCATCACTGCGCGCAGTTTTAAAAAAGCGCACATGTTACGAGGTCCCGTTCATCACTGCGCGCAGTTTTAATTAGGGACCGAGCCAAACTTGGCAAGGACCCTATTGAAATCCTCATGTTTATTCTTCTTCTTCTTCTTATTTTTCCTCATCTTCGACTGCATTTTTCCCCCCCTGCACATATTCGAAAACTCATTTTTATTTGGCACATTTTGTGGGACTGGTGAAAAATTTGATATTCTAGCCCTCAAATTCACATTCGCCCCTAGGTGGCGCTATACCAACTATGCCAAAATTTCAACGTTTGACCAAGCATAACTCGTCACCGGTTGGACCTAAACTCATGAAACTTTGCACACATATGCAAATCCTCATAATGAAGAAATTTGCAGATACTAACTTAGCACTTCCGGTAGCCAGATTTCCCGCCATTTTGAATTTAGTTAAAAACAGTAAATTCCCCAAGGATCCCAGGTTTTTCGACTTTGACATAAATCCTTTGGCACATATCATCTATGGCCCATTATCTTCAATCTGACATAAGGATTAGTCTGTAGGATAAATTTCAAAGTACCCATGAGCCATTGAGTTCAAAAAGGGGTGTGTTTTTCACCCCAAAATTAGTAAATTGCACATATCTACATTAATTGGACTCCTATGGTGTTGAACCTCTCTACTAAAGTTGTTCATAATCAAATTCTGAACAAGATTAAGTCAACACTTTTTCAAATGGGGCGTGGCATCGAAGTGGGCGTGGCCCGTTACTAAAATAGCCACAGTTCATAGACGCAATGTTTGATTTGAGCGGGACCAATTCAATGGCCGTTAGGTACCAAAGTTCTAACTGCTCAATTAAAATTAAGTCGATTGAAAAAACAACATGGCCGCCAGAGGAGGGTCGATCACTCTGCGGAGATCATAATAGTTATGAATATGAAATTCACAGGACACGTGTATACTGGTGCCGGTAGCTCACATACCAAAAATCGTGTTTCTCATGTGTGTAGCGCCCCCTACAGGAACTTTAAAATGCAGCCCCTACGTCACGTTTCACCAATATGTATGAAACTCGGTAAGCACATACAAGGTCACAATATCTACAGAAAAGCCTCTTGGACCCATGCCCCAAAACCCACCGGAAGTCGGAAATTTTAATTTTTTCATTTTCACTCTCGGCGGCCATTTTGAATTTTTTTCACTTTTTGGCCTTGTATTTGAATGAACTCCTCCTAGGGAATTTATCGGATCTGCTTCAAAATTGGTCAGTACAGTCAATAAATGGTGCCGAACCAACGCCGTGCTATTTGTGACTGTACGTTGAAGGGCGTGTCCGTGGCGTGCCGTGAAAGTTGGCCATTTTTGAATTCCGTCGCCTTGTATTTGAACTAACTCCTCCTAGGGAATTTATGGAATCTGCTTCCAAATTGGTCAGTACAGTCATGAAATGGTGCTGAATAAACGCTGTGCTATTTGGGACTGTACGTTGAAGGGCGTGTCCGTGGCGTGATGTCAAAGTTGGCCATTTTGAATGGAATTTCACTTTTTCGCATTGTATTTGAACAAACTCCTCCTAGGGAATTTATCGCATCTGCTTCCAAATTGGTTAGTACAGTCAAAAAATGGTGCTGAACCAACGCCGTGCTATTTGTGACTGTACGTTGAAGGGCGTGGCCGTGGCGTGCCGTCAAAGTTGGCCATTTTTGAATTCCGTCGCCTTGTATTTGAACTAACTCCTCCTAGGGAATTTATCGGATCATTGATGTAGGGTTAATAATGTTAGTTAAAGTTGTTACAACATGTAATTCAGTTAAATGTGCTCTTACATGTTAATGTCAAAACAATCAGTAGGACACCACAGGGCACCTCTGCTTCTACAGATTACATAAATTTGCGAATTTTTTTTAAAACTGCGCTTTTTTAAAACTGCGCGCAGTGATGAACGGGACCTCGTGCCGGCTTGCGGCTGCGTCACGTGCGGTCCTAACATGTGCACATCTTGCCAGCACACATGTTACGACGGCACGTGACGCGGCCGCAAGCCGGCGCGATTTTTTTTTAAAACTGCGCGCAGTGATGAACGGGACCTCGTAGTGGCGGCTGCAAGCCGGCGCGAGGTCCCGTTCATCACTGCGCGCAGTTTTAATTATTATTATTATTTTTAAGCCTCTTTGACTGCATTTTTCCCCCCCTGAACATATACGAAAAGCCAATTTTACTTGGTGCATTTGTGGGGACTGGTGAAAAATTTCATATTCTAGCCGTCAAATTCACATTTGCCCCAAGGTGGCGCTATACCAACTGTTCAAAAGTGCAAATTTCGCACTAGCAGCACGCGTCACCGGTTTGACCTACACTCATGAAACTTTGCACACACATGAAAATCCTCATGATGAACAAAAAAGTCTCTTCAACTGAACATTTCCGGGTTGCCAGATTTTCCGCCATTTTGAATTATGTTAAAAACAGCAAATTGCCTAAGGATCCCAGGTTTTTCGACTTTGACAAAAATCCTTTGGCACATATCATCTATGGCCCATTATCTTCAATGTGACATAAGGATTAGTCTGTACAATAAAGTTTAAAGCTCCCATGAGCCTTTCAGTTCTAAAATGGGTGTGGTTAAAAATGACTAAAAAGTTAATTGCTCATATCAACACCAACTTTCACTCCTATGATGTTGACCCAGATACAAAAGTTGTTCAGAATCAAATTCTGAACAAGATAGAGTAAAAAAAAAAATATATGGGGCGTGGCTTCAAAATGGGCGTGGCCTGTTACTAAAATAGCCACAGTTCATAGACGCAATGTTTGATTTGAGCGGGACCAACTCAGTGGCCTTTGGGGACCAAAGTTCTAACTGCTCAAGTAAAATGACGTCGATTGGAAAAACAACATGGCCGCCAGAGGAGGGTAAATCACACTGCGGAGACCGTCATAGTTATGAATATGAAATTCACAGGACACGTGTAGACTGTTGCCTGTACCTCACATACCAAAAATCGTGGTTTTCATGTTTGTAGCGCCCCCTACAGGAACTTTAAAAACCAGCCCCTGCGTCACGTTTCACCAATATGTATGAAACTCGGTAGGCCCGTACAACATGCCAATACCTACAGAAAAGCCTCTTGGAACCATGCCCCAAAACCCACCGGAAGTCGGCTGTTCTCTTTTTTAATTTGCACTTTTACCGGCAAATTTCGCTTTTTCGCCTTGTATTTCAACGAACTCCTCCTAGGGAATTTATCAGATCTGCTTCACAATTGGTCAGTACAGTCAAAAAATGGGGCTCAACCAACGCCGTGTTATTTGTGACTGTACGTTGAAGGGCGTGTCCGTGGCGTGCCTTCAAATTTGGCTGTTTTTCATGGAATTTTTTCACTTTTTCGCCTTGTATTTCAACAAACTCCTCCTAGGGAATGTATCTCATCTGCTTCTACAGATTACATGAATTCGCAAAAAATTAAAATTAAAACTGCTCGCAGTGATGAACGGGACCTCGTAGCAGCGCACATGTTACGAGGTCCCGTTCATCACTGCGCGCAGTTTTAATTATTATTATTATTCTTTTTTTAGGCCTCTTTGACTGCATTTTTCCCCCCCTGAACATATACGAAAAGCAAATTTTACTTGGTGCATTTGTGGGGACTGGTGAAAAATTTGATATTCTAGCCGTCAAATTCACATTTGCCCCAAGGTGGCGCTATACCAACTGTTCAAAAGTGCAAACTTCGCACTAGCAGCACGCGTCACCGGTTTGACCTACACTCATGAAACTTTGCACACACATGCAAATCCTCATGATGAACAAAAAAGTCTCTTGAACTGAAAATTTCCGGGTTGCCAGATCCGCCATTTTGAATTATGTTAAAAACAGCAAATTCCCCAAGGATCCCAGGTTTTTCGACTTTGACAAAAATCCTTTGGCACATATCATCTATGGCCCATTATCTTCAATCTGACATAAGGATTAGTCTGTACAATAAAGTTTAAAGCTCCCATGAGCCATTGAGTTCGAAAATGGGTGTGGTTTAAAATGACTAAAAAGTTAATTGCTCATATCAACACCAACTTTCACTCCTATGATGTTTACCCAGATATAAAAGTTGTTCAGAATCAAATTCTGAACAAGATAGAGTAAAAAAAAAAAAAAATGGGGCGTGGCTTCAAAATGGGCGTGGCCTGTTACTAAAATAGCCACAGTTCATAGACGCAATGTTTGATTTGAGCGGGACCAACTCAGTGGCCTTTGGGGACCAAAGTTCTAACTGCTCAAATCAAATTACGTCGATTGGAAAAACAACATGGCCGCCAGAGGAGGGTAAATCACTCTGCAGAGACTGTAATAGTTATGAATATGAAATTCACAGGACACGTGTAGACTGTTGCCTGTACCTCACATACCAAAAATCGTGGTTGTCATGTTTGTAGCGCCCCCTACAGGAACTTTAAAAAGCAGCCCCTGCGCCACGTTTCACCAATATGTATGAAACTCGGTAGGCACGTACAACATGACAATACCTACAGAAAAGCCTCTTGGACCCATGTCCCAAAACCCACCGGAAGTCGGCTGTTTTCTTTTTTAATTTGCACTTTTACCGGCAAATTTCACTTTTTTACCGGCAAATTTCACTTTTTCGCCTTGTATTTCAACGAACTCCTCCTAGGGAATTTATCGCATCTGCTTCACGATTGGTCAGTACAGTCAAAAAATGGGGCTCAACCAACGCCGTGTTATTTGTGACTGTACGTTGAAGGGCGTGTCCGTGGCGTGCCGTCAAAGTTGGCCATTTTGAATGGAATTTTTTCACTTTTTCGCCTTGTATTTCAACAAACTCCTCCTAGGGAATGTATCTCATCTGCTTCTACAGATTACATGAATTCGCTAAAAATTACAATTAAAACTGTGCGCAGTGATTGACGGGACCTCGTGGCAGCGCACATGTTACGAGGTCCCGTTCATCACTGCGCACAGTTTTAAAAAAGCGCACGTTACGAGGTCCCGTTCATCACTGCGCGCAGTTTTAAAAAAGCGCAAATGTTACGAGGTCCCGTTCATCACTGCGCGCAGTTTTAAAAAAGCGCACATGTTACGACTTCCCGTTCATCACTGCGCGCAGTTTTAATTATTAGGGACCGAGCAGAACCTGCAAGGTCCCTATTGTTATTGGTCCGCTTTTTCTTATTCTTATTTTTAAGCCTCTTTGACTGCATTTTTCCCCCCCTGAACATATACGAAAACTCATTTTTATTTTGCACATTTGTGGGGACTGGTGAAAAATTTGATATTCTAGCCGTCAAATTCACATTGGCCCCAAGGTGGCGCTATACCAACTGTTCAAAAGTGCAAACTTTGCACTAGCAGCACGCGTCACCGGTTTGACCTACACTCATGAAACTTTGCACACACATGCAAATCCTCATGATGAACAAAAAAGTCTCTTGAACTGAAAATTTCCGGGTTGCCAGATTTTCCGCCATTTTGAATTTTGTTAAAAACAGCAAATTCCCCAAGGATCCCAGGTTTTTCGACTTTGACAAAAATCCTTTGGCACATATCATCTATGGCCCATTATCTTCAATCTGCCATAAGGATTAGTCTGTACAATAAAGTTTAAAGCTCCCATGAGCCTTTGAGTTCTAAAATGGGTGTGGTTAAAAATTACTCAAAAGTTAATTGCTCATATCAACATCAACTTTCACTCCTATGATGTTGACCCAGATACAAAAGTTGTTCAGAATCAAATTCTGAACAAGATAGAGTAAAAAAAAAAAATTATGGGGCGTGGCTTCAAAATGGGCGTGGCCTGTTACTAAAATAGCCACAGTTCATAGACGCAATGTTTGATTTGAGCGGGACCAACTCAGTGGCCTTTAGGGACCAAAGTTCTAACTGCTGAAATCAAATTACGTCGATTGGAAAAACAACATGGCCGCCAGAGGAGGGTAAATCACTCTGCAGAGACTGTAATAGTTATGAATATGAAATTCACAGGACACGTGTAAACTGGTGCCTGTAGCTCACATACCAAAATTCGTGTTTGTCATGTTTGTAGCGCCCCCTACAGGATCTTTAAAAACCAGCCCCTGCGCCACGTTTCACCAATATGTATGAAACTCGGTAGGCCCGTACAACATGACAATACCTACAGAAAAGCCTCTTGGAACCATGCCCCAAAACCCACCGGAAGTCGGCTGTTCTCTTTTTTAATTTGCACTTTTACCGGCAAATTTCACTTTTTTACCGGCAAATTTCACTTTTTCGCCTTGTATTTCAACGAACTCCTCCTAGGGAATTTATCGCATCTGCTTCACGATTGGTCAGTACAGTCAAAAAATGGGGCTCAACCAACGCCGTGTTATTTCTGACTGTACGTTGAAGGGCGTGTCCGTGGCGTGCCTTCAAAGTTGGCCGTTTTGAATTCCGTGCTCTTATTTTCGCTTTTTTCGCCTTGTATTTGAACGAACTCCTCCTACGGAATTTATCGGATCTTCTTCACAATTGGTCAGTACAGTCAAAAGATGGGGCTCAACCAACGCCGTGTTATCTGTGACTGTACGTTGAAGGGTGTGTCCGTGGCGTGCCTTCAAAGTTGGCCATTTTTCATGGAATTTTTTCACTTTTTCGCCTTGTATTTCAACAAACTCCTCCTAGGGAATGTATCTCATCTGCTTCTACAGATTACATGAATTCGCTAAAAATTAAAACTGCGCGCAGTGATGAACGGGACCTCGTGGCAGCGCACATGTTACGAGGTCCCGTTCATCACTGCGCGCAGTTTTAAAAAAGCCCACATGTTACGAGGTCCCGTTCATCACTGCGCGCAGTTTTAAAAAAGCGCACATGTTACGAGGTCCCGTTCATCACTGCGCGCAGTTTTAAAAAAGCGCACATGTTACGAGGTCCCGTTCATCACTGCGCGCAGTTTTAAAAAAGCGCACATGTTACGAGGTCCCGTTCATCACTGCGCGCAGTTTTAAAAAAGCGCACATGTTACGAGGTCCCGTTCATCACTGCGCGCAGTTTTAATTAGGGACCGAGCCAAACTTGGCAAGGACCCTATTGAAATCCTCATGTTTATTAGGGACCGAGCCAAACATGGCAAGGACCCTATTGAAACCCTCATGATTATTATTCTTCTTCTTCTTATTTTCCCTCATCTTCGACTGCATTTTTCCCCCCCTGCACATATTCGAAAACTCATTTTTATTTGGCACATTTTGTGGGACTGGTGAAAAATTTGATATTCTAGCCCTCAAATTCACATTCGCCCCTAGGTGGCGCTATACCAACTATGCCAAAATTTCAACGTTTGCACAAGCATAACTCGTCACCGGTTGGACCTAAACTCATGAAACTTTGCACACATATGCAAATCCTCATAATGAACAAATTTGCAGATACTAACTTAGCACTTCCGGTAGCCAGATTTCCCGCCATTTTGAATTTAGTTAAAAACAGTAAATTCCCCAAGGATCCCAGGTTTTTCGACTTTGACAAAAATCCTTTGGCACATATCATCTATGGCCCATTATCTTCAATCTGACATAAGGATTAGTCTGTAGGATAAATTTCAAAGTACCCATGAGCCATTGAGTTCAAAAAGGGGTGTGTTTTTCACCCCAAAAATAGTAAATTGCACATATCTACATTAATTGGACTCCTATGGTGTTGGACCTCTCTACTAAAGTTGTTCATAATCAAATTCTGAACGAGAACAAGTCAACAATTTTTCAAATGGGGCGTGGCATCGAAGTGGGCGTGGCCCGTTACTAAAATAGCCACAGTTCATAGACGCAATGTTTGATTTGAGCGGGACCAACTCAGTGGCCGTTAAGTACCAAAGTTCTAACTGCTCAATTAAAATTAAGTCGATTTAAAAAACAACATGGCCGCCAGAGGAGGGTCGATCACTCTGCGGACACCGTAATAGTTATGAATATGAAATTCACAGGTCACGTGTAGACTGGTGCCGATAGCTCACATACCAAAAATCGTGTTTCTCATGTGTGTAGCGCCCCCTACAGGAACTTTAAAATGCAGCCCCTGCGCCACGTTTCACCAATATGTATGAAACTCAGTAATCACGTACAATGTGCCCATACCTACAGAAAAGCCTCTTGGACCCATGCCCCAAACCCCACAGGAAGTCGGCTATTTGCATTTCTAATTTTCACTTTTGGCGGCCATTTTGAATTTTTTTAACTTTTTTGCCTTGTATTTGAATGAACTCCTCCTAGGGAATTTATCGGATCTGCTTCAAAATTGGTCAGTACAGTCATGAAGTGGTGCTGAACCAAAATCGTGCTATTTGTGATTGTACGTTGAAGGGCGTGTCCGTGGCATGCCGTCAAATTTGGCCATTTTTGAATTCCGTCGCCTTGTATTTGAACTAACTCCTCCCAGGGAATTTATCGGATCTGCTTCCAAATTGGTCAGTACAGTCATGAAGTGGTGCTGAAACAAAATCGTGCTATTTGTGACTGTACGTTGAAGGGCGTGTCCGTGGCGTGATGTCAAAGTTGGCCATTTTGAATGGAATTTCACTTTTTCGCATTGTATTTGAACGAACTCCTCCTAGGGAATTTATCGCATCTGCTTCACAATTGGTCAGTACAGTCATGAAGTGGTGCTGAACCAAAATCGTGCTATTTGTGACTGTACGTTGAAGGGCGTGTCCGTGGCGTGCCGTCAAAGTTGGCCATTTTTGAAATCCGTCGCCTTGTATTAAACTAACTCCTCCTAGGGAATTTATCGGATCTGCTTCAAAATTGGTCAGTACAGTCATGAAGTGGTGCTGAAACAAAATCGTGCTATTTGTGACTGTACATTGAAGGGCATGGCCGTGGCGTGCTGTCAAAGTTGGCCATTTTGAATGGAATACTTTCACTTTTTCGCCTTGTATTTCAACTAACTCCTCCTAGGGAATTTATCGGATAATTGATGTAGGGTTAATAATGTTAGTTAAAGTTGTTACAACATGTAATTCAGTTAAATGTGGTCTTACATGTTAATGTCAAAACAATCAGTAGGACACCACAGGGCACCTCTGCTTCTACAGATTACATAAATTTGCGAATTTTTTTTAAAACTGCGCTTTTTTAAAACTGCGCGCAGTGATGAACGGGACCTCGTGCCGGCTTGCGGCTGCGTCACGTGCGGTCCTAACATGTGCACATCTTGCCAGCACACATGTTACGACGGCACGTGACGCGGCCGCAAGCCGGCGCGATTTTTTTTTAAAACTGCGCGCAGTGATGAACGGGACCTCGTAGTGGCGGCTGCAAGCCGGCGCGAGGTCCCGTTCATCACTGCGCGCAGTTTTAATTAGGGACCGAGCCAAACATGGCAAGGTCCCTATTGAAACCCTCGTGTTTATTATTATTATTATTATTATTTTTAGCCACTTCGACTGCATTTTTCCCCCCCTGCACATATTCTAAAACTCAAAATTTTTTGGTGCAATTGTGGGGACTGGTGAAAAATTTGATATTCTAGCCCTCAAATTCACATTCGCCCCTAGGTGGCGCTATAGCAACTGTTCAAAAGTGCAAACTTTGCACAAGCATATCTCGCCACCGGTTTGACCTACACTCATGAAACTTTGCACACACATGCATATCCTCATGATGAACAAAAAAGTCTCTTGAACTGAACACTTCCGGTAGCCATATTTTCCGCCATTTTGAATTTAGTTAAAAACAGTAAATTCCCCAAGGATCCCAGGTTTTTCGACTTTGACAAAAATACTTTGGCACATATCATATATGGCCCATTATCTTCAATCTGACTTAAGGATTAGTCTCTACAATAAAGTTTAGAGCACCAATGAGTTCTAAAAGTGGTGTGGTTGAAACCTCGAAAATAGTTAATTGCTCATATCAACGTCAAGTTGGACGCCTATGATGTTGGCCCCAATACAAAAGTTGTTCAGAATCAAATTCTGAACAAGATAAAGTCAACATATTTTCAAATGGGGCGTGGCATCGAAATGGGCGTGGCCTGACACAAAAATCGCCACAGTTCATAGACGCAATGTTTGATTTCAGCAGGAGCGACTTAGTGGCCGTTAGGTACCAAAGTTCTAACTGCTCACCAAAAATTTAGTCGATTTAAAAAACAACATGGCCGCCAGAGCCTCAAAATCACTGTGCGGAGACCGTAATAGTTATGAATATGAAATTCACAGCACACGTGTAAACTGGTGCCGATAGCTCACATACCAAAATTCGTGTTTCTATTTTTTGTAGCGCCCCCTACAGGAACTTTAAAAAGCAGCCCCTGCGACACGTTTCACCAATATGTATGAAACTCAGTATTCACGTACAATGTGGCCATACCTACAGAAAAGCCTCTTGGACCCATGCCCCAAACCCCACAGGAAGTCGGCTATTTGCATTTCTAATTTTCACTTTTGGCGGCCATTTTGAATTTTTTTCACTTTTTGGCCTTGTGAACTCCTCCTAGGCAATTTATCGGATCTGCTTCAAAATTGGTCAGTACAGTCATGAAGTGGTGCTGAACCAAAATCCTGCTATTTGTGACTGTACGTTGAAGGGCGTGTCCGTGGCGTGCCGTCAAACTTGGCCATTTTGAATAATTCTGTGGTCTTGAATTTTAACAAACAAACTCCTAGGGAATTTATCGGATCAGCTTCAAAGTTTTTCTGTAAAGTCAGAAAATGGTGCTGAACCAACGCCCTGCTATTTGTGACTGTACGTTGAAGGGCATGACCGTGGCGTGCTGTCAAAGTTGGCCATTTTGAATGGAATTCTTTCACTTTTTCGCCTTGTATTTCAACTAACTCCTCCTAGGGAATTTATTGGATCATTGATGTAGGGTTAATGAACATGTAATTCAGTTAAATGTGGTCTTACATGTTATTGTCAAAACAATCAGTAGGACACCACAGGGCACCTCTGCTTCTACAGATTACATAAATTTGCGAATTTTTTTTAAAACTGCGCTTTTTTAAAACTGCGCGCAGTGATGAACGGGACCTCGTGCCGGCTTGCGGCTGCGTCACGTGCGGTCCTAACATGTGCACATCTTGCCAGCACACATGTTACGACGGCACGTGACGCGGCCGCAAGCCGGCGCGATTTTTTTTTAAAACTGCGCGCAGTGATGAACGGGACCTCGTAGTGGCGGCTGCAAGCCGGCGCGAGGTCCCGTTCATCACACAAAACAGTAAATTCCCCAAGGATCCCAGGTTTTTCGACTTTGACAAAAATCCTTTGGCACATATCATCTATGGCCCATTATCTTCAATCTGCAATAAGGATTAGTCTGTAGGATAAATTTCAAAGTACCCATGAGCCATTGAGTTCAAAAAGGGGTGTGTTTTTCACCCCAAAAATAGTAAATTGCACATATCTACATTAATTGGACTCCTATGGTGTTGGACCTCTCTACTAAAGTTGTTCATAATCAAATTCTGAACAAGAATAAGTCAAAAAAATTTCAAATGGGGCGTGGCATCGAAGTGGGCGTGGCCCGTTACTAAAATAGCCACAGTTCATAGACGCAATGTTTTATTTGAGCGGGACCAACTCAATGGCCGTTAGGTACCAAAGTTCTAACTGCCCACCAAAAATTAAGTCGATTTAAAAAACAACATGGCCGCCAGAGGAGGGTCGATCACTCTGCGGACACCGTAATAGTTATGAATATGAAATTCACAGGACACGTGTAAACTGGTGCCTCTAGCTCACATACCAAAATTCGTGTTTCTCATATGTGTAGCGCCCCCTACAGGAACTTTAAAAACCAGCCCCTGCGCCACGTTTCACCAATATGTATGAAACTTGGTAGGCACGTATAAGGTCCCATGACCTACAGAAAAGCCTCTTGGACCCATGCTCCAAACCCCACCGGAAGTCGGAAATTTTAATTTTTTCTTTTTCACTCTCGGCGGCCATTTTGAAATTTTTTCACTTTTTTGCCTTGTATTTGAATGAACTCCTCCTAGGGAATTTATCGGATTTGCTTCAAAATTGGTCAGTACAGTCATGAAGTGGTGCTAAACCAAAATCGTGCTATTTGTGACTGTACGTTGAAGGGCGTGTCCGTGGCATGCCGTCAAAGTTGGCCATTTTTGAATTCCGTCGCGTTGTATTTGAACTAACTCCCCCTAGGGAATTTATCGGATCTGCTTCAAATTTGGTCAGTACAGTCATGAAGTGGTGCTGAACCAAAATCGTGCTATTTGGAACTGTACGTTGAAGGGCGTGTCCGTGGCGTGATGTCAAAGTTGGCCATTTTGAATGGAATTTCACTTTTTCGCATTGTATTTGAACGAACTCCTCCTAGGGAATTTATCGCATCTGCTTCACAATTGGTCAGTACAGTCATGAAGTGGTGCTGAAGCAAAATCGTGCTATTTGTGACTGTACATTGAAGGGCATGGCCGTGGCGTGCTGTCAAAGTTGGCCATTTTGAATGGAATACTTTCACTTTTTCGCCTTGTATTTCAACTAACTCCTCCTAGGGAATTTATCGGATAATTGATGTAGGGTTAATAATGTTAGTTAAAGTTGTTACAACATGTAATTCAGTTAAATGTGGTCTTACATGTTAATGTCAAAACAATCAGTAGGACACCACAGGGCACCTCTGCTTCTACAGATTACATAAATTTGCGAATTTTTTTTAAAACTGCGCTTTTTTAAAACTGCGCGCAGTGATGAACGGGACCTCGTGCCGGCTTGCGGCTGCGTCACGTGCGGTCCTAACATGTGCACATCTTGCCAGCACACATGTTACGACGGCACGTGACGCGGCCGCAAGCCGGCGCGATTTTTTTTTAAAACTGCGCGCAGTGATGAACGGGACCTCGTAGTGGCGGCTGCAAGCCGGCGCGAGGTCCCGTTCATCACTGCGCGCAGTTTTAATTAGGGACCGAGCCAAACATGGCAAGGTCCCTATTGAAACCCTCGTGTTTATTAGGGACCGAGCCAAACTTGGCAAGGACCCTATTGAAATCCTCATGATTATTCTTCTTCTTATTATTTTTAGCCACTTCGACTGCATTTTTCCCCCCCTGCACATATTCGAAAACTCATTTTTATTTGGCACATTTTGTGGGACTGGTGAAAAATTTGATATTCTAGCCCTCAAATTCACATTCGCCCCTAGGTGGCGCTATACCAACTATGCCAAAATTTCAACGTTTGCACAAGCATAACTCGTCACCGGTTGGACCTAAACTCATGAAACTTTGCACACATATGCAAATCCTCATGCTGAACAAATTTGCAGATACTAACTTAGCACTTCCGGTAGCCAGATTTACCGCCATTTTGAATTTAGTTAAAAACAGTAAATTCCCCAAGGATCCCAGGTTTTTCGACTTTGACAAAATTCCTTTGGCACATATCATCTATGGCCCATTATCTTCAATCTGACATAAGGATTAGTCTGTAGGATAAATTTCAAAGTACCCATGAGCCATTGAGTTCTGAAATGGGTGTGTTTTTCACCCCGAAAATAGTAAATTGCACATATCTACATGAAGTTGGACTCCTAGGACTTTGGACCCCTCTACTAAAGTTGTTCAGAATCGAATTCTGAACAAGATAGAGTCAACAATTTTTCAAATGGGGCGTGGCTTCGAAATGGGCGTGGCCTGTTACTAAAATAGCCACAGTTCATAGACGCAATGTTTGATTTGAGCGGGACCAACTCAGTGGCCGTTAAGTACCAAAGTTCTAACTGCTCAATTAAAATTAAGTCGATTGAAAAAACAACATGGCCGCCAGAGGAGGGTCGATCACTCTGCGGACACCGTAATAGTTATGAATATGAAATTCACAGCACACGTGTAAACTGCTGCCGATAGCTCACATACCAAAATTCGTGTTTCTATTTTTTGTAGCGCCCCCTACAGGAACTTTAAAAAGCAGCCCCTGCGCCACGTTTCACCAATATGTATGAAACTCAGTATTCACGTACAATGTGCCCATACCTACAGAAAAGCCTCTTGGACCCATGCCCCAAACCCCACAGGAAGTCGGCTATTTGCATTTCTAATTTTCACTTTTGGCGGCCATTTTGAATTTTTTTCACTTTTTTGCCTTGTATTTGAATGAACTCCTCCTAGGGAATTTATCGGATCTGCTTCAAAATTGGTCAGTACAGTCATGAAGTGGGGCTGAACCAAAATCGTGCTATTTGTGATTGTACGTTGAAGGGCGTGTCCGTGGCATGCCGTCAAAGTTGGCCATTTTTGAATTCCGTCGCCTTGTATTTGAACTAACTCCTCCTAGGGAATTTATCGGATCTGCTTCAAATTTGGTCAGTACAGTCATGAAGTGGTGCTGAACCAAAATCGTGCTATTTGGGACTGTACGTTGAAGGGCGTGTCCGTGGCGTGATGTCAAAGTTGGCCATTTTGAATGGAATTTCACTTTTTCGCATTGTATTTGAACGAACTCCTCCTAGGGAATTTATCGCATCTGCTTCACAATTGGTCAGTACAGTCATGAAGTGGTGCTGAACCAAAATCGTGCTATTTGTGACTGTACGTTGAAGGGCGTGTCCGTGGCGTGCCGTCAAAGTTGGCCATTTTTGAAATCCGTCGCCTTGTATTAAACTTACTCCTCCTAGGGAATTTGTATTTGAACTAACTCCTCCTAGGGAATTTATCGGATCTGCTTCAAAATTGGTCAGTACAGTCATGAAGTGGTGCTGAAACAAAATCGTGCTATTTGTGACTGTACATTGAAGGGCATGGCCGTGGCGTGCTGTCAAAGTTGGCCATTTTGAATGGAATACTTTCACTTTTTCGCCTTGTATTTCAACTAACTCCTCCTAGGGAATTTATCGGATCATTGATGTAGGGTTAATAATGTTAGTTAAAGTTGTTACAACATGTAATTCAGTTAAATGTGGTCTTACATGTTAATGTCAAAACAATCAGTAGGACACCACAGGGCACCTCTGCTTCTACAGATTACATAAATTTGCGAATTTTTTTTAAAACTGCGCTTTTTTAAAACTGCGCGCAGTGATGAACGGGACCTCGTGCCGGCTTGCGGCTGCGTCACGTGCGGTCCTAACATGTGCACATCTTGCCAGCACACATGTTACGACGGCACGTGACGCGGCCGCAAGCCGGCGCGATTTTTTTTTAAAACTGCGCGCAGTGATGAACGGGACCTCGTAGTGGCGGCTGCAAGCCGGCGCGAGGTCCCGTTCATCACTGCGCGCAGTTTTAATTATTATTATTATTATTATTTTTAGCCACTTCGACTGCATTTTTCCCCCCCTGCACATATTCTAAAACTCAAAATTTTTTGGTGCAATTGTGGGGACTGGTGAAAAATTTGATATTCTAGCCCTCAAATTCACATTCGCCCCTAGGTGGCGCTATAGCAACTGTTCAAAAGTGCAAACTTTGCACAAGCATATCTCGCCACCGGTTTGACCTACACTCATGAAACTTTGCACACACATGCATATCCTCATGATGAACAAAAAAGTCTCTTGAACTGAACACTTCCGGTAGCCATATTTTCCGCCATTTTGAATTTAGTTAAAAACAGTAAATTCCCCAAGGATCCCAGGTTTTTCGACTTTGACAAAAATACTTTGGCACATATCATATATGGCCCATTATCTTCAATCTGACTTAAGGATTAGTCTCTACAATAAAGTTTAGAGCACCAATGAGTTCTAAAAGTGGTGTGGTTGAAACCTCGAAAATAGTTAATTGCTCATATCAACGTCAAGTTGGACGCCTATGATGTTGGCCCCAATACAAAAGTTGTTCAGAATCAAATTCTGAACAAGATAAAGTCAACATATTTTCAAATGGGGCGTGGCATCGAAATGGGCGTGGCCTGACACAAAAATCGCCACAGTTCATAGACGCAATGTTTGATTTCAGCAGGAGCGACTTAGTGGCCGTTAGGTACCAAAGTTCTAACTGCTCACCAAAAATTTAGTCGATTTAAAAAACAACATGGCCGCCAGAGCCTCAAAATCACTGTGCGGAGACCGTAATAGTTATGAATATGAAATTCACAGCACACGTGTAAACTGGTGCCGATAGCTCACATACCAAAATTCGTGTTTCTATTTTTTGTAGCGCCCCCTACAGGAACTTTAAAAAGCAGCCCCTGCGACACGTTTCACCAATATGTATGAAACTCAGTATTCACGTACAATGTGGCCATACCTACAGAAAAGCCTCTTGGACCCATGCCCCAAACCCCACAGGAAGTCGGCTATTTGCATTTCTAATTTTCACTTTTGGCGGCCATTTTGAATTTTTTTCACTTTTTGGCCTTGTGAACTCCTCCTAGGCAATTTATCGGATCTGCTTCAAAATTGGTCAGTACAGTCATGAAGTGGTGCTGAACCAAAATCCTGCTATTTGTGACTGTACGTTGAAGGGCGTGTCCGTGGCGTGCCGTCAAACTTGGCCATTTTGAATAATTCTGTGGTCTTGAATTTTAACAAACAAACTCCTAGGGAATTTATCGGATCAGCTTCAAAGTTTTTCTGTAAAGTCAGAAAATGGTGCTGAACCAACGCCCTGCTATTTGTGACTGTACGTTGAAGGGCATGACCGTGGCGTGCTGTCAAAGTTGGCCATTTTGAATGGAATTCTTTCACTTTTTCGCCTTGTATTTCAACTAACTCCTCCTAGGGAATTTATTGGATCATTGATGTAGGGTTAATGAACATGTAATTCAGTTAAATGTGGTCTTACATGTTATTGTCAAAACAATCAGTAGGACACCACAGGGCACCTCTGCTTCTACAGATTACATAAATTTGCGAATTTTTTTTAAAACTGCGCTTTTTTAAAACTGCGCGCAGTGATGAACGGGACCTCGTGCCGGCTTGCGGCTGCGTCACGTGCGGTCCTAACATGTGCACATCTTGCCAGCACACATGTTACGACGGCACGTGACGCGGCCGCAAGCCGGCGCGATTTTTTTTTAAAACTGCGCGCAGTGATGAACGGGACCTCGTAGTGGCGGCTGCAAGCCGGCGCGAGGTCCCGTTCATCACACAAAACAGTAAATTCCCCAAGGATCCCAGGTTTTTCGACTTTGACAAAAATCCTTTGGCACATATCATCTATGGCCCATTATCTTCAATCTGCAATAAGGATTAGTCTGTAGGATAAATTTCAAAGTACCCATGAGCCATTGAGTTCAAAAAGGGGTGTGTTTTTCACCCCAAAAATAGTAAATTGCACATATCTACATTAATTGGACTCCTATGGTGTTGGACCTCTCTACTAAAGTTGTTCATAATCAAATTCTGAACAAGAATAAGTCAAAAAAATTTCAAATGGGGCGTGGCATCGAAGTGGGCGTGGCCCGTTACTAAAATAGCCACAGTTCATAGACGCAATGTTTTATTTGAGCGGGACCAACTCAATGGCCGTTAGGTACCAAAGTTCTAACTGCCCACCAAAAATTAAGTCGATTTAAAAAACAACATGGCCGCCAGAGGAGGGTCGATCACTCTGCGGACACCGTAATAGTTATGAATATGAAATTCACAGGACACGTGTAAACTGGTGCCTCTAGCTCACATACCAAAATTCGTGTTTCTCATATGTGTAGCGCCCCCTACAGGAACTTTAAAAACCAGCCCCTGCGCCACGTTTCACCAATATGTATGAAACTTGGTAGGCACGTATAAGGTCCCATGACCTACAGAAAAGCCTCTTGGACCCATGCTCCAAACCCCACCGGAAGTCGGAAATTTTAATTTTTTCTTTTTCACTCTCGGCGGCCATTTTGAAATTTTTTCACTTTTTTGCCTTGTATTTGAATGAACTCCTCCTAGGGAATTTATCGGATTTGCTTCAAAATTGGTCAGTACAGTCATGAAGTGGTGCTAAACCAAAATCGTGCTATTTGTGACTGTACGTTGAAGGGCGTGTCCGTGGCATGCCGTCAAAGTTGGCCATTTTTGAATTCCGTCGCGTTGTATTTGAACTAACTCCCCCTAGGGAATTTATCGGATCTGCTTCAAATTTGGTCAGTACAGTCATGAAGTGGTGCTGAACCAAAATCGTGCTATTTGGAACTGTACGTTGAAGGGCGTGTCCGTGGCGTGATGTCAAAGTTGGCCATTTTGAATGGAATTTCACTTTTTCGCATTGTATTTGAACGAACTCCTCCTAGGGAATTTATCGCATCTGCTTCACAATTGGTCAGTACAGTCATGAAGTGGTGCTGAAGCAAAATCGTGCTATTTGTCACTGTACATTGAAGGGCGTGTCCGTGGCGTGCCGTCAAAGTTGGCCATTTTTTAATTCCGTCGCCAAAAGTTGGCCATTTTTGAATTCCGTCGCCTTGTATTTGAACTAACTCCTCCTAGGGAATTTATCGCATCTGCTTCACAATTGGTCAGTACAGTCATGAAGTGGTGCTGAACCAAAATCGTGCTATTTGTGATTCTACGTTGAAGGGCGTGGCCGTGGCGTGCCATCAAAGTTGGCCGTTTTGAATTCCGTGGTCTTATTTTCGCTTTTTTCCCCTTGTATTTGAACAAACTCCTCCTAGGGTATTTATCGGATCTGCTTCACAATTAGTCAGTACAGTCAAAACATGGTGTTCAACCAACGCCGTGTTATTTGTGACTGTACATTGAAGGGCATGGCCGTGGCGTGCTGTCAAAGTTGGCCATTTTGAATGGAATTCTTTCACTTTTTCGCCTTGTATTTCAACTAACTCCAACTAGGGAATTCATCGGATCATTGATGTAGGGTTAATAATGTTAGTTAAAGTTGTTACAACATGTAATTCAGTTGAATGTGGTCTTACATGTTAATGTCAAAACAATCAGTAGGACACCACAGGGCACCTCTGCTTCTACAGATTACATAAATTTGCGAATTTTTTTTAAAACTGCGCTTTTTTAAAACTGCGCGCAGTGATGAACGGGACCTCGCGCCGGCTTGCGGCTGCGTCACGTGCGGTCCTAACATGTGCACATCTTGCCAGCACACATGTTACGACGGCACGTGACGCGGCCGCAAGCCGGCGCGATTTTTTTTTAAAACTGCGCGCAGTGATGAACGGGACCTCGTAGTGGCGGCTGCAAGCCGGCGCGAGGTCCCGTTCATCACTGCGCGCAGTTTTAATTAGGGACCGAGCCAAACATGGCAAGGTCCCTATTGAAACCCTCATGATTATTATTATTCTTCTTCTTATTTTCCCTCATCTTCGACTGCATTTTTCCCCCCCTGAACATATTCTAAAACTCAATTTTTCTTGGTGCATTTTGTGGGACTGGTGAAAAATTTGATATTCTAGCCCTCAAATTCACATTCGCCCCTAGGTGGCGCTATACCAACTATGCCAAAATTTCAACGTTTGCACAAGCATAACTCGTCACCGGTTGGACCTAAACTCATGAAACTTTGCACACATATGCAAATCCTCATAATGAAGAAATTTGCAGATACTAACTTAGCACTTCCGGTAGCCAGATTTCCCGCCATTTTGAATTTAGTTAAAAACAGTAAATTCCCCAAGGATCCCAGGTTTTTCGACTTTGACATAAATCCTTTGGCACATATCATCTATGGCCCATTATCTTCAATCTGACATAAGGATTAGTCTGTAGGATAAATTTCAAAGTACCCATGAGCCATTGAGTTCAAAAAGGGGTGTGTTTTTCACCCCAAAAATAGTAAATTGCACATATCTACATTAATTGGACTCCTATGGTGTTGGACCTCTCTACTAAAGTTGTTCAGAATCAAATTCTGAACAAGATTGAGTCAACAATTTTTCAAATGGGGCGTGGCATCGAAGTGGGCGTGGCCCGATACTAAAATAGCCACAGTTCATAGACGCAATGTTTGATTTGAGCGGGACCAACTCAATGGCCATTAGGTACCAAAGTTCTAACTGCTCACCAAAAATTAAGTCGATTTAAAATACAACATGGCCGCCAGAGGCTCAAAATCACTCTGCGGACACCGTAATAGTTATGAATATGAAATTCACAGGACACGTGTAAACTGGTGCCGATAGCTCACATACCAAAATTCGTGTTTCTATTTTTTGTAGCGCCCCCTACAGGAACTTTAAAAAGCAGCCCCTGCGCCACGTTTCACCTATATGTATGAAACTCAGTATTCACGTACAATGTGCCCATACCTACAGAAAAGCCTCTTGGACCCATGCCCCAAACCCCACAGGAAGTCGGCTATTTGCATTTCTAATTTTCACTTTTGGCGGCCATTTTGAATTTTTTTCACTTTTTTGCCTTGTATTTGAATGAACTCCTCCTAGGGAATTTATCGGATCTGCTTCAAAATTGGTCAGTACAGTCATGAAGTGGTGCTGAACCAACGCCGTGCTATTTGTGACTGTACGTTGAAGGGCGTGTCCGTGGCGTGATGTCAAAGTTGGCCATTTTGAATGGAATTTCACTTTTTCGCATTGTATTTGAACGAACTCCTCCTAGGGAATTTATCGCATCTGCTTCACAATTGGTCAGTACAGTCATGAAGTGGTGCTGAACCAAAATCGTGCTATTTGTGACTGTACGTTGAAGGGCGTGTCCGTGGCATGCCGTCAAAGTTGGCCATTTTTGAATTCCGTCGCGTTGTATTTTAACTAACTCCTCCTAGGGAATTTGTATTTGAACTAACTCCTCCTAGGGAATTTATCGGATCTGCTTCAAAATTGGTCAGTACAGTCATGAAGTGGTGCTGAAACAAAATCGTGCTATTTGTGACTGTACATTGAAGGGCATGGCCGTGGCGTGCTGTCAAAGTTGGCCATTTTGAATGGAATACTTTCACTTTTTCGCCTTGTATTTCAACTAACTCCTCCTAGGGAATTTATCGGATCATTGATGTAGGGTTAATAATGTTAGTTAAAGTTGTTACAACATGTAATTCAGTTAAATGTGGTCTTACATGTTAATGTCAAAACAATCAGTAGGACACCACAGGGCACCTCTGCTTCTACAGATTACATAAATTTGCGAATTTTTTTTAAAACGGCGCTTTTTTAAAACTGCGCGCAGTGATGAACGGGACCTCGTGCCGGCTTGCGGCTGCGTCATGTGCGGTCCTAACATGTGCACATCTTGCCAGCACACATGTTACGACGGCACGTGACGCGGCCGCAAGCCGGCGCGATTTTTTTTTAAAACTGCGCGCAGTGATGAACGGGACCTCGTAGTGGCGGCTGCAAGCCGGCGCGAGGTCCCGTTCATCACTGCGCGCAGTTTTAATTCTTCTTCTTCTTCTTATTTTTCCTCATCTTCGACTGCATTTTTCCCCCCCTGCACATATTCGAAAACTCATTTTTATTTGGCACATTTTGTGGGACTGGTGAAAAATTTGATATTCTAGCCCTCAAATTCACATTCGCCCCTAGGTGGCGCTATACCAACTATGCCAAAATTTCAACGTTTGCACAAGCATAACTCGTCACCGGTTGGACCTAAACTCATGAAACTTTGCACACATATGCAAATCCTCATAATGAAGAAATTTGCAGATACTAACTTAGCACTTCCGGTAGCCAGATTTCCCGCCATTTTGAATTTAGTTAAAAACAGTAAATTCCCCAAGGATCCCAGGTTTTTCGACTTTGACATAAATCCTTTGGCACATATCATCTATGGCCCATTATCTTCAATCTGACATAAGGATTAGTCTGTAGGATAAATTTCAAAGTACCCATGAGCCATTGAGTTCAAAAAGGGGTGTGTTTTTCACCCCAAAATTAGTAAATTGCACATATCTACATTAATTGGACTCCTATGGTGTTGAACCTCTCTACTAAAGTTGTTCATAATCAAATTCTGAACAAGATTAAGTCAACACTTTTTCAAATGGGGCGTGGCATCGAAGTGGGCGTGGCCCGATACTAAAATAGCCACAGTTCATAGACGCAATGTTTGATTTGAGCGGGACCAATTCAATGGCCGTTAGGTACCAAAGTTCTAACTGCTCAATTAAAATTAAGTCGATTGAAAAAACAACATGGCCGCCAGAGGAGGGTCGATCACTCTGCGGAGATCATAATAGTTATGAATATGAAATTCACAGGACACGTGTATACTGGTGCCGGTAGCTCACATACCAAAAATCGTGTTTCTCATGTGTGTAGCGCCCCCTACAGGAACTTTAAAATGCAGCCCCTACGTCACGTTTCACCAATATGTATGAAACTCCGTAAGCACATACAAGGTCACAATATCTACAGAAAAGCCTCTTGGACCCATGCCCCAAAACCCACCGGAAGTCGGAAATTTTAATTTTTTCATTTTCACTCTCGGCGGCCATTTTGAATTTTTTTCACTTTTTGGCCTTGTATTTGAATGAACTCCTCCTAGGGAATTTATCGGATCTGCTTCAAAATTGGTCAGTACAGTCAATAAATGGTGCCGAACCAACGCCGTGCTATTTGTGACTGTACGTTGAAGGGCGTGTCCGTGGCGTGCCGTCAAAGTTGGCCATTTTTGAATTCCGTCGCCTTGTATTTGAACTAACTCCTCCTAGGGAATTTATCGAATCTGCTTCCAAATTGGTCAGTACAGTCATGAAATGGTGCTGAATAAACGCCGTGCTATTTGGGACTGTACGTTGAAGGGCGTGTCCGTGGCGTGATGTCAAAGTTGGCCATTTTGAATGGAATTTCACTTTTTCGCATTGTATTTGAACAAACTCCTCCTAGGGAATTTATCGCATCTGCTTCACAATTGGTTAGTACAGTCAAAAAATGGTGCTGAACCAACACCGTGCTATTTGTGACTGTACATTGAAGGGCGTGGCCGTGGCGTGCCGTCAAAGTTGGCCATTTTTGAATTCCGTCGCCTTGTATTTGAACTAACTCCTCCTAGGGAATTTATCGGATCATTGATGTAGGGTTAATAATGTTAGTTAAAGTTGTTACAACATGTAATTCAGTTAAATGTGCTCTTACATGTTAATGTCAAAACAATCAGTAGGACACCACAGGGCACCTCTGCTTCTACAGATTACATAAATTTGCGAATTTTTTTTAAAACTGCGCTTTTTTTAAACTGCGCGCAGTGATGAACGGGACCTCGTGCCGGCTTGCGGCTGCGTCACGTGCGGTCCTAACATGTGCACATCTTGCCAGCACACATGTTACGACGGCACGTGACGCGGCCGCAAGCCGGCGCGATTTTTTTTTAAAACTGCGCGCAGTGATGAACGGGACCTCGTAGTGGCGGCTGCAAGCCGGCGCGAGGTCCCGTTCATCACTGCGCGCAGTTTTAATTATTATTATTTTTAACCATCTTCGACTGCATTTTTCCCCCCCTGCACATATTCTAAAACTCATTTTTATTTGGTACATTTGGTGGGACTGCTGTAAAATTTGAGATTCTAGCCGTCAAATTCACATTGGCCCCAAGGTGGCGCTATACCAACTATGCCAAAATTTCAACGTTTACACAAGCATAACTCGTCACTGGTTGGACCTACACCCATGAAACTTTTGCCACACATGCAAAACCTCATGATGAACAAATTTGCAGATACTAACTTAGCACTTCCGGTAGCCACATTTCCCGCCATTTTGAATTTAGTTAAAAACAGTAAATTCCCCAAGGATCCCAGGTTCTTCGAGTTTCACAAAAATCCTTTGGCAAATATCATCTATGGCCCATTATCTTCAATTTGACATAAGGATTAGTCTGTACACTAAAGTAGCAAGTACCCATGAGCCATTGAGTTCGAAAAGAGGTGTGTTTTTTACCAAAAAATTGGTAAATTGCACATATCTACATGAATTGGACTCCTATGATGTTGGACCTCTCTACTAAAGTTGTTCAGAATCAAATTCTGAACAAGATAGAGTAAAAAAAAAAAATTATGGGGCGTGGCTTCAAAATGGGCGTGGCCTGTTACTAAAATAGCCACAGTTCATAGACGCTATGTTTGATTTGAGCGGGACCAACTCAGTGGCCTTTGGGGACCAAAGTTCTAACTGCTCAAGTAAAATTAAGTCGATTGGAAAAACAACATGGCCGCCAGAGGCTCAAAATCACTCTGCGGAGACCGTAATAGTTATGAATATGAAATTCACAGGACACGTGTAGACTGTTGCCTGTACCTCACATACCAAAAATCGTGGTTGTCATGTGTGTAGCGCCCCCTACAGGATCTTTAAAAACCAGCCCCTGCGCCACGTTTCACCAATATATATGAAACTCGGTATGCACGTACAACATGCCAATACCTACAGAAAAGCCTCTTGGAACCATGCCCCAAAACCCACCGGAAGTCGGCTGTTTTCTTTTTTAATTTGCACTTTTACCGGCAAATTTCACTTTTTTACCGGCAAATTTCACTTTTTCGCCTTGTATTTCAACGAACTCCTCCTAGGGAATTTATCGGACCTGCTTCACAATTGGTCAGTACAGTCATGAAATGGAGCTGAACCAACGCCGTGTTATTTGTGACTGTACGTTGAAGGTCGTGTCCGTGGTGTGCCGTCAAAGTTGGCCGTTTTGAATTCCGTCGTCTTATTTTCGTTTTTTTCGCCTTGTATTTGAACGAACTCCTCCTGCGGAATTTATCAGATCTTCTTCACAATTGGTCAGTACAGTCAAAAAATGGGGCTCAACCAACGCCGTGTTATTTGTGACTGTACGTTGAAGGGTGTGTCCGTGGCGTGCCTTCAAAGTTGGCCATTTTTCATGGAATTTTTTCACTTTTTCGCCTTGTATTTCAACAAACTCCTCCTAGGGAATGTATCTCATCTGCTTCTACAGATTACATAAATTCGCTAAAAGTTAAAAATTACATAATTTCGCTAAAATTCAAATTAAAACTGCGCGCAGTGATGAACGGGACCTCGTTTTAGAAAGTTTTAATAAGTTAATTAAGTTTTAGTAGTTTTAAAAAAGCGCACATGTTACGAGGTCCCGTTCATCACTGCGCGCAGTTTTAAAAAAGCGCACATGTTACGAGGTCCCGTTCATCACTGCGCGCAGTTTTAAAAAAGCGCACATGTTACGAGGTCCCGTTCATCACTGCGCGCAGTTTTAAAAAAGCGCACATGTTACGAGGTCCCGTTCATCACTGCGCGCAGTTTTAAAAAAGCGCACATGTTACGAGGTCCCGTTCATCACTGCGCGCAGTTTTTAAAAAGCGCACATGTTACGAGGTCCCGTTCATCACTGCGCGCAGTTTTAAAAAAGCGCACATGTTACGAGGTCCCGTTCATCACTGCGCGCAGTTTTAAAAAAGCGCACATGTTACGAGGTCCCGTTCATCACTGCGCGCAGTTTTAAAAAAGCGCACATGTTACGAGGTCCCGTTCATCACTGCGCGCAGTTTTAAAAAAGCGCACATGTTACGAGGTCCCGTTCATCACTGCGCGCAGTTTTAATTTTTCTTAAATTTAGCATGATGTTGCTTTAATTATGTGGCAAATGATAATAAACACAAGAAAGATGGGTACTTCAATGAAAAATGCATCTTTTATTCAATATATATATAACAGAGTTAGTAACTAAATTACTCTATTAAAAGTAACTAGTTACCAGGGAAAGTAATTATTTGCGTTACTGTAAAAAAAATAAAAAGTAGATAGACAAAAGATGCCTGTCGTTGTGGGATGCTTCATTAAATTAGAGTTGCTTACAACGGATGTCAACAAAGTCTTTGCTCCTGGACATAATGTTGACTTTACATGCACATTCTTGCCTTTGACCTCAATGAATTTGAAGTAGGGCTGAATGATTTTGGAAAATAATCTAATTGCGGTTTTTTTACCCTCAATTCATACTTTGCACGTGACGTCACAACCACGGGCTGGCGGGCTAGAACTCCAGCAACAGTCGAGTCGAGCTGATACTGTCGGTGGAAAAGCGGCGTAACCTAATCAGGACGTCGGCAGTTTTACCACACGAACGGTTCCTTAGGTTCCTCTCAGTCCAAATACCGCCATGATGGAAAGATTAGTTCAACGGGAGCATTTGTGCCAGGCATACACATGGCAAACTGACAAATTTGACATATATTTTTGTACAGAATCTCCCTGCTTCTCAAATGCGCGAACATCTCCGCCCAGCGCTCATTCCACTGCAGATTAAATCGCGCAGCATTCTGTAACCGCAACTGTGCGATCATCCCTGCCCTCACATTGTTGAAATCATATGCTGGATGCTTTAATCTTTCTATGTGTATTTTAGTGAATGATCGGGCTATAATAAGACCACATTGGCTATGTAATCGCGGACAAAAGGGGACATGGTGAATGATGGTGGAATAGTAACATTCACCTTTGCTTTGATTATGAAGATATTCCTGTTTTTCACCTCCCATACGACAGCGTTGTTAACCCATCCGTAGGCTTTCAATTGTTGTGTGGTATAAGGTGACGGATTCTCAATGAGATAAATGTAAATATCTCCAAACTCCAAGTCTGGTAGCGTCTTTGCCAGCTTCAAAGCAATGAATAACCTACATCAGCGGGTGCTGTGTATGGATCACAAGTTCCGAGTACGTTTATCTTCTCTTCGTATCTAATTTTAACATTTTGTGACAAATGGTCTAAATAGTTGATTTATTTAAGTATCGGAAAGGCTGCAATTCCCCTGGTTGGCCGTTGTTCGTCGCCATTTTGCCAGAGTTTGTTGCCCTCCAGGTATCCAAGGTAGTCACGTGACCGCAAAGTATGAATATTGCGATTGCGATTTAATATGCGATTATTTTTTCAAGGTCCTCTTATGTATTTTTCAACGAACACAATCTGTTTCATAATAAACAATATCAGATTTATTTTCGAACTCCTTCTCCCTCATCCTGGTGCTCAATGTGTTAAATGCATCTGCCAGCATACGTTCTATGTGGGCGTCCCAAATATCCGACAAATATCCGACAATGTGCTGTTACCGCTAATCAAACAATAATTCCCATAATGGGCGCGGCTGAGCGGGTGCCTGTTATGTCCAAAGAGGCGTATGCTTTTTAGAACTGGATCGGACCGAGGTGCGTTCGCTTTCACATCTCAAGCGAACCGAGACCACCTCTTTAGTGAGGTCTCGGCCGGCTGATTTGGTGCGCTGAGGTTTTTTTTTTTTCAAGGCCGACGAGGCTGTGATCGAAATGCGGGACAGGAGCTGTCCCGTACGGGACAAATCAAAATCACCCGAAATACGGGACGTCCTGCACAATCCGGGACGTTTGGCACCTCGTGAGGTAACAGTAGCGAGGCACGTTCTGCACAATACCTGACGTTGTGCAGCATCGTCTTTTTTATAGCCAAAATAATTCCACACAACTGATGTGCCGCCCCTCTTTGGTACCAAACTTTCAGCTGTGTGCTCTTCTGACGAGCCTGAGGCCATTGTGCAGCAGGTTAAAGCGCAGCGTCTCTCCCTGCAAGTCACGTGACCAATCAAATCGCACCCTTTGCGGTTAGAAAATCTTTTGTCATATCGCGATATTATCGCAAATGCAAGTAATCGTTCAGCCCTAATTTGAAGTAGTGCTTATATCTCCACCTTGAAAATGCCAACTTTTTATCGGATTGCTCCGGACTCGCCATTTCTACTGCTTCATCGAATCTGTTTGGTGTATGTGTGTGCCTGTGCGTGTGGCACGCGTATCCTGGCTTGTGTGTAAAAACACTGGCTCCGATTGGCTACCATGAAACACGACTCTGCCTTAGCCAATCATAATCGCTTATCTCTTTGTTAAACCCGGTCTCCTCACTAGCAGTTTTGTGTGTGGAGCCAGGGGTGCATTCGGATTACACAGTTTATTCAATCAATTCATAGTAACGCACCGCATTTAACTGTCAGTAACAGCGTTGTAACAATGGAAAAATTAATTAGTTAGATCACCCCGTTAATGAAAAAATAACGGCGTTACCTAACGCCGTTATTACAAATGGCGTTATTACAAACACTGCTCGGATGAAGCGCTGGGAAGGATTTAAGCACACGGTTTCCACACCGCGGGCGCGGTTATCCACCGAGATAATAATTGTATTTGAAAAACAAAACGTATTGGCTTGAATGTTACTTGAATCTTACCGAGGCCAGTCAGACTCCGTTTTGATCAACTGTCCGACGTGCTTTCTCTTTAAATGTTTGTGCATCACCGAGGTGCTGCCGTGATACACAAGGTCTGTTTTGCAAACCTTGCAAGTAATCTTTTTATTCGCCGTATCCAGGCAAAAATTCTCCCAAACTTTAGAAGTTTTGGTATGCGTAGCTGCTGTGTAGGACGCCACCATTTCTGTATATGTTACCGCTCGGCAGAGACGCTATTGCACATGTGTGACTCTAGGCAGAGATTGTAATGAAATGAGATGCCTCACTCCGTTGGAAAAACACGTCTGGCGATAATTGTCGACAATGGAATTCATTGTCGACTATTTCTATTATCGATTTTTGTCGACGAATCGTTGCAGCCCTAGTACGCACATCAGTAAGTAATCTATCTTGATAAATCCCACCTGTACTTAAGTACCATGCTCGTGCATGATCAGATCATTTGCATTCAGAAACTTCCCTTTCCTTGGTAAGGAAAGGGAAGTCTGGAGCCCCCTGCTGGAGCTGCTTCCCCCGCAATCTGATTGGATAAGCAGTTTGATGATGAGGAAGAGGTCACAACGCATCCCTTTATCAACCATGTGAATGTGTTTCCCCTCACCACTATAATGGCAAAGAGAGCGAAGAAAATAAACTTCTCCAACACTAAAATGGAAACGCTCATAATCAAGGTGGCATTAAACCAAAAATTACTTTTTGGCTAACTTAGTGCAGGAGGCATTACAAATAAAAGAAAGCTTGCTGCATGGGAAAAAGTGGCTGATGCAGTAGGGGTGGGCGATATGGCAAAAATATCATATCACGATTTTTCAGGCAGGATCACGATCCACGATCTTACCACGATTCTTTTTCATGTTGGTTTTTAACTATTCTAACTATTTTGCAAGTTATTGAACAGTACAAGTTACTGTTTGACGGTCAGCAGACTTTTTCGGGTGCTTTCTTTTGAGGTGGTTAAAAAGGTTCATTGTGTTGCCATCCGATGTGCAAACCTTATCTTTGAAATTTTTGCAAATAACTGTTGTTTGCGCTGTGTCGGTTTTGGAAAATCCAAACCAGTTCCATATTACTCGTTCTCGTGATCGCCAAAGCCGCGGTGTCTTCCGTGTTCCTGACTGACCTGAGATCTGTTGTCAACTATTTATACCGGCACTTGAAAAATCACCACAGGCATTTGCACGACGAGTGCATAACGAAAAAGTCCGGTGAAAAGTCTTCCCCCGTCAACAATTCCGACCGCGGACCCTGTTATAATGTAATGTCCCCAATTAATGTAATGCAATTGGCCCGCCGGCATATCGCATTTCAGCGTTAACGCGCGTCTCGGCGTGGTAACCCTGGCGCGTCAACTCCGGCAGCCCGTACTCCTGTACCTCCCCCCCCGTCAACAATTCCAGCCGTGGACCCTGTTATAATGTAATGTCCCCAATTAATGTGAAGCAATTGGCCTGCCGGCATATCGCATTTCAGCGTTAACGAGTTGACGCGCGGTAACCCTGGCGCGTCAACTCCGACAGATCGCAACCCCCCCCCCGTCAACAACTCAGGCCCGCGACTTGGCCAAGACTTCAATTTTGGCCCACTGTACAGTTTGAGTTTGACACCCCTGGTTTACAGAATAGATGCAGTGTTTCCCACACATAGGCCAATGTGTGGCGCTGCGCCACAGATTGAACAACGAGCGCCACAAATTGATTCCGCTTTTCTTATTTATTTTTACTTACGCGATTTTTAAATGTAACTCCGCCAGCCCGTAATCGCGCCCCCGTAATGCTGCCAGTCCGACATGTTCCCATTCCTACAGTCCTGTGCACGTATGCAAATTAGCCATGTGCGCCAAACAGAAGAAGGGCCCTATCTTGCGCCCGGCGCAATTGACTTTCTACACCGACGCGTGTGTCGTTGCTAGTTTGCACCCAGCGTAAAGCTGATTTTCCCCCGCAGCAACCAGGCACCACTACACTTGCATGTTAAATATTATGATGTCAAAGATTATTCATACGTGTGAAACTGCATAGAAATAGCGTGTGGATTGTGGAAACATTTATTTCCCCTGCATGAATGAACATGAATGAAGTATAGTAGGCTATGCCATGCGTTAAAATAATAATAACAATAATACATTCGAGCAAAGTATATCCCAGGCTTCCAAAACAAAATCTAGTTTTAGGGTAAATGATTGGTTAAATGATTTGGGAAAGAACAGCTGATACAGCGGTAAGTTGTACTTTTAAATCAATGCATCTGCAAACACCGTACAGCAAACACATATGTTCTTGACCCAGACATCGTGTACAAGCCCATTACTTTTAGGATTGATGAGTATTTGATCGTGAGAAAACATAGTTTTACCGCGAGTGAGTATTTAATAGAATGAATGAGTGTGCGTGTGTGTGCGCGCCCATCTGTCTAAACACACGCAAATTAAACACGTAAGTGTATGAGAAGGAAATCAAGTCAGTCGACCTGCGATAAGCAGCTGATTCTGAACGGACTCGTCTTCGAGATGGACGTGTTCTAACGCATTTTTAATCAATGAAATGTTAACACAACATATATCTGACCATTTAATTTTCGAAATTTTAGGTGAAGCCGAGCTTCCCTTGCAGTAGAGAAGTCGCCACTACGAAAGAATGCAATGCAACTAGCGGGATCTAAACAAACTAAGCTCCAGCGAATTACTACAATGCAGAAGTAGTGGAGAATGGCGAAACACAGCAACTCTAGCCTACTCTCAACCAAAATAAAACTAATCCCCGCCAGGTGCAGCAGTGTGAACTGCCCAGTTTTTAGAACGTCTCAGCCCGTCTCGTCGCAAGGAGTCGCAAGGAGTCGCAAGGAGTTGCGAGTTGCAAGCAGTTGCGTCGCGAATCTTTGGTCTGAACTGGGCTTTAGCATTATAAGCAGTGGTGGTTTTAGGCACGGGCGAAAAACGAGGGGGAGGGGAGGGGTTTGACCCTGTCCGCCATGATGGCATCCACGGCCGTGTCTCAGAACACTACAGCCATTCAGTTTATGATGTTTATGATCTTTATTCATTAATTGCGCCGCGGCCGAACAGACGCGGATATTCTCTGATATTAAGGCTGCCCCACACTACACGATTTTTTTATCTTATGCGATTTTTGAGTCGGAGTACACCCCACACTTAACGAGAATCGCAGCCGATTTTTGCTCTCCGATCCGACATAAGATTAGAACACAAGACGGAACACCCCACACTACAGGATAATCTTATCCGATTCTCGGCCGTGTAGGCTACGTCATCCAGCACGAGACAAGAGATCGAGAGACAAGAGATGGTAGATCTAGAGCAGCGGTTCCCAAACTTTTTTTCCTGCGCACCCCCTTTACATCCCAACCGGGTTGGCGCACCCCCGATCCCCACTTCAAAAAGAAGGAAAAAAAACGCAACAAAGCTTTGTTTTATCGCCATATAAAGACTCATGTTTAATCATGCGCAAATAACCAGACGCATGACAATAACAACATCAACAAATATACAACAAATAGGACAGCCAAGGGACACGACTGACGTTGTGTGCAAGATCTGCTCATGTGTGATACGCGCAATAGACGGGCAGACGACCGATCTACATGACCACTTTATGCGCCTCGCAGAAGTTAATAGAAATGATGATAAACAAAATATCACAGAGCATAGAGCAGGATTGTGAACGTTTACAATGTATCATGTCAATTTACAATCTGCAAAATGTGTCTGTGTTAGGATATTGATGCTGCGCGCCTCCTATTTGCAACGGAATTTGTTTAAGATATAAAAACATTTAATTTAACACACACGCACTAAAACAGATATTTTCGTTTTTAAATAAATATTTGGAAACGAAAATTGAAAAGTGAGAATTGAATGCGCTTTGGCATTATGGAGCACCTTCGGGTCAGCGTGTGTGTGTGTTTTGCGTGTGTGTTTGTGTGTGCGTGCGTCGCTATTATGTTGACTACACACTCAACATGCCGAAAATATCTAACATGTTGGATAACCCCGATTTTGAGATCGGGAGGTCTTAAGTTTATGAGATTCTATCTTAGAACACTACGGCAGACAGGATAATCTTGGCCGATTTTCGTCCCGATTCGGCTGCCATGGGAACGCCACCCCGATTCTCGTAAGGGGCAAATCGGCCCCGATATCGGGACATTTATCTTGTAGTGTGGGGTCAGCTTTATGTAAGCATAAGCACCGCGGAAACCACTGCTGTCAAAAGACGCTGATCCATTTTCACTGTTGACGCGAGTTGCTCTAGTTCTACCTCCACGGCCCTGCAGCGTGCAATTATCAGACAAGATTGTCCTATAGTGTGTGGTGTTCCGTCTTGCGTTCGAATCTCATGTATTTGTATTTACGATCGGAGAGCAACAAATCGGCTGAGATTCTCTTTATGTGTGTGGTGTACATCCGACTCAAAATCGCATAAGATTAAAAAATCTTGTAGTGTGGAGCAGCCTTCAGTGCGTTGTCCATTTAGGGAACCTGACAAACTGTAACCCACTGTTCTTATGGTTTCCTCGACGATCGTGTGAGGCATTGGAGCAGTTTTTAACGCAGCAGTTATTTCCAGGCATTGTTAAAACAGTACAGAATTGCAACAACCTCCTCTGCTAGCAGCTACCATTTCAACAATAACACAAAGCTCTGTGCCGTGACGACAACTCCTCATTCTCATATTGAGAATGGGCGTGGGCGGGGCTCGTTTCTTTTTTGGTTTTCTTTTTTTTGCGGATGCATTATTTAAAAAAAAAATGTGGGTGGTGAGCACGCATTTGAAATATTGCGAGAACACTACGTGTCATCGTGGGAAGCCAATATCGTCATTGTGATAAAAATTTTATATATTGTACAGCCCTATTTAAAAGTAACAAACCAATTCAAAGCCGATGCATGCATCCAAAACTATTTGTTCTAAACCAAATAAACGAATCAAAAACAGCATTTCTTATTTGCTTCAAATTCTTTTCAAAACTTGGGAATTAATATGGCGCAGTGCAAGTCTTTAGCTCCTCCCCAGAACTCCTCCCGTAAAGACCTCACCTGTTCTCTTACTAGAACCTGCTTCCTGTCTGGCTGGAGCCGCCGTGGGAGCTGTGGCCAATCAGATCTCTGCCATCCACCTGACCAAGCTGACCAGGCCCTCCTCATCTGCATCTCTTGCCCCACACCCCTCCCCCACGGGGGAGGAGTTTGACGGAGGCACGGAGCTCTCTGGGTGAGTCAGATCAACTCTTTAATCTGATAAAAACTGGTTTAGATGATGAACTTTACAACTGGTTTACTAAGTTACCTTTTAAATTGGTTTAGTTGGTAACTTTAACATGTAGTTCAGTTGGTGACTTGTTTTAGATTGTGTGTGTGTGTGTGTGTGTGTGTGTGTGTGTGTGTGTGTGTGTGTGTGTGTGTGTGTGTGTGTGTGTGTGTGTGTGTGTGTGTGTGTGTGTGTGTGTGTGTGTTTAGAAAAGAGTGTTTTGCTATGCAGATGGATGGTGAAGAGGAAGAGTTTCCTGATGAGGTGGAAGAAGGATGCGATGACGACGGTAAACACACTGCATGCGGCATACATGTACACACTAGTGTTGCATGCATGTAGGGTAGTGTTGACTGCACAGTTAAAGGGCTGATATTATGCTTTTTCAGTTTTTCCCTGTGCTTCAATGTGTCTGCTAAGCTACAAAGCTCAGAGTCCACACCAAAGGTAGTTCTCCTACAGAAAATCTCTCTTGTTTGCATTTAGCACATTCCTCTGTCTCTTTGTGATTACACCAAGTCACAGAAAGTATCCTCATATAAGTCTAGATAGAGTAGGCCAGTGGAGTTCTGGCATCACCATGTCTAGAAGATGCTATTGTTATCAGTGACAACAGCTTCACTGTAAGTTGATCAACATTCAGTCATTGATTAACCTAACTGTGAGCCACCTTTTGTAACTGTTGACGTGTTCTACTTTTTTGGGCATTCTGGTGCAGTTTCCACCTAAATAAGAAATTAAATAATATACACTTCGTCAGTCAACTGTGTGGCTGTTATCGTGATGTATAGAAATTATGGTTCTGTTACATCTGAAATGTTATATAGCTACTAGGGCTTTGCGATATGGACCAAAACTCATATTGCGATATAACTATGTGTGTAGTTCTAACTCATCGCCAAGTAATCATCATCAACCTTTTTTTTTTTTTTTGCTCAACAAAGCACAGCTGTGCATATAAGAACTGATATGAACAACAGCATTGCCTGTTTGAAACTTGTTAAGTATTATATTAAAAACAAACTAGTGCAAATTAAATCAATCTGAAGTCCAGATTGAACCGCGGCATGGAGGAGAAAGGGATTGTTGCCGTCTCCGGACTCCCACCGGACTCCCACCGGACTGGACTCCCACCGGACTCCCACCGCCACCGGACTCCCACCAGACTGGACTCCCACCAGACTCCCACTTCCACCAGACTCCCACCAGACTGGACTCCCACCGGACTCCCGGAGCAGAGCCACCGGACTCCCACCAGACTGGACTCCCACCGGACTCCCACTGGACTCCCACCAGACTGGACTCCCACCAGACTCCCGGAGCAGAGCCCCCGGACTCTCGGCGGCGGAGCCCCGGCGGGAAACAATCCCGGGCAACAATCCCTTTCTCCTCCATGTCGAGGTTCAATCTGGACTTCAGGGAGTCAAAGCCAAAGTTCCATTCTCCCAATTCCTTCTCCACCATGGCCAAGATAACCCCCACTACGAGTCTTTACTTGTTGTGGAAGGACCAGAGACGTTTAAGATTCATAATATCAAAGGAAAGTAATGTTGCCTGTTATTGTTGATTCAGATCTTAGATCATGGGAGGTGATCACAAAAGCCTTTATGGTTGGAACAATGGGATTTCGGAGCAGAGGGGTTATTTTTTTTCGAAATAAAGGGATTAGTGGGCTGTAGGACCAATGGGAATTTTTTGGGTTATTGAGAGGTCGGAAAAATGGAGCGTCGGAGAAATGCGCAGTTCCCCGCAAGGCAACATCAAAATAATATATAATATACCAGTATGGTATATTCTTGTTATGGTCTCTTTCAAAAATATACCGGTATAACTCTTACTACCGGTATATCGCCCAGCCCTAATAGCTACAAAATAACTACTTTGTTGCAGCAGTGTTACTGGTCGATACAACCTTTTGGCCCTGAATGTGATTGGGTGTCAGACTCTAGGTATGTCTAGGTCAAAGGTATGGCTGAACCGAGGCGTTTGATAGGGCGATGTTTACAGCTGTGTCATCTCTGACACACACTTAAAACAAGCGTTTCTGACTGAAAGCTGTTCTGTGGCAATAAACAGATAAGAAATAATGTGCTTGCCCAAAATGAAATGATTAACCACACAATTTGCATAATGAGACCTCTTTAGCATATCGAATATACACTATATAGCATGAATGGACAGGGCAGACAGGTAGTCAGAAAGACAGGTAGTCTGGGTAACCAGTAGGATGAGGGCAGACAGGTAGTCAGGGTAACCAGTAGGATGAGGGCAGACAGGTAGTCAGGGTAACCAGTAGGATGAGGGGAGGAGAAGCAGACAGGTAGTCAGGCTAACCAGTAGGATGAGGGCAGACAGGTAGTCAGGCTAACCAGTAGGATGAGGGCAGACAGGTAGTCAGGCTAACCAGTAGGATGAGGGCAGACAGGTAGTCAGGGTAACCAGTAGGATGAGGGCAGACAGGTAGTCAGGGTAACCAGTAGGATGAGGGCAGACAGGTAGTCAGGCTAACCAGTAGGATGAGGGCAGACAGGTAGTCAGGGTAACCAGTAGGATGAGGGGAGCAGAAGGAGAGATGAGTTAACATTGTTTTGTGTTTTTACTTTTAGAAAGTTCTGACTGTTCTTCTATCATCTGTGTTCCCTATGCTGCTGCTTCTCTCGATCCTCTGTACAGGTGAGACACACACATCGTACACAACATGCATGTTTATCTACTAGGGGTGTAACGATACACTAAAGTCACGATTTGGTACGTACCTTGGTTTTTAAGTCACGGTTCGGTATGTTTTTCGGTACAGCAGGGTTAAAAGAAACCCAACATTATTAAACAATTTTTATTTGATTTGATTTATTAAATTGTGTCAAACAAATCGTTAGACCCATATTGAAAAATGTTGGTATGACTACGCGTATTGTTGCACCCCTAGTATCTACCTATGTCAGTACACATGCACACAACCACAGGCATATAGACTCCCTCACGCACAGTGTAAATACACATAGTTAAGTGTTAGATGATGTTGTACAACTAGAGGGCAGCATGTACTAGTTTGGAGTGTCTTATGAAGGCATGGCGATGGAATATAAACACTAAACTCAGAGAGGATAACCAAGAATCTTCCAACAGCCTCACTCCAAGAGAATAGATAAAGAAACGGCGAGACTAACTGAATCAAAAATCTGTGTATTGGAGCAGTGTGTTGCGCTAGCTGCAGTGTTGATGAAGAGAAACTTATTTTTAGGACACGTCGGCCAGCAAAATATTTGATTTAATATTAGAGCATGATCATGGGAAAGTACGGGCAGCAAAGTTACCAAGGATACATTCAGTGAGACAATTGGTGGACAAGATTCTTATAGGGAAACGTTTGCATTGTGGGTAGGTAATACACAGATAACAAAGGTAAGTGGGAGTGACCATCGTGGATAGTTTACGATTGGCGAGAGAGGATACACTAGGATACACTGCAATACACTATGGGGGAAGTGGACATGTCTGCAAGTCTGCAAGCAACTTTATGAAACCAGGTCCCAGGGTGGATAAGATAAAAACGGACCTATGCGTTTTCGTGTAGCGCTAGCAGCAGTGTGTAGCCCTAGCAGCAGTGTGTAGCCCTAGCAGCAGTGTGTAGCGCTAGCAGCAGTGTGTAGCCCTAGCAGCAGTGTGTAGCTCTAGCAGCAGTTTGTAGCCCTAGCAGCAGTGTGTAGCTCTAGCAGCAGTGTGTAGCGCTAGCAGCAGTGTATTGTCAATAGGTCTGTGAATTCCAGCAGAGAGTGGTGGAAAGCTCTACTCTATTGTTGTTGTGTGAGCTAAAGGCCTTGCGTTGCTCCACAGTGCATTCTCCAAACAACACTGGATAGGGTCTCTATTGTGCTGCTAGCGCATGCCCCTGCTCCCCCCTTGCTGGCTTTATGAAGCACACAGCCGAGGGTTAGCTCATCACGGCTCTGTGAACACTAGTGCTGCCACCATCTGAGAGGATTAGAAGAAACCATCCAGTCATCTGTTGTTCTTCAGCCATCCGTCCGATATGACTGTCATGTGAGTTGGTTCCTTCAACACTGGGATCACACATTGTGCTCGGTTTGTTAGAGTGAGGAAAATTCATTGGAACAATTGATGTAAGACATAAGTGTATCAAACAATCCTGGGACTTTGACCTTGTTGAAAACATTTGCATTGTTGTCCATGGTTTATGACATGTGGAATATAGATGAATCGTTGTTGACTATTTATCGTTCCGCTTCCTCCTGATCTTCTCTAGATGTGTTTTCAATTATGGAAAATATACCAAAAACCTACTAGCTCTACCCAATAGTAGTCTAGTAGTCAAGGCAATAGACTTTATTTCTCCTTTATGCCGATCAGTCATCGTGCCATTTCATTGAAGCTTTGCTCAACAAACAGCTGTTCTGTTTGGATGATCATTTGAAAGACACTGTACCTTCAAAGTTGTGTTTTTTCATTGGAGCGTAAGTGGGCCGTGCTCTCACAGTGGCCCCTCGGTACAGACGAACCAGCACTCCTCACCAGACCTCCTCACCAGACCTCCCCACTAGACCTCCAGACCTCCTCACCAGACCTCCTCACCAGACCTCCCCACTAGACCTCCAGACCTCCTCACCAGACCTCCTCACCAGACCTCCCCACTAGACCTCCCCACTAGACCTCCAGACCGCCTCACCAGACCTCCTCACCAGACCTCCTCACCAGACCTCCCCGCTAGACCTCCAGACCTCCTCACCAGACCTCCCCACTAGACCTCCTCACCAGACCTCCTCACTAGACCTCCAGACCTCCAGACCTCCCCACCAGACCTCCAGACCTCCTCACCAGACCTCCAGACCTCCCCACCAGACCTCCAGACCACCAGACCTCCAGACCTGCAGACCTCCAGACCTCTCCCCACTAGACCTCCAGACCTCCTCACCAGACCTCCAGACCTCCAGACCTCCTCACCAGACCTCCCCACTAGACCTCCAGACCTCCCCACTAGACCTCCAGACCTGCAGACCTCCTCACCAGACCTCCCCCACTAGACCTGCAGACCTCCTCACTAGACCTCCAGACCTCCCCACTAGACCTCCAGACCTCCAGACCTGCAGACCTCTAGACCTCCAGACCTCCCCACCAGACCTCCAGACCTCCCCACTAGACCTCCAGACCTCCCCACCAGACCTCCCCGCCAGACCTCCCCACTAGACCTCCTCACCAGACCTCCCCACTAGACCTCCAGACCTCCCCACTAGACCTCCAGACCTCCCCACTAGACCTCCAGACCTCTAGACCTCCCCACTAGACCTCCAGACCTCCCCACTAGACCTCCAGACCTGCAGACCTCCTCACCAGACCTCCCCCACTAGACCTCCAGACCTCCCCACTAGACATCCAGACCTCCAGACCTCCAGACCTCCCCACCAGACCTCCCCACTAGACCTCCAGACCTCCCCACTAGACCTCCAGACCTCCCCACTAGACCTCCAGACCTGCAGACCTCCTCACCAGACCTCCCCCACTAGACCTCCAGACCTCCTCACTAGACCTCCAGTCCTCCCCACTTGACCTCCAGCCCTGCAGACCTCCAGACCTCCTTCACAAGGAGAGGAAACGGGGAAGGAGAGGAGGCGTCCAGTCGCTCAGAAATAAGATCGATGAGCTGCAAGCAAATTCAAACAATTTACATGAATTCGGGAACGCCTGTATTATGGCCTTCAGTGAGATGTGGCTGTCGTCTAGAGCCACTGATGCAGATTTATCGATCAGCGTCTGTCAGGTTGGACAGGGACACCGAATGTACGGGTAAATCTCAGGGTGGTGGTGTGTGCGTATACATAAACCAGCGGTGGTGTAGCAACATCACCGTCAGGGAATCAATATGCACAGCTGACATCAAATTGCTTTCTATCTCTGTTCGCCCGTTCTATCTCCCAAGAGAATTCCCCCAGATATTTGTGACTGTAGTATACATACACCCTAAGCTAACACACAAACTGCTGCTGATACTATTCACAAGGTGACTCAAAGACTTCAATCTCTGTCCCTGGATGCCCCGTGTCTCCTTATGGGAGATTTTA
The DNA here is from genome assembly GCF_964030765.1 of Micromesistius poutassou. Taxonomy (NCBI): domain Eukaryota; kingdom Metazoa; phylum Chordata; class Actinopteri; order Gadiformes; family Gadidae; genus Micromesistius; species Micromesistius poutassou. The sequence goes on along the minus strand of NC_140284.1, from coordinate 13,445,508 downwards.
ATAAAAACAGAGTAAAAGTCTCAACCTCTATCAATACGTCACATGCCCAACTAGGAAAAATAAGACTTTGGACATGTGCTATGGCTCAATTAAGGAGGCTCTGCCCCCCCTCGGTTCCTCAGATCACTGCGCTATCCATCTCACCCCTGTGTAAAGACCTGTGCTTAAGTGGGGGAAAGTAAAAACTAGAGAGATTAAGGTCTGGAATGATGAGTCTGTTTCTCAATTACAAGGTTGTTTTGATTGCACAGATTGGACTGTCTTCAAGGACTCTGCTTCAGATATTGATGAGCTGACTGACACTGTATGCTGTTATCTCTTTTTGTGAGGATTCTTTTATTCCTAAAAAACATGTAAAAGTGTATGCAAATAATAAGCCATAGGTCACTAGTTCCCTGAAACAAGTGCTAATGAAAAAACAGTGCTTTTCACAATGGGGATAAGGGTGAAATAAAGAGGCAACAAAGGAGGTAAGAGCAGAAATCAAGAGGGCTAAATTACAATATAAAAATAAGATAGAAGAGAGACTAGGCAGTAACAACTTGAAGGCAGCATGTTAAAATAATGACAGGTTTGCATAAAACACAAAACAAGCCAGTCCATATCCCAATGTATAAGAGTGATGCTTTTAATACTATCCAGCCACATGTTTTAGTCAGTAAACTACTATCAAATTTAATCTTGTGAGCTGGATTATGGATTTTTTAACTAACAGAACACGAGTAAAGGTAAATGGTTGTCTCTCAGAAAGGCGTGTCTCTTCCACTGGCTCTCCCCAGGGTTCTGTACTTTGCCCTCTACTGTACATCCTTTACACTGACTGTAGAAGTCAGCATATTAATAGACACATCCTGAAATGATGACACAGTTATTGTTAGTTTACTGCATAAACATGAGTCTGAGCATGGGCCAGTGGTTGATGAGTTTGTCAGTTGGTGTGACAAGTCTTTTCTTCAGCTTAACATCTCAAAGACAAAAGATATGGCCATTGATTTTAGAAGAAAGCAATCTTGTTCTCCTCCACCTTCTTACATAAATGGAAGCTCCATAGAGATGGTTGACCAGAATAAATATCTGGGAACAATGATAGACAATAAACTCAAATTTGACGTTAATACTGATACTATTTGCAAGAAGGGACAACAACGATTGTACTTCTTTGGAAGTTTAACTCTTTCAATGTCGATAAGGTTATGTTGTCTTTATTTTACAAAATCCTTTATAGAATCTCTTCTCACCTTTTCTTTTATTGCCTGGTATGGGGGCATCAGCCTTGGGGACAAAATCAACCTCAGTCATATTGTGATAGTGGCTGGGAAGTTGATTAGCTGTCCACAAGTATCCTTGCTGAACATTTCTGAGAAGCAGGTTTTTCAGAAAGCAATGTCTAAATTGGACTGTAAAAATCATTCCCTTCATTGTTGATTTGAGGCGCTTCCCTCAGGCCGGAGACTAAGAGTCCCTTTTTATAAGTCCAATCGGACAAAGAACTCTTTTAATCCTAGCGCAATACGTTTGCTCAATTTGCACAATTCTTTGCACATACCTGTAAATGTATTTAAATCTGATGACTAGATAAGTATGACAGTTTTTGAACTTATATTAGCCTGTGTCTATCTCTTTGTTGTCCTTGTGTATCTTGTGCTATTTGTGTACCTGACTGCAAGACAAGTTTCCCTTTTGGGACAATGAAGTTAAACTGAACTGAACTGAACCTCCAAACCAAACCTCACCTTCTAGACCTCCAGACCTCCCCACCAGACCTCCCCACCTCCCCACTAGACCTCCAGACCTCCCCACTAGACCCCCCCCCCCCCCAGGCCTCCAGACCTCCCCACCAGACCTCCCCACTAGAGCTCCAGACCTCCCCACTAGACCTTCAGACCTCACTAGACCTCCAGACCTCCCCACTAGACCTCCAGACCTCCCCACCAGACCTCCCCCACTAGACCTCCAGACCTCCCCCACTAGACCTCCCCACCAGACCTCCAGACCTCCAGACCTCCTCAACAGACCTCCAGATCTCCCCACTAGACCTCCAGACCTCCAGACCTCCCCACCAGACCTCCAGACCTCCCCACTAGACCTCCAGACCTCTCCACCAGACCTCCCTAATGCCCCAAACCTTTGTGCACACTGCGCATGCAGGGCCATCCGTACCATCCAGCGTATTAAACTCAAGACATAAAGGAGTCTTAAGACGTGTGCCCGTTCTATGGCCCGACCCCCGGTCTTGTGAGAGGGGGGTTTGTTACATTGAAGCTCTCCTGTCACCTGGACCAAGAGGAGACCCAAGAGACACTGCTTTTTGAAGCTTTATTGGAATAAAGCGTGTTTTAATACACTGAACCCTTACAGTTGTTAAATGGGAATGTGTGTGTTATTTATCATTGGAAACCGTTTTCAACACTTTTCATTCAGTCCTTCTAGTTGCAGATCGCTGGTGCTAGGCTAGCGCAAGTCGACAGTTTCTGCTAGCCTGCCAATAAAAACATTTTTACCCACTCCACAGTACACCCGAGGCAAAACAATTATAACGCCAGACTATCGATGTAAATATCTGTGTTGATAGAATAATGTTAGACATAAAACTACCCTTGCATCGCAATGATCGCATTACATTTTGAGGGACTACTTTCTCAGCAGAGGCGGAATTTTACTTTGCTCTGGTGTAGCAACCAATTCACACGTAAACAGAGAAGCGCACCCCAGTCGGGACACCTAGCAGTAGGTGCCTAGGTAATATCTGTCCGCCGCTGCCGTAGCCTGCTTCCAACTACAGGGAAGTATAAACTAAATGCAATGTGATGCAAGAATAGTTTTATTTCTAACATTATTCTATCAACACAGACATTTACATCCGTAGTCGGATGTATGAACTGTATGAACTGTAAAGGTGTTTGATCCCTATGCTCTTAACTCATGTTCTCAGAGTGGAGGACTCTGTGGGCGTGGAAGAGAGGTCGGCCCTGGTCCCCAGCCTGTTCCCCTTCTGCCCCCCCACGCTGTACTTCAGCACGGCCAACGAGAGAGGTCAGTTCACCCCAAGCCGTGTGTGTGTGTGTGTGTGTGTGTGTGTGTGTGTGTGTGTGTGTGTGTGTGTGTGTGTGTGTGTGTGTGTGGTACTGAGATGTGTCTCTGTCTCCCCCTAGTGGAGATGCTTCCTCAGGACAAGAGGAGGCTTCTGAAGTGGAAGATGAGTTCGGTGACTCCCAACGTGGTCCGACACATCATCGCCAGGTCCCACTTCAAGACCACCAAAAGTACGGCCACACACTTTAGGGGGTTGGACTGCATGGCCCATGAGCTCCAGCTGGGCTCATGCACCGGACAGCTGCTCCACACAGAGCATGTTTATTATGGAATGATTGCTTCATCCATTTAATAGTAAATGAGATAATGAGAGGAATAGAGAATGCCTTCCCTGAGGTGTCCAGTTGACCAGGATATCATTTTGTTATTTTACTAACCTAATTACTCATCCAGGCTTTTCATCCGGGCTTTTGCACGTAGGGGAAAAAAAAGTAGCTTCACTTAAGAAGTTGAAACAATGGCGTTGGTTGCTAAAAAGGTTACTACCTCGCCTATATGGCATTTTTTTGGATTTAGACCTGATGAGAGTGGACAGCCAAGGGACACGACTGAAGTTGTTTGCAAGATCTGCTCATGTGTGATCCGCGCAAAAGACAGGGAGACGACCGATCTACATGACCACTATGTGCGCTTTGCAGAAGTTAATAGAAATTATGATAAACAAAATATCACAGAGCATAGAGCATGATTGTGAACGTTTACAATATCTCATGTCAATTTACAATAATAATAATTTTAATATTATTAGTATAAATCAGCTCATCTAAACGTTCAGGGCCCAACTAAGGAGTGGCCTTGGTTTATCTCTCAAGATTAAACATTTTTGTAAAGAACCAAATGACAACATAAGTCAATATATTTTTACCCAATGTAGGTCAACTTGTGTGTGCATGCTAAAACTTTGCAACTTACATCAAACTGTAGCCCCAATACAGCAGAACATTTTTGATGCTTTGATTTGGCAGCAATTTTGTCCTTAACTCACCGGTGGAGACATGAATCTGTGTTGAAAGTGGGTCATATATGTAGTCGAATAATAACATACATTTCTAATTTGGTGCCTTCTTGACCGAGAAAAGGCAGACAGTGACTTTTTGGCGCTTGTGGATTGAATACGACAACTCCCTCAATGCCAATCAGCGTTCACTCCCTGAGGAACGTAACATAACGGCCATTCAGCGTTCACTCCCTGAGGGACGTAACATAACAGCCAATCAGCGTTCACTCCCTGAGTGACGTAACATAACAGCCAATCAGCGTTCACTCCCTGAGGGACGTAACATAACAGCCAATCAGCGTTCACTCGCTGCAGTCCAGAGTGAATGCAGCAGGAGGAGAAAGTGATTGTTGCCATTTGCGGTCTCCTGGAGCACTATATCTAAATAATAATATATAATATTATATATAATATATAGGTATCTATATAATATCACGTCCAAAAACTGTGTGCACCTTTGGATGATATTATGAATTAAAGATTGCGTCGGGTTCTCAGACGTCTCTGGTACTTCCACAACAATTAAAGACTCGTAGTGGGGGTTATCTCGGCCAGAGTCCTGCGGTGACCCGCACAATTTGGATGAAACGGGTGAAAAATAATGTACTGTGTCGGACACGGGTGCGGGTCGGGTCGGACGCCTGAACAGCGCGGGTCGGTGGTAGGGATGGGTCAGAATATTCGATTATTCGTTCCCGAGGGTCAAAGTCGATTTTTAACATTTGGGCCGTTAACATTTTTTCCCATTTTTTCAAATAAACAAGAATTAATGGACGGAACTAATGTTGGTTCTGTAGCACTATTAGTTTTTATTATTATTATTAATCATGTACAGATAAACAATATACACAATACACTAGGGGTGTATGGTATAAACGGTATAGAAACGGTACAGGCAGTCTGCTATTGCGCAAGCACGCAGCCGCGCAGCAAGCGCACCTGCGTCCCTTCACAAGCTCTCATTCCACACCATACGAGACAGACGCTGGTAGCATGAAGCTGTCTCTGCATCGCTTCCGCAGGCATTTTCCAAAGCTTACGACAAAAAAGCCAGCGGTGGAACGAGATAACAAACGCTGTTTTTAAATTTTGTTTCACTGTTTACCTGTGTATGGACTAGGGCTTTGACTCCGAACTTATTCGAATATTAAATTTTTTTTATAGCCTAATATTCGAAAGAATATTAGGCAGCCCTTAATATTCGAACCTTTTATGGGCATTATTTCTTGTAAACGGGACGTAGAGCGACTCATTTCATGGATTCCTGTGAGACCAGGTTGCCTTAATTACATCTGTCGCATATTTAAGGTGAAAACTAAACGTCAAGGGAAAGAGGCGGTGGTTGCAAAAAGTATTTTGATCGCTTATTAAGTTCACTCGTTGCTTATAATGGTTTATTCGTTTCCCAGTATCATTTACTTTATTTAGAAGACAGTTTTGTTCATTTTTGAATTGTGAAATAAATAAAATATATTTTTTAAGTTATTGGAAGCGAGTCGAGCTGACCTTGCCTGCTGTAGCCTAGGCCTACCCACGGCACAAAATAAAGAACAGCCAAGACAATATCCTTAATTCAAACATGCCGTTTCATTTGGCCTCAATTGGCGACGGATGCGAATGAACATGCACATCGCGAATGCTTACCTCTCTGTCCCTGCCACGTCCGTCCCTGCTGAGCGGGTTTTTTCCGCTGCAGATGTTTTGGTCAATAGGCTCCGCACTAGTCTCCTCCCAGCACATGTTGACATGCTGTTTTTCCCTAATAAAAACTTGGTTTGATCAGACTGCCTTTTGGCTCTCTTGATGCATCTGTTGATAGCTAGGAGCAATTTTATATGCTGTCCAAAGGTAAGAAAGGCTATCTTAATTTTCCGTTCCACAAGCCCGCACCTGCTTTGTCAAAATGTTGTTTGGCTACTAAGTAATTTCATTGTTATCCTCCTTTATTATAAAGGGCGATTATTTTCGTTCCTGCATGTGGCCTAAAGTCTATTTATTTGTTTGTACAAGCGCCTGTCTTTTAGGTAGGCCCAGGGCCGCCGCTCCCCATACGCAGAGTACGCAGAGCGCATAGGGCACCAAGTAGGCTACCTGGGGGGGCCCCCCCAAAATTAAGGTTGACAATTATTACATTATTACATTAAAATTTACAAATTATATAAATGAATTACGAACAAAATGAATTACGAAAAACTGTGTGCACCCACACTCCACCCACACTGATATTATATTATAGATTATAGATTGTATTATAATATTTAGATATAGAGCTCCAGGTCTCCCGCCGGAGCTCCCGGAGTGTTCTAGAATATCTTATAGAACACGGCCAAAAGCTGTGTGCGCCTCCGGAGGATATTATGAATAAACGACTGCGTCTCTGGTACTCAGGGATGCAAACAGCGCGCTTTTCGGCGGCTGTTTGGGTGACTTGTGTGAATCGTGTAGATCCGATGAGTTTTTTTTTTTTTTGGGGGGGGGGGGTCTGGGAGGGTCTGATTATAATTTCATCAACAGTAATTCTGTATTGCATCAACGGTAGATGCAATACAGAATTACTGTTGATGAAATTATAATCAGACCCTCAGACGTGGCGCCAAACTCCAGGGTCAGACTATGTGAAAATCCTTGCAGCGCGAGATACAGGTGCGCGAAACAACTGGCTTCGCGTGCGCAGCGTTCTGATTTACTGTTTTCTCATAGACTGTATCTATGCATTTACTTATTTGGTAGATGATCTACCAATCACAGGGGGGGGGGGGTTATCGATAATAGAAAATGCGGATAATTTTCTTTCTTGTGTGTCTCGTTTTTCGCCAGTGCCTAAAACCGCCACTGCTTATAATGCTAAAGCCCAGTTCAGACCAAAGATTCGCGACGCAACTGCTTGCAACTCGCAACTCCTTGCGACGAGACGGGCTGAGACGTTCTAAAAACGGGGCAGTTCACACTGCTGCACCGGGCGGCGATTATTTTTATTTTGGTTGAGAGTAGGCTAGAGTTGCTGTGTTTCGCCATTCTCCACTACTTCTGCATTGTAGTAATTCGCTGGAGCTTAGTTTGTTTAGATCCCGCTAGTTGGATACATTGCATTCTTTCGTAGTGGCGACTTCTCTACTGCAAGGGAAGCTCGGCTTCACCTAAAATTTCGAAAATTAAATGGTCAGATATATACTGTTGTGTTAACATTTCATTGATTAAAAATGCGTTAGAACACGTCCATCTCGAAGACGAGTCCGTTCAGAATCAGCTGCTTATCGCAGGTCGACTGACTCGATTTCCTTCTCATACACTTACGTGTTTAATTTGCGTGTGTTTAGACAGATGTGCGCACACGCGCACCAAGCATCACCCGCCTTCATTCATTCTATTAAATACTCACTCGCGGTAAAACTGTTTTTTCCCACGATCAAATACTCATCAATCCTAAAAGTAATGGGCTTGTACACGATGTCTGGGTCAAGAACATATGTGTTTGCTGTACGGTGTTTGCAGATGCATTGATTTAAAAGTACAACTTACCGCTGTATCAGCTGTTCTTTCCCAAATAACAACCAATCATTTACCCTAAAACTAGATTTTGTTTTGGAAGCCTGGAATATACTTTGCTCGAATGTATTATTGTTATTATTATTATTTTAACGGATGGCATAGCCTACTATACTTCATTCATGTTCATCCATGCAGGGAAAAAAATGTTTCCACAATCCACACGCTATTTCTATGCAGTTTCACACGTATGAATAATCTTTGACATCATAATATTTAACATGCAAGTGTAGTGGTGCCTGGTTGCTGCGGGGGAAAATCAGCTTTGCGCCAGGTGCAAACTAGCAATGACACATGCGTCGGTGTAGAAAGTCAATTGCGCCGGGCGCAAGATAGGGCCCTTCTTCTGTTTGGCGCACATGGCTAATTTGCATACGCGCACAGGACTGTCGGAATGGGAACATGTCGGACTGGCAGCATTACGGGGGCGCGATTACGGGCTGGCGGAGTTACATTTAAAAATCGCGTTCAAGTAAAAATAAATAAGAAAAGCGGAATCAATTTGTGGCGCTCGTTGTTCAATATTGGCCTATGTGTGGGAAACACTGGAGTGGGCTTATCTTATCAACAGGCGGCACTGCTTTTTTAAGGATACTAAAATCATTTAATACATTTTAATTGAGTCAAATAGATTGCTGAAGGTGGCGCAGGGCACATTGAGGAAAGGGGGCTGAGTGAACTACTTTGCTCTCCGTTATGATACAGAAAGTCTAGGGTGATCAGACGTCCCGGTTTCAGACGTCTGGTCGCGTTATGCTACAGTATGGCTAAAATATTAAACTCTTCATTTGCAGAATGAGAGAATTTGATGAGAGTGCGGCACTTACTGTGCAACAAGTGGATAAAGGATGTAAAACCAGTTGGAAGTGGCCTTGGCTAAAAGTTGAAACTGCAATTGAGGTCAAGGCAGTCAACGCAATTTCAAACTATCAGACTTTATTAAAAAAATTGAAAAAAAGGGATGTGCTAAATGCACTCTCTGCGTTAAAGAGATAAATTATGGTTCCAGAGGGCTGCATGCCCTGTTGGAACACTGCCAGAGCACAATACACACACGGAGAGTGGCCTCCATCGTATCTACCCAAAGTGTGGCCCAGCTGCTCTGTAAGGACAATCCTTTACCAGCTTCCAGCCAGAATCAGGCCTCAGCAGCCGAAAAGATCAGGGAAAGTGTAGTACTCCCGATTCCAATGTGCAATCGGATTGCCAATGGAGAGGTGAGTGTGTGTGTGTGTGTGTTGAAGACTAGTTAAACAAAATTAACGTTTTGTGGATTTTCAAGAATTTCAGTTTGCACTTTGTCTGTGTATAGGGTGGGCCGGGGATGGCAGAGGTTGGTGGAAATGTCATTATTTGATATTTGCTGCGGGGGCGCGGGCTTCAAAAATCTCTCTTTTTTGACCATAGGTCTGTTTGCATCCCTGGTACTACAGCATTGCTTCTTTAGTGCTCGTGTGATCTACCGGTCACACAGGTCACACGGAAATGTCAAATCCATACCATAGCGCAAATTCACACCGGTGTACTCTCTATACTGTTTATACCATACACCAGGCCTATTCAACTAGCGGCCCGTGGCTTCTTAATTTCTTTCTGGCCCGCAGGAGATTGCCTGCAAACCCAAAAAAATAAAAATATAAAAATAAAATTGTATAATTTTTGTTTTTGGTTTGCATTCGTTTTATTTTATTTTTATTTAATACAAACGTATTAAATCATACACATGCCTATAAGGCTTTGTCTGCACCTGCTATTGGCTCAGTCAAGCTCACGTTGCATTTTATGTTCGAGGGCCACAGAGAAACTCACTTTAGCTAGGCTAACAACACGCTTCAGGATGTCTCTCCAAGCCAAAAAAACGCAAAATTGATTGTGAAAATCACCAATTCAGAAACAAATGGACCAACAAATATTTATTTTCTTTGCCATCCTCAATAAGTAATAAACCGGTGTGTTTATTGTGCAACAAATGTATTTCCGTGATGAAGGAATACAACGTAAAGAGGCACTACAACTCAAATTACGGCTTGTTTGCTGCCAGTTATCCCGCGGGCTCTGAGGAATGGAGAAAGAAAGTACTGGGGCTGCAAGCATCTTTTGAACGGAGTCAAATGGCTTTTGGTCAGTTTTGCACGGAACAAGAGAGAGCCATGATAGCATCCCTGTGTGTATCCTAACCAGACAGAAGAGGCCCTTTGCCGACGTGGACACTGTTAAAGATTGCATGCTTGCTGTCATTGATGGTTATTGACCAAAAAGTAAAAGAAAGCGTCACTTCAGCCATTAAAAAAGTCCCTCTTTCAGACACATTAATTCTGCGCAGAGTGGAACTACTGGCAAAAGATGTGTCTGGGAAGCTTTTTGATAGCTGTGGACGGATCAACTGACTGTACCGACATGGCCCAGCTTTGCATTTACGTGAGGTTTTTCGATGGAGTGAGAACTTCTGGGGAACTTCTGGGGCTTATTCCGCTGGAGGGACACACTATAGGTGAAGTGATTTTTAAAAAGATAGTGTCATTTTTTAATGAACATGAACTGGATATACAAAAAGTGTGCCTGTTGGTTACTGATGGCGCTCCGGCTATGATCGGCAGAGTGCAGGGGCTGGTGGCGTGGCTATCAGCCTTAGCCCCACATATGCAGTATTTTCACTGCATCATTCATCAGTCGGTGTTGTGTGCTAAGCTCAGTGGTGATTTGAAAAACACAATGGACACCGTCATGAGCATTATGAATTTCATCCACTTAACCTCCAGCCTACAACATCGCTTGTTTCGTCAGCTGCTTGCTGACACGTGCGCCGAACACACAGACTTGCTTGTACATAACGATGTGAGATGGCTGAGCAAGGGAAAAGTTTTGGACAGACACCGGAGATTGTGTCTTTCCTTCGTACATGTAAACACAAACGAGCAGCGAACCTATTGGAGCGCATGTTGGATGAACGGTTTATGGCAGAAGTCTACTTTCTCCATGACATTTTTGGACACATGAACACTTTGAATCTCGAACTGTAAGTCGATCGCTGATCTGGTCGAGAGACTTTGTGCCTTCAAGACAAAGCTATCGATCTACAAAACAGACCTGATCACAAAAAAACTGCTGCACTTACCACAACTCCGTGCATTCATGAGCACATCACAAGGGGGAGACATATCGCCTGTCATGACAGACTGCATCACAAAATTGACAGGGAACATCACGATTCCAAGGCTTCAGCATTCCCATTGAGGTACTGCAGTTTACTTGTGACCCATTTTCCATCAAGCCTGATGCAGACTTCTGTGCAAAAGTAAAAGAGGTATTATCTTGTATTGCTGAAAGCATATTTCAGATGGAACTGGTTGATGTGCAGTCTGAGGGTGTAGCCGACTAACAGCAGTAAATACAGAGTATGCAGCATTTCATTGGGGTTATCAAGCGAGCACCCTATTTCACCGATGTTTCGTTAAGTTAGGCCCACGACACCTCCTGAGGGCTTAACAATGAAACCAGTGTCCTGGAGTCACCCCCCTCTATGCAGCCACCACATTGCCACATTTAATGTATCCAAATACTCTTTCCTGCATCGTATCCCTAGCCCTACCCCTAACGCTGACCAAACAAACACGTTAGCACATTATTCAGCTGGCTTACCTTAGATTGCACGCCAGGAAGTATGTTTTCTCCTTGTCCACAGCCATTCACTTGCTTGTTCTGCTGCCAAGGACATGTTACTAACCGCCTGCCTCAGACTTCGTCCACAAATGCCCAGTTCAGTCAGCAAGCTATTAGCAGATCTAGCCACGAACCGCGCACCGATTTCAATAGGCCTTAGTCGCGTACTCCAGCCTCACTGTGCTGCCTCTCCAGCCATTTCAGCATACTTCGCTTTCTTAAGCTCATTGGCTACTTCAACTCTTGTCTTCCCAAGGAACTGTAAATTCAATGAAATAAACAATCTTCTCCAAGTCCGACCACAATAACATATCCGGTCTTAGCCGAGTGCTAACAATGTGAGGAGGGACAACAACCTGCTGAATAAGATCCGCCTTCATTTCCCAGGCTCCTCCATTACTTAGCTGCCTGGCTCTGTGCCTGCCTTTAAATGGTCTAGCCTTTTCCCCCTGACGCACAAAGTTAATTTGCCTACCCTCTTTACTAGCGGCTGATGAATTAGCTTCTCTCCGTTTATCATCAACAGCCTCTGCCAAACATTTCAATACCTGGTTATGACGCCACGTATACCGCCCCTGGGAGAGACTGACCTTGCATCCTGATAGGATATGGCGGAGGCTGCACACACATAGTGTGCATGTCTCATCCTCACAAAACCATTGATTTAAGTTCTGGGGAGATGTATGAAGGTATTATTGTAGCAAAAGTCTCGAGCATGCGTACAATAAAGTCACAAATGTGTAACAGTAAAGTTGAAGTCGTAAATATTTTTTCTACCATTGTCAACACAAAATAGGGGCTACGAGTTCACAAGTCCTTTGTTACAGGTGCACAAATCCTATCCTGTGCATCACAACTTCAAAGAGTCATGCACTTGCCACTTTTGCTACAATGATCACAGCGCAGTTGGTGCAAAACACATTTGCACACCCGTGTTTCATAATCTGAGAACGTGCACAACATTTGTGCATTCGTAACCCAAATGTGAACTGAAGTTGCACATCTGTGAAATATTTCCTCACAAATAAAATTATATAGATCGCTATGTTCATTGAGCATTTTAATGAGCGAGTACAAGTCCATCGATACAACTGCTCAAATCTGCTGCTACGATTCTCAGCTGTTGTTTTTCCTGCTGGTACTTTTGCTACACGTCTAGGTGGTACATGTGTAGCAAAAGTGATTTGTATCCATATGACGCAGAGCGTCCGTGGGCGGGACAAAATTGCAGCATAAACCAATGAAAGTCGCTGGCAGGGGGTGCACTTTTCAAACTACACTGGGACCTATCCAAGCAAACTCTTACTTTCTGGAGTCTTGAAAGAAGAGAATAGGGCATCCTACACGACGAAGGTGGGTATCTTACATTATGTCAAATTAAATGACTTAGTTAAACTGAATTCCCCCCAAATTATTGCATCAACATGCCGCAAGTGTCATTCAATGTATTTTGATGGTCGGCATAATATATAATAATATGTATAATATATAAGTTCATAAATGACTCGGATACTGCGTGGCCTGTGTGATGTTTCCCCCCGCCCCCCATACCCCCCAAATCATTCGAAAATAGTTTGGATCCGATATTCAACATTCGTTAATTGATTCGCGGCCGGGGATCGCCGGTCGCAGGAGCGGCGTGCATCCCCTGCATTCATCCCGTGCATGTGCGCTTCGATTTCACCCCGTTCACCCAAGGCTGAATTAAAAGTACATGTTTTTGTTTTCAACTTGTTGATGACAAACATTATAAAAGCATGTAGGCCTACTTTTAATGCTTTGGTTTGCTTTCAGCTTTGGGTGAATGGGGTGAAATGGAAGCGCACATGCACGGGATGAATGCACTGAAAGCAATGCATGCTGCGCGCTCCTGCGACTGGGGATCAACATTCGGGGATCCCCGCGAATGTTGAATATGGGATCCAAACTATTTTCGAATGATTTGGGGGGTATGGGGGGCGGAGGGAAGGGGCAACTTCACACAGCCGGCGCAGTATCCGAGTCATTTCTGAACTTATATATTATACATATTATTATATATTATGGCGACCATCAAAATACATTGAATGACACTTGCGGCATGTTGATGCAATAATTTGGGGGGAATTCAGTTTAACTAACTAATTTAATTTGACATAATGTAAGATACCCACCTCCGTTGCTTGGATAGGTCCCAGTGTAGTTTGAAAAGTGCACCCGCTGCCGGCGACTTTCATTGGTTTATGCTGCAATTTTGTCCCGCCCACGGACACTCTGCGTCATACGGATACAAATCACTTTTGCTACACCACCTAGGCGTGTAGCAAAAGTACCCGCAGGAAAAACAACAGCTGAGAATCGTAGCAGCAGATTTGAGCAGTTGTATCGATGGACTTGTACTCGCTCATTAAAATGCTCAATGAACATAGCGATCTATATAATTTTATTTGTGAGGAAATATTTCACAGATGTGCAACTTCTGATGCATAAGTTCACATTTGGGTTACGAATGCACAAATGTTGTGCACATTCTCAGATTATGAAACACGGGTGTGCGAATGTGTTTTGCACCAACTGCGCTGCGATGATTGTAGCAAAAGTGGCAAGTGCATGACTCTTTGAAGTTGTCATGCACAGGATAGGATTTGTGCACCTGTAACAAAGGACTTGTGAACTCGTAGCCCCTATTTTGTGTTGACAATGGTAGAAAAAATATTTACGACTTCAACTTTACTGTTACACATTTTTGACTTTAGTGTACCCATGCAACATAAATATTTACGACTTCAACTTTACTGTTACACATTTGTGACTTTAGTGTACACATGCAACATAAATATTTACGACTTCAACTTTACTGTTACACATTTGTGACTTTAGTGTACGCATGCTCGAGACTTTTGCTACAATAATACCTTCATAGAGATGGGAGCACATCATATGTAGCACCTATCATAAATCTGATCCTGCTAGCCTCCATGCTCCATAGATCTTTCCATTTTATCTTCTTCTTCTCCACTCCCTCCCAATTCACCCACTGCCCTTGTTTTTTTCTGCGACACTGCATTAGTACATCTTATTGTCTCCTCTAGTCTATGTATTTCCTCCACTACCATTTTCCTCCTTTCTCCTGCAGAAGCCTTACCCCACGAGGGTTTATCTGCGTCCCTCCATAAGCCCCCCCGCCCATGCTGAACATGGCCCATGATATCCCTATGCCTAAGTGCCGATTGAGCTTGCTGAACCGCTTGTTTTGGTTTCCATTTCCTCCCTGCGTTAACTGTGGGTGCAACCCTCCTCACCGCTGGGTCCTTGGACTGAGTAAGAGTAATTTCCAGTCTAACCTTAGCACATTTAAATTCTTCGGTCAGATTAGATATTGGCAACTCTACAATGCCCTTCCCATACAAGGCTACGCTGCTTAGGCAGCGTGGGACTCCGAGACACTTTCTGACAAAAGAGTTGATCATTTTTTCCATCCTGTCTACCTTTGACAGAGGAACTCCATACACTGTCAATGGCCACATTAGCCGAGGCAATAAACCAAACTGCAGACACCACAACTTAAGCTTACCTGGCAGCCCTGACCTGATTTTTTTCAATACCTTGTCTAGTTTCCTGTCTCAATTCTTCAACCTGTGACTTATCACTAATGCTTGCATCATACCACCTTCCCAGACTCTTCACTGGCTTCTCCAGAACTGTAGGCATCACCTCTTCATTTATAGCAAACTTCTTCTCTACTACCTTCGCTTTAACGATTGAGAGATCAGTACCCCACAATCAGGAAAGTGGCATCACTTATTCTGACAATGTTTGGCTCAACCTATACTATATATATGAGTCTAGCTTTTCTCATATGAATGCCATCAAAACAAGGGTACGTTGCTCCATGACCAATGAGAAGCTCCATGAGGATTGGCCTTACAACTTATGAGCCAAACTATGCTGAAATAGTAAAATCAAGGCAGTGTAATTTTCTCTCACTGACTGAAACAGGCTCAAAATGTGTCATATGTACAGTAGTTCTGTTTTGTGATGATTCAAACAACATTGTTGAATTCTAAATATGTGTCAAATATGTAAGAACAACATTTATACAACATTATAATGGTACGATTATAAGTGAAGAAGTTTATTCCATGTACCGTAATTTCCCGACTATAAGCGGCGGTTTATACACAAATTTTCCAAAATTCCATAAGCTATGAGGTTTATGAATTGGTGCAGCCAATACGTAGGAAAACGATTTCTAAAAATCTATTTTCAGTTAATTAAGTTATTCGTTCTTTGCTACTGTCAGGACCACTTGGCTCGAGTAGCGCTGACATAATCAGGGAGACCACGCTGATTGAAAAGGTGCAACAAACGTTTATTAAATTAACCAACCATCAGTAATGAGAAGCAACAACCAAAAGTGTAGTGCAGATCAGTAGATGACGGATAAAGCAAAGTGAGGTGAAAATGAGGCGCGCAGCTGCGGCCAGCCTCCCCGCGTCAGGCCGGGCAGCAGTGAGAGACCGAGCCGACAGGAAGGACGTCTTTTATCTCCCGTCCAATCAGCTCACCATTGGCCTGGCACGGCCCATAGAGACAGCTCCCCTAGTTATGATAAAGGAACAACAGATACCACTGGCACGCCAGGTAGACAGGCACACCCAGCACGGCAAAGCTGGGCGTGACACTAAGAATCTCTTTCGTATGTCGTTCGTTGGTAAGGTTGGTCTGAAGCGCTCGTAGAACCTTCTTAGCTCTACTGTAGGGATGATTCACCTCCTGACGCTAGTCTCCGCCACTACAGTAACCTTTAGAAATCCCTGTTGTGCATGGAACTGCCACATTGGCAGTGTTGTGTTTCACCAATATACAGTACAGTAGGCCTATATATACGGTACAGCAGGCGAGGTCAGCTCGACTCGCTTCCAATAATTTCAAAAACTCGCAACTTCAAAAGATTATTGTATTTATTTTACAATTTAAAAATGAACAAAACTGTCTTCTAAATTAATGAAATGATACTGGGAAATGAATAAACCATTATAAGCAACGAGTGAACTTAATAAGCGGTCAAAATACTTTTTTCAACCACCGCCTCTTTCCCTTGACGGTGCGCAAAGCCCGCACACAGACAGGTAGCAAAAAGCAAAACAGTGACAGCATAAACAGTTGTGAGTTAAATATGTCCATCGGGGAACACGTCAATTCCTCTAATGCTGACGTTTAACATAAATCAGCACCGATTCACCTTTATCGTCAACTGTAGCCTTGCTGAACTCCCTGCATCCTCGCTGTGTTTATTCCTTTTTTCCAGATTCATATGGTGGTCTTATCATGGTAAACTAGCTCATTGTCAGGTGTTTAACAGCGACACGCACTCTGAGACAGTAAAGAAAGACAGGTCCTGTAGCTGCTACACGCGTTTGATGTGCTCTCGCCGTTCTCCTGCACAAAAATGTGCACGTGCCAAGCAGTAGGCCTAGTTGGTCTTAACGTTAAGGGGAAAAAGCAAGTTCAAGTTTAACCGATTTGCAGTGACCACTTGGCTGAAGGGTTTTATATGCCTATTCATTATATAATTAGCCCATTTGAAACTTGTGTGGCCTATATATGGGTGCAGCTTATGCACAATTCTGTCTCTGTTATACATAAATTAAAGCTTTGCGGTTTATCCACGATGTGGCCTATATGCGGGAAATTACGGTAGTAGTACTATATCTATTAAGTTAACACTACTTTAAGTAAGATTTATTTGTAGCGATTCATTTACATAGTTTTACTCTGTGTGTGGCCCCTGAACCCCCAGTGGTTTTCCTTTTTGGCCCACTTGTTAAGGAGGTTGAATAGCCCTGCCATACACCCCTAAGTCCCACCCACTGGAACTATTACTTTTTTTTAGACCCCCCCCCCCCCCTCCTTCTTACACTTCCTGCTTTAAATTATGCAAAAATCGTAATTTTGCGTCATTCAGCGGCCCCACAATTTAGGAGTTCCCTCATGGGAGTTGCCGTTGGTGCTGGAAGTACTTTGTCAACCCCCCTTTGAGCCCTTGGGGCAGAGTGAATCAAAATCACTGTCTGACAAGACAGCCTTCCTGCTAGCAACTGCATCAGCAAAGTGGGTGGGGGGGCTCCTCAGGCTTGTATGAGCTGGAACGCTGATGGTTCAGGGGTGAGTCTTTGGCCGAATCCCTAATTTTTACCCTAGAGGATACCTGCCTCTTAGGCCAATCAGTGCATCACGCTGGCGGCATATGATCCCACACGCCTACCAGGTGATGGGGATGAAAGAGCAACACTACTCTGCCCAGTGCGGGCACTCAGACGGTATATGGAGGCAACGACACAGGAGGTGCCATGCCTTGTCCAAACAGAGACTGTCCAATTGGATTGTGGAAGCCATCCTTGAGACATACAAGACCAAGGGCCTTCCCGTGTCCTTTAAGGCTAGTCCTGCCTAGGCCGTAATCATCCGGTTTGTCAACAGCACAAGATCGCTCTACTAAGGCAAGGCAGACAGTAAAAGTAAAATTACTTCCTTCAAAATCTACTTGATAGGGGTGTAACAATACACTAAAGTCACCATTCGGTACGTACCTCGGTTTTTAAGTCACGGTTTGGTATGTTTTTCGGTACAGCATTTTTTTTTTTTTTTTTTTTATTAAACAATTTATTTTTTTTTTTTTTTTTTTTATTTGATTTATTAAATTGTATCAAACAAATGCCTTACACAAATGAAAATACATAAAATACAATAGAGGATAAAAACACAATAAAGTCCAGGACTTATTTCCATTGTGGTCCTCAACACAAAACATCAGGACAAGACAAGACACTCACAGAGTGTGTGATAATAAATAAAAACGTTTTTCACGTTTTTTCGGTACATACCGAAATGAAATGTGCATCGAACCATTAGACCCTTACTGAAAAAATTTGGTACGAATGAGTATCATTACACCCCTACTACTTGAATAAAAGTTAATTGGAATCCCATTGGAAAACCTACTTGAGTAAAAAAGTACTTTGTTGTAAAGTTAGTCAAATTACAAGTTACTTTACATTTTTGTATTGAGTGATTAGATCAGTGAAAAAGTCAAAACGTGTGTGAGTGAGTGAGAGAGCCAAAGAGATGCACTCTTAAAACATTTCTTCTGTATTGTTCATTAAACATACAACAATACATACAACAACAAAAAAGTAATTTCATGTCTTTTCAAATTTACACTAAAAAATGTCAATTAATTTCAGCTCTGTGCATATAACAAAAAGGCTTTGTAAGAGCTTCGTAGCTCTTAACACAACCCATGAAACACTAACCAGGCTGGCTTGGTTAGCTGATCCAATCAGGATAGCTGGCCAATCTAGCTTGGATAGCTGGCCAATCAGATTGTTCTTGACACGATTGCGATCCAGCCGACCCATAGCATGCGCGCACACTCACAACCATACACAACAACGACAAACAAGTTCTAGAGTGGTCTGCAGAATACAGAGCCGGTGTAACAAAGTATCTTTAGAATTATATAAACTCTATGTGGAGCGTAACCTGCCCGCACCTCCGCACCCCCTGCCGAAAATATCTTCCTGCGTGTTTGCATCCACGGCGTTTCTAGTCCTCAGTCCCAATGTCGACAGTCGACTCTTCTCCTTGGCTGTGGAATCACAACAAGGCATGAAGGCACAATTGAAAATGTAATTAGAGTAAAGAGTAGAATTCTAAATCAAATATTTACTCAAGCAAAATTACAGACTTAAAAAAGGAACTTGAAAAGTACTCGTTACCCGAAAAATGTGCTTTTTTACTAATTTGCGTTACTTGTAACGCGTTACTACCAGGGTACGTTATCGCCATGGTTACAACGACCCATGCCAACTTCATGATAAATTTTTAGTACCATCATTGTGTAACTGTTGTGAGTGTTATAATAAGCAATGTTGTATATGAAATCCGCCACACATCGTAGCGTTATACTATAGGTATCCAGGAAGCCTAAACTGCACTCGGATGCAGACATTAAATAAATCTGCTCAGATGGAGCTTCACCATCTACACACACCGTGGTGTCATCAATAAGTGTCCAAAAGCCCACTGGTCAGGGCTCCATACGTCCACACAGACCGTGGCCCCTTGGTCGTGACTACCTCGCATAAGGTCTTCTGACATCACTAAACAATGCCCCCTGTTCAGCAGAGTGGAACGTTCAGTGTTTTGGGAAGAATGGCAAAAACATAGGATTTGACCAGTTTTTCTCTAAATTGGGGACTTATTTCAGCAACAGTGATAAAATGGCATAGGTCACCATGGTTACGATCATATAAGACAACCATTACCATTTTTAAAACAAAATAAATGTGGTTTGGGGTTCAATGGCTCTTTAAGCCTTACAAGTCTGTGTCCTATCCTGTGTAGCCATGTCTTAAAATGTGTAGCCTAATTAATATATCTTTAGGCGTAGTTTATACTATAGCAGTGGTTTTGAATCTTTTTGTGACTAATAAATACACAGAATATCAAACCAAACTTACACAAACTTAAGTTCATGGCTCAGTTTGAAAAATGTAACACATTATTATTACTGTTATTAATGAAATCTGCCCTATATTTCACATAAGATACAACAAAATAACAATCTTTCCACTCTTTTGAGACGACCCTTGGTTATTTCTCCGGACTATATCCCCATCAGTGTTCTCACACTAGACTGTCACTCGGTGCTCCTCTGGAGTCCTTCCATTGGCCTTCAGAGAGAGCGTCTCGTCATAGTGTTCCTGACCCTAACGCCTCATACCCACTGTACACGTCCGTCGACGGATCTCATTGACTTTACATGGGATGCTCCAGAAATGCATTGTGGGTCCGTCCGTCAAATCGGCTCCGTCTCTTGCGTCCAAAAGTTGAGAAAAGTTTAACTTTTCAGGCAGCGACGGATCCGTTGGCCAATCAGATCGCGTTATACTCACGTTATACGCAGATCGTGTTTTACCCCATGCGTCGGACACGCCCACTCTCTTCCGTCGACGGACGTGTACAGTGGGTATGAGGCGTAACTCTCACAGGTACTGGAGACGCTCCTGCCTCCTGCATGTGCTCATGCAGTCACTTTCCAATCCTCTTTAAATTTTTAAGTGCCAGCAGTGCTTTCATTTTATTTAGAATCAACACATTGTCCTTCAAGCGCCCCACTCTGCCCCCTCTGCACTGCTGCGTCGCCGCATCTTCTGCAGTCTTATTTAATGAAACATGAACCACCAAAACTGATTAAGCTTTAAAATGTTTTTTTCTAGGGCAAATAAGTTTCTGGCTCCACAATGTGAGAAATGTCTTGCTTTTGTCAAAGCCAGCGCCTCGATCGCTTGAAATGTTACACCAAGAACAAAGGTTAAACATTTACCGTGGTGTGAAGCCTAAGAAGAAGTTAAGCTGAGTGCTGCCTAGCATCACTCTTAATATTAAAGCCTAAGAAGAAGTTAAGCTGAGCGCTGCCTAGCATCACTCTTAATATTAAAGCCTAAGAAGAAGTTAAGCTGAGCGCTGCCTAGCATCACTCTTAATATTAAAGCCTAAGAAGAAGTTAAGCTGAGCGCTGCCTAGCATCACTCTTAATATTAAAGTCTAAGAAGAAGTTAAGCTGAGCGCTGCCTAGCATCACTCTTAATATTAAAGCCTGAGAAGAAGTTAAGCTGAGTGCTGCCTAGAATCACTCTTCTAATTACATTACAACATAGCAAAAATGTTGTTGCCATTATCGGTGTGTTTGAATAGTGCTGAGCCGTGATTGGTGTGTTGTAGGAAACCATGATTGGCTCGGATGTTGGGGACATCACATGAAGTCTCCTCTTTTCAAGACCATCGAGGAGCATCAGAAGGTAAGACTCTGATGTCTGTACATGTTGTCCTCACTGCAGGGTGTCTGTACATGTTGTCCTCACTGCAGGGTGTCTGTACATGTTGTCCTCACTGCAGGGTGTCTGTACATGTTGTCCTCACTGCAGGGTGTCTGTACATGTTGTCCTCACTGCAGTGTGTCTGTATTCAGGATGTTGTCCTCACTGCAGGGTGTCTGTACATGTGTTCCTCACGGCAGTGTGTCTGTATAAAGGTTCCTCACAGTGTGCGTTGTTGTGTTCCTCACGGCAGTGTGTCTGTATAAACTAAGGTTCCTCACAGTGTGTGTTGTTGTGTTCCTCACGGCAGTGTGTCTGTATAAAGGTTCCTCACAGTGTGCGTTGTTGTGTTCCAGCTGAACCACTTCCCCGGCTCCTTCCAGATCGGGAGGAAGGACCGTCTGTGGCGGAACCTCTCTAAGATGCGAGCTCGCTTCGGGAAGCAGGAGTTCAGTTTCTTCCCTCGCTCCTTCATCCTGCCGCAGGACATGAGGCTGCTGCGGCGGGCCTGGGAGGACGCTGGGGCGCGCCAGAAGTGGATCATTAAACCTGTACGTCCATCACCACCTCTCCACTATATTAGACCTGTCATCATTAACCTCCATCACCACCTCTCCACTATATTAGACCTGTCATCATTAACCTCCATCACCACCTCTCCACTATATTAGACCTGTCATCATTAACCTCCATCACCACCTCTCCACTATATTAGACCTGTCAACATTAACCTGTACGTCCATCACCACCTCTCCACTATATTAGACCTGTCATCATTAACCTCCATCACCACCTCTCCACTATATTAGACCTGTCATCATTAACCTCCATCACCACCTTTCCACTATATTAGACCTGTCATCATTAACCTCCATCACCACCTCTCTAATATATTCTGAAACCTAAAAATGAGCAGCATCAACCTTTATTTTATCATGCAAGTTAATGACCTCATATATCGTTACCGCTGTAGGTTCTAATCAATATACCTCCCAGTCCATCATTTAATCTGTGTCCAATATATCGTAGAAAGAATGATAATTCTCTTTCTCTTTTTTATTTTATTTTTTATTTTTTTTCCCCAGCCTGCCTCTGCCAGGGGAACAGGTATCCAGGTCATCTATAAGTGGTGTCAGATGCCCAAGAAGAGGCCCCTACTGGTCCAGAAGTCAGTATGACCCACACAACATGACAGCACTATAGGAGGATCACACTACAACAAAACATCATCACTAGAACTGGACCCCACCCTATCATTCCAGTCCCACATTAATAACGTCACAAGATCTGCATTCTACCACCTCAAGAACATTGCACGACTCCGACCCTCACTCTCAGACTCAGTTACCGAACCCTGATCCACTGCTTCATTTCTACCCACCTGGACTACTGCAACGCCATACTCACCGGTCTCCCATCTAAAACCCTGGACAGACTGCAATATGTGCAGAACTCAGCTGCCAGGGTCTTAACTGGCATTAAGCCCTGGCAGCACATCACCCCCACCCTGATCCAGCTCCACTGGTTACCAGTCAAGTTCTGCATTAAATTAAAAATTCTACTACTCACAGACAAGTCCCTTCACGCTCTGGCCCCCCGTTACCTCTCTGACCTCCTCCACCCCTACACCCCCCTGCGGTCCCTCATGTCCTCTGACAAGGACCAGCTGGCAATTCCCTGCACTAGACTCAAGACCTTTGGGGATAGGGCCTTTTGCGTGTCCGCTCCCACTCTGTGGAACCAGCCCCCCCCCACATCCGCTGTGCCCCTTCCGTTTAGACTTTCAAAAAGTACACGAAAGCACACCTTTTCTCTGAGGCATATGGCCTCTAACTCACGACCCCACCCAGCGCCTTGCGCATTTGCACTCTCACTCACTCGCCTACACACACACCCTCACCCTCACCACCACGAAACACATACGACACCAACAGCACTTCTTTGTACCTCATTTTAAATGTACAATGATAGCAATGAGTCAACTTCATCCTTCATGGACCCAATTTTTGTTAAACCAAACTGTGTGATGCCAAAGTAAATGAAAGACCAAGTATGGTGTAAATGCTACTTCTAAAACCGGTCCTGACCTCCCACTGCTGACCCGTGTCCGTCAGTAGCTCTATGAGCAGAGCACACGAAAGGCAGAAGGTCCTAGGGTCGAAACCCCCCATGTACCCACGATGGTCTGACGAAACAGATGGTCTACCATCTGGTCTGCTACCTACATTCATTGCATTTAGCAGACGCTTCTATCCACAGTGATTTACAGTAAGTACATTTGCGCTGACTGTCTGTAGGTACCTCCACAAGCCCTACCTCATCAGCGGGAACAAGTTTGACCTGAGGATCTACGTCTACGTCACCTCCTACGACCCGCTGCGCATCTACATCTTCTCGGATGGCCTTGTCCGCTTCGCCAGCTGCAAGTAGGATAACCCCACCCTCCTCACCCCACCCTTTAACTCCTAGACCCACCCTACTCCATCCTAACCCCTATGACTAACCCCACCCTCTATCCTCCTAGACCCACCCTACCCCATCCTAACCCCACCCTACCCTCTATCCTCCTAGACTCACCCTACCCCATCCTAATCCCACCCTACCCTCTATCCTCCTAGACTCACCCTACCCCATCCTAACCCCACCCTACCCTCTATCCTCCTAGGCCCACCCTACCCCATCCTAACCCCACCCTACCCTCTATCCTCCTAGGCCCACCCTACCCCATCCTAACCCCTACGACTAACCCCACCCTCTATCCTCCTAGACCCACCCTACCCCATCCTAACCCCTACGACTAACCCCACCCTCTATCCTCCTAGACCCACTAGGCATTTCACCGAGGCACGGCCCCTTTTGGTCGGTCCCACTCTGGATTCTAAGAGTCCACAGAGTTCATTGAGGCCGCCCATACGACAAAAAAAAACAAAAATGGCTGCGCCCGTAATGAGATTTGAGATTTTCTTTGTATTTGTGCCACGTTCGTCATTTTAATGTCAATCTTAAATGCTCTTACACTGTTGATTACATTGCTGCTTTAATCCGGTCACCAATGTATGCATTGCACGGTCTTGCTTGGCGTGAAATCGCTGAAAACGCTGAACTGCGATATGCCGGCGGGCCAATTGCTTTACATTAATTGGGGACATTACATTATAACAGGGTCCGCGGGCGGAATTGTTGACGGGGGGGTTA
Source organism: Micromesistius poutassou (assembly GCF_964030765.1). Taxonomy (NCBI): domain Eukaryota; kingdom Metazoa; phylum Chordata; class Actinopteri; order Gadiformes; family Gadidae; genus Micromesistius; species Micromesistius poutassou. Next base: position 13,421,154 of record NC_140284.1, on the reverse strand, counting down.
CGGGCTGCCGGAGTTGACGTGCCAGGGTTACCGCGCCGAGGCGCGCGTCAACGCGTTAATGCTGCGATATGCCGGCGGGCCGGTTCTGATAGACATTAGATATTATCTGGCAGGCCGGATTAGGCCTGCGGGCCGTACGTTTGACACCCCTGCCATAGAGGCTAATGTAGCTAAAAATAACGATGACTGGTGTCAATGACATGACACCATCACAAAGACGACCGGGAATGGTATAAGTGCTACAAGCCAGGAAATGATGTCACAAGAGCAACTCGTGCAGTCGGTGTATGAGGCATCTGGAACACACCATAACCCCACCCGACTCCATCCTAACCCCACCCTACTAACCCCCTCCTACTAACCCCCTCCTACCCACCCACCCACCCTACTAACCCCCTCCTACCAACCCCACCATCCTACCAGTGTTTCCCCCAGCGCTGTATGGTTAAGGCAGCCGCCTTAACAACACTAGGGTCCCGCCTTGACTACCAATGTTAAGTTACCCTTTATTGTCCCTTTTTGGGGGAGAGAGAGGAGAGCGCTGCACAACCACTCCCCCCATCCATATTTTTGACTACCGGTCGGGATTTGAACCGGCCACCCTCCAGTTACCGTTCCAACTCTTTAACCAGTAGGCCACCGATGCCCCCAATATCTCATCTCATCTCATCGTCATCCGCTTATCCGGGGTCGTGTCGCGGGGGCAGCAGCTCAAGCAGGGGGCCCCAGACTTCCCTTTCCCGGGCCACATTGACCAGCTCTGATGGGGGGATCCCGAGGCGTTCCCAGGCCAGTGATGAGATATAATCTCTCCACCTAGTCCTGGGTCTTCCCCGGGGTCTCCTCCCCACTGGTCGTGCCTGGAACACCTCCCAAGGGAGGCGTCCAGGGGGCATCGTTACCAGATGCCCGAACCACCTCAACTGACAAGCAAAGGAGCAGCGGCTCTAATCCAAGTTCCTCCCGGATGACTGAACTTCTCACCCTATCCCTAAGGGAGAAGCCAGCCACCCTCCTGAGAAAACTCATCTCGGCCGCTTGTATCCGCGATCTCGTCCTTTCGGTCATCACCCAACCCTCATGACCATAGTGAGGATAGGAATGAAGATCAACCGGTAGATCGAGAGCTTTGCCTTGCGGCTCAGCTCTCTTTTCGTCACAACAGTGCGGTAAAGCGAACGCAATACCGACCCCGCTGTTCCGATTCTCCGGCCAATCTCACGCTCCATCGTACCCTCACTCGCGAACAAGACCCCAAGGTACTTGAACTCCTTCACCTGGGCTAAGGACTCATTTCCTACCCGGAGAAGGCAATCCACCGGTTTCCTGCTAAGAGTCATGGCCTCAGATTTAGTGGTGCTGATCCTCATCCCAGCCTCTTCACACTCAGCTGCCAGCCGATCCAGTGTGCTGAAGGTCACAGGCCGATGATGCCATCAGGACCACATCATCTGCAAAGAGCAGTGTTGAGATCCTCAGATCACCGAACTGCAACCCCTCCCACCACGACTACGCCTCGATATCCTGTCCATGAATATCACAAACAGGATTGGTGACAAAGCGCAGCCCTGGCGGAGGCCAACACCCACCGGGAACGGAACTGACTGGCTGCCGAGAACGCGGACACAGCTCTCGCTTTGGGAGTACAGAGATTGGATGGCCCCCAATATATATTTTTTTTTATTATTACTATGCATAAACAAAATACAAAACTCTCATCTATCAGGTACAAAATATATAGATAAATAATGCATTGGTAATACTGTTTACAACAATAGTCGTGCCAATAAAGCTTTTTGAATGTGTTATGACCGCATGGCTCAAGCATGACATAACAAATTGGGAGACACGCAGTGAACAAGTTTTTGTATCTTTATTAAAAATATAGGCCCTAACAAGGAAATTAAGTATCAGTGTAGATGGCAGCTTAACTATGTGTAGTGTGTTATGGACTGGTGTAGTGAGAATGTGCAACAAAACCAAAATAAAGAAGAAAAGGGTTGGCAGCAGCAGCTGCTGTCACGCAGGCAGCGAGAGACCGAAAGGCTGGATGTCTTCCTCCTTTTATAGGCCAATCAGGCCAATCAGGTCAATCAGGTGCACCTGCTGCAAAAAGGGAAGCGCCAAATGGCCCAAGTAGGGAAGCAGCGCCTCCCCCACCACACAGGGGAAGGACACCTTCCCTGACCGCCATGGTAAGCGTTACCAGGGGGATGTAACAAATGGAATTGAAACGGCGGCATCTGGTGGTTGTATATACAGCCACGCAGGATAGAGGCGCTGCGCCGCGCCTCCTCGCACTGGGCAGCGACCACCTTCACTAAGGCCCTGTCCACACGAAGCCGTTTTTTTCGAATCCGGATAAATACTTTATCGGATTGGCCTCGCGTCCACACGGATCCGGCGTTTTCAGGGGGTGAAAACGGTATTTTTTGAAAACGGGTCCCAGAGTGGGAAAATTTGAAAACGCCGCCCCAGCGCATCCGTCTGGACGGCCAAAACGGGTTTTTTCTGAAACGATGACGTCATAGCCCCGCCTCTCTAACCTTTAACCTCAGCCGCCGCAACGAGACGCATCATAACAACAACAACAGCAATGGCGGACTACATGCTTGTGCTCGTACTACAGAAACTACTCAGTCTATTAGGGCTGTTACAGCAAAACCTTCAGCTTCTATATTACTGCGACGAGCAACAAAAGGCCATGGAGAACAACATACGCCACACGCTCTTGGATCCACCTCGCAGAGTAACCAGAAGGGCCACCAGGAGAAAGTTTTGGACAAGACCTGGACGAACTAGCAGCTGGTGGGACAACTTTGTTGCTGGTATGGTTGTGGATAATGAGTGGAGGGAGAATTTCCGCATGTCCAGGGCTTCTCTCGTCGCCCTGACGAGAGAAGCGCCTTTTGGTTCGTTTTCACTGGGTGCGTGTGGACGCAGATATTTCTGAAAACGATGCCGTGTTTACGGAGATTTTTTTGAAAACGATTAAGAAAAAGATCGGATTCGGTGAAGCCGCGTATTCGTGTGGACAGGGCCTAAGACATTTCCTGGGGGAAACCCCACCCTACCCCCCTACTAACCCCCTACTAACCCCCTACTAACCCCACCCTCCTACCCCCCTACTAACCCCACCCTCCTACCCCCCTACTAACCCCACCCTACTAACCCCCTCCTACCCCCCCTGCTAACCCCACCCTACTAACCCCCTACTAACCCCACCCTACTAACCCCACCCTACTAATCTCCCCCCCTCCTTTACCCCAGTCCTTCCTCCACCAAACCGCGTCCTCCCCAAACCCTCCCTCCAGCTGGCACTAACAGGATCAACGTGTGTGTGTGTGTGTGTGTGTGTGTGTGTGTGTGTGTGTGTGTGTGTGTGTGTGTGTGTGTGTGTGTGTGTGTGTGTGTGTGTGTGTGTGTGTGTGTGTGTGTGTAGGTACTCCTCCTCCATGAGGAGTCTGGGTAATAAGTTCATGCACCTGACCAACTACAGCGTGAACAAGAAGAACTCAGAGTACCAGACCAACAGCGACAACAAGGCCTGCAAGGGACACAAATGGTGATGTCTAGATATGAACACATCTCACATATCAATGTCTGCAGTGAAGGCTGCTTAAAGTGTATCTACACACAGATTAGTGGTCTCTGCTTATGAACAATGAAAATATGACCTCCCTGGTCAGGAACTCTTCAGTTCACTGTAGCTGGTCTACATTGAGTGTCAGGGCATTGCCTTACGAGTAGCGCATGCATTGAATTTTTCCTACTTTGACTTTGTCAATATCTATACTTTATATATCTACAGAGCTCTGAAGGGTCTGTGGCAGTACATCCAACCTATATATATTTCTATACTATATATGTATACTATATCTATACTATATGTAAGGGATAATGTATAGAACACCGGTCATTATTGGGAAAATAATGACCGACAGGCGACCCGGAGGGTCTTGAATCCTCCGGACTCGTAAGTTACCGGAGTACTTGTGGAGTGCTACGAAAGACGTGAATCAGAGGCAAAAAAACACTTAACAGTGGTCAATTATGCTTAGCAACGGTCAATTATGCAAATGTTGAGCATTAAGAAGAGCCGTGTACTAATGTATTCATGTACAGGGCTCTGCAGGCGCTGTGGCAGTACCTCGGTGCTAAAGGCATCAACACCACTCTGATCTGGGACAAGATCAAAGACATGGTCATCAAGACCATTATCGCGTGAGTCACCTGGCCCCTCCCCTCGTCTCCTCCCCTCGCCTCCTCCCCTCGTCTCCTCCCCTAGTCTCCTCCCCTTGTCTCCTCCCGTCGTCTCCTCCCGTCGTCTCCTCTCCTAGTCTCCTCTACTAGTCTCCTCCACTAGTCTCCTCCCCTAGTCTCCTTCCCTAGTCTCCTCTACTAGTCTCCTCCCCATGTCTCCTCCCCATGTCTCCTCCCCATGTCTCCTCACCTAGTCTCCTCTACTAGTCTCCTCCCTTCGTCTCCTCCCCTAGTCTCCTCCCCTAGTCTCTTCTACTAGTTTCCTCCCCTTGTCTCCTCCCTTCGTCTCCTCCCCTAGTCTCCTCCCCTAGTCTCCTTCCCTAGTCTCCTCTACTAGTCTCCTTCCCTAGTCTCCTCCACTAGTCTCCTCTCCTAGTCTCCTCCACTAGTCTCCTCCCCTAGTCTGAGTCTCAGACTACCAGCCTGTTGTATAATACGTGTGTGTGTGTGTGTGTGTGTGTGTGTGTGTGTGTGTGTGTGTGTGTGTGTGTGTGTGTGTGTGTGTGTGTGTGTGTGTGTGTGTGTGTGTGTGTGTGTGTGTGTGTGTGTGTGTGTGTGTGCAGGTCAGAGCCCTACATCAACAGTCTGCTGAAGGTTCACGTGCGCTCCACCTACAGCTGTCACGAGCTGTTTGGCTTTGACATCATGCTGGACGACAAGCTGAAGCCCTGGGTGTTGGAGGTCAACATCTCTCCCAGGTGTGTGTGTATAGATGTATATCTGTATGGATATAGATCTATCTATAGATATATCTGTATGGATATAGATCTATCAATAGATGTATATCTGTATGGATATAGATCTATCTATAGATATATCTGTATGGATATAGATGTATATAGATCTATCTATAGATATATCTGTATGGATATAGCTGTATATAGATCTATCTATAGATATATCTGTATGGATATAGCTGTATATAGATCTATCTATAGATATATATGTATAGATATAGATGTATATAGATCTATATAGATGTATATCTGTATGGATATAGATGTATATAGATCTATCTATAGATATATCTGTATAGATAAAGATGTGACGTGCATTCATTATGTTCTGCATTTAACTTCATTCCTATTTAAATCATTTAACTTCATTCCTATTTAAATCATTTAACTTCATTCCTATTTAAATCGCCCGAATCTATGGCATAACGGCAGAGCTACAGTTGACCATGAACACAAAGACCGTTTCATTGATCTTGGTTAGAGGACTAACCAGCCTTCCTCTACCGGGATAGCCTAGTCCTGTGGTCTTCATCCCCATGGTAGTTAAACTAGTCCTGTGGTCTTATCCTTCCCATGGTAGTTAAACTAGTCCTGTGGTCTTAGGTAGTTAGGCTGGTCTCTAACCAGGCTGCTCCCACTCCTGCTTCATGTTAAACTAACCGGCCTCTCCGCTGCTTTAATGGATGATGATGCAGAGGGATTTCATAAATGACATATTTTTTTCTTACTGCAATCAAATATTTGAATGGCTTGACAGCCCTCATGTATATAGCATGTACTTAGTGAGTATTTAGCAGATCTGTTTGTATTTACCTGTGTTCCCATGTGTTTAGCCTCCACTCCAACACAGCTCTGGATGTGACCATAAAAGGTCAGATGATCAGAGACGTGCTGAACCTGGCTGGCTTCCTGCTGCCTTCAAGAGAGCAGGTTGCGGCCTGCAGCCAGAGCGCCTCCAGCTCCTCCAGCAGGTAGGGAGGAGGTACTGCACCTCACACACAGATAAACCTCCCATTAGGATAGAAATACCATCACATTAACCATCAGATTATCAACACCTTAACATCTCATTCACCATCTGATTAACCTTCACATAAAAATCACATAACCACTAGAAAATGCATTTCCTGCAGAAAATGCGGTGAGTGCTGTAGTGCAAAGTGAGGTTGAAAATATGTTTTTGTAAAGCCACATAGTTTAAGATGCAAAGAAATGTTAAATGGCTCTAAATGGAGTAAACAAGATAAACATGCACACCATTTAAAGGTCCCATGACATGCCACCAGGTGTGGTGTGATTACTAATCACACCACACCTGGTGGCATGTCATGGGACATGCCACCAGCATGTGTGCATTTCTTTGCGACATTTCTTTGCGACCTTTAAAACATTTAAAATGGTTGGAAACAAATAAAATTAATGCGTTAAACAAATAGCTAATGTGATCAAGTTTGAATACATTTGAGATAAAATATAGAATAGCTGAGCTGTTCTGTTGGCAATTTCCAGCTCAACTATAGAATAAAATCAGAATCAGATTTAATGGTAGTAGTAAGTATGTTCACATACATGGAATTTGACTCGGTAGGTGTGCACTCTCTCAGACAGGTAGACATATACAATGTAGACACTACATTGTATATATATATATATATAAACACTTGGGCTGAAATGTTTGCTAAGAACTGTGACATCTTTGCACCAACCTTTGTTTATATAGAAGCAAATTCCTCCACCTTTCGACTTCCCTGCTAGCTCTTGTATGCAGAACCGCCACTAAGCTTTTGGGGGCCCTATGCGCTGGTTGTTGGCGGGGGGGGTTGAACGTCCGCTGGTTGTTGGCGGGGGAAGACTATGCTGATAAAGAAAGCTCCGCCTCTGATGCGAAAATCTGAGTGTAATTCGCAATTGAGAAATAACAACGGTGGACCTGTTCGTAATTAATTTATATATTTTGAAAATTGTAATGTAATAATTATCAACCTTACCCCAAGTTTCCCAGGTACTTGGGGGGGCCCCCCAGGTACTTGGGGCCCTACACGCTCTGCGTACTCTGCGTATGGGGAGCGGCAGCACTGCTTGTATGCGATCTGCGCGATGTAATCTGAAACCCGGCAGATGTAGTCCATTGTCAGACGATGATGGATGGACGCAGATGACATTAATACACAACACACAATAAGGTCATGTAAAAGACCAATGGTAAATTGTGTCACTATGCCCGCCACTGTGGCAGGCATAGGTTTGATCGAATTTGCATATCTATTGCGCTATATGGATTTTGACGTTACCGTGTGACCGGTAGGCTAGATGAGTGCTTTCTTTTTCTTTTGTTTTTTTAACTTAAAGAGGGCTAAAGAAGCAACGTAGTGCCAGAGACGCAGACGTTTATTCATAATATCCTCTGGAGGCGCACACAGCTTTTGGCCGTGTTCTATAAGATATTCTAGAACACTCCGGGAGCTCCGGCGGGTCGCCTGGCGTACGAGAACCCGACGCAGTCTTTAATTCATAATATCATCCGGAGGCGCACACAGCTTTTGGCCGTGATATTATATATTATATTATATAGATACCTATATATTATACTATATTATATAATTTAGATATAGAGCTCCGGGAGTTCGCAAACGGCAACAACCACTAACAACAACTACAACAACCTCTCCTCCTGCTGCAATTCACTCTGGACTGCAGGAAGTGAACGCTGATTGGCTGTTATGTTACGTCCCTCAGGGAGTGAACGCTGATTGGCTGATACCCCTTCAGAAGCATTTATATATATAATTATATATAATACCGTTACCGTCTATGCCTCAAATCATACCGTGATTTTTAGTCCATAGGGGGGGTCTGTGTTCAATTATAAAATGTTTTGAAATAAACATGACTTAACATGGCAGATACCTGTGTATTGTTTATCACATGCAGTAAGAGTAACATTTGCTACTCAGTTCCTTGGTAGCACCTACTTACAGTAGACTTCTGATGGAAAAAAGAATGTGTATGAAAAACACTTTTCTTAACTATTCTTACTATTATATTGTTTAATATTAACGCATATATAAAAAATATATTGCGTGTAAAAAGTGGCTGGTAAAAAAGTTGAGTGGCTGATAGATTTTTAAGGGACACAGCCACAGAAAATAAAATAAAATAAAAAAACAAGTCAAAATAGTCATGCATAAAACACTTACATTTATGTAGAACTTCAACTTGAAATAATCTAACAAGAACTTAAAGAACATCAACCTTACAGTCCACGCCAGCTCGACTATACATCATGAAACAAATCTCCAACTGGCGCAGAGGTTTGAGTGACAGGTCTGATGGCCTCCTTCACCCCTAATTACTATTGGACAGGCAGGCATTGTTTTTAGCATTTAGCTTCTACCGGGAGTACACCCGGATATGTAGAAAGCAGACAAATGGCTGATATATAACAGTCATTTTTCCAATCGATGAATCATTTTAGCGACACTAACATGAAATAACGTAACCGTTTAAGCTTGACATGGTGTTTCTAGGTTAAATATTGACGTTGTTCAGGCTCTGCGACGTCCTCAATGGTTAGCTTTCATATCTACCTTGGGCTATTGCGCTCCAGCCTCACCGCCCAATCTGGCAACACTGCCTGAACGTCCTCACCGCCCAATCTGGCAACACTGCGTGAACGTCCTCGCGCTCCAGCCTCAACGTAACTTAATGAGTCAATGAGACAATCAGTACGTTTACATGCACAGCTTAATCAAATTAACTTAATTAAAGCCATAGTTCGAATATGCTCCACAATTGGACATCTGCAATTGTCTGAGTATACATGGCGGTGAGTAAACTGATTCATTGGCTTTCATTGGCTGAAGCATGTCATGCCCCGGTACGATAGGTGGCGCTGTGCCCATTTCAACTAGTGGTAATAGAGCCACCGGCTGACCTCTTTACGTCACCAGCAACAACAAACTCAGGCAGCATTCGAGAAAGATGTTTTCAGTAGACAGCTATCAGTTCACTTCGGGTCCATATCATTTCTCCGACGCTCCATTGTTCCGACCTCTCGGTCGTATGCGGAGTTCAGCCGAAGGAGCTGGCTCTGCCATTGTAAAAAATACTATTTTAGAAGTAGAATATCTAACCCTAACCCTATATTATAATAAAGTTTTATTGCAGACACAGGTCCATATAACACATCATACAGTATAAGTAGTATAAAAAAGGAGTTACAAAAATGCATACAACTTGCATATTAGCCTGGCCCTATAGGATATACAGGCTATTGCACCAATGCCGTCTTAACCTAGAAGTGAATCTACAGCAGCTTTTCAGAGGGCTGACTAGGGCTTCAATTATGTGGTTCTCTGACTTGTCCAGGTGACACATTAAACTGAACATCAGTTGTCTTAAGAGTGCCTCACAGGTTGGCACTCTAGTGGACAAACAATTGACTGGCACTATGCCACCTAGGAACACGAAGCAGCAACCTCATTGCATCATTGTATGCTACCTTGAGCCTATGCATTCTCTTTTTCTTATAGTCAGACCACAATTGAGCAGTATATACCGGTGTGATGTAGGTTCTTAACAGGGAGCACTTCAAAGAGTCACAGTACATAGAAAACTTCCTTGTAAGCATGTTAGCTTGAGCATCAATTTTACAGCGCTGTCGGTAGAGGTCTTTGTCATTGATTGAACTTATGATAGCTGACAAGGGGTTAGAAGTGATAACAGCGATGTGACACGGGGAACTAAAGCCTGGTATGAGTCCTGTCTCTAGCACTGTATATACCAGGTTTATGCAGCGCTACGCTCTATTGAGCCATCGTTTTGTCAAAAGGTACCCTTCAATAAACAATGGCCAATCTAAAAGGAAATTCAACTGGAGGTTAAACTCACATAGACTGTATATAATACAGGTTAAACTGACTTTACATAGACTGTATATAATACAGGTTCAAATGACTTAACATAGACTGTATATAATATGATTAAACTGACTTATCATAGACTGTGTATTAAACAGGTTGGACTTATGTAGCGCCCCCTAGGCCTATATCCTGACAATAAAGGGGCGTTCCTGAGTTCTTAAATTAACTTCCCAGTAAATATATATTATATATGAATTCTTGCTTGCCTTCTGTTTAAGTGTCTACTTGTGTGTCTTTGCATGTACTGTAAATAAACTATTCTATTTCACTGTTAACCATGTACTATTCACATCTCTTAAACTAACTTAAATAGTATTCCCATGAAATAATGTATTCACATGTAAACCAATTCCCAATAACGTCTTAACACTAGAGAAATACTCAGGAGTCAGAAGTTTAAATGTTATATAAAAATATAGTTTACTGAATAGAAACTGTAATGAGTTATCAATAAAAGAAGCAAAATATACAAAATAGGTAAATAAAGGAAAAGTATTCCGAGAATACCTAGTAGCTTTCAAAATTAAATTAAATTACAAACTTCAAGTTTGCATGAATAGGCTACACCTTCAAATGTAAACAAAATCAAATAATTACATTCACCTGAATGAATTTCTACCAGACCTCTGTATTTAAGTAGAAAATAGGCTACATTAGTTGTACCTTCAACACTCAACAATAAACATAACACATAAATACAAATGACACTCGTGGGCCCACACACGCACACACACATTCACACGAACGCGATTGTCGAGGGTACGAACGCGATTGTCGACGGGGGGTGGGGGGGGGGGCGATTGCGCTTTCATCTGAACATACAGTGAACTGACTAGGGGTGGCACCTGGGGGTGGCCACGGCCACCCCTGGCCACCACGTGGCTCCGCCACTGACCAGCTCTAGAGCCCATCTCTCGTTTATCACTTCTTCATCTTATTTTCCAAGATAACTTTAATAATGTTTAACTATGAACTTTAACAAATGCACTTTATTAAATCCTAATGTATTACAACTGTCAACTAAGAGCGCTGCGCTACACTTACATAGACTGTTTATACTACAGGTTAAACTGAGGTAACCAGGGGCGTAGGAATGAGTTGAACACTGGGGGGGACACATATCGGTAACTTGACAGATCTGTTAATGGTTTGAACAGAAATATGTCATAAATTAACTACACAGCAAAACATTCACAAATATATTTTATTCTACTAAAAAGATACATTTGTAAAGGTAAAGGAAAACACATTTTGAATGGCAGTAATGAACTGATAAACATCAAACCAATTCTTTAATTGCAGGCCTAATCATCCAGTTTTGTATAATAATAAATAACATGGGAAGAATATTGATCAAAATTTGAATTAAAATTTTCTGAATACATTTTCAAAATTCTAAAAATGTAATCTAATCATTCTAAAAATGTGTTCAGATTCATAGCCTACATCCTGACAAGCAGAGCCTGGTCAAGCTTCACTGCATATAGAAACCTACTTTATGGCATTCCACCCACCATTGCTATTTGCCCTATGGGTGTTATTCTGATATTGAGGCAAATCATGATCACTGTCCTATAGGACAACTGCTCACAACAAAGCTAATGGGGAAATATATAGGCCTACACATGTAAGAGAAAATATGAAAAGACATTGAATGAGTGTCGTGTGCAACTATATTTTTCTATATTTTTATGAATTAGCCTGAAGCTTCAGAAAATTTTGTGTGTGTGAGACATCACCCTCATAGAGCACAGAGACAAACGCTCTTCAAATTAGTCTACACATTTGTTTGAGTGAATTTGCTCTAATATCGATATAATAAATATAATATCTGTGTTTAGTAGCGAGGTGTAAACCTCTGACTGTGTGTTTAGTACGGAGGTGTAAACCTCTGATGTGTGTTTAGTGTGTGTGGTGTAAACCTCTGTGTGTTTAGTGTGTGTGGTGTAGGCATGGGCAAAATGATTCTTTTCCGGGAATCAGTTCTTTCAGTTCCCTTCACTGTCACAAATCGTCTGTTTGATTTGTTTGTTCAGTTCGTTCAGTTGTTAAGTCATATGGTCTGTTGCGTCATTTGGCAGGGAATCTCAGGTGTCTGGCCTCACCCCTTTGCTTTTAACTATGAGGTACGCCCGCAAATGGAGCCTTTTAAAACACCAGAAGGTCTCAAACGGTGACATTGCTCCGGAAAACAGCTAATTTCTGTAGCATTAGCCTACAACGCTGCTCGAGCATTACACGTGTGTGGTTTTAAGAAGAATAGCCCAAACTGCCTCAACCGCCGTTTTAGACTCAATCGATATAAAGTCGAGGGGAGACGAAGCTCTGTTCGTTTGTATCTTTTATTTACGTGACCATATTTTTGTTTTATGTAAAAAAAAAATGAATCAGTTCTCTTCTTTTTGGGAATCAGTTCTCGTCGTTCACCTTCGTTCTGACCGAATCGTTCGCGAATCGCCCATGCCTAGTGTGGTGTAAACCTCTGTGTGTTTAGTGTGTGTGGTGTAAACCTCTGATGTGTGTTTAGTGTGTGTGGTGTAAACCTCTGATGTGTGTTTAGTGTGTGTGGTGTAAACCTCTGATGTGTGTTTAGTGTGTGTGGTGGCAGCAGCAGGAACAGCAGGACGCAGCTCTCTACTGACGAGAAGGTGAAGAGAGCCTTCTTCATCTCACAGACTCAACAGGTACGTTCACACACACCTTACAGCTGAGGTCCTACACACACCTTACACCTGAGGTCCTACACACACACACCTTACACCTGAGGTCCTACACACACACCTTACACCTGAGGTCCTACACACACACCTTACACCTGAGGTCCTACACACACCTTACACCTGAGGTCCTACACACACCTTACACACACCTTACCCCTGAGGTCCTACACACACCTTACACACACCTTACACCTGAGGTCCTACAGACACCTTACACCTGAGGTCCTACACACACACACCTTACACCTGAGGTCCTACACACACCTTACACACACCTGAGGTCCTACACACACCTTACACCTGAGGTCCTACACACACACCTTACACCTGAGGTCCTACACACACCCTACACACACCTTACACCTGAGGTCCTACACACACCTTACACACACCTTACACCTGAGGTCCTACACACACCTTACACACACCTTACACCTGAGGTCCTACACACACCTTACACCTGAGGTCCTACACACACCTTACACCTGAGGTCCTCCACACACACCTTACACCTGAGGTCCTACACACACCTTACACACACCTTACACCTGAGGTCCTACACACACACCTTACACCTGAGGTCCTACACACACACCTTACACCTGAGGTCCTACACACACCTTACACACACCTTACACCTGAGGTCCTACACACACCTTACACACACCTTACCCCTGAGGTCCTACACACACCTTACACACACCTTACACCTGAGGTCCTACACACACCTTACACCTGAGGTCCTACACACACACACCTTACACCTGAGGTCCTACACACACCTTACACACACCTGAGGTCCTACACACACCTTACACCTGAGGTCCTACACACACACCTTACACCTGAGGTCCTACACACACCCTACACACACCTTACACCTGAGGTCCTACACACACCTTACACACACCTTACACCTGAGGTCCTACACACACCTTACACACACCTTACACCTGAGGTCCTACACACACCTTACACCTGAGGTCCTACACACACCTTACACCTGAGGTCCTCCACACACACCTTACACCTGAGGTCCTACACACACCTTACACACACCTTACACCTGAGGTCCTACACACACACACCTCACACACACCTTACACCTGAGGTCCTACACACACCTTACACACACCTTACACACACACCTTACACCTGAGGTCCTACACACACACAGCTTACACCTAAGGTCCTATACCCTGGATGTCCCCAGAGGACGTTTGTGTGCTGTCAGTGTGTATAATAGTGTGTTGTGCATTGTTGTGCGTTGTTGTGCTCTAGGACCTGTACTCAGTGTGTATAATAGTGTGTTGTGCATTGTTGTGCGTTGTTGTGCGCTAGGACCTGTACTCAGTGTGTATAATAGTGTGTTAGGACCTGTCAGTGTGTATAATAGTGTGTTAGGACCTGTCAGTGTGTATAATAGTGTGTAATGTGTTAGGACCTGTACTCAGTGTGTATAATAGTGTGTTGTGTGTTAGGACCTGTACTCAGTGTGTATAATAGTGTGTTAGGACCTGTCAGTGTGTATAATAGTGTGTTGTGCGTTGTTGTGCAGTAGGACCTGTACTCGGTGTATATAATAGTGTGTTGTGCGTTGTTGTGCGTTGTTGTGCGCTAGGACCTGTACTCCAGCGTGCTGGACGTGCTGGTCAGTGTGTATAATAGTGTGTTGTGCGTTGTTGTGCGCCAGGACCTGTACTCCAGTGTGCTGGACGTGCTGACCCCGGAGGACGTGAGGGTGCTGGCTCAGAGCGAGGACGAGCTGGGGCGCCGGGGGGACTTTGAGAGGATCTTCCCCTCCTCCTCCTCCTCTCACTACCTGCGCTTCTTCGAGTGTCGCCGCTACCTCAACATCCTGCTGAGCCAATGGGAGCACAGATACGCCAGCAACAGGAACACAGGTACTGTACTGCGCCACGCTGTTGCTATAGTAAGGTGTGTGTTGTTATGGTGATAGTGTGTTACTTTTGTGACGGGGGTGTTGCTATAGTAAGGTGTGTGTTGCTATGGTGATAGTGTGTTACTATTGTGACGGGGGTGTTGCTATAGTAAGGTGTGTGTTGTTATGGTGATAGTGTGTTACTATTGTGACGGGTGTGTTGCTATAGTAAGGTGTGTGTGTTGCTATGGTGATTGTGTTGCTATCGTGACGGGTGTATTTTTATTTTTTTATTGATTTTCAAAGGGTTGACAATTATAAATGAGAGAGCAATACAAAAATATATGCAACCTTATTTTCCAACTTACCCTACAACAACACTGAACACGATCTCCGCACTTACCAAGAGAGAGCTGGAGCCGCTTCAGTGAGCAGGAGAACCAGCGCTGACCATTATATTCCAAGGATGCAAAAAATAGGTTAAACGTTTTTTTCTTGAATATTATATAAATTTTCTTACAAATATTAACCCAGAAATCATTAATGAGAGGGCATGCAAAAATACAGTGGAAATATGAACCTTCAATTGTTTTCAATTTATTACAGTATATTGACAACAAAGGATTCATCTTGTTACGTTTCACTGGGGTCATTTGTAGCCTATTTATAACCCTAAACTGCATCTCCCTGGCTTTGTTGGTAAATATGCAACTTGAAGAGCTTGATCAAATGTTGTCCTACTCCTCATCTGGGCTGCGGAATTGCAAATATCTAAAATAATTATTCTGAGGGAGACTATACTTTGAGCTGATCAAAAGACATCAGAGTACAATCCATAACTTAGTCCCCCACTGTCCTTATACTCCTGTCAGACCACAAAGAAAAGGCACAGTCCACCAAACCAGGGGGAAAATCTGGATTTAACTGAATAGGTGCGAGGAGAGAGATAAAGCCTTCTTGGTTTCCTAATGTTCTTGTCAGTCTCCAGACTCTAAAGCCCAGTTCAGACCAAAGATTTGCGACGCAATGACTTGCAACGAGACTGTTTTAGAACGTCGCAGGGGAAAAGTTGCAGCAGTGTGAACTGGTCGTCGCAAGGCGGCTGATGCCATTGCAAGGAGTCGCAAGGAGTCGCCAAAGATTGAACATCGCCAGGGCCAGTTTTAGAACGCAACGATGTGGCTATTTCTCTTCAGCCAATCAGGACACAGCACAGAACAATTTAGGCTTATTAAATAGGCCTATAAGTTGTAGATGCTAACAGTATTATCTTTGGTTACAGAACAACGATTGTAGATAATGTTAGGCTTGAGCTGATTAACATTATTTTAACGGGACCACCATTACCGTTACACGTTAGTCGTTGTTATGGTTACATGCTGCCAGTCCGACATGCCCCCATTCCGACACCGCACTTATTTTACATGCCTTGCAAATGTATAAATCAGTGTTCAAATTACGTGGGAGCCAGAGGGAACCAAGCTCCCAAAAAGGCAATAATGTCAAAAAACTATGGGGGTCTCTCATATCTGAAGGTGGCATTGTAATTTCATCTTAAACAACGCTCATTATCCATCTCTGTGCGGTCTCTTACCATTAAAGACGTTAAATAAAAAATATAGGCTACTATACGGGATGTAGACCGACTCATTTCACAGATTCCTGTGAGACCAGGTTGCCTTAATTACATCGGTCGCCTTCGTCAGGTGAAAACTAAACGTCAAGGGAAAGAGGCGGTGGTTGAAAAAAGTATTTAATCATTAATAATTAATTAATCACCTTAACTGCGTCATCCATAACGGAACAACTCAGGGCTCATCCTTTTGCTTGCGAGAGCCTCCCGGTGGATAATACAGTGATTCCACTTGATTTCGGGGTTCACCATCATGACACGCCCATGCAGCCCACGCACTTTCCCTGTCATTGCAGCCGCGCCATCAGTACAGATGTGACTGCATGACTTCCATTCCAGATCGTTATCTTTAAAAAAGCTGTCAATCAACTGAAATATTTCTTCGCCGGTTGTCTGTCCCGTTAGCTTCTTGCAAAACAAAATATGCTCATGTATGTCCGACTCTTCTTTATAGCGCACAAAGGCCAAGAGCTGAGCCTCCCCACTCACATCCGTCATTTCATCTAACTGCAAAGCGAACTGACCGGCTCTGTTCATTTTATTGACCACCTGCTCAACAATATTAGTGGCCATATCATCGATCCGACGGCAGACTGTGTTGTTTGATAATGGAACTGTTTTCAGCGCATCTGCTGCTTTCTTGTCCAGCATAGTTTCAACCAAAAGTATAGCGGCAGGGAGAATCAGATCTTCGGGAATTGAATGTGTTTTTTTTTACTTAGCCACAAGTAAAGACACAGCATAGGATGCCTCCAATGCTTTGCTTGACACACTTGCTGCTTTCTTTAGTGTAGTCTGACTTGATTTGAATTCAGTTCGGTCTTATTCCTCGGTCTTATCTACATTTCCCTTGTGTTTAGTGCTCTGGTGCTGCTGCAGATGGGCTGGTTTTATTGAATTATTTATCCATACAAAATGTATTTATCGTTGTACTGCCGGTGTTTGGCAGTGGTCTCTCTATTCCTTTTTTCACTGGGCTCCCCTGTGCCCGTGTCCGGGGCGACGGTAGCAGTAGCGGTAGCTGGACGTTTACTCCTGCCTAGCCATGCATCCATGTTTACAGTCGTTATGCAGCTAAAGTTCGCGAATTGGGTGTGACCGCAGCAAGAACGTGAACCTTTTTTTTAAAGCGCAAACGTGAACTACAGACATCTGAAGCATTGGTCTGACCTCGCCACTTTTCAGTCTTTTCATATGATGTGCATTGTAGTGTTACAATCACTGTGGATGAACTGTTACTCGTGGATGCGAAAATAGACTTATGGGCTTAATAAAATTCATAATATAATTTTATTTATTTTTATTATTTATTTTATTATTTTATATATTTATTTTTTTGTGGATACTGTAGGCTAATTTATAATCTTTCTGCATACCCCCTGCAATACCCTCGCGTACCCCCGGTTGGGAATCACTGATTTAGAAGACAGTTTTGTTAATTTTTGAATTGTAAAATAAATAAAATATTTTTTTTAAGTTGCAAGTTTTTTAAATGATTGGAAGCGAGTCGAGCTGATCTTGCCTGCTGTACCCACGGCCCAAAATAAAGAACAGCCGAGACAATATCCTTAATTCAAACATGCCGTTTCATTTGGCCTCAGTTGGCTACAGATGCGAACTTGGAATGAACATGCGCAACAGGGATTTCTAAGGGGGTTACTGTACAGTGGCAGAGACTGCAGGAGCTGTAACATCACTACGGCAGAGCGAAGACGGTTCTACAAACGTTTCAGCCCAAACAACGAACGACGTGCCTACTGAGGCGGCTGCTGGTCTCTCAAAGAGGGGAAGCCCAGCGTCCAGGCCAGCCCACTACCCCATTCACCCCGAGAGACGCTGAGCGTCCGTGGGAGAGACATAATCGCAGGATTATCCAATGACCGCCCCATTGAAGTGGATGGACGCTGAGCTTCAACAGGCAAATGCACTGTGACGCTACGGGAATGTATGAGAAGGAAATCGAGTCAGTCGACCTGCGATAAGCAGCTGATTCTGAACGAACTCGTCTTCGAGGTGGACGTGTTCTAACACATTTTTAATCAATGAAATGTTAACACAACAGTATATATCTGACCATTAAATTTTTGCTTCCCTTGCAGTAGAGAAGTCGCCACCACTGGGGTGCCCCGGTGGAGCACTGGGCTAAGGCGCATACCATATAGGCACAGTCCTAATCGCAGAGATCATTTACTGCATGTCCTCCCCTCTGTCTTCCACTTTCCTCTCTATCTCTCTCTATAATAAAGCTGAAAAAATCGTCGCCACTACGAAAGAATGCAATGTACTACTAGCTACTAGCGGGATCTAAACAAACTAAGCTCCAGCGAATTACTACAATGCAGAAGTTTGTGGAGAATGACGAAACACAGCAGCTCTAGCCTACTCTCAACCAAAATAAAAATAAAACTAATCGCAAACCTAAGTTAGGCTACTTTTTAGCAGGATGCAAGTGATGCTGATGCGGCTCTCAGCTGTGCCAGAGCGTTCACAGTTGCTAGGGAGATCACCTACCATCGCCACCCGGTGCAGCAGTGTGAACTGCCCAGTTTTTAGAACGTCTCAGCCCGTCTCCTCGCAAGGAGTTGCGAGTTGCAAACAGTTGCGTCGCGAATCTTTGGTTAGAGTACTCTGTAGAATACAGTTGCCCTTAACATTATGACTAACCCATTTTTTTGAGGCGTATCAAGCATTACGGAGAGGGATATAGTAGCCAGGTAGATTTAGGGTCCTCTTTAAACCAATGTCATAAATAACTGCAGAGGCATGCAATTTGCATGCCTCTGAAGACCACCTTCATTGAAAGGGCGCTTGAGTGTGGTAACCTTCAGCCTAGCCTGCTTATTAGCCAAAGAAAGGAAGATGGAGAGCTGTTGATAACAGAAAGGAGTATGGCCAGGTCCTCTTCAGTTCTGTGAATCAGGGGAACGAAGTATGCTTTATACAGGCCAGAGATGGAGGGGTGCTATGTATACCCCAGTAGACAAAACCTGAAGGACCAATGAAAAGGGGCAGAGCGAATTGGGGACCACGATATACTGGAGTTCAGGGGCACTGCCTCAGACATGGAGTAATTCATCTTGTAACCTGAAATTTGGCCAAAGGATCTAATTATCTCAACTACTCTAGCAAGAGATGACTCAGGGTTGCTTAGATAAAGTATGACATTGTCCGCATAGAGAGAGATTTGATGCCTTATAGGACCCACCTCTATGCCCGTCACCAATGCGTCACCCCTATTGACCTCCACCAAAGGCTCTATGGCAATGGCCAACAAAAGGGGTGATTGGGAAACCCTGTGGAGAGCCACGCTTCACCCTCAGGCCATTCGTTGAGACTAAAGCATGAGGTGGGGCATATGGAGATCCATTTAATACATCTGGCACCCAAGTTCAACTTGGCGAGGACATCCAACAGATAAGGCCACTCTTCGACTTTGCTGTTGTATAAGACTTAGGAGTCTAAGATGATGTCTTGCTATAGTGACAGGTGTGTTGCTATAGTAACCTGTCTCCTCCCACCAGACGTCTCTCTGTCAGCGTGTTGCTATAATAACCTGTCTCCTCCCACCAGGCGTCTCTCTGCTGAGGTCTCTCTGTCAGAAGAGTGTCCACCTGGGAACCAGCGACCCCGCCCACATGGTGAGCAACAAGCAATAAGGAATGAGAAGGAGTCAGTCAACCTGTACATCACTCACTGGGTGTGTGTGTGTGTGTGTGTGTGTGTGTGTGTGTGTGTGTGTGTGTGTGTGTGTAGTGGTCCAAATGTAGTTATGTTTCTAGGTTTGAAACCAAGAGAGCCGACCTCAGCTGTTCCAGGTAACATCCCCAGCCCTTCACAATAAGAGCCACACGTCTCATCAGCCCTTCACAATAAGAGCCACACGTCTCATCAGCCCTTCACAATAAGAGTTTTTTTCTCCGCAGCGTGGCCATCAGCTGGCAGCGCCGCATCCACTCTGAGGACGAGGAGGACCAAGAGGACGGTGCTGATGAAGATGTTCTGGACAGAGAGGTCCACTCCATCTCCTCCAGCTTCCTCCAGATCAACTCCCCCAGCCCTGGCTCCACCCCCACCCCCACTCTCAGCCCTGTCCCGTAACCCACAGCCACGCATCTAGTTTACGACCCTAAACCTGACCCCTACCAAAACACCACCCACATCACTTAGCCTCTAACCCTGACCCCTACCAAAACACCACCCACATCCTTAGCCTCTAACCCTGACCCCTACCAAAACGCCACCCACATCCTTAGCCTCTAACCCTGACCCCTACCAAAACGCCACCCACATCCTTAGCCTCTAACCCTGACCCCTACCAAAACACCACCCACATCCTTAGCCCCGCCTACACCCATCTCCTGCTCCATTGGCGCCAGTAGGGCGTCAGAGAGCTGAGACCCGGTCCTGGTCCAGGACAGTCTTGGTCCAGGACTCTTTAAATCTGGACCAGTCTGAACATACAGCTTTCATGCTGCCGCAATGTTTGGACCAACAAGTGACTCTCAGCGTGTTGGCTCATCTGTGGATATTCTTAATATGGATTTCAAATCAAATGCTTTAGTGTGAACCTGGGTTATTGTTAATCTGGTTTATATTAAATCTGGGTTATGTTAATCTTAGGGTTTACTGTTAATCTGGGATTCAAATGAATATGGGACCTGGGGTTAAAGTCAATCTGGAGTTATAGATAATCTGAGATTAAAGGAGTTGTTAAACTGATGATGGGGTCTAGCTAGAGACCAGCCAACACCCCACCTGGTGAAGGTCTAGGGAGGAGAAGCAGGCCTCAAAAGGAACACATGGGGGTGTGTAACTTTCTCCACTAACAGACAATATGAGACCTTGAAGCAGTGTTTTCCCTGTGGTTATCATGAACATCATGCCACAGTTGAACACCAACTACCTTCAAGCTACAGAAGAGCTGCTGTCAATCTCAAAGATGTGAAATATCCTCTCATGTTTTTCTTCAGAAATGAAAAGATGAAACATGTAAGAAGCTCTCCTGTCTCGGACACGGAGGCTCAGGTCTTCATGGGACCTCAGGAATGCTGGTGCTACTATAGGGAAAACAAGCAGCCTTGGTATGAATCCATGTTCACATGGAAGGGAGCAGTGAAGTATGGGTCTAGGGGGCTAGGGTCTAGGGTCCTAGGCTAACTGCTGGATTTGAAGTGTATTTTATATTATTATTAACATTATCAATATAAATACAAACATAAATAACAAGACTTGGTCAATGTTGAAGAATATTGCCGTGTCAAACGGAAAATGTTTATATCTTGACAAAATGCTCAGGTTTGATATTAAAGTTGATGGATGAACCACATATTGGTCTGCATGTTTTCATTGATAAACATAAAACACACATAGACCCTGGCCATATTTAAGAAGTTCATGCATTTATTGCTGTCCCATGACATAAGTGGGATAATGTATAGAACGCCGGTCATTATCGGGAAATAAGCCCCGATAAGCTGTGTCCTTTGGACCCTTCAAACGTATGTAAAAATACCGGGTATCATATGTAGGTCTTTCACACATGCACCGAGAGTCAGACAGTTTCTGATAACCCCCGGTCGAGCTGAATGTGAATGAAAATATCAGAATCCTTCTGGAGTTGAACCTACCGGGCCCCTAGAATAAAGTCTGGAGTTTAACCTACCAGGCCCCTAGTGTAAAGTCTGGAGTTTAACCTACCAGGCCCCTAGAATAAAGTCTGGAGTTTAACCTACCAGGCCCCTAGTGTAAAGTCTGGAGTTTAACCTACCAGGCCCCTCGTGTAAAGTCTGGAGAGCCGGAGAATTCACAATGAGCAAGTGGGCGTGTTGCTGAGGTGTTGATGACTGGAGCAAGGTCCATGCCACACTCCCCCTAGATGACTTCTATTGGGCTCCTCCAAACAAAGGACTTAGGGTTGTTGGTTGAAAATGATGCATGGTTTGTTGATAATGATGCATGGCCTGGTGATCCATGTTGCCAGAAAAACTCTGACACACTCACACTTGCTGAGTGTGTGCGGTGATGGCTGTTTCAAACTGTGCACATGATTACTCAATGTGCAACAGCAGCTTCACCCAGCCCCAGAGTCCAATCAGACCCTACCAGGTGAGGCTGCTGAAACCAGCCGTCATCCCCACACTCTCACATAATGAACACGGCTGATCATCTTATCTCATCATATATATACCGTATATATGTGTTGAATGTGTGAAAGGTTAACTCCTGATCATCTCTGGACCTGATTCTCCGGAGTTCATCCAGAGTCTGGAAGGCCTTTTAGATTGTGAACTCCAGTGGATGTTAGCCTCCATTTATGTTGTGCACCTGAGGCTTATACTGTAAATTATTCCAGATGCCCAATTTACCTGCAGACCCATGGTCTATATTATTCAGAGGGGCCAGTGTTTGGGGGCCAATCGGGATGTTTGATCTGGGGCCCAGGGATCCTAACACAGGCCATGGCCTGGTGGTCTATTTATGGACCGTGGAAGCGAAGATATTCTAGAAGTTTGACACGTCAAAGAACAAGCTATTAATACCACAGCTAGCTTCAAACTGCTAGCTACAGCTAGCTGGGTATGCAGAGTATTTGTCAGTGCGTACGTGTGGTGTGTGTGTGAATGTCAATATGTACATTAAATAACTTAAAGGCATAGAGTGAGTTCCCCTCTCTGTGTGAATACTTAAGCTCTCTCTCTCTCTCTCTCTCTCTCTCTCTCTCTCTCTCTCTCTCTACTTTAGCACTCTCTCTCTCTGTGGATACTCTCTACTTTTAGCACTGGACCTTGCTTAGACTCTCAGTGGTGTTTTGACCACGGTTGTAAAACAACCCCCACAGTCCAGGACTGAGGATCTCTCTCTGTCCGTCTGCCCACCCGGCCTCCAGAGGACCCCAGCCCCCCCGCTATCCTGCTCCTCTCTGCCCAGCCATGGAGCCCTCTGCTGAGGTAAGACCCAGGTACACTGCCCTTGTGGGAGAGAGTTGTGTGTGTGTTTGTACGTGAAAGAGTGTTCAGACCAAAGGGTTTAGCGATCGACTAAAGGAGACAAACCCAAAACATCTCAGAGATTCTGAACCAAAACATTGAGCAGAATCTTCACCTTAAACCTGGAGCCCTGCCGGGATACATACACCTGTACCAGGACACACTTGTACCAGGGACCTGTACCAGGACACACCTGTACCAGGGACCTATACCAGGACACACTTGTACCAGGACACACTTGTACCAGGACACACCTGTACCAGGAAACACTTGTACCAGGGACCTGTACCAGGACACACCTGTGCCAGAATACACCTGTACCAGGACACACCTGTACCAGGGACCTGTACAAGGATACACCTGTACCAGGGACCTGTATCGACTAAAGGAGACAAACCCAAAACATCTCAGAGATTCTGAACCAAAACATTGAGCAGAATCTTCACCTTAAACCTGGAGCCCTGCCGGGATACATACACCTGTACCAGGACACACTTGTACCAGGGACCTGTACCAGGACACACCTGTACCAGGGACCTATACCAGGACACACTTGTACCAGGACACACTTGTACCAGAACACACTTGTACCAGGACACACCTGTACCAGGAAACACTTGTACCAGGGACCTGTACCAGGACACACCTGTGCCAGAATACACCTGTACCAGGACACACCTGTACCAGGGACCTGTACAAGGATACACCTGTACCAGGGACCTGTATCAGGATACACCTGTACCAGGACACACCTGTACCAGGGACCTGTATCAGGATATACTTGTACCAGGACACACCTGTACCAGGAAACACTTGTACCAGGGACCTGTACCAGAATACACCTGTACCAGGACACACCTGTACCAGGGACCTGTACAAGGATACACCTGTACCAGGGACCTGTATCAGGATACACCTGTACCAGGACACACCTGTACCAGGACCCACCTGTAACAGGACACACCTGTACCAGGACACAACTGGGGATAATAATATATTTTTAATGTTTATTTGTCTTTTCTCATACAGTATATGTATTTTCTTGAAATTTTGAATTTAAAATATTTACTAAAAAATATTTAATATTTACTGTAGCTACTAAAAATGAATGAATTCAGAAACTCCTCTGGTACTTATTAGTCCTGTCCAGTGACGTCTTAGTGACGTCGTCACGGTGACGGTGGGCGCCGACAGTGGATTGTAAACGTGTTTGTTTAAGCTTTAAAAAAACCTAGGCCCATATCGGCCTCTACCTCAGTCTGTCTGTCTGTCTGTTACTCTGTCTCACTGTCATTCTGTCTGTCCTTCTTCCAGGTTCCCTTATTCGAGGTAGGGGATGCAGGCCCCAGTTTGAACAACTCAGGTAAAGTGTGTGTGTTTGTGTGTGTGTGTGTGTGTGTGTGTGTGTGTGTGTGTGTGTGTGTGTGTATTATACCGTAATTCCGTGAATATAGACCACAGCCTATGTACAAATATTTCTGACAAATGACATGCGTCAAGGTGTCTGACCAATATGTTATTATGTTTTGCATTCTTTACAAATTCAAAAGTTAACCACCAACATCCACATGATAATGATAAACATCAACATCCACATGATAATGATAAACACCAACATCCACATGATAATGATAAACATCAACATCCACATGGTAATGATAAACACCAACATCCACATGATAATGATAAACATCAACATCCAGGTGATAATGATAAACATCAACATCCAGGTGATAATGATAAACATCAACATCCAGGTGATAATGATAAACATCAACATCCATATGATAATGATAAACTTCAACATCCTCTGATAATGATAAATATCAACATCCAGGTGATAATGATAAATATCAACATCCAGGTGATAATGATAAACAACAACATGATAATGATGAACATCAACATCCACATGATAAACATCAACATCCATGTGATAAATAGTTAACATCAACATCCACATGGTAAACATCAACATCCACATGGTAAACATCAACATCCACGTGATAAATCTATCATAACTGGTCTAGTATCTAAATGTCTAGTGTGCATGTTATCCTTTGACACCATCCTGTCAATCGCAAAAATCCTTTGATGTAAACATCCCAGAATGTCAAAGGCTTTTCAGGGACACATGGACTTGTCGTGGTTCAGCTTTTCAATGCAAAACACTTCGAAGTTCAAATCAAAGAGTTTCTTTGTGAGTTTTTGGATCTGATGTTCTCTAAATGGGGGTTTGTTACTGCAGTTGCTGCTCGGGTGTAGCCTGTGTACAGGTCTGTTTCTGCAAGCCTTAGGTGTTATCAAGGGCGTCTTAAGTATGATTGTGGTCTTATGAGTGTAACTAGTTATAATTAAACCCATAGCTATAATTTGGAAACCCCAGTCAATAATGTGACAAATTTCTGAGCGCATAATATAATAACATAAGGCCTATAATGTTACAACGTATAACATTTTGGTTCACCTATTACGTTATGAAGCAAGCATAATAATTTACTCCTTACATTATGAAGCAAGCATAATCATTTTCTCCTTATAAGCCGTTTTCACACATTTCACACATATCATGAGATTCAACCCTGAAGGTGATTCACACTTGATGCTTTATATACAGACATCGATGTTGTTCAGACATCAGTAGAATCAACGGGAGGTTTAGGGGGGTGGGCTTGCAAGGGGCTGGATATGACGTTGGGTCTAAGTTTGCAAGAGGTGGGATAAGTGCGGCCTCTGTCACTGTAGTTTGTTTTGGTTTGACCACAGACAAAATGGAGGCAGAACGGGCAGAACTCACGATAATCTTAAATGTTGCTAAAATGATGCATCATATATTCCGTTGCATCCACAAAATCCGAAGCATCGGTCGATGAAAGATTGGAGCATGAGTTAGACAAATAGGAGAAACAACGAAGAAAAAGGCATCGCGAATTACTGCGTTACCGGAGAAAGAGAGCATATATTTTTGCTTCATTTCACATCTAACAAACACTGGGACAAATGTAGTTGATTTCTGTGTTTAACTGAGAAAACAGGGAGTGGAAGGCCGGGACCCTATAATGGGACCCTATATTATTATTATTGACTGTTGTCAATAATAATAATAATAAAACATTTTCTATATATGTGTTCAGCTGTGAACTCATGTATTGTCATTTATTGTATGATGTGTACTTTTAGGGTTATGATAAGGCCTATCTTTTAGCATTCACCAAGAATGACTTGTTGGCAGTGCCAACATTTAAATATTTTTTAGCCATTCAGCGAACAACAGGCAACAGGCTGATTATCATTTAGGGTCCACTCAATGAGATGCAGACCGAAGCGTCATCAACACACCCACTCAAATGGTGTGAGAAATACAGACTTTCTACTCCTCATTCACATATAGGTAATTTACATTTCCTACGGACTTACACGATTTACATTTCCTACGGACTTACAGGACTTACACGATTGTGTGAAAGCAGCTAGTGTGTGAGCATTTGATTACATTATAAAATGATTCAATTTATGGGTTACAGGGGTAATTGTTCAATGGAAAGTGCATGCAAATCAATTATTCAATAGCTTTTACTGTTATTCTGGGATCAAAGTGCATTGACATTTTTTAAATGCATGGCAACTAATATTGGTTAGTTGGAAATAATAACAAAGAGCTTCTTCTGAAACTGAAAATTGTGTTCATTTACAGAAGCACCTTAGTGAAATAAACTAACAAGCTAACAGCTAAGGCAGCAGCCTACCTAACTATAGTGAAATAAAGCACAGGCTTGTGTGGGGGAGGGGGAGAGGGAGACGGGGGGGGTGTGAGGGCAAGATTGTGGATTGTACATTGGCTACCTGACGTGAGAGTTTAATATGTTTTTTTATTTAGATTTTTAACCAGAAAAATACATCATTGAGAATAAAAATCTATTTTTCAAGTCAATTCACCATACTGTGTTATTGACATGTTTTCGTTCTATGTTATAGGGACGCTGTCTCTTTAAGATCGTGCGACTTGTTTGTTGATATGCTGGTCGGTGCAATGTTTCAATTTAACGTTTTTTATATGATAAAATAAACGACATGCCGTTGCGTTGTCGACGTCAGAAATTGTCTCTTCACTTCTTTTATCTTCTTTTATCACAAAGACAGAAGTCTGACCTGGGAGAGTGTGTCGACGGTGGGGCCGGGGGGGGATATCAATATCGCAAGACATTGCGGGATGGAGGTGAGTAATATTTAAAAATAAAGTTTAGCCAAAAAGTGTAGTCTATAGATACAACGTCTCAGCTGGGAGAGGGGCCGTTATCTTGATCCTGCCATTGTCACGCAACCTCTGTGTCTGCGGGAGTGTGCGCGTGTGGCATATGTGTGCGTGTGTGTGTGTGTGTGTGTGAGCTGCGGGCTGCTTGGCACATGCGCACTTGACCAAGTGTGGAGGAGCAACTTGTCCGACAGGCCTGCTGTTGTATAGAAGTAATATTACGTAATTTTTGTACATAATCTAATAAATACCGTAATTTCCCGCATATAAGCCACATCATGGATAAACCAGTGCATTATAAAAAAACTGAATTGCATAAGCCGCACCCATATATAGGCCGCACTAGTTTCAAATGGGCTAATTATATAATGAATAGGCATATAAAACCCTTCAGCTAAGTGGTCACTGCAAATTGATGTTAAACTTGAACTTGCTTTTTCCCCTTAACGTTAAGGCTCATTTATGCGCTACGTTAGATATGCATACGGATACGACAGAGCTTTCTGTCCGTACTCTGCAATCGTGGCAATCGTGGGGGCAGTGTCGGGCATTGTACATAAAAAACTTCTGTGAATAGCATACACAAAGAAACATGGTGACGTTCAATGTCAACTTCTGTCATCGGTAAAACCAATGACTTGAATTCTCTGGATGTTTTTAGTGGTCTCACTGACCACCGCCGTCTACTACGCTGCCTGCGTTTTGCCTCCTTCTCAACAGATGCAGGATCTTTATTTCCCCCATCGTCACCATGTTTGTTGTACTTTATTGGAGTAACTTTAGAATCTGAACAACGCCCTCTAGAGGATGTTTTGCTCAACATCCATTCCAACGTAAAGGACGCATGAAAGTATGAGGGCAGTGACGGTTAGAACGTTGATAACGTACGCCTCTATTTACGCACGAAATGGGAGCATAATAACTGTGGCAGTTTCCCAAATGTGAAGGCTGCAGCCTTGCTAGAACACTTCCTTGCGAGTCGTGTCCTATGGAGATGAGGCTAGAGTGCTGCCTAGCGTTGCAGTGTTCAGAGTTTGGAACGACTTGCTAGTGTGGATTTGTTCCGCTTCCGCTTTTTAATACTGGTCCAGTGGTAAATATTGTGACGACCCCCTGCTCCCCCCTTTTGGGTCATAGCTGCCACTACAAGGTTCATAGCGACCTGATTGACCACACCTGGGTGGTGGCTTATATAAGCAGGGTTCCACTCTACTTCAGGGGGCACCCCTTTGGTTGATGCAGGCACGCTGCTGCTTGGTTTGGTCACATGTGTACTTTGCCCCTGTCTCTGCTTGTACCTTTCAGGTAATCTAAATCCCCCCCTAGACATTTGTTTCCACTTGGCTTTTTGTGAAACTGTTTAAATTGAGTGTTTAGCTAAGCTAAATATTGGTGAGAAATGGGGGGGGGGGGGGGGTCATCCCTATGTTCCCCGGGTCTTATGTTCCCCGCTTTGTATGTGACCGGGGAGCGAATGTGTTTTTCGTAGGTGGATTCCAGAAGAATCATGAATATTAGGGTTATGGTTAGGTTTAGGATTAGGAGTCAGCGTGTGAGTTTGCCTGACAGGCTGCCTGTCCAATCCTAGCGCTTGAGGCAGGACTTTTTCCGGATTCTGCCTACGAAAAACACAGTCGTGACCGGGGAACATAGGTACACTCCCGGCTATTGGTAGATGTGTCTTCTTGGTTCTGCTTGTTAGCCTACCAGTTCATCTGTGTGTTGCACTGCCTTGTGTATCACGTTGTAGCCTATTCTCCCATTGTGTGTGAAAGAGCACTAGGAGCCTGTTATCTTGGTGCCTCAAATTTGGATTGTTTCTTTTGTAGCCGCTTTGTAGTTCTTTGCTGCTAAAGGTAGCCTAGCTTGTGTTACTTTAGCGCCTATTGGGAATAGGTAGCTTAGCACATAGCTATTTTTGTGAATGGTGTTTAGCATCTTGGCTTGTTTGAGTGAGTTTGTTGCTCACTGACTTTAGAATGGAAGCTTTTATTGTTAGTCCTTCTGAAGAGTTGTCTGGCCTAACCAAATCGTAACTCTGTACTGTGGCTACGCACTATGACTTGGTGAAAACGGCGCAACATAAGAGACCTTGTTCTTCACTGTAAAAAGCCAGTTAGAAATGAAAGGAGTGTTGGACACTGATTCTCCGGTTGACACTGATGAGCTGCAGCTTGAAAAGCTGAAGTCTGCGGAGGTTCGGGCTCTTGGGGAGAAAGAGCTGTAGCAAAGGAGGGCTTTAGAGTTCCGTAGACTCGAGCACGAGCTTGACTTAAAGCAAATGGAGTTTCATGAGCGTGAGCGAGACCAGAGCATGCTTTGTAAATGAAGAAGCTGGAACTGGAGTTAAATCGACTGCCGCCTCAACCCTCTCCTGTCCGTCCGCCTGTGCCTGGTTCTGACGTGTGTAAAAATATACATCTTGTTCCACCCTTCTCCCAGAAGGAGGTGGATAGATATTTCACCCATTTCGAAAGGGTAGCAACCACCCTTAATCGGCCCAAAGAGGTGTGGCCATTGTTGCTCCAGTGTGTGTTTACTGGGAAGGCCCAGGAGGTGTCCGCTCTAAGTCTGGACCAAGCTGCTCAGTATGATGTCGTTAAAGACAGCATACTGCATGCCTACGAGCTGGTCCCTGAGGGTTATCACCAGAAGTTCAGGAGTGCTAAGAAGCTAGAACAGCATACTTTTGTTGAGTTTGCATGTGAGAAAGAACGCCTGTTTGATAGGTGGTGCAGTGCACAGAAGGTTCAAAGCAGGGAAGACCTAAGACAACTTGTTCTCTTGGAGGACTTCAAGAACTGTCTCCCTGAAGCTGTCGCTGTGTACCAAACTTATC
The DNA here is from genome assembly GCF_964030765.1 of Micromesistius poutassou. Taxonomy (NCBI): domain Eukaryota; kingdom Metazoa; phylum Chordata; class Actinopteri; order Gadiformes; family Gadidae; genus Micromesistius; species Micromesistius poutassou. The sequence continues at coordinate 13,390,920 of NC_140284.1, read as the reverse complement.
TTGCGGATAAGTTTGTGCTTACGCATAAACGTGTTATACTAATGGCTATAGCCATTCTCCTGCTAACAGAGCAGAGGTCACTTGCAACTATTGTAAGAAGGTAGGCCATATGAAATATGACTGTATGGACCTTCGTAAGAGGAAAGGGAAGGCCAAGGGTTTTGGCCTGGTGTCTTCTTGGAGAAGTGCCCCATCTTCTTGGCATGATACCTTGAGTGTTTGGCCTGAGGTTGCTACTGACGTGGATAAATGTGACGTTGATGCAGATTACATTCCCTTTGTCACCAAAGGCTCTGTGTCTTTGCCTGATGGGAATTGTAGTGTGCCAGTACAAATACTGAGAGACACTGGGGCAGCTCAGTCATTTATGCTGTAATATTTTAATTGTTGTTATTGTTAGTTTGTTTAAACACCATCAATGCATGCAAAATATAGCCTATCATTACGTTGCAAAAACGTTTGAAAAAAATCGCACAGGTCTTTAAGCGTAATTTTTTGTATTTACATGATTCATCTATAAAAAGCAATATGGCACAAAATATTTGTGAAAACGTTCAAATAACTTGTGTAAAGCAATGTGTATTGCTTTCAATCCACAATTTTTAAATACCCCGCGCAGCGTGTGAACGCAAAGAATTGTGGGGATTTTGGCTAGTTGAGGATCCAGCAAGCATCCTTGAAAAATCTCGGAATTCTCAAAAACACAGGACGCGAAAAGGGCGCGAATTTCCGAGTATTCTCAACATTGAAGGAAGGAGAAAGTTGTGGAATTTACGGCCTGAGCTGGGAGTAGAGACATGTCGTGTGAGAGAAAGTGGGTTGCAAACAAACTGTATGGTGAGTGTAACAATGGAAGATATGTCAGATGGTGAGGGGTGGACAGATATGGAGACTACTCAAGCTAAAGGAGGTAGTGAAGGAGAGAGCAGTCCGAGGCAATCTGTTAAAAATAAGAAAATTATAACCAATGGGAGCAGTAGTGAGGAGGAAAAGGAGGAATGGAAAGTAATTATCACACTTAGCGATGATAAGGGACATTTTCATCCAGTTCAGGGGCCTCATGTACAAAGCTTGCTTACGCACAAAAAAGCTGCTTATGCAACTTCTCATGCAAATGTTCGGATGTACAAAGACTGACTTGACGTGAGAAAGTGCGGTTTTCCATGCAAACTAAATGCCTGGCTTACGCACATTTCTGCTGCATTTTGTCAGTTTGTGGCACATAGAGGCAAATCAGTGCAACAAAACACACATCACATACACATAGCATAGCATCATAAGGCATTTGAAAAAGGACACGTAGAGAGTCCATCACAAGTCCATGATGTAGTCATTGAGATGAGATGGCAGGCGGCGCGGCCTGGCGCAACGCCTGGGTGAGGAGGGCGCACTGCCAGGGTCAGCACATGACGCCCCTGGGGCCTCCAGCAAATCAAACGACGGGGCAGTCGAGTCAGTGGGTTGACACACCGGCACAAGGCAGGACCCAACGGGGCCTGTAGGGGTGGGCACCGATGCTATTTCAGGGGGAATAGCAGGCGGCAGGGGCGGTACCACCTGGGGCGTAGTCGGGGACCTAGGTCGTCATCAGATGCATCATCGTAGCTGGTGGAACGGTTGGCATCAGGGCAGGTGACAGGGACTCTGTAACAGTCCGTTGACTTGACTCGATAGGTGAAGTCTCTAAGTTGTGAACCTGTAAACTTGCGCAGACCACACCAGAGACCCTCAACAGAAACGACGAGATATCGGTCGCGGCTGCATGATTTGTTGCGGTCCACATGTAGGTAGACAAGATCGCCAACCTCGATCGAAGAAGGGACTAAGGTCTTCCCATGAGGGCCTTCGATTTCTCACTGTAGGCGTGGTTCCTCTCCCATCGCGCTGTAGGCGTATAAGCTCCTCATCAGCTCGGGGCAGCTCAGTGCAGGTGAACTGGTCTCTCTGTGTCCACATTTCCCGGGCAGACAGGCCACGTGAACGGAGTCTGGAGTTCAAGCAAGCAGTCGTTACGGCCAAGAGTCTCGCTGATATGGGGCTACCACGTGGCTGCTGCCGGAGCAGTTCCTCCTCCAACTCCTGCACTGCCTTTTCCATGACAGGGTTTTTATTGAGGTTCTTTGCTCGCCCCAGCTCTAGTGAAATTCTGTGCTGGGCAAGGAGTGAGTCAGAGACCAGAGCCTTAAAGGCAGGGGCTGGATCCATCCGGACCACAGCAAATGGACCATCTAGGGGTCGTAATTCCACACATAGCCTGATGAGTCCATCCCGCAGGGTCTGGCTATCCTCATCTTCGACGAGCATGTGCCACCGTAAAGGATGTCACACACTCGTACCACTAGCACTAATTGGCGTGCTCGTTTTATGACGTCAGTGGCAAAGGTGATGCCGACGGCAGCTGGAGGATCAGATGATGACTGTTCTACAATGACCTGGGGGGTGTGACGGAGAGCCACACAGGAATAACAGCCATCAGTAACTCGGCTGACGGCCTTGTCGAGTTCAAGGGCAAAAAAGTATCTACCAACTGTCTTTCTGAGCTGGATGCTGTGGGGTGACTAAGCTGTAAGTGCAAAGCAGTCACAAGGCCGTCCAGAACCTGTCTAGGGACAATTATGCACTCCTTTGATGGGGAGAGAGGCTCATCACGTTTCACGATGAGCACGGCATCACTGGCTATGGACACTGTTAAGGTATCTTTTGACGTCTTTGATGTTGGTCATTTTCTTAGATGGCCGTGTCCCTTGAGTGAGATGAGCATGGGTGCGATGCAGATCAGGGCATTCGGACTGCAGGGACCGCCATGCTGTTCTGCTCGTGAACGGAAGTCTTGCGCGACCAGCCAGGATATCGTCACTGGACAGCAGGCGCACGACTGAGTCCTGAGTTTGTTGTACAAAGCTGCACACTTGGCACGCCATGTCAGTGCAGTCAGGAGGGTAACGGCTGGCAGTCAGATGGGAGAATGGCAGCGCCAGCCACATGTCGGATTGATACTTGGAATCTGCTTGCCGTGGAGAGGAATGTAGATACACGGGGACTCGCAGAGAACTCACCCCTGAACAGCTTCTCATAGACTTGCACACATGGCTTGCTGTCGGTCAGGACACATGCCCTGTGTGATGACTGAATGATGTAGGGGCCAAAGTGTTTGACAGCCGCAGCAATGGCGAGAGCCTCTACCTCACAGGGCAGCCAGCAAGGGCAAGCTTGTTGTTGTGCATGATGTACAGGGTAGTGGCTATGCCAGGTCTCCTAACGGCGCCATCAGACACAATCCATAGCTGATCATCTGGGCGTGGCAGAGTGACTGAGCGGCTGGAGGAGAGGCACTTCTTCACCTTATTGAAGGCACAGTGTACGTCTTCAGTCCAAGTAATGTTCTCCTGTGACATCCACGTAGCATGGACACTCGATGGGGGCTTGGCTGAAGCCTACCCTGGGACCACACCTACCCCAGTACGTTTGTGGAGCGAGGGTTAATGACAGTCTTTGATGCCGAAAGGCGCAGGTTGCAGCGTCTCAGAGCATGTAGGACCGAGGACCAGTTATTGAACAACTCCTCTGGGGAGTCGCCACCACAATACAAATCGTCAGCAAGCTTTGCCACGACACCTGCTTGAAGCAGAGCACACAGCACACGGCACATGAGCTCTTCGAGAGCCGTCTCTGATCCAGGAATGCCCATAGCCGAGCGTGCACAGACACATACTCCTCGAAAGGGGGTGACAATGCCACAGTATTTCATGGATTTGTGTAGCAATCAGTTGCTATCAGGTGTCTCCACTGAGCAATTTGGCGTATGGTGCTGTCAACATCAGGCATTAGGGATGGCTGGGGTTTTGAATATCGGCCAACATCAGCAAAAACTGTCACCAGACGATAACCGCCACTCTGTTTTCTGACTAGGAAGGAAGGGTTGAGATATTCCACTGACACACCTACATCCTCTGGGCGTCGGAAGACCCCCAGACTCTCCTGCTCATCGAATTTCTGTTGCAACTCGGTTTGTCTCTGTTTGTCTCTGCCATACAAGGGTAAGCGACCTTTGCGTTGGGGTGGCTCAATTGGGCCCATGTTCACTTTGGATTCGAATGGGCCTACTGCGCCATTGTAGCCAGAGATAGCAGGGTTGAAAACCTCGTCATATTGGTCGAGTAAAGTATGAAACCTATCTTTAAAGCCGGGAGGGAGTAGGTTGGATCCACTTGGATGCCCCGGGAGTGTTGAACACCTGTAGTCAGCAATGGGAGGTGTCTGACCATGGGCGTGATGGGTAAGAGGCTGATGCTGGGTGTGGTGAGGTTTGGGATGCGGACCCTCCCTGCAATGCTGGATATCACTCCAGGGTGAGGCCAGGCATGTGACATTTCACACTTGTGTACACTGTGTGGATCCAGGCGGGGTTCCATGACATAGGCCGAATCGGAAGGAGCATCAGATGGGAGGCAGATCTCCACAAATTCGCCCGGCCAAATGGTGGTTGATGTGGGAGGGGCACGCAACACTATGGTGCGGCGGACAGTGTTCCTGGTGAGTTGAGTGTCAGCGGAGCCGTAGGGGAATGCTGTTCCATCGGCTAAGGTGACCAGTCTTTTGGCAGGACACACAGAAATGTCATTTGAAGACATAAAGGGGGTGCCTGCCAGTATGTCCACATCCAGGTTTTCAACTACCAGGCCATCAAAGTGGAATTTATTGGTGTCACGACTGGCTGGTCTCTCCTACCACCTTCATGGGAGAGGAACCGTTGGTCTGGTGGGCTGACTGGGAGCTCGGGGTCATGTGAGCACCAAGGCGGTGTGCCGCAGACAGTCTTATCATGTTGCACATAGCACCAGTGTCAAGGATAATGCATGCATGGTGGTGTTTGGAAAAAGTGTCGATGTATGGAGAGTGCCGAACTTGGACAGTGTGAGCAGTGTGGCGCTGGGTCGGCTCAGGGCACTCCTGAGGAAGTGGCTCATCAGGATACTCATAGCACACAAATGTGTCGTCAGGATCTTCGTCAAGCACAGAGACGATCTGTCTTGCCTTCAGCATGAATTTACGGTCCTGTTCGGGCATGTATTTGCATGTGCTGAGGAAGTGTGTGTTGCTCTGGCGGCCTGCTTGTTTGCAAAGAGGGCATGATTTCTCATGGGGGTTCATTCTCATCGCCATTCTAGCAGAAGCACCGAATGAGGGCTTGCATGGCAATGAGCTATTGTATGTTTGGTTAGTGGCAGCCGCACGCATGATTTTGGCATCGTCAGCTGTGCGAATTTCACTAAGGAGGGAGTCAAGAGCTTGGGAAATCTCTGGTTTGATAGAAGCCAATGTATGTGTGCGTAATTCAGTGCCGTATTGTTGTTTGATGAGTTTTGGTAAATCAGTATGAATTAAAAGTAGCCATGTCACAACTATAAAGTTCTCAAAGGATGGGGGCAGCTCTTCATCGTCAGCTAGAGTTTCGCCATGGTGAGTTAATACACAAGCTTTGAGAAGGCTATCCTCTGTAAAGGCCATAAGGAGCTGATATAAATCTTCAGGTCGCTCATCAGTTTCTAAGTGGATGTCCACAAAATCAATGAGCTGAGCACCAGTTGTCTGGAAACCGTAATGTAGTCAATGGCTTGCCCATATACTATCCATTGATGTGGAATTTCTGACAATGGTGTTACATGAAATCACAGGGCAATAGTTAGCAATCTGACCTAGCATCAGTTCTAAATGGCTCACTTTTTGCTGGGCAGTTCGCCTGCGAGCTTCAGGAATGGGCTTACCATCGTCTCGGAATCCTCTGAGAACGGCAGTTCTACTCTTCTTAGCCCATGTCGCCCCCTCGACGAGAAATGGAGCAAACAATGGATCCAAAGAGTGTGTACCGTAAGTTTTGCTTCCAGTTTTCAAAATAATTCAGAGTCTCGTGTTTGGATAGGCACCACTGTTTAGGTGCGCGGTTGTTAGCCGCCATTACGCAGATGGAGAGCGGATATCACACTACCTTCTCGGTTGATGACTCGTTCGTCAGAGTTGGAGATGGTTTAACTGTGAGGCTGGGTTTGGTGAATTTGCGCTGCCACCACACCAGTAGTTGCATCCAAATAAATGAGAATATAAAAGCATGCGCAAAATGTGGCTATAATCGATTCCCAAGATCTATCCTCTTGGAACTATGTATTTCTCCTAACGAGGGCACTACTGCAGGCCTATTTATACTAATTAGCATATTAAATGAGGGAGGAGACTGGGCGGAGAGTCAGGCTCGTGCATGTGCGCTCAATTTCACGTTAATTGAGATGTACAAAGAGAATCTGTGTGAAGTCGTGCTTACGCAAGGATTGATACATCCATATTTTCTTGTGAGCAGTAGCTTTCCAGATTTTGGCATCCGCAAAGTTTTAGTCAGAAATCCAAGTCTTAGTACATGAGGCCCCAGGTGACCAAAGCAATTGAAAAAGAAATTGGGAAAATTAAATTTGCAAAACTATTGACTAACAGAAGAATTCTTATTTCAGCAGAAAATAAGAAACAGCAGGAAATTATCTTGATGGTGGAATGATTAAGGCCCATGTGCAGGAATGGCAGCAAAGTTACGTGGGGTGTGTTAAGTGTGCCATTAGAAATGTCGATGGAAGAAGAGTTAAACAAAATAGCTTATCAGTGCTGCTTTTTGATAATTCTGAGATCCATATTGGTTGGTTAAACCAGTGGCGGAGCCAGAGGGGGGGCGGGGTGCCCCTGGCCACCCCTGGAACCTGATTGCCCCCCCCCCCCCCCCCCCCCGTCAACAATTCAATATGGACCCCCCTATAAAGCCTCGGGCACCCTCTGGCCACCCCTTGTATAAAAGTCTAGCTCCACCACTGGATTAAACTACAAAGTAAGGGAGTATTCCTCAACCTTTGAGGTGTTTCAAATGCCAGAGAATGGGACATACAGCTCAACAATGCAAATGGAGGCAGAGGTGTGCAAAATGTGGAGGGGAGCACGAGTATGGCAAATGCAATAAAGATGCTAAATTGAAATGCTGTAATTGTGGAGGCGAGCATAGTGCGGCCTTTGCTGGATGTGTGGAACAGGGAGGGGGGACCAACATATTCCGACATACCCCCACTCCGACATTGATGTCTAATTGTCGGAGAGGCTGCACTTTTTTTTTTTTTTAGATTTATTTTTTGCCTTTCTCAGCTTTATTATAGAGATGGACAGAGAGGAAAGTGTGGGAGACAGAGGGGAGGACATGCAGCAAACGACCCAGGCCGGATTCGAACCTGGGTCTCTGCGATCAGGACTCTATTACATGGTACGCGCCTTAGCCCAGTGCACCACCGGGGCGCCCCAAGGCTGCACTTTTTTTTCAAACGTCTCACCATTCTGACATGTGGTCATTAAAGCTCCCATGGCATGCTACTTGATGAATGCTTTTATATAGCTGTTAGTGGGCCCCTAATACAGAACTTGAAGTCATGAAATTCAGCCTTGGTGCAGAGTTACAGCCACTACGAGTCAGTCCCACAATGCGCTTTTCACAAACGTGCCATTTTTTAGAGGCGGGTCAAGGTGGAGGGTGGGGGTGTGGCCCTGAGCACCATGCGCTAGTGTTTACAGTGGATGTATCGCAATGGCGAGGCGCACACAGCTTTTGGCCGTGTTCTGTAAATATTCTAGAACACTCTGGGTGCTCCGTTGGGAGTCCTGGAGTTCTATAACTAAATAATATTATATTATACATAGATAGATATCAATATCATATAATATATTATCAGGGTTGCCAATTCTCAAGCATCTGCGTGACAGTCACGCTTTCAGCATAAATCTCACGCACATGCAACAAATGTCACGCCAAAAAAAACAGAAACTGTGGAACATGTATTGATGGAGTGTGAGAGATACACGGAGGAGAGAAAATAAGGTTGGCTGATAAATTGCAGAGAGCAGGAAGAGTGTGGAGTCTGGGTGGCATACTGGGAACAGCAGAGGGTGTTTCACTTGCACAGAAGGAAGCGATCGAGTACTTAAAGGAGACAGGATAATTTAAAATAATTTAGTATTTATATAGCCTAACCCCCCCCTTATTTATCCACTTATGTATTTATCTATTTATTTATTTCCTTTTTTTTCTTTTCTTGTAAAAAGACCATAGGAAAATACATAAATGCTGTTGTTACATACTCTGGTACAGTTGGTGGCGGTTGCACCAAGAAAGATATGGTTGTAACCCACCAATAAAGAAAAAGAAGAAGAAGAAGACACGCGTGCATTTTTGTGCAGGAGAACGGCGACATCAAATGCGCGTAACAGTGCATGTGCATGAATTTCCCGACACTTGCAAAATAGCCTACTGCAAGTGAAGGTGCATAGACAACAGACGGAGTCGGCTGTGTCTCTCAGTAACGTGTATTAACCGGCTGTGCACATGACAGAACCGGGACGTGTTGACAACACAAGTACATACAGATCCATGCCCCCCAGGGGGAGCTGTTGGCTGCAATAACATTAACCTACAACACCTACCTCAACCCTATTCTAGTATTCCCAGGTATTGGCCGCACCCATGCATAAGCCGCATAGCTTTTGGAATTTTGGAAAATTTGTCTATAAACCGCGGCTTATAGTCAGGAAATTATGGTATAGGTTCCCAGAAATTGTCTGCAACTCACTGGTCTACTGTGTTGTAATACTTGTTTATGTTTACTATAATGTGTATAAAGTAAATGCATGTTGATATTAATGTCCCCAGCTCCTCTGTCTGAGGCTGAGGACCGGCTGGTCTACAAGAACTTCATGAAGAGCCACTGCTGCTACGACGCCATCCCCACCAGCTCCAAACTGGTGGTGTTTGACACCACCCTGGAGGTACATTGTGTTGTTATCCCCACCAGCTCCAGACAGGTGGTGACACCACCCTGGAGGTACATTGTGTTATTGGGATTAGTAGGAATACAATGTGGATATCATCGTGTTCACAATATTTTCCTAAAGTACTTTATTACTGTGCCAATATCCACACTATCCGTACTCACTATACTTAGTTTGAGTACGTAGGGCATTCCGATTCAGATCGGGGCGAAATAAGTGTATTGAAAGGACCCGGATGGTGTACACAAAACGGTCAAGCTGCCAAGTGTGGATCGATGCACACTTTTCTTACTCAGTGGCAGCCATCTTAGCTACGTAGCCTGGCTCCGTCTAAGAGGCGAAGCCAGGCTGAACCAACGTTGGCGCATTTTCCATATAGCCTGCATTAATGGAGTCGTTTTGTAGCTTTTATAGCTGCTATGCGTAAAGAGTTCACCGTTCAAAGTGGGATGTTTATTGCGGGGGAGGAGCCGCGGAGGCAGTCGCGATTGTCATTTCCGGTTAGTGCACCACAGAGTATTGAATTTGGAACGACACTAACAGCTGAAAATCAGCTCAGTGAGTGCGGTTAGTGTACTACGTGTACTCATGGAAGTATGGATATTGGAACACAGCACTGGTCTCAAGACCACAGGCGTCCATCTTGATGTTGATAAAAGCATTTAAGTCTCTACCAGGTTTTAAGCCAGACCCTTTTCTGTAGTTATTGGCTCCTGGTTTAATCAAGTATAATAACACTAGCTATAACACTAGGTCCTAGCACACTGTGGGGGCCCCTAATAACACTAACTATAACACTAGGTCCTAGCACACTGTGGGGGCCCCTAATAACACTAACTATAACACTAGGTCTTAGCACACTGTGGGGGCCCCTAATAACACTAACTATAACACTAGGTCCTAGCACACTGTGGGGGCCCCTAATAACACTAACTATAAGATGATATATCAGGTGATATATTTATAAGGATGTGTATATAATGTATATAACATGTATATAATGTGTATATAACTTGTGTTTAAGGTGATATATGTCTATAATGTATATATGTGTATATATTATGTTTCAGGTGATATATTTGTAATGATGTGTGTATTTAATGTATATATAATGTATACATGTGTGTATATATATTGTGTTTCAGGTTATATATTTATAATGATGTGTATGTAATGTATTTATAATGTATATAATGTGTATATCGTGTATATATTAGGGCTGTCAAACTATTATTAACTACACATTTTTAATTTTCATACATAGTCTTGTCCCTAATCTTGTGTTGTATTTTAACTGATGCTGAATGTGGTTTATGAGAATTTGTATGTGAATGTTGATTGTGCTTATTTTATCATAGTGCTGCTTTCTTGACCAGGTTATTCTTGAAAAAGAGATGTTTAATCTCAATGAATTTTCTTACCTGGTTAAATAAAGGATTGATTGATTGATAGTACAATTGTAAACCAACAATTGCATCTGTGTAGTGTAGTTAAATTCAAATAAGTAGCACCACAGATTTGGGAATTGTAAACAGGCTGTCACTTACTGCAAGTGTAATTGAATGTAAAGTAAGTGAAACTAAATACAAAAATTTAATCTGATATGAATGTTGACATTCTTTGGACAAAACCTTTCAAAATCACAGCAAAAAATTTGCGTTAACGCGTTATTATCATGCTAACAGCCCTAGTATATTGTTTTGCAGGTGATTTTTACTGTGATTTTGAAAGGTTTTGTCCACAGAATGTCAACATTCATATCAGATTTCATTTTTGTTTTTAGTTCCACTTACTTTACATTCAATTACACTTGCAGTAAGTGACTGCCTGATTGCAATTGTTTAATCCCTGGTGCTACTTATTTGAATTTAACTACACTTGCAGTAATTGTTGGTTTACAATTGTACTGCCTTTTTACAATACCAAAATGGGTGGTGTTCCGTAAGTTTCATATTCAACCCAGTGAGTCAATAAAACTCCCTCAAGTTCACTCAGTCTCGTTTTTGCTTATTAAGTACATTTGGTATGAATGATAATGTGTCATTCCATTTGATAATCTCATTTTACTTCAATTGGGGTGGATTTAAAATATAATTCAAAAATGTGATTAATTGTGTTTACTCATCAATACTATGTGCTTAATCATGATTACAATTCTAATAGTTTGACAGCCCTAGTATATATATTGTGTTTCAGGTGATATATTTATAATGAAGTGTATATAATGTATTTATAATGTAGTGCTGTTAATTGATTAAATTTGTACAATTTGCTGTGATTAATAATGATTAATCACTTTTTTTTTTCTCACTAAGATTGAAGCTTTTAATAATGATTATTTCAATTAAAAATGATGGAATAGGGGTGCCCCGGTGGCGCACTGGGCTGAAGCGTGTACTATAGGCACAGTCCTGAAACGTAGAGACCCAGGATCGAATCCGGCCTGTGGGAATTTGCTGCATGTCCTCCTCTCTATAATAGAGCAGACAAAATGCAAAAAGAAATCTTTAAAAAAATGATGGCATTAATGTAGAATCAACATAAATTGCTCTGCAGCAATTCTGCCAGCACTCCTACGTCTATTTTCCAAAGACAACCTCTGGATATGACGCTCAGCATGATCAGAGGCAGAGCATGATCCCCTCTCTTCGGAAACTAGGCCACAGGGCAGTATTCCAGCATGATAACAACCCCAAACACACCTCCAAGACGACCAGTGATGGACTGGCTGAGCATGACTCCAGACCTAAACCCTATTGAGCCTCCTAAAATGGAAGGTGGAGGAGCGCAAGGTCTCTAACATCCATCAGCATCGTGATGTCGTCAAGGACGAGTGGAAGAGGATTCCAGTGGCGACCTGTGAAGCTCTGGTGAACTCCATGCCCAAGAGGGTTAAGGCAGTGCTGGAAAAGAATGGTGGTCACACTAAATATTGACACTTTGGGCCCAATTTGGACATTTTCACTTAGGGGTGTACTCACTTTTGGTTCCAGCGGTTTAGACCATTGATGGCTGTGTGTTGAGTTATTTTGAGGGGACAGTACATTTTAGACTACTTTACATTGTATCAAAGTGTAATTTCTTCAGTGTTGTCCCATGAATAGATTTAATAAAATACTTACAAAAATGTGAGGGGTGTGATCTTTTGTGAGATACTGTATATTGTGTTTCAGGTGATATATTTATGATGCATATATGTAATGTCTATATAATGTACATAATGTATAAATAATGTTTATTATGTGTGTATATATATTGAGTTTCAGGTGATGTATTTATAATGATGTGTGTATATAATGTATATATAATGAATGAATGTCTATATATATTGTGTTTCAGGTGATATATTTATGATGCATATATGTATATATGTCTATATAATGTACATAATGTATATAATGTGTATATATATTGTGTTTCAGGTGATGTATTTATAATGATGTGTATATAATGTATAAAATGTGTATATATATATTGTGTTTCAGGTGATGTATTTATAATGATGTTTATAAAACGGGTGGCTTAAATCAAGCGATCTGATTGCTTCCCAACTGTTGTATATTGAGCGTATACACACAGCTATGACTCCCGTTCAGTTTACAGAGTTCAGTATCACTCCGCGCCTAACTCTAACTGTTGTTTATTTATATATAAAAGCAATAGCATAGTCCACTGAAGCCTAAAAACATGTTGATTGCTGGAGAGGGTGGAAATGTTGTAAAGCAATAGGCACACCGCCGGCAATTTAGCCTTCTATCGAGTTCACTCGAACTCGATAGAAGGCCTCCGCCGCGCGTCGGGACGGACAACTCCCCTTAACTGTGGTACAATGACCGTATACCACAGCCTGTCGTGATCTATTGCTTAAGTATATAATGTATATAATGTGTATATATATTGTGTTTCAGGTGATGTATTTATAATGATGTGTATATAATGTATATAATTAAGCAATAGATCACGACAGGCTGTGGTATACGGTCATTATACCACAGTTAAGGGGTGTTGTCCGTCCCGACGCACAGCGGAGGGACGGCAACCCCCTATAAAAACTGTGGTTTTATAAAATGGTTACGTAAGTATGGCAAAATGAAAGTCATAGACACCCTCAATTTTGAAAAAGCTAGAAAGTCGGAAAAGCATTTTTTTTAACAAATACAAAAAAGTAGTCCCTCCTGACTGCCTGCAAAGTGTACGGCAGTTGCTATGCAACACACTGTAGCGTCCTTCAGAGAGAAGGCTAGGCTAAAGACGGTAGCTTGGTTCGCCGGCAATTTAGCCTACTATCGAGTTCACTCACCGTGTGCCTATTGCTTTACAACATTTCCACCCTCTCCATCAATCAACATGTTTTTTAGGCTTCACTGAACTATGCTATTGGTTTTATATATAAATAAACAACAATTCAAGTTAGGCGCGGAGTGATAATGAACTCTGTAAACTGAACGGGCGTCATAGCTGTGTGTAGCTGTGCTCAATATACAACAGTTGGGAATCAATCAGATCACTTGATTTAAGCCACCCGTTTTATAATGTGTATATATATTGTGTTTCAGGTGATGTATTTATAATGATGTGTATATAATGTGTATATATATTGTGTTTCAGGTGATGTATTTATAATGATGTGTATATAATGTGTATATATATTGTGTTTCAGGTGAAGAAAGCGTTCTTTGCTCTGGTTGCCAACGGCGTCCGCGCTGCTCCTCTCTGGGACAGCAAACTGCAGGTGTTTGTAGGTGAGCTGTCTGTCTGTCTGCCTGCCTGCCAGCTGTCTGTCTGTCTATAATAATTTGGTGTGTATGTGTGCATGTGTCCATAGGTATGCTGACCATCACAGACTTCATCAACATCCTGCAGCGTTACTACACATCTCCCCTGGTGAGTCGTCTCTATAGAACCGTCAAGATGAAGAACCAACACAACCAAATCATTAACAAATGTGTTAGTTAACATTAACTAACACGGTGCAGTTACTGTAGTGATGGTGATTACCATAGTGATTGTGGTTCCCTTACTGATGGTGGTGGTTACCATGGTGATGGTAGCTAGCATAGGGATGGTGGTGGTTACCGTGGTGAAGGTGGTAAGCGTAGTTATGGTGGTTACCATATTGATGATGGTTACCTTGGTGATGTTGGAAGTAACCATGGTGATGGTGATTAGCGTACTGATGGTGGTACCATGCTGATGGCAATTACCTTGGTGATGGTGGTTACCATGGTGATTGTGGAAGTAGTGACAGTGATGTTTACCATAGTGACGGTCGATACCATATTGATAGGGATGGTTGTTATTGTGATGATCCTTACCATAGTGATGGTGTTTACCATAGTAGTGATGGTGTTTACCATAGTGCTGGTGGTGGTTACTATAGTGATGGTGGTTACCATAGTGATGATGGTGGTTATTATAGTGATGGTGTTTACCATAGGCTGGTGGTGGTTACTATAGTGATGGTGGTTACCACAGTGATTGTAGTGGTTAATACAGTGATGGTGGTGGTAAACAGAGTGATGGTGGTGGTTACCATGGTGATGTTGGTGGTTACTATAGCGAAGGTGGTTACCATAGTGATAGTGGTGGTTACTATAGTGATGGTGGTGGTTATTATAGTGACGTGGTTACCATGGTGATAGTGGTGGTTAGCATGGTGGTGGTAACCAATGTGATTGTGGTGGTAAACAAAGTGATAATGGTAGTTACCATTGTGATAGTGTTGGTTACTATAGTGATGTTATAGTGATGGTGGTGGTGAACATAGTGATGTTGGTGGTTACCATAGTGATGGTGGTGGTTACCATAGTGATGGTGGTGATTACCATAGTGATAGTGTTGGTTACCATAGTGATGATTTGTTTTCCAGGTGCAAATCTACGAGCTGGAGAAACACAGGATTGAGACATGGAGAGGTCAGAAAATACTAAATACCCCCAGTTACTAGCTGCCTGTAACTAGTTCTAGTAACTAGGGGTGTAACGGTTCAGGTAAGTCACGGTTTGGGTCCCTACAGTGTTTTTAGTACTTGTTTGGGAGGTTCCATGTTTGCCGTGGTTTGTTGATTCACTGACCGCTGCTTGCCATTCTCTACTTATGTTCTCTACTGACGATCACTCAGCGCATCAAACATTGATCTATAGCCATCCTCCCTGTTACTCTGTGTATATAATAAAGTATAATAAGTCCTGCTAATATAAAGTATCAGTAATAACTAGCAATACCAGAGGTATTCACAGGCACCCACACACAACCTATCCCAGCAGACACCCTTTCAAGTGAATCACACACACTCACATTCAAGACACACACAGAATCAGGCCCAGTCAGTCATACAGATAGGACACAAACTATGTGCACATGTTAAGGGAGGGTCCCTCAATGTTCCTTCATGTTTCATGTTCCTGCCACCTACTTATGCAGACTTGCAATGGAAATGGAGCATTAGCGCTAAGCTTAGCATCTTTTGACATTGACAATGTTTACCCCCATGTGTTCAGAGGGTGGCCTCTATGTGTCCTCCATGTGTCCTCTATGTGCCTCTATGTGTCCTCTAGGTCAGTGGTTCTTAAACCTTTTGTCTGGTGACCCCACTTTCCCCAAACCCATTCTAAGTCCTCAAAATACCCCCTCAAACGTTAACAACTAAATCAAGCAAAAACTAGTAAGCAAAGTAATTTGTTTTATTTATTCCATATGAACAAGAACCGAGAAAACCAAACAATCACGATTAAACAAGTGTAGGCTGCCACTATATCAGATCAGAACTATGTGCGTGACGCACACACACACACACACACACACACACACACACACACACACACACACACACACACACACACACATACAGCATTAGGCCTACAACGTTACATTAATTATATTTATGGCGATAACAATAATAGTATTTTTTTATTTCCCTTTTCTGTTTTACTATCTTTAACAATTTTGTGCTTCGGCGTGCTTCCATGAACATAGCAAGTTAATTCTAGGACAAATGCTGCATACGGCGACACAGAGATTTTCCTCCACGGTGCTGAGCCGGCATCTGTATTTATTTTTTATATATACCAGGGACGAAAATGTCTTCTCGCACAGATAGGTCAACCCGAAAGGCGTTAGAATGTCCATGGCAGCCTTGGACAATCCGGGGTATTCCTGCGCTGCCAGAATTCATCCAGTGTTTTTGAGGAAAACAATGTCTGTATGGTTCAGTCACTGGATAGCTCAAGCAGCGCATCTTCAAGCTCAGATGACAGATCGTTTGAAGAGCAGCTGGTGAATGGTTGTCATCATAATTCTCCAAATTTTCCGTCGGAAAATATTGATGGAATTTTTCGAGGAGGCTTTGGAGATGAACGTTGATGGAGGCTTTCAATGAATTGACATTCACGTCATCCTCCTCCAAAAAGTCATGCAGCTCCGAAAACATCTCAAAATCCCCGCTCTCCGCACGGACTGCCCAACGCTGCAACATTTTTGTGAAAGCATTCACTTTGTCCGAGAGGGTCAGCATGTTAGTGTTGAGGCCTTGTAGTGACAGGTTGAGCGTATTTAATTTGTCGAATATGCATGACAAATAAGCAAGACGGGCTATCCATTCACACACACCTCGCTTCGCAACTCAGGCGTGTAAGGACCTTGCCCCGTGAAAGCCACCTAACTTCAGAATGGAAAAGAAGGGATTTGTGTGTAGACCACATTTCCTGACAGAGAAGGGTGAAGAGTCTGGTATTTAGTGGGCGAGATTAGATTTTTTTACCCAAAATTATTTTCCTTTGTTTCACCTGGCATAATAATAATTTCAGACTAAATAGACATTCAGACTGAATACAGAAAATAATTGCCGACCCCACGCTCTATGTGTCCTCTATGTGTCCTCTAGGTGTCCTCTATGTGTCCTCTATGTGTCCTCTATGTACAGTTTCTGCACATAGTTTTCTTCCTTCTGGAGCTGACTTGGGGTTGATAAATAATGTTTGTAAATTAGCAAATATTGAATTTGCCCATTTTGCTCATTTAATATTTTTACACAATAAATACCAATTCAGCCAATTGAAATTAGGCAAGTCCATAGATCATGCATATCCAAACTGATATCCAAACAAAAAATTACACTGTACAGCAAAATCTATCCCAATGGACCTTATGGGTCCAAGAGGCAAAAATGTTCAGCATGTTAAATAAGACATCTACAACAAGTTTCAGAATTTTTTATTTATCGAGGCAGAAATGCAGATCATTTAAACTTTGACCACGAATAATAGCGCTCCCTATGGGAATTTAGGCACCAATCTTTTTATAGACCTTCTTACTGGGGATATGTATATAAAGCTATCTATACATATCCCACGGTTAGGGTTAACCCTAACGCTAACCCTAACCCTACCTCAAATTTGAAAACCGTCCACCACAAGTCCACCACCGAGATATAGGCTTTACAAATCCAGAATATTAACACTTATACACTCTAACAGACACACACACACACACACACACACACACACACACACACTTGATAACACACACTGGATAATGTGTGCGAATCAGAATATATTGAATTTGCCATAACTCTGCCATCTTTTATACAGTCAAGTCCATAGATCATTGTAACTGCACCGGTCCAAAGGAATAATGGCCATGCTTCATTCTGATGTCATTGTCTTTATTCTGTGACATTTTTTAATTGTAATATTCCCTAGCGATACATTTTTACTGTAATACTCTCACATAGCCATATCCAGTAGCACCAAGCATAGTTTAGAGGTAATTTCCCCTCCTAATCGCCTGAGGGCAGCACTGAACACATTTGACAAAGTTATGAAACATTTACACTAGGGGCAGCAACGGACACACAGAGGAAGTGGGAAAACCATAGATGAAAGGGGGCGGGCTTTTAAAGCCACAGAACACGCCCACCTTTTACCTTCTTATTTAACTCGGACTCCGCCAGTTTAGATGCAGAATCTCTCAGCAGCGTATCCTGGATGCTAAGCTCTGAGACGCTCCGCGCGTGTTATTTACCATTCCTCTCCTTTTGTTTCATAGACGATAGACAATAGACCAATAACCTTAACCAAATAAAGTGAGTTAAAAGCGATCCTGTCTCGGCGGCCTTTCCTGGACCAAAATCCACAACAATTCCTCTCCTCGTACACCGTTTGACACTGTGAAAACTACAAAAAAGACAATAAACAATACTTAAATCCCACGCTTGACTACACAGAAATTGACTTCATCTTACAACTGTAATTAAACCAATTACCGTGTGCGCCTCTTGGACCATGAACAGAATTGTTGTTGCTGTATTGTACTCTGCCCATCGCTTCTGACCTGCGATCTACACTTCCTGTGTTAAAGGTCAGGTCCTGTGACCTACTATGTCACATGCATAATATGAACTTTTAAACATTTACCTTACATTAATTACATTAATTTCGCTAGCAATATATATTGTATCTATTTACAATAATTGTAATAATTAACTTATAACAGTTATGAATAACCAAACACACAAAATGTATATTCCTCCATGACAAGCCTCTGGGACAGTTCAATCATGCTCATCCAAACTGATTTGCACTTGAAGCTATTGTTCTGAGATTGAACGTTTTCCAAAATCCTCACTGTACAGCAAAATCTATCTTGACAAACATTATAGGTCCAAGAGGCATATATATTCAGCATGCAAAATAAGGCATGTACACCAAGTTTCAGAATTTTTTATCCATTGGGGTGGTCTTGCCATTTTTTTTTTCTTTGACCGTACATTATAGTGCTTTGTAGCTCACCAAACTTTTTTGAGTCCTGCTTACAGTGAATATGTATAGGCTATATCCCCCAAATTTGTGAGACCGGACGTGAGACAGCAGAGATATAGGCATTACCAATTACCAACCGCCAGTCACTAGTAGCTAGTTCATCTACATCGCTGCACCTTCATTTGATTTAAATGACCCATTATTTACTCTAAAGTTTATATTTTAGCCTGTCTATCTTACCTGTCTTACATATCTTACCTATCTTGCCTATCTACCTATCTTGTCTGTCTGTCTGTCTGTCTTACAGAGATCTATCTGCAGTACTCTGTCAACAGTCTGATCAGCATCTCCCCTGATGCCAGGTAAGACAGACAGACAGACAGGTAGAGAGATCAGCAAAGAGGCAGACTGACACCATGCTATCATTTCCTTGTTCTCTCAACCGTATTCCTTACTGTTATACTCCATACTGTATCCATACAACTCCATACAACATCTGCACATTTCATTGAAAACTATAGTTACTTACATATTTGAATACATATGCTCTACATATTTCACATGTTGTGTTCATATGGTTAATGTTAATATTTGTATAGCCTATATATATAATTATATATTTTTTACTATGTTTATTGTTATGCAATAAGGCCCTTTCTGATTCTCTGCAGTTTGTTTGAGGCCGTCTACTCTCTGCTGAAGCATAAGATCCACCGGCTGCCGGTCATTGACCCGCTGTCTGGCAACGTTCTACACATCCTCACCCACAAACGCATACTCAAGTTCCTTTACATCTTCGTAAGCCATCCGTCTCTTAGCATGACCAGGGAACTACCCCTCTCTATTAGTGTGACCAGAGAACTACCCCTCTCTATTAGTGTGACCAGGGAACTACGCCTCTCTATTAATGTGACCAGGGAACTACCCCTCTCTATTAGCGTGACCAGGGAACTACCCCTCTCTATTAGCGTGACCAGGGAACTACCCCTCTCTATTAGCATGACCAGGGAACTACCCCTCTCTATTAGCATGACCAGTAAAGACTCCTTAGGGCTGCTTCCTTAGCCCAAGTATCTCCTCTCTCCTCCGTCCTGAGGGCTCTCTGTTTCCTAAGGTGTCTCCTCTGTCCTGAGGGCTCTCTGTTTCCTAAGGTGTCTCCTCTCTACTGAGGTGTGGTCTTTCTCCTCTTTCCTCAGGGTTCTCTGCTTCCAAAGCCTCGGTTCCTCCAGAAGAGGATCCAGGAGGTGGCGATTGGGACATTTAAGGAAATCGCCACTGTGCTGATCTCGGCCACCGTCTACGATGCCCTGTCTGTGTTCGTAGAGCGACGGGTGTCTGCTCTACCAGTGGTCGACCAACAAGGTTCTCCTCCCTAGAGAAACCTCTGCTGTAGTACCATATTCTAGGGTCACTGTCGGCATATCAAATCATTTAGTTGAGATATATCTTGCAGTATTATTTTGGTAACTTGGTGGCGGTCGTTAGATGCACAGGATTGTTTATGCAGGTGACAGGAAGGGGAGCGATTCAGGTCCACCCGGGGCCTTGGTGGTGAGGGGCCCGGGCCTTGGTGGTGAGGGGGCCTTGGTGGTGAGGGGCCTTGGTGGTAAGGGCCTGGGGCCTTGGTGGTGAGGGGCCCGGGGCCTTGGTGGTGAGGGGCCCGGGGCCTTGGTGGTGAGGGGGCCCGGGGCATTGGTGGTGAGGGGCCCGGGGCCTTGGTGGTGAGGGGCCCGGGGCCTTGGTGGTGAGGGGCCCCGGGGCCTTGGTGGTGAGGGCCCCAGGGCCTTGGTGGTGAGGGGCCCGGGGCCTTGGTGGTGAGGGGGCCCGGGGCCTTGGTGGTGAGGGGCCTTGGTGGTGAGGGGGCCTTGGTGGTGAGGGGGCCCGGGGCCTTGGTGGTGAGGGGGCCCGAGGCCTTGGTGGTGAGGGGCCCGGGGCCTTGGTGGTGAGGGGGCCCGAGGCCTTGGTGGTGAGGGGCCCGGGGCCTTGGTGGTGAGGGCAGACTGCAGCCAATCACCCTCTCAGCAGAACGCATGGACTGTCCAAATGTCTTTAAATCAGCCGTAGGACTCGTTCAGTTCATTGGCTAAGCCAAGTCATTTGTGGAGTGGGGGCGGTTGGTGATCCAACCCTTCAGACAGAGGCCAGTTGAAAACATCCCAGTCAGTGCAGGCGAAAAACCCGCTGGTCCACTTCTTAAATGTCCTCACAACAGGTTTCCAGAGTTTTCATTTCTGCTTATCGGGGTGAAAGGCTAAACCAGCCATTACAACCTTCTTTGTTTTTTATAAAGGATGGAATAAGCTGAGCTTGGGTCCGGTGATAGGCCTCTTCAATCGATCGCTGAAGCGCCCTTAAAGTCCTGGATGAACTTTAGACTTCATCTTGACCTATGTGTCTTTAAGTACACCAGGTACACGGTTGTTGATGATTGATGATGTTGAAGTAACCCTACTTTTTGGTACCTTAAAGCTGATAAGAACAATTTGAGCCATGTCATTTTGGGTTATGTGTTATTGAGAGGTATTTGTTTTGTGAGGAGTTTCATAACCGTAGCTCAAAGTGATCAGGAGATATTCCTGGCCAAAGTGAGCATAAACTAACGGTTATACCAAAGGATTTTCACCGCAGTCTAAGAACCTAGATCCATTGGGAGTTTAGTTTTTTTCTCAAAATTAAAATGGCAGATAATCAATTCACACCATAATATAAATGACCAGAGATGTAGCAAAGTCTTGTAGGGTTCCCATCTTCTCTTACTCAAACATTTCAAGAATCAGCGATGTAACTTTCTACCTGTCTCTCTCTCACCAGGGAAAGTTGTGGCTCTGTACTCACGCTTTGATGTTATCGTAAGTGTCAATCTATACCATAGCTGGCTAGAATATAAGAATATGAAAGTATGTCTCTGTATTTATAATGAAACTAGCATGTATAACATGATGGTCTTTAGTGAAGCTAGGCTGAAGTAGTGGTGTCAATTGAAGCTAACACGTGTGTGGGTTCATCAGAATCTAGCCGCCCAGAAGAGCTACAACAACCTGAACATGAGCATGCAGGAGGCGCTGGCCAGCAGGTCCTGCTCCATGGAGGGGGTCCTCAAGTGTTACCCCTACGAGACCCTGCAGACCATCATAGACCGCATCGCTAAGGCTGAGGTATAGGACATGTATATGCACATATGTCAAAATATATATAGGATCATATATATGCACGTATATAAACATATACAACTATGAAATCCCAAAACTGTCTTAATTGTGTGAGAACTGTGTGTTTTTGTTTGTTTTGTGCTGCCCTCTTGGCCAGGTTTAGTAAGATCAAATAAAGAGTATTATAATGTGATTCAGGTGCATCGGCTGGTGCTGGTGGACAGTAAGGATGTGGTCCAAGGGATCGTGTCTCTGTCTGACCTCCTCCAGGCATTGATACTCAACCCTGCAGGTATCCATGCCTTCCACTCCTGTTTACCTGGTCACATTCAACACCTGTTCAGTTCTAAACACGTGTAGCTAATCTGCTATGAGCCCATTAAGTCACATTCAATGCTTTGAGGAATCTCTGATCTCTGATCTTCTATCATGTCCTCCATGATCAGGGTGCATTTCGTCTCAAAACAATGTGGGACAGCAAATTAGATCATAGACACTGGAGTCTTTTTGCATGTGTTGGTGGCCTATCTGGTTTGCTCTTGTCTTTTCTGTCCTCTAGTGGTAGTGGTTTATTCCCCATGTCTGGTGAGGTTTGTGTTCTTCCTGTTTTACAGACATATATGTTCCTTAGCTGAAGTGTGAAGTTGGAGACTAGCGTTAGGACCAAGAACCGTTTCTTGGTTGGTCTGGTAGTTGAAAACCTCCCATGACATGGGGGAAGAGAAGAGTGTGAAGAAGAAGCTGTCGTGGGCTGACCTGGATGTGTCTTTGAGCAAGGCATGAGTTGGCAGACTGGCGAAGGAAGGTGCTGACCTCAAGGGTGAAAAGCCAGCTCTCCATGAGCTCCAACACAGCATGCTGCAGGAGGTCTGCACTCCTGGTGTCTTAGGAAGCTGAGGATGAAGAACTGCTGCGCTGGTACCTCTACCATGACCTGGATGTCGTATTGCTGTCCTTGGCTGGGCTTGGTAAAAGATTAAGAAATATTGTTTTACTATAAAATTATCAATGTAATTTCACCAAAGAATCACCACTCACTCTAATAAACACGATCAATGCTGGATTTGTTGTTTGTGTTTTGCGTTCTCATACCTTAATATAGCATCTAAACTAGCAAAATCTGAAGTTAGCATGTATAGTTATTATACCTTCATGTAGCAGGAATAGCTTATTTATAACAAACATAATTAAAATAAAAATTATAATAATAAGCTTTATTTATATAGCCCTTTTCATATCATGAAATTCACCTTAAAATGCTTTACAAGAAAAACAACAAACATCAATAACATGTTTACTGATATAAAACAAGTATAAGACATATTTAATATATAAGATATAATAATAATATATAAGAACAATGGTGTCAAAATTTACAATTTTGAATTAACGAAAAGCAAGAGAATAAAAAAGAGTTTGGTTCCTTGTCTTTGTATTCCGACGTGCGTACGAGCAGAAATAGAGAGTGTTTTATGGGACCTTATGAAAGTCTGCACTAGACGACCTAATGTACACTTTGGAACAAAGATAAGCAATCACAGATATATGAATGCACTATCCATAAGCCTTATTAATAAGCAAACAAGGAGCCAGTGTGATGAGGCTCAACTGGTGTAATACGTTCTCTAGTTCTGGTTTTAACTTGTTTTACATGGTGCAGCTAAACATCTCATTAAACATTTAAGGGATAACATGTTATTCCTGCCGCTAGGACCTGGTTTGATGATGTCATCAGACCTGGTTTGAAGACGTCATCATACCTGGTTTGATGACGTTGTCAGACCTAGTTTGATGAGGTAGTTTACAGCTTTAGGTAATGTTATGTGGGGTAGTTTACAGCTGTAGATAATGTTATGTGGGGTAGTTTACAGCTTTAGGTAATGTTATGTGGGGTAGTTTACAGCTTTAGGTAATGTTATGTGGGGTCTTGAAATGCTCTTCGCTTTGCGTTTTCCACCACTCTGCTCTGGTTTGCTCGACTGTTGCGGCTGCGGTAGGCCAACCGTTTCCGGACTAAATCGACCTGGCAAAGAGAGGAAGAAACGGCATGCCACATCTGTTCCCGATCACCTAATAAATTGTGCTCTTAACCCACTACAATCACTCTTACGCTGCAAATCCACCCAAGTCACTGCAATCACACACACACTTCACATCTATACAGGCATTAGTTCGAAACAGAACCACAGTTTGAGCAATCAGAGAGGGGCTTGTTATGAAGAAAGATCTCTCCCCTCCCCTTGGTATTAAATGTGCTTAATTAATACATTTTTGATTTGATTAGCATTTCACAGACCCATACTATGGATAGGGTGTTTAGTATGGTCCACCACCGTCCTAAACAAATTCTGCTTCTCTCCCCATAAGAAGCAATCAGTGTTTAATTACGTTGATTTACCATTGAGCATTTCCTATTATAGGCTACTGTGTAAAATGCTGTTTAGAATTGACCAACACCACTTATATTTTAAAGTTTGTATCAAAAAAGAAAGACCGGTCATCATCTTGCCACCACAGAGGCAAATTAACCGTTTTGCTGTGCTCCTGTGTCATAAAACAAATTAACCCATTCTTAGTGATTGATGACGATACAAATGTTACGTTTTAAGCTTGTGCATGTTTCCTCATGTGAACGAATTTATGCTTCAAACTTGTGCATGTTGCAGAAAATGTGCAACAGTGCCCCCTGGGGTCACAGTTCACAGTGGATAACAGAATAAGGTTGAACACGGCTCGCACCTGCAGCCTGGCAGTGAGTCTGGGTCTGGTGGCTCACCTGGCAGTGAGTCTGGGTCTGGTGGCTCACCTGACGTATCTTACCTCGCAACAAATGTTTGTTTGCAGCAAAACTGCTGCTGGCGATGCGCAGAGCCAATCGAAGTCGGCTTTTTTGGTTCAACAATGTTATGCTCATTAGCCACTTAGTAGAAAATAAAAAAGTAAATAACTGGCCAACATGGCCAAAAATGCTAATTCAACAAGCACTGCTCTGACAACCAACTCAGAGAGAGAGAGAGAGAGAGAGAGAGAGAGAGAGAGAGAGAGAGTGAGGAAATTACACTCTCTCCCTCTCTCTTTGTTGAAACTATTTGGATAATGTAAGTACACACCCCAACTCAATATGTAACATGGGTGTAGTCGGTTTGAGATACTTTAATGCTGAAATGTTACATACATGCCTTAACCGTAGTGGCCAAACTGGCTTTTACCCTAAAATAGCGGCTATAGCAGTTATAGCTTATTTGAGAAGCAGGTAAAGTGCAGCTGGCTGTGAATTGCGCAGGCTCAGCTAAGATTCACTGAGCTGTATTTACCAGGGGTGGGACTGTATATCTAGCTACCTCTCACATCCTGTTCATGATCCTTATCAACACATGCAGCAGATGAAACCAGGCTATTGACTGAGGGATGTCCTCTGGTTTTATTTACACACTCGTCAGATGGTCAGATAGAGAATCAGAGAAATAATACACCAGACTAATTATGCATCATAATAATGTAATTAGTACTATTTACTTAGCATTCGTAGTATTACCATCGTTATATCATTAGTATTATTACTAGTTTGTAGAATGCAGCCAAAGTAATTACATTGCATAAACTTCACCTGGAGTCAGGCGACCTTCACAGGAAGTGGTCATAAAGACTCTGGACTCAAGCTGTTTGTTTAACGACCGGATCCTCTTGACAAACAGACTCACAGACAGACTGATGACCTGCTGTCTGTCAAGATAATCACCTATACTCCTAGAATACACCTGAGGTACTACTACTGAGGTACTACTGGAATACACCTGAGGTACTACTACTGAGGTACTACTAGAATACACCTCAGGTACTACTGGAATACACCTGAGGTATTTGTTCAACTGAAACACACACTTGAAAAAAGGCTGGTAAAACAAATTGATGTTCAGGCTGATTAAAACAGACCAGTACTCTGGTCATGAGGCCCCTGGGAGCCAGTCTAACAGACCAGTACTCTGGTCATGTCTGTGTCAGTGTATTGTGTAGAGTGCAGAGCTGTTAAGACATACAGCCAGAATTAGAAGGGTTGGACCCGTCCTAAAAACATAATGCTCTCGAAGAACAAACAGCCTCACCTCAACAACCAGAGGACAGAATGAAGATGTAAGGGCAGAGGCAGGCCATTCCTACTGGGACATTAAGACATTAAACTATGAGGCTGGGTGACACATCTCTCTATGGACTGAAGCACCATGTGTGTGTTCAGCTTGATCCTGGAGGATGAGGAAGAGGGAGGGGACACTGATGTGATGATTGATCCTGTCATCAAAATCACATGGCTTCTGTTCTAAGGAGGAGGAGAGGAAAGGAGAGGGGACAAGACAGAGGAGGAGAGAGAGCAGACAGAGAGGAAGAGAAGGAGAGGAGAGACAGAGAGTCCTGGGAGAACCTCCACTGTGACCTGCTTGCGTTCTGGCTTCTGGTGGTTTGGTTCTCATGGTGTACGACAGAAGGTTCTTTGTTCTTGTAGTTTAGGACAGAAGGTTGTGGTTATTGGTTCTCTGTTGGCTCTCCTTCTTGAGGTGTAGAGCAGAAGGTTCTGGTTCCTGACTGGGATTGTGTAGCAGAAGGTTCTTTCTGTTCTTCAGCTGAATGGACGCTACGGAGAGTCCTGCGACCCGCCGACGGTGAGCTACCAGAACACACACACACACACACACACACACACATAGGCACACCACTCACACACACAGGCACACACACACACACACACACACACACACACACACACACCACAGCCTCACACACACACCACTCAGAAACACACACACACACACACACACACACACACACACACACACACCACTCACACAGGCACACCACTCACACACACACACACACACACACACACACACACACAAGCACGCACGCAGGCAGGCAGGCACACAAACACACACACACACACACACACACACACACACACACACACACACACACACACACACACAGGCACACCACTCACAACAACACACACACACACACACACTGTATGGGTGAATAAATGAATACATAACATATATATAGTATATATATATAGTATATTGCAGTAGTAATGTGTCTGATGGGATGAGGGTGTTGTCATGACAACAGGAAGGCAAAGGGGATGTTTGGTCTGAAGGTGAAGAAGAAGAAGAAGGTGAACACTGGCCTGGTGCTGACCAATGAGGGGGCCTTTGGTGAGATATACTGCTATAGAGATATATGAATAGAGCTGTAGGGGAGATATACTGGGTATAGAGATATATGTATAGAGCTGTAGGGGAGATATACTGGGGGCTATAGAGATATATGTATAGAGCTGTAGGGGAGATATACTGCTATAGAGATATATGAATAGAGCTGTAGGGGAGATATACTGCTATAGAGATATATGTATGCTTTGTGTTTTTGATGAGTGTGTATGTGTGTGTAGATGTAGAAACGGCTTCAAGTTCTTCAGCTCCTCTGAAAGAGAGGAGGACAAAAGAGGAGGGGCCAGGCGTCACCCACACTCCTCCTCCCCCACGCCCGCCCCCCACTAAGAGGTGTGTGTGTGTTTGACTGTAGAATGTTTGATTCCTTCAAATGCTTTCACAAAATGTCAGCTCCTGATCCTCCTGTTACCTTTTCCCTAATCTTCTCCTCTCAACCTCCCCACGTCTCCTCTCTCCTTTCCTCTCCTCCTCTCCCCCTCTCCTCCCCACGTCTCCTCTCTCCTCCTCTCCCCCTCTCCTCCTCTCCCCCTCTCCTCCCCACGTCTCCTCTCTCCTCCTCTCATCCTCTCCTCCTCTCCTCCTCTCCTTCTCCCCCAGGTGTCCTCTGAACACTGAAATCCAGAAAGAAGACAGCAAGCCACAGAGCTTCCAGGTAAATCTTCCAGGTCCATGAATCCCATTAAACACGGTGTAATGGTGCGTTCCAGGAAACACGTAACTCGTTTTCAAAACCTTCTACCCATGAAAGTGCCCGTAACTCACTACCTGTGAACTTGTACCAGATCGATGTACTCCCAGTTACAACGTCACACACACGTAAACAACAATGGCGGCCTCTGTGGTATTATCTATAAAAACTAATAAATCGGTTGTTAGGACATGTTTTATGGTATGAACGTCCATATTAGTGGCATTTTTGCACACGGAACATATAACTTTGTTTTTCAAGATAATTGATTGGTCATCAGGCGGTGCTTTTACACAACTGCTCCGGTCACCATGGTGATACAGCGATGTTAAAACCACTTTCGTGTCCCAGCTAACCTAGGCTTTGAGTGCTCAAAGCCTAGTTTAGCTTGGACACGAATGTGGCATTGCTTACCCGCTAATCGAGTTTCGTAGTATAGCCCACAGAGCCGCAGAAGGGTTTGTTGTCGTGAATTGCCTGGATGTCATGGGTTGTGACTTTAAGTCGTAACTTATGGGCTGAAAAGTTTCCCTGGAACGCAGCATTAGACATGGTGATAGAAACGGTGTTCGACACAGTGTTAGACAGTGTTAGACACGATCAAGAGCGTCAGCAGCATTTTGAGTGTGGGGGGACATATTTTGGCAAAATTGGAAAATTTTGAAAGAAGCAGATGCAATTTCCAGCATTTTGGTAGCCTGGAAATCCAAACCCACATCTAGAAAGCTGTAGGGTCTGGCAACGAGTAATGAAAATGGCCTAACTCGAGGGGCGGCACCAATCATGCATTTGAAAATATCACTGCACGCAATTGGATAACACTACGACCAATCAGAAGAATACAAGGGGTGACGTATCCAGACCAGCGGAGCTAACCAATAGATAAGACTCTTGCCGTGTCCGGTCAGTAAAACAGCAACACTTTTGGCCCGCCTATATCAGATACACTGATGTGATTGGTTAAAGGTCCCATGACATGCCACCAGGTGTGGTGTGATTAGCCGTTACAAGCCATTTTGGAAATCCTTGTTATGTTAACCTTAACCTTATGACCTCATAAGCGGCAGAAAGTGGGCGTGTCCACCTAGATGTGTGCTGGATAGTCTACCAGCCTACCCAGTGGACTCTAGCAAAAGTTGCTAATCTATCTGTCACACATCTAGGTGGACACGCCCACCTGTGATGTCATAAGGGGCAGACTTCCAAAACGGCTTGTAACGGCTAATCACACCACACCTGGTGGCATGTCATGGGACCTTTAATGTTCTGGGCCAGGGGAATCGGGGATTGAGTATATTGCTGGTTCCCAGAGTGACTCGCTGAGCAAATTCAAATTGTGCTCTCGCAAGAACTCTGGATTTCCAGGGCATTCTGGTGCATTTTACCATGTTTTTAGATAAATGATCTCCCTCTTGCATTGTTTTTCCTTGGACCCGGCATGGTCTGCAATTACTGACTACTATTATGTTCTGTTGTAATACACAGAGGACTGACACTGACAACTTTTTTGGCACTTTATTCTCTATTTAATTTGAGAGAAAAATATGAGGATTTAAAAAATCTGAGAGTGAATTAGAAAAGAATGAGGTAACTTTGAGGCAACATATAGCCCATACAAGTTATGAGGAAACATAAAATGTGTACCTAGGCTACTCAGAACCTAAATTAGAATCAACCTTAGCATTCAGTGCCCTGCAGAACATAAAACTATAACTCAATACAACTGCAAACCAAGTAAAATGCAAGGATTTTGGTGAAATAAAATAACTGAAGTGAAATTTCAAATAGAAAATAAAAAGTAAAATGTATTTCTTATATCTTTAACCTGTTAAAGACTTGCTTTTACTATCTCCATCCTTTCCCCAACATTGTTGATTTTCCTTTTTATTTTTGTCCTTTCATTAAATGTTCTTTCTTCTCCTATAATCATATTTCTCCCCTATTCTCTGTATCATGCCTACAGCTGGATTTTTACAATTAGAACAAAAGTATTTAGCTGAGATCATACAAAGGCTCCAAAAGTGTGACGTCTTTTGTCATTTGCAGACACAAAAGACTGGCAAATCTCCTGTATGTCTACGCCATATCCTCATCACCCTGTATTCCTGTATGCTACATTTTAATTGTTTTGATTAAATTAACAAGTTAACAATCTAACATGACCATTTTGACCGAACATTTTGACAATGACTACTGCTGAAGTCCGTCTCTGTCGTTGATCTGACTCTCAAAGTCAACATTGCTTGCTTCGATTCATGTTTTCAATATGCGTGCATGATGCGGCTGTGTGTTAGGAAACCAGGAGAACGCGGAGTGGATTTCTATTGATAAGGGTATTCCCCCTAGGCAAGGCAAGGCAAGGCAAGGCAAGGCAACTTTATTTATATAGCACTTTTCATACACAAGGCACACTCAAAGTGCTTCACATATAAACATTGTCATACAATAAAAGAAAATAATAGATAAATAAAAAGTAAAATTGATAGAAAATAAAGGCAAAAAAAAACATTTTAGTAAGGCAGAGTTAAAAAAAATGCATTTTAGAAAGTGAGAAAATAAAGGCAAAGTTACTAATAAAATAAAAAATAGAAGCATTGTAGATTTACCCTACTGATAAAGTGTAACAGATTTGATTGTGAAGCAATGGAAATAACGCTGGGCCCCGTTTCCCGAAAGCATCGTTAGCCTAACGACATCGTTAAAACCCTTACGATCATCGCAGAGTTTTCAGACCATTTCCCAAAAGCATCGTTACGTAACGACCTTGTTAAAACCCTCATAGCTAACGACGGCTCCAGGGATACTCATAGAGCACTAAGATGCATCGTTACTATAGCCTCAGTGGAGTCACCAGCTGGACATTCCGTGTATTGGATGTGTCAAAACACGTCATCCAATACCACTGAATGTCCAGCTGGCGCAATTTCGCAATACCCCAAAAACAGTGGTTCCCGCATATATATTACTCGTAGACTACTGTTAGATTTAAACAGCAAGGACAGAGACATGTTAGAAGTCAACACAAATCTAATTTATTGCAGCAATTTAAAATTCCAAAAATAAATGTACAGATGAAACGCCACGTCACAAGGCAACCCTATCACAAGGCATATAATAAAATCAAATGATTCCGTTGCTCGTGTGGGAGTTCGCTTGCGAGCGGCACTTCCTGTCTCCCTCTGATTTTAATTCAACCATCGTGGTTAAAATGTCCTTGTATTGATCAATGACAGAAGACATACTGTACATGAATCATGCTGAGACCAGTGGGTGTTGGATCATTTCTGCAGGCTTTTTTTGTTGCGATTGTTTGCCATAAAGCACTGTAGGCGCGTCGGTGAGGCTGTGATGAAGTTCACTATTTATTTGACCGTGTCTAGACAGTTACGAACGTATGAAGTTGAGAGCGTGGTTTCTGCAGTGAACGTAGACTGCTGTGGGAAACTGTGCATCGCAGCACGACGCAGAAGTTAGATCCACATTCATTGCAGCCCCACATTCGCCGATCCCGCTTCTCTTAAATTTCGATTCCACTTTAACAAATGCTCGTTCCAGGGTGGGGGGAGATTACCGTAATATCAAGTGAGCCCAGAAACCCTTGTTTGCGATCAGAGGGGAGAGACGCGGTAATGAGTGTGCGTGAGTCTCTCTCTCTTCCCCCCCCCGCCCCTCTCTCTCTCTCTCTCTCTCACTCTTTCTCTCTCTCTCTTCCTCCTCCTCACTCTCTTCAGCTAAGACAAAAGGAAAGTTGTGGTTATTTGGCTATTTTTCTCAAGTTTGTTGCGCCTCCTAGTGGACAGGTTTGAAATGGCGTTATATATTACACCACATATGGACACTAGAACTCCCCAGCATTCCAATAATACCACAAATTCAAAAATCCACTGTGGTAATTTGGATATATTTCAGCTTAAACTTCACACATATCATGCAATTTTGCTATTTTTCTCAAGTTCGCTGCGCCTCCTAGTGGACAAGTTTGAAATGGCGTTATATATTACACCACATATGGACACAAGACCTCCCCAGCTTTCCAATGATACCACAAATTCAAAAATCCACGGTGGGAATTTGGAGATATTTCAACTTGAACTCTACATATATCATGAATATTGAAATGGCGTTAGATATGACACCACATATGGACACTAAACGTCCCCAGCTTTCTAATGATACCATAAATTCAAAAATCCACGGTGGGAATTTGGAGATATTTCAAATTGAACTCTACATATATCATGCGATATTGCAATTTTTCTCAAGTTCGCTGCGCCTCCTAGTGGACAAGCTTGAAATGGCGTTAGATATTACACCATATCTGGACACTAGAGGTCCCCAGATTTCCAATGATACCACCAGGTCCCGGTTCTACGGGGGTGCATAAGCATGCATTGCACCCCCAAAAAAATTGTTTGCACCCTCAATTGAAAAAAGGAGGGAGTGAATTATTATTATTTTTTTATAAATATGATAAAAAAAATAAAACACTTGCTCACAAAACTAATTGTTCCATTAAATACCGTTGTTTGCTGCATTTATTTTGTTCACTAAACCGATAAGAACGTTATTATTATTATGACAGGTGCGCGTGAACTGCGCCCCGTCCGGCGGCGCGCACGTCAGTGACATT
Source organism: Micromesistius poutassou (assembly GCF_964030765.1). Taxonomy (NCBI): domain Eukaryota; kingdom Metazoa; phylum Chordata; class Actinopteri; order Gadiformes; family Gadidae; genus Micromesistius; species Micromesistius poutassou. The sequence goes on along the minus strand of NC_140284.1, from coordinate 13,358,629 downwards.
AAACTTCTTCGGCAGCAACAATTAGGCATTTACAATGGATATCCGAAAATAAAAAAGAACACCGCAAAAGAATCCAATACATCAGACAGTATAACCGTTGTGAACACTAGCACTAGCAACGCTAGCTCAATCCTGCCCGACTCGCTGCCTTTGCCGGCGCAGCTCTCACTTCCGGACAAGCAGCCTTTGCCGGCGCCACTGTGTTGTTCATAAGAACCCATAATTGCCAATTGTGTTTTGATTGTATTTATTTACAATCTTGTGAACTTTAAGAAAGGCACTATGTATTACTGATTACTTTTTGTGAAAATAACATTCCTAATTGGGTTTTATCTGTCAGCATTAAAAGTTTTGGGCAGCAGAATAAGCACTTATTGACATTAAGTGGTTCACATAAAGGTGCATCTCATAATATTAGAATATCAGGGAAAAGCTATTTTTTTGTAATTTAATTCAAAAGGTTCCATATAATCTAGATGTATTAGACATGAAGTGATATATTTCAAGCATTATCTTGTGAATGATAATGTAAAATTATTTTGTGACATTTAGTGGTTCACTTATATAAATACAGAGCATGTTTTATGTTTTATGTTTATGTTGTTAAATTATTTGGTCTCACAAGGCTACAGTGCTGCTTGAAAGTATGTGAACCTCTTGAGCCTTTTCAAATTTGATTTAATTTAACCATTATTAATTCATTCTCATATCCAAAGCTTGGATATCAATAAGCTAACGTTGCAGCTGAAATGTTCTCCACATCACAAGACATGATGTGATACCATCTTTTAAGCACAGTAAATGTTTTTGTCCCAACATGTCAGTACAACTACCCAGAAGTGCTTGTCAATCTACTGGTAGAAAGGCCTGTGTAAAAAGCGAAGTCTGAACTGAAGCTGGGTAGCTGGTTTTACTATAGTACCGGTGCACCCCCTGTAATCGATGCACCCCAAGGCATTCTGTTCTGGAACCGGGCCTGGATACCACAAAATAAATAACTGACGGTGGGAATTTGGAGATATTTCAAATTGAACTCTTCACATATGCGATTTTGCTATTTTGCTCAATTTGGTTGCGCCTCCTAGTGGACAGATTTGAAATGGCGTTAGATATGACACCACATATGGACACTAAACGTCCCCAGCTTTCTAATGATACCATAAATTCAAAGATCCACGGTGGGAATTTGGAGATATTTCAACTTGAACTCTACATATATCATGCAATTTTGCTACTTTTGCTGAATTTCTGAGGCACCTAACGGAAAGCTTTGAAATGGCGTTAGATACTACACTAGACATGGCATGAAGTATCCTTGGAATGTTCATACCGGGTAGAAATGAGCGTTAGCAATCTTTCGTCAAACCCTACCAGATGGAGCTCATCTCCGCTCATTACTCAGTTGGCTGTGTAGGGCATCGAGAAGTTAAGGCGGTGATGGTCTGGATACTGAATTCTGTACCCGTGAGATGCAGGCAGTCTATTGGTCAGCAGCATGACTTGTGAAACAGTGCTGCTACACTGGGCTGCCACCCGAGAAAGACAGTGTTCACAGAGCAATAGGACACACTCTGTTAATATCTTATTGTCTTCGTTATCTTGCTCAATGTATCACACTTGATATGCACAGTTTTCTATTTCTTTCTGTAATATGCTGCTCTAACTCCTGAATTTCCCTCACGAGATTAACACACTGGTGAGATGAACAAACTACAATAAACGCTTTTGTTTTAAATACATTCGGTTGCATCTAGGGCTGAGCCTATTCTGTCTCTGAGATGGGTTGTATGGATGAATGGCGGGAGGTGCACACCAGTGGGGTTTCGCAGTGCTAACAGAGTTGGGATTCGTTACTACTCACATATGGCTCCAGGTAGTGGGATAGAACTATAACAAACCCAGTACTTAAAATAAATTCTTATGAAATAATGAAGTCAATGTATCCATCAATTAAGAAAAATCTTTCATCTTTATGGGTTCACACATTACAATTATACATTATATACATTATATACTGAATGTAGGTTATCCCTCTTGCATGTCTTTGGGATCTCAAGTAAAACATATATTAGAAATATGCAACAAAAGCATCACTTAAGAAATTTTAACATATAATAAAATAATATAATATAATATAATATAAACACAAACAATAATATAACCGCAAGTGGTGATTAACGGGGTCAGAGCAAAATTAAAAGTAAAAAACACACTAATGGAAGATACATAAATATGACACATTAAGAAGGAAAGATGTTGATATTCCCCTTATTGCCATATTGTGCCTTGGCTTTCAGGTGAGTGGGCTGCAGAGCAATGGATGAATGTCATGTGCAGCTTGTTCATAATGCTCTAATCAGGATTCAAACTCTCAACCTAAGGATCACCAGAAAAACGCATTATCCCATTGAGCCACTGACAAACCTGAACTGTAACCTCATTCACATGGTAAAAATGCCTATCGATGAGCACATAACATCAAGAAAACTCCAAGCACACATTTCACAAGGGAATTAAGGGCTTTCTTAAAAGAGTACAGATCTGAAAATTTGCACTGTTAATGGTATCCACCTAATGATAGTCGTATGGTAGTTGTACAATAACAAAATGGTCATATAGGAAAAATGGGCTGAGACTGTGGACATTTGGTTTTTCTATGAAATTGTGGGAAAAGTAAACATTTTTAGAGCAGAAGACCTGGGTGAAAAATATGCATCTGATTTTAAAGATTAATGTGATGAAAGAATTTTGAGTCCAGGTCAATCTGGTAAGAAGAAATAAGGCTAGTTCATAGTTTCATAGAGAGAGAGAGAGAGAGAGAGAGAGCGTGTGCATGTGTGTGTGTGTGTGTGTGTGTGTGTGTGTGTGTGTGTGTGTGTGTGTGTGTGTGTGTGTGTGTGTGTGTGTGAGTGAGGGGGCGGGGGGAAGAGAGAGAGAGACTCACGCACACTCATTCACCGCGTCTCAATGGTTTCTGGGCTCACTTGATATTACGGTAATCTTCCCCCCACCCCGGAACGACCATTCTCTAAGGTGGAGTCGAAACTTAAGAGAAGCGGGATCGGCGAATGTGGGGCTGCAATGAATGTGGGGCTAACTTCAGCGTCGTCATCGCAGCAGTTTCCTGTAATGCAATGTCTTTCAATGTAAGCGTGCCTTTCCCGCTTACATTGCCCGCATCATCATACCCCTGCCCAACAATATTGGCAGGAATCGATCTAGACCAGCAACAGCTATAGCCATGTCAATGCCTCTGCGTTTGAATGATAATGAATGCATGGAACGTTGCATTTTTTATGTTGACACCAAAGTTTCACCAGAGAGTGCGCCGCGCGCCAATCACTGAATGAATGAATGAATGAAACCTTCTGCGGAATCAGAGAAAGTCTGCCCTCTTTGCGGCGCAAAGCATGTTTCAGAAATCAGTACATTTAAATAAATGCTATAGTTGTCACACAGACACATGCTATTTTTTTATTTTTGTAATATAATTATTATTTTTGTAATTATTTCAGGGGAGAGAATGCCGTCAAACAATGTAGGCCTACGCACGGTGCGTTCAGGATTAGGACTGAAATAGCATATGTCGGCCTAGACCTAATCAATTGTGTTTTAATATTTGTAGCATTCATATTAGTCTATTCTTTTCGTAGGCTGCTCCGCTGTTGGCCTTGGATCCATCATTATCGGGAAACGGGGCCCTGGACTAGTAGACCAGGGCCCCGTTTCCAGATAACGATGGATCCATGCTCGAACGATCCATCGTACGATTGATCTCACGATGCATTGTTAATTTTAGGGGAACGTTTCCAGAAACTCATCTTAACATGAACGCGTGTGCTCTGCTCTTACGACGTCGTAGGATTGTAGCTGTCTACTGACACAGTGCTGAAATGGGCTCCGTATGAGGGGGAGACGCAGGAATGTTGTTGGATTAAACTATATTTTGTGGCAGCAAGAAAATATCTCCCCATCAAGGCCAACAGCAGAGTAGCCTACGAAAAGAATAGACTAAGATGAATGCTACAAATATTAAAACACAATTGATTAGGTCTAGGCCGACATATGCTATATCAGTCCTAATCCTGAACGCACCGTGTGTACATTGTTTCACAGCATTTTCTCCCCTGAAATAATTCCATATTACAAAAATAAAAAATAGCATGTGTCTGTGTGACAACTATAGCATTTATTTAAATGTGCTGATTTCTGAAACATGCTTTGCGCCAAAAAAAAGAGGGCAGACTTTCTCTGATTCTGCAGAAGGTTTCATTCATTCATTCAGTGATTGGCGCGCCGCGCACTCTCTAGAAACTTTGGTGTCAACGTTAAAAATGCAACGTTCCATTCATTCATTATCATTCAAACGCAGAGGCATTGACACGGCTATAGCTGTTGCTGGTCTAGATCGATTCCTGCCCATATTGTTGGGCAGGGGTATGATGATGCGGGCAATGTAAGCGGGAAAGGCACGCATCGCAGCAGTCTACGTTCACTGCAGAAACCACGCTCTCAACTTGGCGATTGTGCACTCCACTAAGGTCAGGGATGTTCGTAACTGTCTAGACACGGTCCAATAAATAGTGAACTTCATCACAGCCTCACCGACGCGCCTACAGTGCTTTATGGCAAACAATCGCAACAAAAAACGCCTGCAGAAATTATCCGACACCCGCTGGTCTCAGCATGATTCATGTAGGCTACAGTATGTCTTCTGTCATTGATCAATATGAGGACACCCTAACCCTAACCCTAACCACGATGGTTGAATTAAAATCAGAGGGAGACAGCAAGTGCCGCTCGCAAACGACCTCCCACACGAGCAATGGAATCATTTGATTTTATTATATGCCTTGTGATAGGGTTGCCTTGTGACGTGGCGTTTCATCGGTAGGCCTACATTTCTTTTTGGCTGACAGTCCAAGATTCTCTGCAGTGAATGCTCCATTGATATCATGCCTTTCGGTTGGACGATTGATGGGGGATATTTCAAAGGATACAGATGCTCCATTCACATGCACTATATCCTGTCTAACTGTACGAAGGGAGATGTTTTCAGGTGTAGCTGTGAGGCCCAAACACTGGACTGCTTGGGGGAGCACAATAGATCTATCTGCACCATCATCAAGGACTGCATGAGTGACAAAGGTCCTTTCCCCATTGTGGAGACATACTTTAACAACTTTCAGCATGACTTTATGGCAGCGATTGGGTTTGTCCATGTAAAGGAGCTGTGAAGGAGAGGATGTTAGCATCACTGTGGCTGATTTGCTTGTAATTGCATCATGGAAAACGGTCAGGTGGAGCTCATTACAGGTGTTACATGGCTTCCTTAAGGTGCATTTATCCATTTTATGTATTCTCCCACATTTGCCACATCTATCCTTCTCTTTGAGCCATTTCATAATGCAATTTCTGGATAGCCTTTTGAATTCTGCGCATGCGCCCAGAAAATGATCTCTGATATTACAGTAGGGACAATAAGGCTTGGGCTTCTCAATATTTACCCTTTCTTTGGTGCAAGCACTTTGTGTACTATCCTTCGTGGACAGGTAGACAGTGTTGTGGACAGGTAGACAGAGAAGACTTGTCTGGAGGGTTGGCGTTCCTTTCCCGTACGGTTGGGGTTCCTCTCTTGTTTGTGGAGCTCAACAGCTCTCTCTGATATGTGTTTGGCTCTCGACTTTGACTGTAGCCAAGTTGACAGGTCAAGGAGGGAGTATGTTTGGTTTGCTTCTCCAGTCAGAATTCCATGATTAATGCAATGCTCCACAAATCTGTCTCTGTACTGTACAGGTAATTTACTAATGAGTCTGTCGACATGGGACCCACACCTCAGCTCAGACCCGTTAGGGCCCTCCAGGGACAGCAACATTCCCACTAGAGCATGGACAGACAGGGCAAAATCATCAAAGGCCTCTATGTCACCTATACGAATGATGGGGGAATTTAACATTGCACCTATTTCACTCTGCACCAGTAGCCTTGGCTGACCATACTTCTCTTTAAGTGAACGGAGAGCGGTGGAATAAGGTCTGGTGTCATGCATGCAGGATCTGGCCAATTTATTTGCTCCTGGGTGCTGAAGATGGTCCAGTAGTATTTGATATTTATACTGCTCAGTAAGGTGGGGGTGATTATCAAGGAGGTTTTCAAGTGCCATTTTCAGCAGGGCGAACTCAATCGCTCTGCCACTCTTGAACACTGGAATTGAGGGCCTTGGTATTCCATATGCAGTGGCTATGAACAACTCCATCATATTTGGGGTTGGACCAGGTAAGTCAATAGATGGCGGCCCCTGGGATGACATGGCTTGCACTGGTGGTACATTGCCAGTGAAAGTGGGCTGTTCAGGGCTGGGCAGTGATGCAGCACAATAAGGGGCCACTGTCTAACAGTGTTAGACAGTGTTAGACACAGTGTTGTACAGTGTTAGACACAGTGTTAGACAGTGTTCGACACAGTGTTAGACGCAGTGTTAGACACAGAGGTGTCTTTCATTAGGGTATCACACAACGACATGTTAATGGTGTGTGTGTGTCTCAGGTGGCTGTTAACATCACTGAGGCTAGGCAGCTGGTGGGTGAGAACATGGACCCCAGCGTGGTCATCGAGATCGGAGATGAGAGGAAACAGACGTCCGTTAAAGAGGGAACCAACGCCCCCTTCTTCAACGAGGTACAGCCTCTTCTTACTATCATGCTCATGCTAACCTTAATCCTAGTGCTGATGCTAACCTTCATGCTAGTGCTCATGCTAACCTTACCGCTAGTGCTCATGCTAACCTTAATCCTAGTGCTCATGCTAACCTTAATCCTAGTGCTCATGCTAACCTTAATCCTAGTGCTCATGCTAACCTTCCTGCTAGTGCTCATGCTAACCTTCATGCTCGTGCTCATGCTAATGCTTGTTCTCTCTTCTGCAGTACTTCGTGTTTGACTTCTTCGCCCATCAAGAGTTGTTCTTGGACAAGGTCATCCGGCTGTCAGTAAGTCAACTCATCACCCACCAGACTCAGATAAATATTGATCCACTCACTTTAGAATAGAGCAAACATTACTCTACCTCTGCCTCTTTCTGTTTCTCTCTCTGTCTCGTTCTCTTTCTGTCTCTCTCTCCCTCTCTCTCTCTCTTTCTCTAGGTGGTCCATTCCAAGATGTTAAGGAGTTTTTCTGTCGGGTCCTTCAAGCTTGACGTGGGCACAGTTTATCGGCAGCCAGGTGCGCCGTTCCTCATCCACACTCTCATTGGTTCTCCCCTTGCTCTGCCTGCTCTACCTCGCCCTATCCAGGGCTAGCTTTGCTACAGTAGACTAGTTGCCTTAAAGATAGAGTTTTTTGGTACAGACCCTAATTGGTCTCAAATCTAAGAAATCTCCTCTCCTCCCCTCTATTCTGCTCCTCTCTGCTCCTCCCATCCACTCCTCTCTTCATCTCCTTCTCTCCTCCACTTTACTCATCCTCTCCTCTTTCCTCCTCTCCCCTCTCCTCTCTCCCCTCCTCCTCTTTCCTCCTCTCCCCTCTCCTCTCTCCCCTCCTCTTTCCTCTCCTCTCTCCCCTCCTCTTTCCTCTCCTCTCTCCCCTCCTCCTTTCCCCTCTCCTCTCTCCCCTTCTCTCTCCTCCTCTTTCCTCTCCTCTTCTCCTCTCCTCCTCTCTCCTTCTCTCCTCCTCTCCTCCCTCTAGGTCACCAGTTCACCAATAAGTGGGCGGTGCTTACTGACCCGAGTGACCTCAGCACAGGGGTCAAAGGTTACGTGAAGTGTGACATCAGCGTGTCAGGGAAGGGCGACGCCACGCCCCCTGGGCAGAAGGCCAGCGATGCGGGGGAAGAGATCGAGAAGTGAGACCTAGTACCGCCAATCTCTAGACCTGAAGGTCTCGTTAGCATGGGGATCAGATAGACCACACCCAATGACACGCTCACTGGTCCAGGATCAGATAGACCACACCCAATGACACGCTCACTGGTCCAGGATCAGATAGTCATATTCATCACAATGATAACATCTGCTGCTCCTCCATGACCCAGAATGCACCTGTCCCCAGGAACCTGCTCCTCCCAGAGGGGCTGCCGGGGGAGCGGCCCTGGGCCCGCTTCTCTGTGCGGGTGTTCAGGGCAGAGGGCCTGCCCCGCAACAACTCCAGCATCATGGCCAACGTGACCAAGGCCTTCATCGGAGACGCCACGGCGCTCATCGACCCCTACGTGGTGGTCAGCTTCTTCAGGCAGACCGTCAGTCCATCCTCATGCTCTCTGCTACCAGAACTACTGGGGCTTCAGGGTCCTTGAAATACATTATTATTAGTATGTTATAAGTGAAATGCTGCTGGCGGATTCCTGACCAATCAGTCATCTCCAGCATTCATCAATGCTAAGCAGGGAGGGAGGGAGGGAGAGTTCCAAAGTTCTGGTTCTCCTCTGATCTCTCCTTCAGCTCCGTTAACACTCTCTCTCTGTCTGATGTTCTGCAGGGCCGCACGTCCACCCAGAAGTCAACAGCGGACCCCGTGTGGAACGAACAGATCGTCTTCAGGGAGATGTTCCCCCCGCTCTGTCAGAGGATGAAGATCCAGGTGAGGGTTAGGGTTCTCCTCATCATATCACCCTCACCACATCATCCTCATCATCCCATCACATCATCCCCAGCTGCAGGTGGTGGTGGAGCAGGTGGAGCTGAGCTAGCTTTAGCTCCAGGCTGCTCAGGGTGGATCAAAGTGCCTTTAGAGGCTGGGCTGGCAGTGCCTCATTAACCACTGGGAGACTTTAGAGGTTAGAGGCAGTGCCTCACTAACCACTGGGAGACTTTAGAGGTTAGAGGCAGTGCCTCACTAACCACTGGTAGACTTTAGAGGTTAGAGGCAGTGCCTCACTAACCACTGGGAGACTTTAGAGGTTAGAGGCAGTGCCTCACTAACCACTGGTAGACTTTAGAGGTTAGAGGCAGTGCCTCACTAACCACTGGGAGACTTTAGAGGTTGGAGGATGGAAGGCATCTTTTCTTTTTGTGGACAGAGCATTTATTTGGTTTGAACATGATCCACAATGTGTTCTGTAAAAGAAGAAGAATACACACACACACACACACACACAACACACACACACACACACACACACACACACACACACGCACACACGTTGTACAAGGCACTTTTATTGACACAGCACCATCAAACAGTCCATTGATATGGCTTTAAAAGAAGATAAAAAAGGACAATTATTTTAAGCGATTTAAAATAAAAAATAATGTAATGTAATATGCAGGTATCAGTTATTCTGTTGGAACTGTGGAAAACAACAAACAGCCTGATTTAACTAGGCAGACCTGCTCCACCGAGTCCAGCTGGGGACCAGGAATAGGTCTCTGAAGACCGGGAACAGGTCTCTGAAGACCTGGAACAGGTCTCTGAAGACCGGGACAGGTCTCTGAAGACCAGGAGCAGGTCTCTGAAGACCGGGAGCAGGTCTCTGAAGACCAGGATCGGGTCTCTGAAGACCTGGAACAGGTCGCTGAAGACCAGGAGGGGATCTCTGAAGACCTGGAACAAGTCTCTGAAGACCAGGAGGGGGTCTCTGAAGACCTGGAACAGGTCTCTGAAGACCAGAGAGCTCTAGTGTATCCTTAAAGGTCCCATGGCATGCTATTTTATGGATGTTTTAATACAGGTGTTAGTGGGCCCCTAATACAGTACTTGAAGACGTTCAAGAAATTCTGCCTTGGTGCAGAGTTACAGCCACTACGAGCCAGTCCCACAATGAGCTCTCCACAAACATGCCGTTTCTGTGTCTGTCCCTTTAAATGCTAATGAGGAGAGAGGCGGGTCCAGGTGGAGGGTGGGGGTGTGGCCCTGAGCCACGGTACCATGCGCTAGTGTTTACAGTGGATATAATGCAATGGCTCGTCTACACACAGTCCAAGTTCAAGCTTTCCAGTTTGACCCAGAATCTGATCCGGATGGAGAAGCACCTGAAGAAGTTGAAACTCCACGGCTACAGCAGCCCGTGACCGAATGGTTCGTTTAAAATATTATAAATATGATACGGTACTTTAGTTGGTTCATGTATGCTGTTCGTTATTATCTGATTTGCTATCGTTCTAAAGCTGTAATAGCATCTATATCAACCATATAAGTCAGGGTTTTTCAAAATGGGTGCCGTGACGCATGCTCAGGGGTGCCGCGGAATGTTCCAAGGCTTGATAATTTAATGACATAAAAAAAAATCATAATATAAATTTCATAATTAATTTCAATAATATTAAATTGCTTTGTGAAAGTTAAAACAGTATATTGTATGATTCTTCGGCTAGCAGTTGTGGAAAATACATAACGAGAAAGACTACATGTCGCCTATGTGACGTCACCCCATAACACGGCCACATGTAGTCTTTCTCGTTATGTCTTTTCCACAACTGCTAGCCGAAGAATCATACAATACACTGTCAAACAGTGTTGGGAACGTTACTTTAAAAAAGTAATTTGTTATAGTTACTCACTACTTGTTCCAAAACGGAGTTAGTAACTGAAAAAAAAACTGTAAAAAAAATAAAAATGCTATATGTCAATGAATTTGAATTAGTGCTTATATCTCCACCTTGAAAATGCCAACTTTTCATCGGATTGCTCCGGACTCGCCATCTCTGCTGCTTCTTCGAATCTGTTTGGTGTGTGTGTGTGGTGCGCGTGGCCTGGCTTGTGTGTAAAAAGACTGGCTCCGATTGGCTACCATGAAACATAACTCTGCCTTAGCCAATCATAATCGCTTATCTCGTTGTTAATCCACCCGGTCTCCTCACTATCAGTTTGTGTGTGGAGCCAGGGGTGCATTCGGATTACGCAGTTTATTCAATCAATTCATAGTAACGCACCACATTTAACGTTCAGTAACAATAACGGCATTGTAACGACGGGAACAGTAATTAGTTAGATTACCCCGTTACTGAAAAAATAACGGCGTTACCTAACACCGTTCTTTTAAACAGCGTTATTCCAAACACTGCTGTCAAACTTAACATGAAAAATTATATAAAAAATTCACAGACAACATATGTTGACATTCATGGCACAATTCAAACGACCAAAGACCAGAAAATAATTATTTTCTCACATTCACTTGCATTAACGATTTTTCAACCTAGGAATAAACTGAGGCAAAGGCTGTCAGTCAGGACCTCATTGTTGCACTGTCCACAATCCCTCCTCGCATTAACAAACTCTGCAGTCGGAGACAGGCACATGTGTCCCATTAAATTGATAAATTGTCTGTGGAGACAACGAGTATAACTATATTTTTGTGAACTTTATGTTGAAGGTTTGTTTCTGATATTTTTTGTTACTGCCAGCCAATTTCTCAATTATTACCATTGTGGGAGGCCTAAACACGTATTTTGACTGTGATACAGTTGTGAGAGGGACAGATGGTTTATGCACTTTAGTTGAAGGCCTATTCCTGATATTGTCCACTGTCATATATATATGTATAGCTATAGACTAGGGTGACCAGACGTCCCCGGTTTCCGGGGACAGTCCCCGTTTTCAGTGACCTGTCCCGGCTACTAAACTCCCCCCGCCCCACCACCCCCCCCCCCGGTCAACAAAACAATCCCGTCCGCCCGCAAACCCCCCCCCCCACCCCTTTTGTATGACAAAAACACTACATGTTTGGAGGTTTTTACACCGCTGAACCCAAAATGTCCCCGGATTTTGTCTCAGAAATCTGGTCACCTTACTATAGACACTAACCAGAGCCACTATATTATTCAGACCTCTGCCATTATTACGTCTACCTATACTTTTTGGATAGGTGCAGTTGTTGAAATTGTGCTACCATGTGATACCTCAGGTAGCACTGACCACTAAATTGGAACTACTTTGTCTCTTCATTTGACAACTAATTCTAATTAGGTTACTAGAAGACTATGGGAGGTCGAACAACAGCTATGTATGGTTGACCATCCTGGATTGGAGCCTGTCTGCCTCAATGTTTACTCTTCAGAATGCCAGCCAAATATACAGCGCTGACTCTGGTCCTCTACATTTGGGAAGAATGCACAAGTAAGTTGTGCTTTGTTATAGAATTTAATAAAATAATAAATAAAGTTTTTCTTAATCTTGTGCCTAATTTTGTCAAGATGTATTTACATCAGAGGTAAAAAAAAAAAACCCTCCTTAAATTGTTACAAAACAAGCATTGAAGACGATCCATAGGAGCTTAGGAATATTTATTTAGATAACAATAACGCAAGAATAAATATCTGAATCAATTGTTCAGTCGCTATAGCAGGGGTTGGCAACCCTAGGCACACGTGCCACCACTGGCATGTGGCAGCATAATCATTGGCACACTTGCAAAAAAATATATACAGTATATATATATATATATTTTTAATTTATTTTAAAAATATTATTTTTTCGCTGTAATGTGGCAGCATAATCATTGGCACACTTGCAATAAATAAATAAATATTCTTCTCGTCTCTAGATTTGAGAACTAGAGACGAGGACTTTAAGAGGTTCGGACCCATGTTTTCTTTCCTGATCAAGCCACAAAGCTTTGTTGGACATGAACTGGATTCATCACTGACAGACTGGTTGGAGACACAGGACATGGAAATGCAGCTGATTGAGCTGAAGAGCTCAACTCTGTGGTTGACTTAGTTTGCAGAGCTACGGAAACAACTGGAAACCACAGCAGTCAAAGAGCACGAAACCTGCATCCTCGCCTGCTGGGCATCTACACCAGATAAGTTCAGCTGTCTCCGGAACGTTGCGCTGTCTCTGCTGTCAGTCTTCAGGTCGACATACCTCTGTGAGCAGATATTCTCACACATGAAATATGTGCTCAGCCCCTCCCGCAGTCGTTTAATGACGGAGCACTCTGAGGCATGTGTGCAGCTTAAAGTCACAAACTACAACCCCCAGATATTGGAGCTCAGCCAAGCCAAGCAGGGTCAGGGATCACACTAACTGGTAGGCTTCAGTTTATTTGTTGTAGCCTAGTCCTACATGATTTTAGTATAGCTGTTAACCCATGTCGTTACAAACAATGTTGATTTGAATGTGTCATGAGGGTGATAAAGTTCTTATGCTTATTTAAAGGTCTAGCCAACAGATTTTTTTTTGCACTTTACTGTTTTGGGAATTTCCTCCCAGTGAGAATATGTTTACATTAGTTACTGAAGGCAGTGTTCTGAAATGGGATCAATTAATAGTTTGTTAACCTATGTTGTGAGTAATATAGTAGAAAATCTTTAAAATATTGTTGCAAGTGGCCTGTATGCATGGCCTTCACATGTTTTTTGTGAAGCTGTCCATGTCAAAAATATTGATGGGGATGTTTCCAACATTCTCCTATAATCAGATTTTTATTTAATTGTATGCACTTTAGTCTCTGTTTTTGACATTTTCTCACAGTGCAAATATGTTTTTGAATGAGTTTCAAAAAATCAACAAAACAAAAAAAATCATTAAACTATTGATGTATGATTGTGGACTATGGAAATAATACATTTCCAGGTCTTTTGGAAATGTTTGGAGTCTTATATTTAATATTTAATATATTGTTGCTTATGGCACACTCATCAACAAGAAAATGTCAAACTGGCACTGCATGTTGAAAAGGTTGCTGACCCTTGCGCTATAGTTACCCAGGGTTGCCAACTCTCACGCATCTGGCGTGACACTCACGCTTTCAGCATCAATCTCACGCTGTCACACACACGCAACAAATGTCACGGCAAAAAAAAAAAATTCCCATCAGATCTCGTCGCTTCGGACGAACACTAAACTGCTGCGTAACCCCCCCACCTCCCGCAATCCAACACTCAATTCCTCCCCCCTTAAAGGAATTGAGTGATTCCTTCTACTTTCTAACACAGTTAGGATCCTCTGCCTCTAGAGACCAGCCTCCTCTATCTCTATAGACCAGCCTCTATAGACACACAGGACACAGCCTCCTCTATCTCTATAGACCAGCCTCTATAGACACGCAGGACACAGCCTCCTCTATCTCTATAGACCAGCCTCTATAGACACACAGGACACAGCCTCCTCTATCTCTATAGACAAACCTCTATAGTCCAGCCTCTGCCTCTTGATACCAGCCTCCTCTGCCACTAGATACCAGCCTCATCTGCTTCTATAGACCAGCCTATATAGACCAGCCTCCTCTACCTCTATATTCCAGCCTCTGCCTCTTACTACCAGCCTCTTCTGCCTATATAGACCAGCCTCTATAGACTAGCCTCCTCTACCTCTATAGTCCAGCCTCTAACTCTAGAGACCAGCCTCCTCTGCCTCTATACACCAGTCTCCTCTGCGTCCATAGACCAGCCTCCTCTGCCTCTATACACCAGCCTCCTCTGCCTCTATACACAGCCTCCTCTGCCTCTATACACCAGCCTCCTCTGCCTCTATAGACCAGCCTCCTCTGCCTCTATACACCAGGCTCCGCTGCCTCCATACATCAGCCTCCTCTGCCTCTATATACCAGCCTCATCTGCCTCCATAGACCAGCCTCCTCTGCCTCTATACACCAGCCTCCTCTGCCTCCATACACCAGCCTCCTCTGCCTCTAGAGACCAGCCTCCTCTGACTCTATACACCAGCCTCCTCTGCCTCCATACAGCAGCCCCCTCTGCACCACATATATGTCCCAATTAGGAACTGATTTGAACCAGAGATAACTCTCTCTCGCCCTCCCTCCACCAGGTCTGGGATGAGGGCAGTATGAATGACGTTGCCATAGGAACCCACTACATCGACCTGAGACGCATCTCCAATGAACAGGATGGAGACAAAGGTAGAGAGAGAGAGAGAGATTCATTCATTGTACTTAATTGTGTAGCATGTACTTAATTGTGTTGTGCTTGCATGTTGTGTAGCATGTACTTAGTTGTGTAGCATCTGCAGTAGCTAGCTATCACTGCTGTATACGGGGAATGGGGTCAGCCTGGTGATTGTTAGTACTTGCACTTGGTTCTATGAACGTCTTTACTGTACTGACGGCGATATATTGTTTCACGTCTTATGACAAAAGTACATTTAGTCGATTTGGATAAAAGCGGCTGCTAAATGCCCTAAATGTAAATGTAAGAGAGAGAGAGCAACGTTGATGATAAAAAGTCTCTCTCTCTCTTTCTTTCTTTCTTTCTTTCTTTCTTTCTTTCTTTCTTTCTTTCTTTCTTTCTTCTTTCTCTCTCTCTCTCTCTCTCTCTCTCTCTCTCTCTCTCTCTCTCTCTCTCTCTCTCTCTCTCTCTCTCTCTCTCTCTCTCTCTCTCTCTCTCTCTCTCTCTCTCTCTCTCTCTCTCTCTCTCTCTCTCTCTCTCTCTCTCTCTCTCTCTCTCTCTCTCTCTCTCTCTCTCTCTCTCTCTCTCTCTCTCTCTCTAGGTTTCCTGCCTACCTTCGGTCCGGCATGGATCAATCTGTATGGCTCTGCCCGTAACTTCTCATTGGTTGACGATAACCCTGAGCTTAACGAAGGCATAGGAGAGGGCGTGTCTTACAGGTGAAGACATTACCTGGATAATTTACAGTCCCTTACCAAACTCATCGCAATATTACCAACTGCTTAATTACCAATATAAATCAACACACAGGTTAATGACCATATCCATTAAGACACTTAATTACCATATCAAGTTAATGACAATATGCGTACATTAAGATGCTGTTTAATTACTAGATGAATGAACCCTGTATACACCAGAGATGAGTGGTGTGCAGGATGTTTCCAGGTGTGTTTCCAGGTTTGTTACCAGGATTATTTCCAGGTGTGTCTCCAGGTTTGTTACCAGGAGTATTTCCAGGTGTGTCTCCAGGCTCACCTGTGCCTTTCTCCTCCAGGGGGCGTGTCTACCTGGAGCTGGCAGTAGAGATCCTGGCAGGGGGGACGGGCTCGGAGCCCAAACTCAGCCGATTGGTCAAACCAAAAGAGTTCAAGGGAGGCAAGAGCGGGGGCAAGGAGGTCAAGACTCCTGCAGGAGGAGCAGGAGGAGCAGGAGGAGGGGGGGCCGACGAGGACAAGGGGAAGGCAGACGTCTTACCTGCAGAGCCCCCTCCACAGGTAGGGAGAGGAGCGTTCCTCACTGTCTCACCTCCTTAACCTCCACAGGTAGAGAGAGGAGCGTTCCTCA
The DNA here is from genome assembly GCF_964030765.1 of Micromesistius poutassou. Taxonomy (NCBI): domain Eukaryota; kingdom Metazoa; phylum Chordata; class Actinopteri; order Gadiformes; family Gadidae; genus Micromesistius; species Micromesistius poutassou. Next base: position 13,342,500 of record NC_140284.1, on the reverse strand, counting down.
CAGCCTTTAACCTCCACAGGTAGAGAGAGGAGCGTTCCTCACTGCCCTTAACCTCCACAGGTAGGGAGAGGAGCGTTCCTCACAGCCCTTAACCTCCACAGGTAGAGAGAGGAGCGTTCCTCACAGCCCTTAACCTCCACAGGTAGGGAGAGGAGTGTTCCTCACAGCCCTTAACCTCCACAGGTAGAGAGAGGAGCGTTCCTCACAGCCCTTAACCTCCACAGGTAGAGAGAGGAGCGTTCCTCACAGCCTTTAACCTCCACAGGTAGAGAGAGGAGCGTTCCTCACTGCCCTTAACCTCCACAGGTAGGGAGAGGAGCGTTCCTCACAGCCCTTAACCTCCACAGGTAGCGAGAGGAGCGTTCCTCACTGTCAGCCTTTAACCTCCACAGGTAGAGAGAGGAGCGTTCCTCACTGTCAGCCTTTAACCTCCACAGGTAGAGAGAGGAGCGTTCCTCACAGCCCTTAACCTCCACAGGTAGGGAGAGGAGCATTCCTCACAGCCCTTAACCTCCACAGGTAGCGAGAGGAGCGTTCCTCACTGTCCTCCTTAATTATGCTCACCTGACAAAGAGGCCCATGTTAGTGGTTTGTAAAAAATAATAATAGAATTGATTGAATTTATATAGAGCTTTTTTTTCTGGAAACTCAAAGTGCTTACATTGACGGGGGGGACCTCACTAACCACCACCAGTGTGTAGCACCCACTGGGTGATGCACGGCAGCCAATCGGTGCCAGAACGCTGACCACACACCAGCTTGAGGAGGAGAGTGCGGGAGTTAATGAGTCAGCCAATCATGCAGCTAGGGTGACCACCTGCTAATAAGTCCAAGGGGGGACAAGGGGTATGTTTCGGGGGGACAATGGGGGACACTGCCTGGCGTGGCGGTGCCCCCACCTCACGGGCAGACTCACTGATAGTGGTTTACCCATTTCTAGCACATACCACCTTACATGGTATATTAATAATGCCCTATTCCCCTAAACATGTGTAATTACTGATGTATGCTCATGAATAGGCCAACCAATGTGTATTTTTTTCTAAATAAAGATTCATAATACTTTGAACATTCAATGAATTGACACACAGATGCACTTCCACTCACGATTTATTCACTTTAAATAAATTATAATGTAAAATTATAGGTTTAACAGGAATTGTAGTTGCTTAACACCACAGGAACAGTTAAAAAAAAAGAAAAAAGTCACAATGTGCCACAATCTCCTGCTCGATATGATGTAGCGTGTTGGACAGTGTGATACACACTCGTCACCTCTGCAGCAGTCACTTTGTCAGCTAGAAAGTCGTTTTTAGGTGGGAGGAAAGCATCCATAGATTTGGATGTCTCTTTCTGTTGGACACGTTTCTTGTGAGTCTCCGTGAGTCTGTGTCGTTTGACATCGTATTCCCCTCCATGTCCGATTGAGAAGGACGTTTTACAAAGGTCACAAAAAGCCCTCTCGGTATCCCCCTCAACACCTTTCAGCCACAAATATTCATTTTCCCAGTCTTTCTTGTACCCACACCTTCTCATATTTTTAATTGGTGGTAGAGGTGCCTCAGACTCAGTCTCTTCCTCCATTTTTCGAATTGGAAAGCGCGCATCTAAAAGTTCCTTCCCAGTGTGTGTCTGGTATGTACGTGCGTGCGCTGTCATGACAACAATGAAAAAGTTGACAACAACCTAGTCAGCAGTTCAACTGAGAGGTGGGTGTGGCAACAGTAGCGTGCTGAACTGTCAAGTAATGTTCGTTTGGCTGGTTTCATTGGTCTGGCAGCTGGCCAGACCAATGAAAAAAAAAAGCACTTGTTCATTATTTATCTGATTGATGAATTTTTTTTGATGATCTGATCCTCATAAGAAGCCAATCGAACAATAGAAAAATGTATTTGCAGTTCCTATTTGCAGCACAAGAGGGAGAAATACACTAATCTAATGGTAGCATAATGAAAGTGACAGAGAGAGGGTTGCTGTGTTTCAGCTGAACGAGGAGGACAAAGAAAGCTTCCTGCTCTTTGGTTGCGTGTTTGAAGCCACGCTCATCGACAGGAAGATTGGAGATAAGCCAATCAGCTTTGAGCTGTCCGTCGGTCAGTTTCCACTCTTTTCTGCTGGGGGTATCTGGTGTCACTATGGGATGTGTTTCTATGGTAAGCAAGGCCGATGCATCCATCTCCCAGGTAACCACGGCAACGTGCTGGAGAACCCCTGCCCGGGGGGGGGCTCCGGGGGCAGCAGGAGGTCTCTCCCGGAGAACCTGGACAGGCTGGCCCCCTCCCCCTCCTCCCCCTCCTCCTCCTCCCCCCTCCTGACCGGGAAGACCCCTGACTCCCAGCGCAGGTCTGCTCTGGGCAGAGGCACCCCAGACCCCCCGAGGAGGTCCCTGCTCACCGGGGTGACCCCCGACCCCCTGAGGTGTCCCCCACAGACCCAGACCGACTCCTGCACCCCTGCAGAGAAACCCCTCCTGGCCCAGGGGAACAAGTACGCCTCCTCACCACACACACACACACACACACCAGAGAAACCCCTCCTGGCCCAGGGGAACAAGTACGCCTCCTCACCACACACACACACACACACACACCAGAGGGGTATTCCATCAACCAAGCCAAGTGTAAAGCCGGACTTATTTCGCTTAGCCGGGCTTTACACTTGGGTTGTGTTCTCCGCTAAGTAACCATGGCAATTCATCAGACCAAACTAAACTGGTCGGGAGCAGGTTAACTGTCAGGTTAACTTAAGCTGTGTTTCAGAGAAATCCATCTGTCAGCAACAAGTGTACCATCAGAAGGTTCCGCCAAGCCTAATCCTCAGGATTTTGTCATAATTGTACATATATGAAGTACAAACAGCGTATATTTTCACTAAGGGTCTAAGATTAAATGATGCAAATGAAATAATGCAATGAATTGCTACATATTGTTACTGTGGCTATTTTTCCAACACATTTTTACACAAATCTATGTATTATCGCATAATCAGCAATCAGCGGCTGGGTGAATGGTCTAGCACTTGCCCTGTGATAGGCGCGACCCGAGTTCGCGTCCAGAGTATTTCATAGTATTCTTGGCGTTGGCTTCATTTTGTAATTCCCTTTATTAATTTTATTAATTCCCTAATTAAGAATGTTCAAAGAAATGGAAATTAAATGGCATGAGAAGTTCTTTGATTTCTCTAGTAATCCTTCCTATATTATTAATTACGTGGGGCTTGAACCCCGGACAACTGGGTGCAAGTCCGACACGTTAACTCGAGACTATCTCCCTGCTTTCAAATCTATGGTCAATATTACATTTAAATATGTTACGCTTAATACTACTTATGCATTCAACAGATCGCCGATTTTTGTGCCAGGCAGCCTCCCTGTTTCTATTAATGGTTACGGTGTTCCCTTTTTGAGTTATTATATGCGTGTGCTCCTCATAGACCTCCACAAGCAGCTTCTGTTCGCCGCTCGGTCCTTTTCGGACATTTGATCCATGATTCAACATTCACGGTTCTGGGCTGGTTACATATCTTGTGAACGGCCATAATCCAGGATAAAGTTAGCCAGGATAACATTAGCCTGGCTTGAACTAACCTGAGCAAGGCGCGGCTGAACTGCGTTGATGGAACGGCTTAAGCCTCAAGTGGAAGTTGGCGCTAGTTCTAACTTGGCTTAATCAACTAAGCGCCGCTTTCGTTAGCGACTTTGATGGAATACCCCTCAAGTGTGTGTGCTCCTGTATGTCTGTGTTCATGAGTGTGTGTGTGTGTGTGTGTGTGTGTGTGTGTGTGCAGGTTCTACATGCATCTGCCTCTGAGCCAGAAGCCGTGTGTGCAGGTGGTCAGTCTCTGGGAGGACAGAACCTACCGCCTGTTCACCTCCAACCTGCTGGAGACCATCGCTCTACACCTGGTAGACACACACACACACACACACACACACACACACACACACACACACACACACACACACACACACACACACACACACAGACAGACTAGGCATACATTTAGGATTAGTTCTAAAGACCATTCTGCTGGTCATTCTAAAGTCTTGATTGAGTCATGATTGGGAATCCTCAGGAAAATGGCGTGGCCAAAGCAGCAGAGCTGAACAGGAAGTCAGACCCGGGGGCAGAGCCAATCCTCAAGACGGTCCTCCAAGGCTTTTGTTTAAATGCCAGGTATTCAAACCAACCAATCAGAGCATGAGAAATATTAATCATGCTAATTCACTACTTAACACAAGTGTGTGTCTGTGCGTGCGTGCCTGTCTGCGTGCATGTTTGTGTAGGAAGTTCATTGTGACAGTGGAGAGCAAGTTGAAGGTGGAGCTGAAGAGAAGTCACCTGACTCAGCTGGACAGGAAACGACTCACCATGTGTAAACAGGAACTGGTGGGAGGAGCCAACACACACACACACACACACACACACACACACACACACACACACACATGGACATGTTGTTAGTGGTAAAATAGCACGTGTATGTGCATGTGTGTAGGAGGGTATTATTGCAGAGGTGGAGGTGATGACCGAGAAGAAGAGGAACTCATCAGGGATCAAAGGTCTGCTGCAGGAAGCCACTAAGCTGTGCAGGCAGATCCACTTCCTGGTGGAGGAGGTATGTCCATCTACCTGTTTGTCCGTCTACCTGTCTGTCCCTCTGTTTCAGGAGCTGGGGCCTGAAGGGCACAGTAGTAGTGAAGCCTGGCTTTCACCAATATCCTGAGCAAGTCCATATTTGAGATGTATTACATAAATGTTCCAGATCCAGATAGTGAGAGCAGTGGCTCTGAGTGGAATTGGAAGGGAGCGGAACGTGGGGGGGGGGCTGGACTGTTCCAGGGGCCCTGACCACGGGGCCGCTGGGGGCCCTAGGGGGGGCTGGACTGTTCCAGGGGCCCTGACCACGGGGCCGCTGGGGGCCCCCGGGGGTCCCTGGGGGCCCCTGGGCGTGGGACGTCAGGGTCATCCTGTATGACTGTTATTTGGTTACAGCCTCAGCACACACTGCCAGATGTGTTTGTGTGGTTGCTAAGCAACAACAAGCGAGTGGCCTACAGCCGGCTGAGGGCCAGAGACCTCCTGTTCTCCAGCAACCCGGAGGAGAGAGGGAGGGACTGTGGCAAGATACACACTCTGTTCCTCAAGGTACACACACACACATCGATACTATAGAGCTATACCATTTAAATGGTTGTATCCAGACTTACGTGTGTGTAGTCCCCAGGTAAGCGCGTGGTTCCCTGGTCGGTCCTGGCTCAGCTGGATGTGTACCTCTGGCTGGGCAGCTGCAGTGAGTCTGGACACCTGCTGGAGGACCTCCCTGCCGGGTTCACCCCCAGCACAGAGGGCCGGGACCCGCTGGGCCCCCCCACACACCTGCTACCTGCAGGTAACACCTGGAACATTCTTCTTCAATTCAATCCCCTTTATTTATCCCCCAATTACCCCCAATTTACCCCCCAATTATCCCCCAAGGGCAATTTAAGGGGGCGCAGGACAATAGCTTAAAAAAGAGACACAATCAACAAACACAAGCAGCACACACACACACACACACACACACACACACACACGCAACACACACATCGCAACAACAACATTCAACACATGAGTAAAAAAGTGCTTCATAAAGTGCTTCAATTATAAAGTGCATTGCAGCATGTGTAAAGGTCAGTGTTGAGCATTACGGAGCTGGACAGCCCTGGGGATGAAGGTTCCTCCTCTGTGTCCGACAGCCTGGACAGCGGAGTCTGCGTCCTGAACTCAGGGAACAGGATATGGGAGGGGTCCTGAAGAATCCTACTGCTGGTTTTACAGGCTGTTGGTCATACAGGGCGGGGAGAGTCCGAACAGGCTGCCCAATGATTTTTGAGCAGACCTTAGCCACACTCAACAGGCGGTTCCTGTTTTGCAGAGTGATAGAGTGGAACCAGCTAGTGAAAGAAAAGGTTTTTACATTTTCAATGAAGGCATAATAGAATGTGGTGAGAATGTCCTTGTTGATCCCAAATGATTCAAGCTTCCTGAGTAGGTACTGTCTCTGATGGATTTCCTCTGTGTTAGAGGAAAACCTTGGCAGGTTGTCAAATAATGTTCCCAGGTACTTGTATTTCTCTACTATCTCCTCCTGGGTTATATAGTAGTATATATTATTATAGTAGTGACTGCCTCAGCCATCTGTCTCTGTTTGGGGGAGAAGGTCACAATCATCTCCTTGGTCTTACTTATGTTGAGCTCAAGACAAGAGCTTCCACACCATTCTGCAAAGTCCTGCAGAGCTGAGCTGTGATGTTGTGTGCAGCTGGAAAGCAGAGACAGGAGGACAGTGTCGTCAGCAAAAAAGTTGGTGGTTGAGATGGAAGTGTGTGATAAGCTTCTCAGCCAGAATGTGTGGCTGCATGGTGTTGAATGCTGATGAGAAGTGTATGAACAGAAGTCTGTGGTCTTGGGGTTTTCCAGATGCTTGTGGATGGTATTTAAGATAAATATTTTGCGACAACACCCCTACCAGCCTGGTAAGCAAACTGCAACGGGTCCATCATCGAGCTAGTTGCCTTGATGATCCTCTCCATGGCCTTCATGACCAGGGAGGTTGGAGCCACAGGTCTAAGGTCATTCAGGACCTTAGTGGTGACCTCTTCGGGATAGGAATCACTATTGAGGTTTTCCACATGGCGGGGACTGTGCTGCTGGTCAAAGAGCCCTGGAACAGATGCTGGAACACACCTCCCAGCTTCTCAGCACAGTGCCATAGGGTCTGCCTACAGATGTTGTCTGGTCCTGGTGTTCTTCTTAGTCCTTTTGAGGGCTCTCATCACCTCTGATGCGTTGATGGTGAGGACAGAGTCATCAGGTCTGAGTGAGCAGATGATTGATTGAAGCTGGGTGCCTTTTCAAATCTCGTGAAAAAACAGTTGAGATCATTGGGGAGTGAAGTGAAGCTACTGCCTGCCACCTGGATGGGCTTACGGCTAGTACAGACAGACAGTACAGACAGAGTCCACTGCTGGATGGGCTTACGGCTAGTACAGACAGACAGTACAGACAGAGTCCACTGCTGGATGGGCTTACGTACAGACAGACAGTACAGACAGAGTCCACTGCTGGATGGGCTTACGTACAGACAGACAGTACAGACAGAGTCCACTGCTGGATGGGCTTACGTACAGACAGACAGTACAGACAGACAGTACAAACAGAGTTCACTGCTGCCATGTTCTTGAGGCCCTGCCAGGCTGTGCGGACGTTCCCCTTTTCAAAGGTCTGCTCCACTATGTTTTTATAATTCAGCTTGCCAATTTTTATGGCCTGCTTGACCTCTCTATTGACCTCCTTCTTGTCAGCTTCAGAACCGGTAAAAAATATTCTCCTTATTCATAATGTTTTTCAGATCTTAAGTCACCCAGGGTTTATTGTTAGGGAAGCTGGTGACCTTTTTAAAGGGGATCAGAGGTGGGGAGAGTAGCGTATAGTAGAAGTACTCATAATTACTCAAGTAAGAGTAAAAAAGTATGCAATGTGCAAAAGACTACTCAAGTACTGAGTTTCTTTCAAAATAGACAAGATATCAAGATAACAAGATATAAAACAGCAATGTTTAAATAAAGATATGTTAAAGAATATCCTTTTAAATTAAAAAAAATAATGTCTTAAAAAATAAAATGAATAACCCTTGAACTAAAACAATAATAAATTAATTATTTGCTCAATTAAATAGATCAACCTTTAAATAAAATTAATAAATTTGGTTTATCCAAAATGATATTAATTAAAACCAATACACTTATAACACTGTTAACACAAACCAATTCCTAGGTTACAATATGTCACAGGCCCTGAACAAATGATCTGGGTTGTGTTCAGCCCAAAATATATAAAACACAAAAACTTGAAATTCAATACACATCATAACCTGCTGGCAAACTCACTTATGAAACTACAGAGGCTGAAACAAGACACCACTCAGACGCTCACACACCCAGACTCAGGGAATGCAGAGTACAGGGAGAACAGGAAAGGTGTCACAGAAGAACAGTGTCTCTGTTGTTAGATTTCAGTTTATTTCTAAACTGTTCGTATAGACTCTGCGTTTTGTATTTTTTCAGTGGAAATCAAGGAAGCTTGACAGGTTGGATCAGAGGGTGGAATAGATGGTTTATTCCAGGATGTAATACAGCACAGGTACAGACTCTTAGTGTAGGTGGTGAGCAGAGTCTCCAGACATGCTCCGTGGCTGTCCATCCCTCTTCTCACCGAACCAAAGGTTTGGGGCGAGTAATATAGGAAAGAAAGCTTGAATAACAACATAACAGATGCAGTGGCTGCCTTTATAAGGCCCTGGCTATGTCCCAGACGGCCAGGTTGGTTTGTTGTCTTTGGGACATAAACAAATGGAGGATTGTTGTAAATAAGACCTGGTATCAGTAGGAGAGGGGCTGGCCTGTTCATAGACTTAAGAAATGTGAAGACAGAGACACTAAAAAACACCAACATTCTACACTGTGATTGTGAGTGTGTGTAAGTTTGTGTCTGTGATTGTGAGTGTGTGTGAGTTTGTGTCTGTGTGATTGTGAGTGTGTGAGAGTTTGTGTCTGTGATTGTGAGTGTGTGAGAGTTTGTGTCTGTGATTGTGAGTGTGTGAGTGAGTTTGTGTCTGTGATTGTGAGTGTGTGAGTGAGTTTGTGTCTGTGATTGTGAGTGTGTGAATGAGTTTGTGTCTGTGTGATTGTGAGTGTGTGAGTGAGTTTGTGTCTGTGTGATTGTGAGTGTGTGAGAGTTTGTGTCTGTGATTGTGAGTGTGTGTGTTTGTGTCTGTGATTGTGAGTGTGTGTGAGTTTGTGTCTGTGATATTATGAGTGTGTGTGAGTTTGTCTGATTGTTAGTGTGTGAGAAGTTGTGATTGTCTCTTGTGTGACAGTGTGTGATTGTAGGGTTGTGTGAGAGCTTGCTAGTGTGTTTTTCCATGTTCCTTCCCAAAGAAACACTTTGAAGTGACTTAGTTAGTTAAACTTCAACAGCAGTTGGCTCTCAAGATTGTTGCAGTGATTTGTGATCTTTTACTGGTGAACAGGAGCGCTGCATGGCTGAAGAGTCTCTCACAGGCTGCAGACGCTGGATGACTTGTGTTGATTTTGAATGATAGTTTCTTGATTTGAGGGGATGAATGTAACAGATCCATGCCTCAGTGGATGGACAAGGTACCGCTCAACCTCTCCTGTTTATGTTGTTCCTGCCTTCATTGATGCAAAGAAGTCTTCTTCATCGCTGCTGTTGGAGCAGACATCGGCATTACATTACATCCAGGCTACTGTCCAAGTGGTTTTTAATGTAGCCTGTGGCAAGATACATTATTTAGTATTAGTATTAGTTCTTCACATTCTTTTTTACTTTTCTATTGCTGCCAAGCAGCTGGTTTAATATTAAGAGATCGCAGAGATTGTAACTCTTGTCAATCAGTAGTTTGTCCCTAAAAAAATATGGAAGTAAAAAACTATAACTATTATATTGATTAGTATAATTATGCTAACTTATTTACATTTGAATTGATACATAAGTATATTACCAGATTTTAGGATGTAGTCATCTGTGGTGCAGGATGCTCTGGACTTGGTAGCAGTAGGCTGTACTGTATCAGCTCAGGGTCTTTTGGCTCTCCAAACCGTTTTTGGATCCCATGCTGCAGACCGTCTATGAGTGGTCCACAAACTTTGCAAGCTGACTCCTGCTTGTTCAGCTTGTCCTGCAACTGGTGTTGGCAGCATGAAGCCCATAAGCACAGATGATTGGCCCTGGAGGATGTTAAGGGTGACAGGCTTCATAACAGCAGCATATTCAGCCAATAATCCCAACTCAGCTGGATTGAGCCTATGAAAGATGTACAGATCAAAATTAGCTGACAGCCATTTGAATTATTGCAATGTATGTATTGTGTACAGCAGTGGCGGCTGGTGGTTTTTAAAGTGAGGGAGGAAGGACTGCGCGCTTGGTTGCCATTGGCCTGCTTAGACTGTTAGTGGCGTATGGTGGCATAAGCAGGGAGGGATAATTATATGAATAAAATTGATACAAATCCACCAGTGGCAGCATTGTACTTTGAAAGCTGGTGGGCAGCATGTCTTGGACTACAAGGGCAGAAGGAAAGGATGCAAAGCCAATTAGTCAAATCAGGCCTACTCTTGATTTGTAAAACGAAATAAAAAAAATCTGGGCCTATCATTGGGCCTATTTTTGCCCTCAATAACTGAAGCTTGTAATTGTAATTTTGTTGTAATTTACCTATGTTTATTTTCAGCTACAATTGTTTTAAGAAAAATGAAGACACAAGACCAAAAGTGATGCCATTTAAAATGCATCATGCTCTGAATCATTCACTAACATCCTTTCCACAATATTAAACAGAACGGTCAGTAACAAACAATTAAAAGAACAAGAACATAATTTCACAACTATTGACATGGGCTGTAAGCCTAACATTGTTTGAGGCAAATGTGGATGTTAATGGATGTTACAAAATGTTGGTCATGGTGTTAAACCAATTAAGATTGAGGGACTTCATTTATAGATCAAGTCAAACCTCCTCGCTGTTTGTGTTGCAAAGATATCAGTGACCTGGTCATACCAAACAGGATATTTTTTAAGTGATTCAGAATAACGGCGTGTGTAGCTCCACGTTTTCACAACCCTTTCAGACGGCTTGGTAACCCAATGGAGGAGTGCCTAAAAATAGGTAGGCTCAGCGCGTTTATTTCGGCAGACTTTTGTCGGTGGAAACAGCAATATAAGCGAACCGAGCTGCACCAAACCGCACCGCTCGGTGGAAACGCCAATATGAGCGAACAGAGTAGAAACGGTAGAAACGAGGCATACGACTGAGCGGGTTCGTTGGTTCTCGTAGCCTAGAGACTTGAGGGGATAAACCCTCCCTCCGGGCTGCTCCACAGCCAGGGCTCCTGCTTATTGGTTCATAGCGCAGCCAGGGCTCCTGCTTATTGGTTCATAGCGCAGCCAGGACTTATTCTTATTGGTTCATAGCGCAGCCAGGGCTCCTGCTTATTGGTTCATAGCACAGCCAGGACTTCTTCTTATTGGTTTGTAGCGCAGCCAGGGCTCCAGCCTATTTATGAATAGACGTTGATGCGATTCAGATCCCTTAGCTAGTCCCACCCACTCAGAGGAGGACTTTCCTCCTCTCTCCCATTGAACCCCATGTTATTCACCAGCCGCCAGTAGTGCCCGAGAAATGAATGGGAGTCAATGGAGGCTGAGGGAGGAACGTCCTCCCAGAAGTAATATTCAATAGGCGATAGGGGGTGCTAATGTCCCTTTACCCACGGAAACAAACATTACATATACAAGGGCATTAATTCATTACAGTAGTCTGGGCAATCTACATTTTTTATTCTCAACAATGTTAAGGAGGATCTTCCTCCCTCTCCTCACTGGAGAAGCCTCCACTGGGTACTGGGTTTCAAGGCTTAGACCTTTTTCAAAACTGTTTAACAATCAATGTGGGATTTGCCAACTTGCATCTTTATCTTCAATGCTGTGCATACATTTCGAATTGCTATTTCTCCTTGTTCCTTCTGGATGCAGATAACCCTTTCTACAGCGAAGAACATGGAGCTCCAGCGCCTCTGGTTGGGTCGAAGGAACTGCAATTTGCACTCACGTTGCACTGTTTCAAAAGCCATAAGAGACGCTGGGAGACAGCCAAGAGGTCAATGTTTGAATTGCACAGTTCTTCTGACAACTGTTTTGCACCAGGGTGGGTTGATGTAAAGGCAGACACCACCGCCATGTTGTTTACCAGTCAGTTCAGTGTCTCGGTCTAACTTTAGAGGAGACCCGAAGCCATCTATGTGCAGGCTATCACTGCTGTCATTCCCAGTCAGCCATGTTTCAGTAAAAGCAAGAATGGAAGCATTCCGGTATTCATACATATGAAAAACGTTTGCTTGCAGTTTATCAGTCTTGTTGTGCAATGAGCGCACATTGGAAAGGATCACTGAGGGAAGTGCACAGTGTTAACTTTCTCCTCGCCTAAGTCTTGCTTTAATTCCACCCTTTTTCTTCCCCCGTCTTATTACATTCATTTTATTGTTGTGCAGGGTGTCTGTCCGGTCAGGTGGGTGTTTGCGTTGTAACTCCTCTGTCAGCTTGTCGGTGACAGCAGCTTGGTGAGAGTGTTATTGCAGTTGTACCAAAAAGTCCCTGGAGTAAGTGATCCGCTGGTTGTCCGGAAGACTGTATCCATATGTTGCAGAGGACAGATAATCCAAGACGAATAGTAGAGGCAAACAAATCCATAAAGTCCATGTAAAGGTGTGTGTGGGGTGGTGACAACTGCACAACACACCACAAAGTACTGGACTATACAACAGCAGTTGGTCGTCAGTCAATACGCGATATAATCATGTGAGCTTGGAACTAATGTGCCGCCATTGTGACACTTTTGATAGTTCTCGAATGATGAAGACACGATTTGCCACATACAGTATGTTTTGAATCGTTTGGTGTTACTGGCAATGTACTGAAGAACTGTCATGCCGTCAGACAAGAAAACAGGCTCTTCCATTTTGACTTCCAGCTCTGTTTTTAGCATCTTGTTGATGCGTACAGCTAAGTACTCCAAGTTCCAGCCTGGGTAAGGTTGTTTTCTAAAGTGGCGCTACTCTGGCCTTTCCCATGAAGAAAGTTAAGTTAACCTTTATTGTCCCTTTTTGGGGGAAATTCTTTTCTCTGCTTTTGACCCATCCGGGAGCCGGTGAACACCCCGAGCAGTGGGCAGCCGCAGTGCAGCGCCCGGGGAGCAGGTGGGGGTTTCAGGTGCCTTGCTCAAGGGCATCTCATCCGTGGATGGGGATGTAGGAGAGTGCTGCACAACTATTCCCCCCGTCCATATTTTTGCCTACCGGTAGGGATTCGAACCGGCCACCCTCCGGTTCCCCTAGGGGGTGTTCCAAATGTTCGGTGGTTATTTCTATGTGTTGTAAATATGTTTTATATGTTTATTGGCAGGGGCATAGCATTAACAGAAGGGTTGTACATATCAAGGGCTAGAGGTAAAATGGGAAGTTATCATTTGGTGAGATAGCCATTGAATACAATTTTAACATTACCTCTTTAGTGGAGGAGTCCAGGGGTAATTACTGGTGGCACAGTATATAAGGCGCCATAACCATCTGTCTGGGGCTGGTTGGAGCTATGACCCTCTTTACTCTGTAAACTGTTGCTGGTATGAAGACTGCAATAATAAATCGTTGAAAAGTGGGAAACCTGGCTGTCATCTACAACTTTTTCTTCGGCATCATCCAGCCGCTCACGGTAGCCTTTCACAATGGGTTGCTCAATGGTTGTACAGGGGTAATGATTGTAAAGGGCACTTTAGAGCCCTAAGAGGGCCCTTTACAAAGTCCAAGAAGGAAGTCCACATTTCTTCAAACAGTGCATATTTTCCTTTCAGTGAATAAGTCAAGAACAATGTCCTCTAGCCAGCCTTTTGTAGTCGGCCTCTGTATAGATTTCCAACATTTTGCAATAGTCTGTCTGGCTTGAAGTAGGCTTAGGGTAAGCATCTTCCTGTTGGCTCTGCTGATATTAAAGTCCTTTGGTATGAGTCCCAAAATGCACATTCTTTGTGAGTGTCTCAGCAACCTCTCTCCAAAATTCTTGTATTTTTGAACAGGACCATAGACAATGGAAGAGCGTCCCTTTGTGTGTTTCACATTTGGTACATACATCAGGGGCCGTATTCACAAAGAATCTTAGGGCTAAAAATAGGTCATAAGTGGCGAATTTAGGAGTAACTCCTAAAAATAATGGGCGTGTCAGTCTTAAATTTAGGACTCCTAACTTTTTTCACTAAGAGCAATTCACAAAGTATTTTAGGCCTAAAAGTAGCACCTAAGTCTAGGAGATCTTAAAAGTCCTCGAGAGGACTCCTAACTCAGTAAGACCTATTCACAAAGAATCGGAAAATGGCTGCGAGACTAAATGTTTTGGAGACAATGGAAGACTGTGAATTGATAAGACGATATAGGCAAAATCGTGAGGGTATCAAACTTGTTGTGGAATTAGTGAATAACACTCCGATATTTAGCAACAGGGAAAATGCAACTTTGCAATGACGACGATTTAGGAATATTGCAACCATCAGTGATGGTTAAAACACACGGGGGCAATGTTACAAATGTACCTTTAATCATCCTTAATTATTTAATATATAAATATAAATAAATCACTTAACCCATCATTATTTGTCTCATGTATTAACAGTAATACAACACTTTAATCATCATTATTTATTTCAAATAAAAATAAATGGTTTGAAGTAAAAATAATAGGCCTATAACTACTCTTACTTATGATTACTATCTAATAATTTATTGTAAGATAATTTATTGTATTGAGTTTATAATCTGCTCAGTAAGGAGTCGGGAGTCGGACCAGTTGGGCTTTCGCTTGCGTTTCACGTTGTCTTCTCCTTCATTCATCATGATAGGACTTGAACGGTGGTATGGGCTGATATTTAAAGTGTTTAGTGACGTAGCCACGGGTGTTCCTGGGACACCCAAGCGTGGTCCTGGCACACCTAAATATTTTCAGAATTAATTCATTACAACGATTTCTTTCGATTTAAAGCAAAATGTGACAGAGAGTGCGGTGAGAGTTGCGCGGTGAGCGTTGCGCGGTGCGCGTTGCACTATAGACTGCGTAGTGACCGGTCTAGGTCCACGCATTCGCTACCACAGAAGCGGGGCTGTGAAGGAAACCCCCCTATTGGATTTTGCGATTATATCCATACATTTCATTCCCCCATGTACAGCGTGGAGAGCCAGGGCTGCTTTCAGGATGGTCGTATCGATCGCTCCGGACCCTGGCTTCCACTGGACACTTGCAGCAGTTATTCTAATAGCGTTCCAGTAAATCACTGAACTTGAGGCCACCCAAACTCTCACAGGCGCACCTTAATTACAATCTCTGGCTACGCCCAAACTTTAAGTGCTGGAAATATGCTCATTGGATAATAGTTTGCAGGGTGCTTTTAATTACTTCCTTGATATAATGCAATTTACGTATTTTTATTGTTTGCTTTGGCTCTCTTTTTAACGTGCATACAACGTCATTATCGTGGTCTGCACAAACTTGTCATCGTGCGTGTATTCTGCTAACTGCACTGTCCACAACTATTTGATAGGACTTAATTTGTAGCCTAGGCTATTTCCTTATTTTTCGTTGATTTAGTGGGCTTGTTTGTGGGAAGTTGCGAATGAGTTTCACGGAGACCGCCGGCACTCAACAGCCAATCACCGTACTGACTGCTTCAAAACTCGTGCACGAGAATCGACGTAAGGGGGCGTTAGGGGGCGTTACTCTTAGTTCACTCTTAGTGATTTATCCTTAGTATGAGTAGGTCTCAGCGGCTTTGTGAATAACTTTTAAGAAAAAACTCCTACGTAAAATGTTTTAGCGCGAGTTAGGAGCACTCCTAGCGGTAAGATAAAAAGCTTTGTGAATACGGCCCCAGGAGTATTACCATTGAAACAATTCAAAACCTCTGGAGTGATATACAGCCTCATGGACCATTTAAATCAGGGGTGGGGAACCTTTTTGACATCAAGGGCCGTATCAATTCTTGTAACTTATTTCGGGGGCCGCACTTTTTTTAGGCCTATAAAAATAACTCACTCACCACATAACTTGCATGCACAACGTTTTCTCTCTAAATTTGGTCAAACTTTGCTTAAGTGCATTTATTTTGTCCTTGCGTAACTGCCCCTGCAATTCACTTAGCCTAGCATGTTCAGTACTGTAATGACGTTCCAGGTTGGTCTTTTTCATTACAGCGAGCGATTCTCCACACACAAGGCAAACTGGCCTGTGTCAGTCCATTTTTCTTGGAAAACACGACATTCATTATCAACCTTTAGTTTCTTGGCAGATGCCATGCTAGCCGTCAATGGTTAGATTTTAAAATGACACTGTGACTTGTTTAGGCTACCCCAACGTGACCCTCAACATTCCAAGTAAACCAAAGGGAAATTAACCTTTTTCTCCTTAATTCATTTTGTTCAAAAGTTGTCACTTATGCTTGTATAACTATATTAGGCCAGGCTATATGCCTTGTTAACATTTTATTTAATAACATTTTTTATATATATATTTTTTGTCCTTGCCTCCAGGGGCCGGAGGAAAGGCTTTGGGCCGTGTCCGGCCCGCGGGTCCTACGTTCCCCACCCCTCATTTAAATTGTAACAGACTGAAACCTGAATTAGTTGTTTGTGTTTGTGATTGGGCACAAAAATAAATAGAAGCTAAATAGAAAACAGGGTTAATGTAGAATTATACGGAGAAAAGCGCCAATAAGCTAATAAGGCCGTTGTCATGGTGATTAGAGACGTGGTTCAATTGGTCGCTATTTCCAGATATGGATGTTTGAGGCTGATCTAGATTCATGTGGAAATGTTGGTAATGTGAGGGGGGCGACATGACAAACTAAAGCATGTTTCGTAATTATACATTTTTAAAATTAAAATAATGAAATAAAAGGATGGGTGATGACCGAAAGAACGAGAATGTTTTTCTCAGTAGGGTGGCTGGCGGCTCCCTTAGGGACAGGGTGAGAAGCTCAGCCATCCGGGAGGAACTCGGAGTAGAGCCGCTGCTGCTTAGAAAGGAGTCAGTGGAGGTGGTTCATCTGGTAAAGGATGCCCACTGGGCGCCTCCCTAGGGAGGGGTTCCAGGCACGTCCAGCGGCCTCGGGGAAGACCCAGGACTAGGTGGAGAGATTCTATCTCAACACTGGCCTGGGAACGCCTCAGGATCCCCCGTCAGAGCTGGTCAATGTGGCCCGGGAAAGGGAAGTCTGGGGCCCCCTGCTAAGGCTGGCTAAGATGAGGATGAGGGGTTTTGGAATGAAAATAGAAAAGCAGGGTGGGAATCAAAATACATCAGGGTGTCAAAGACAAAGTGTTAAAGACACTGCTCTGTATTTGCCATGACCCATCAGACCTACACTATAATGAGCGGATCTCTGGGTAGCATTGTGTAACACTATGTAGCATTGTGTAGCACTGTGTAGCATTGTGTAGCACTGTGTAGCACTGTGTAGCATTGTGTAGCACTGTGTAGCACTGTGTAGCATTGTGTAGCACTGTGTAGCACTGCTACTTCAACACAAACAGACCATATTGACGGTGGACCCTGAGCTGATCCAGAAGCTTCTCATCAGACTTACTCATGGTATGGTGTGTCTCCAGGCCAGCATGAGTTCCAGCTGCGATGCCACATGTACCAGGCCAGAGGACTCATCGCCGCAGATACCTCTGGCCTGTCTGACCCCTTTGCCAGGGTCACCTGTCTGTCCACCTGTCTCACCACTAACGTAAGCTGCCTCTCTGCCTGTCTCACCTGTCTTATCTGCCTGACTGTCCACCTGTCCATCTATCTACCTGTCTACCCTGTCTACCTGTCTCATGTGTCATCTATCTACCTGTCTCACTGGGCCATCGGTCTACCTGTCTCACCCGTCTATTTGTCTCATCTATCTACCTGTCTCACCTGTCCCACCTGTCTAGCTATCTCACCTGTATACCTATCTCATCTATCTACCTATTTTACCTGTCCATCTGTCTTCCTGTCTCACCTGTCTCCCACCTGTCTCCCTTCTCCTGTCTGTCAGATCATCAACCAGACCTTGAGTCCTACCTGGAACCAGTGTGTGGTGATGGATCGATTGCTTCTGTCTGGAGACCTGAAGCACATCCAGCAGGAACCGCCTCGCATCGTCATCGAGGTGTATGATGACGACGCCCTGGTCTGTCTATCACATCTATATCACATACACCTACATACATACATACATCTACAACACATACATCTATAACACATACATATATAACACATACATCTATATCACATACATCTATAACACATACATATATAACACATACATCCACATACATCTATATCACATACATCTATAATACATACATCACATACATCTATATCATGTACATCTATAACACATACATCACATACATCTATATCACATACATCACATACATCTATATCACATACATCTATATCACATACATCACATACGTCTATATCACATACATCTATATCACATACATCTATAACACACATCTATATCACATACATCTATAACAAATACATCTATATCACATACATCTATATCACATACATCTATAACACATACATCATGTACACCTATATCAGTCACATACATCTATAACACATACATCACATACATCTATAACACATACATCACATACATCCAGTAGCGAACCGTGACTCTTAAACCTTGGCCCTCTGACCCCCCTTCCCCCGTTGCGAAAAAAGCAAACCACCAGCTTAGCTTACTGTGTCCTCTCTATAGTACTGCAAAAGTTACCTATGACAATTCCAGCTCTGAAACAATAATACGCTAGTCCAGCCTTAGCAATGCAACAAGCAAACAGCACGGAGAGAGTGAGAGTTATCACCAAAACTAAAAACAGCTATCTCTTAAGCTTAAGCAAAATGCTAATCCTCCTGACAAATGATCGCATCAACACACAAGCTGTGTGTGCACTTCAGTAGAATATGACAACGGCCCGGGTGCAAAACGCATGACAGCAGATAGCCCTACCACACAAAACCAATAAAATGTCATGTAAGCCAAGCCACAATTGCCGCTTTTCCACTGACAGTACCAGGCACGTCCCGTTTCCAATTAATAAAGAACCTCTCCAACATGGGCTGGTCGTCATTAGGTTGACGGGACAAGGGATTCCCAGGAAATCTGAATCTGATCAAGACTATTTCCTGATTCA
>NC_140284.1:13188662-13318662 GCF_964030765.1 Micromesistius poutassou | reverse complement strand
ACACACACACACACACCCGTCACACACACACACAGCCCCCCCCCTCCACCCCCCCCCCCCACACACACACACCCCCCCCCCCCCCCCCCCCCCACTCAGCTTCTAGAGGTACTTCATCCGTCTGCTCCTTCTTGCTTCTCCTCCTGCGCCTCCTCCTCCACCAGGAGCTGCCAGAGAACGAGCTGCTCCACCCTCCGCTTTCCGTCAGTGTGGTGGACTGGCGTGCGTTCGGTCGCAGCACGCTGGTGGGAAACCACGTCATCAACAACCTCACCTTCTATAAATACACCCCAGCGCCGCCCGGCCCCGCCCCCGGCCCCGCCCCTTCCCTTCAACGCCTGCCAGGTAAACACACACCTGGGGTCACGCTGGGGTCATGACCCCTGTAACCTGGGCTCCATAGACCCGGTCAGACTGAGGTCATGATCTGGTGATCAGGATAATGGAGAAACTAGAATACACTGAAGACAAGTAGAGCAGAAGGTATTTAAATACATAAGGGTGTATTTAAATACATAAGGGGTGTATTTACATAAGGTGTGTGTTTCCATAAGGTGTGTGTTTGAATACATAAGGTGTGTGTTTCCATAAGGTGTGTGTTTGAATACATAAGGTGTGTGTTTTCATAAGGTGTGTGTTTGAATACATAAGGTGTGTGTTTGAATACATTAGGTGTGTGTTTGAATACATAAGGTGTGTGTTTGAATACATAAGGTGTGTGTTGAGAGACACTGGGGAGGTGATGGGTCAGTTAGAAATGATTGAAGCATATCATGTCTCTAACAGCTCTTCCATCTCGTGCATCAGCAGTGGGGTCAGGATTATTATCTGGATCATTGGGGAGAAGAGTAGGACATTGGTCTCCTCTAATAGTGGCAATGTTGTAGAGAACCACACATGCCACTATAATGTCACAAGCCCTTTCTGGGGTGACCCTGAGCCTGCGAAGGCACTGGAACCGGGCCTTGAGTATCCCAATGGTCATCTCCACTCTGGCTCGTGTCCTGCAGTGAGCCAAGTTGTAATGTTGCTGTGGGCCAGGGTCAAGGTCAGGGTAAGGGGTCAGCAGATAGTGCTGGCAGGGGTACCCTCTGTCTCCGAGTAGGTAACCATCGAACTCTCCTATGATAATGCAAGATAGTTTATTGTTTCAGTTGCAATAGGAGGAAACAAAATATTGATCATAGGATATAGCTATATACTGTATATAAATTCACCACAGGCAAATCTGGCACTCAGTGTAGACTCACAAAACATTTGTGAGTCATGCACAGACCCAGGCCACTTCGCTTCCACATTGTTGATCATGTGGGCTGCATCACATATGATCTTCACAGTGGAGAGCAGTAATTAGCTGTATAGTGAAGTATATTTCATTTGGAATGTTAAAAGCTACTATTTAGGCCTACCTGTACATTAATGCTGTGGACAGATTTCCTATTCACATAATCTCCATTTATTGAAGGAGCTATGATAGGAATGTGAGTGCCATCTATGCAGCCAATCACACCTGGAAACCCTCAAATATATCAAATTGACTTATTAGTGCTTCAAGTCTCAAAGCTTTATGACATGAATGAATTATTGCTTAGACTGATACCTGCAATTCTGTGGAACTCTTTGAGAAGTCTGGTGGGTCTGTGACTTGGGAACACTATAAACGTGTATAGTTGTTAGGGGAAGAGGACGAGCGAACCCAAACGCTGGACACAGGGAGACGGAGACAGGGTGAAAGGAAGTGGGATTTATTGGAACCAAGGGGTAGTCAGGCAGGCGAGAATTCGTTAACGGGCAGGCAGTCAGGCAGGTAAGGGTCCGGCGACAGGCGGGTGGTCAGGCAGGCAAGGGTCCGGTAACGGGCAGGCGGTCAAGCAGGCAAGGGTTTGGCGACAGGTGGGTGGTCAGGCAGGCGAGGGTCCGGTAACAGGCAGGTAGTCAGGCAGGCAAGGGTTCGGCGGCGGGCGGGTGGTCAGGCAGGCAGGTGTTCGACAACGGTAGACAGAACGGAGAACTAGAGGACAGGAAAAAGGGTTACAAGGAAGTCAGGGAAACTGAACTAGACTCAGAACTAGAAATAATGCTGGTAGGACCGATACGAACTTGGTAGTTGTATACAACGAACTGGCGCGGGCAGATAGAAGATCACCGACTGAAGTAGGGAATGGAGATTGCAGATTGCAGACAGGTGTGTTGGGAGAATGAGGACCAGTGGCGACAAGCGGCCACTAGATGGGGGTGTTGGACCGTGTAGCCGGACGTGGCGTAACAATAGTAGCCGTTTGTGTCACATTTCGGACAGCCCGACAGACAGTTGCCTAGGACACATGCTCTGCATCACCGACGTTATACAAAAAACTGCCGTTGGCAAAAAAACGAAGTGCAATACAAAGAATTTGCTCTGAACTGAGTGTCCACGATGTGTCATGTGAATGATGTGAGGGCTGAGAATATTGTTTATATAAATGATTGATGGTGCAGAGAAACGGAAACGCTAAAACAGGTACTCATCAGGGAATGATAAAACATCCAATTGGGGTCTAATAATCCTCTCCCGACGGAGATTTCTGCGGAGTATCTGCGCCTCGACATCAACTGGCTCTTCAATAAAAGGACACGCCATGTCTGCCACTGCCATCAGTCTGCAGGCTTCAACTTAAGAGCAGGAGAAACTCAGGGTTAATTGAAGAAAACCTGCCAGCGAGCAGGTTAGGTTGACGGAGTATGTTGCCAGGGTAACTGACTCAGAGTTAAGCTGAACTGGCTTTGTGAAACCGAAAAACCAGAGTTTCCCTCATCTCGGGGTTAACTAACTCCGAGTTTTCAATAAACCTGCTTTCTGAAACGGGCCCCAGGTCAGATGTTTCAATCTGCAGGTTCAGGATAGTTATTTGTTCTTATTTAGACGTAGGCCTAGTTAATTGTTCTTATTTAGACGTAGTTATTTCGGAATCAGTAAAATTGCCAACGTGGAGGTAACATGGTTAGGTTGGAGCATAAAGACAACAAGCACCACGTTGTATATGTTAACAATATTGTAGTATAATATATTAATATGCTATATATAAAGTTATTAAGAACGATAAATGATAATGATGTAGGTTGTTGAAGGGTAAGAGGCCGTGAGCTATTAGTCTGCGTTAGACAGAAGTACAGAGAGGAGGGAGGAGAGGAGAGAGAGGAGAGGAGAGAGAAGAGGAGGGAGGAGAGGAGAGAGAGGAGAGGAGAGAGAAGAGGAGGGAGGAGAGGGAGAGGAGAGAGGAGGAGAGAGCAGCCAGTCCTGTGCTGTGAGTGAGGAGGTGTCAGTCTATTGTGATGTGAGTGAGGAGGTGTCAGTCTGTTGTGATGTGAGTGAGGAGGTGTCAGTCTGTTGTGATGTGAGTGAGGAGGTGCTCCTGTCTGCTCCAACAGAGAAGAGCGGCTCCACCAATCAGGACGTCCTGATCACTGTCCAGGAGGAAGACCCGCCCCCAGCCCCGCCCACTGCCAGGACAGACGCTACTCTGAAGAAGAACAAAGTGAGCAAACACACACACACACACACACACACACACACACACACACACACACACACACACACACACACACACACACACACACACACACACACACACACACACACACGCTCTCTCTCTCTCTCTCTCTCTCTCACACACACACACACCGAATTGTCTGTATTATTGTTGTTGACCTTATTCGTATTCGTATTGTGTGTGTGTGTGTGTGTCTGTGTGTGTGTGTGTGTGTGTGTGTGTGTGTAGAGCTTCCGCTCCTCCAAGCGTAAGAAGCGAACCATCGCTGATGAGTCGGCTGAGAACGTCATCGACTGGTGGTCCAAATACTACGCCTCTGTGGAGAGGCTGGAGGTAGAGAGACCCCCGCACTCAGAGAGAGAGAGACTGGAGGTAGAGAGACCCCCGCACTCAGAGAGAGAGAGACTGGAGGTAGAGAGACCCCTACACCCAGAGAGAGAGAGAGAGACTGGAGGTAGAGAGACCCCTACACTCATAGAGAGAGAGAGAGAGAGAGAGAGAGAGAGACAGAGAGAGAGAGAGAGACCCCCACACTCAGAGAGAGAGAGAGAGAGACTGGAGGTAGAGAGACCCCTACACTCATAGAGAGAGAGAGAGAGAGAGAGAGACAGAGAGAGAGAGAGAGAGAGAGAGACCCCCACACTCATAGAGAGAGAGAGAGAGACTGGAGGTAGAGAGACCCCCACACTCAGAGAGAGAGAGAGAGAGACCCCCATACTCATAGAGAGAGAGAGGCCAGAAGGACCTCCTCCTCCCTCCTCATCACTCCCACCACACAGGGCAGTCCTTCCTCACCGCTGCTGTGGTGGAATTGATTGCCAACAGCTCATACAGCAGTAGAAGCTGAATCATATCAGACACTCTCACTGGATGCCTTCTCTGTCTGGTGGTCCTGAGGAGAAGTAGAGGACCTGTGAAGCTCTCCAGCCCCGGGTAGAGGCCCTGGGGTAGAGGCCCTGTGAAGCTCTCCAGCCCCGGGGTAGAGGCCCTGGGGTAGAGGCCCTGTGAAGCTCTCCAGCCCCGGGGTAGAGGCCCTGGGGTAGAGGCCCCGGTGTAGAGGCCCTGGTGTAGAGGCCCTGGTGTAGAGGCCCTGGGGTAGAGGCCCTGTGAAGCTCTCCAGCCCCGGGGTAGAGGCCCTGGGGTAGAGGCCCCGGGGTAGAGGCCCTGGGGTAGAGGCCCTGGGGCAGAGGCCCTGTGTAGCTCTCCAGCCCCGGGGTAGAGGCCCCGGGGTAGAGGCCGTGGGGTAGAGGCCCTGTGGAGCTGTCCCTTCTGTTAGATGATGAGCTGATGTGAGATGATGAGCATGTGCAGATAGAAGCAGTGCTGTACTGGTCCCAGAGGAACCAGAGGAGCCTGGTGGCTTTAATAAATGAGCATTGCATCATTTATTAAATGTATTTTTATTGTTTTGTTTCAGTCCAGACAGAAAGAAGTTTATCCCTTCCCTGCAGTGTTTGATAAAGGTACACACACGCACGCACACGCACACACGTTTCAGAGGTAGAGCAGATGGTATGAAGCGGAGGGTTGCTGGTTGGATGGTGTCAGGTGACCCCCTGCTCCTCTGTACAAACAGATTGTGAAGCCCTTTGACTGACCACTTTTTCCCTCCATTCACACACACTCTCATATTGTTGTGTTTTGCAGCTTCTTCTTTCCAGAATCTTCTGAGTGACAGCGTCACTGGTTTGGGTGAGAAAACTTCTACTCAACATTATCTCTGTATCTCTTCCTCCTGTCTCATGATAAAGTTAGGCGAGGAATTTGAAAAAATAGTCCAACAGAGAAAGTCCTGCTCTCCCTTCAGGCCTCCTGTAAAGCCCCCCCCCTCCAAATACAGGACAGGAGTGCTAGCTTCAGCGTGCTAGCTTCAGCACGCTACCTTTAGCCCCCTAGCTTTAGCCCCTAGCCCCCTCTGCCTGTGGACAGACAAACAGCAGCTCTGTGTCAGAGCACTTGATATATTGATGCTTCTTGATATATATATATATATATATATATATATATATTGATGTACTTGATATATTGATGCTTCAGAATTTGATAATAGAACAAGAAATGCTTCTTAAAGAAGTGGCCTACCCTAGCTCATTAAGTACTGATTAACTCATGAACTCATTATCTATAATTATTAGTACTAGAGCTTCTGGTTCTAGCATGGCAACTACTATTGGTTAAAATAATAAGAACAGCTTCTTCTGAAACGGAATGTTGTGTTCATTTACACTAACAGTTTCATACTTAGTGAAATAAACTAAGTGTAACAGCAGCTAAGGCAGCAACTTAACTAAATAACTAACTAACACAAATGACTGTAAAGCAGTGCCAAAATTTCAATCTTTTTAAACCATTCAACGAAAGCAAAGGCAACAGGCTGCTGGCTACTGCAGGCTACTGCAACCTAATATAAAATTAATACTAAGCCGTTATTAGGCTACATGATAAATAATAACCTATGGCGTATAGGCTAGTTAGCCGCAGACTTCATTGCATTACAAAATGGCTATATCATCCTAGCTGCCTGCTAGTAAAACTATTTTTCTTTTGCGGGGACTGGGGGGACTGGGGGAATCCTATCCTCAGCAATAGAGGAGAACTTTAGGTTATTTACATAACCCCGGTTCTCTGAGTAATATGAGTGAGATGTCTCACTATGGGATGCACGCCTGCTGCAGCCCTCAGAAGCATTAATCTCATTACGCCAATCCTGATTGGCTGGTAAACGTGTGCGTCCGCCTCAGGTAGTCCCACCTACCATAAATAGCACAGGTGGACGGCACCACATCATTCAAGATAAGCACCTCTTCTCACTCACCCAAGCAAGAAGGGCTGTCTGGTGAGACATCTCACTCATATTACTCAGAGAACCGGGGTTATGTAAATAACCTAAAGTTCTCTTTCATAATATTTCGTTCGATGTCTCACTATGGGATATGGTAGCTCCCGTATTGCCAGACAAGCTTATCAAGCGTCCACCAACCCGCAGGGAAAAATAAACCGCGCGCGCCACGCACGGAGCGGAGATGTCCAGCATATAGAAACGGACAAAAGTGAGAGGCGAGGACCAACTCGCTGCAGCACAGATGTCCTGAACAGAAACTCCCCTGAACAAGGCCCAGGATGCGGCCAAGCCCCGAGTCGAGTGTGCTCGCAGGCCCACAGGTGGCTGCAAACCCTGACTCGTATAGGCTAAAGCAATTGCCTCCCACCCAGTGGGATAGGCGCTGCTTTGTGATAGGTTTCCCCTTATGAGGATTAGCCCAGGAGACTAACAGCTGATCGCTCCTCCTGAAACCCTCTGTTTTATCCATGTAAGTGCGCACCGCACGGACTGGACACAACGCATGTGGCCGCTGCTCTCCCGGTGAGGCAGCGAAGGCCACGAGGTCAATAGGAGAACATGAGCCCACCACCTTAGGCACAAAGGCCGGGTTGGGCTTCAAAGTCATCCTTACACGTGTTTCAAGTCTGCTCCCTCCAGTGGCTCAAAAGGAGGGCCTTTAAGCCCCTCCAGAACCACAGCCAGATCCCATGGTGGTACCCGTGGTCTGGACACGGGGAGAAGCCTGCGCGCTCCCTTCATGAAACGGCAAACCAGCGGGTGCTGGCTCGCAGTTTGCTTCCCAAACCCCACGTGACAGGCGGCGATAGCTGGCAAGTACACTTTAACCGTGGAGAAGGCTTTTCGTTTGTCAATCAGGTCCTGCAAGAATGACAATATCACTCCTACTGGACACTGAAAGGGAATGTGGCAGTTTCTGTGGCACCAACCCTCAAACACTCTCCACTTACAGTCATACAGAGACCTAGTGGAGGAGGCTCGAGCACTTTGTATAGTGGAAATCACATGTTGTGAGAGTCCCACAGCTGACAGATTGAGCCACTCAGGGGCCAAGCCCACAGCGCCACGCGTTCTGGGTGCGGGTGGAAAACCATCCCTCCCCCCTGCGATAGCAGGTCCCTGCGCAGCGGGAGCTGCCAGGGCTGAGCGCGCAGCAACCGATATATCTCCGCCAGCCAATGCATCGCAGGCCAATGCGGAGCTATCAAAATCAGTGCATGGCCGTGCTCTCTCACTCTGGACAGAGTGGGGGGTATCAAGGCCAGTGGAGGGAACGCGTAAAGAAGCTTGTGCGGCCAGGCGTGCGCTAGTGCGTCTACGCCGAGGGGAGCGTTCGTGCTGCAGAGAGTAAAACAGTGCACACTGCGTGTTTTCTCTCGACGCGAACAGATCCACCGTGGCCCGACCGTAATGGGCCCACAACTGTTCCACAATCTCCGGGTGTAGAGCCCACTCCCCGTATACTGGCGCGCCCCTGGACAGCAGGTCTGCGCCCGTGTTCAGGGCTCCTGGGACGTGCGTCGCTCTCAGGGAGAGGAGACGACCGCAGCTCCACAGGATCAGTTTGCGTGCCAGCATATGCAACTGACGGGAGCGTAACCCGCCCTGGCGGTTGATGTACGCCACCGTCATCGTATTGTCCGTCCTCACCAGGACATGATGACCCATGAGAGACGGAAGGAAACGTTTCAGGGAGAGGAACACCACTGAAAGTTCCAGAAAATTTATGTGAGGCCGCTGGAGATCCACACTCCAGTGGCCCCTCACAGACCGGCCCTCGTGAATTCCGCCCCAACCTGTCAGGCTGGCGTCCGTAGTGACCACCTTCCTGGACAGGGCGGCGCCCATGGGCACCGTCCTTTCCGTGTGTCAGAAAGGACGGGGCTCGCCAGTGGCGCAGCGCCCTGACGCACCCCGGTGTGACCAGCACTCTCCGTGTGCCATGACGCACGGGATCCAGCCCGCATGAGGCCACCCAAAGCTGGAATTCCCTCATGTGGAGGCGACCGAGATGGACTACGAGGATGGCAGACGCCATCAACCCGAGTAACCGAAGACACAATCTGAATTGAACAGATTTGCCTGGATGAAAAAGCGCGAGACATGCCCTGAAAGTTTTCACTCGTTCCGCCGAGAGGCGCGCTGTGAAAGTCACCGAGTCCAGAGACAATCCCAGAAACATTATGTCCCGTGCCCGGGACAGCATGCTCTTTTCCGCGTTTATCACGACACCCAGATCGAATAGGTGTCGTATGAGAATACGTGTGTGCGCCCTGGCCTCCTGCTCCGACTGTGCAAACAGCAGCCAGTCGTCCAGATATGTGGCCAAGCGGATGCCCTGCCGTCTCAGCGGGGCTATTGCCGCTTCCGTGCACCGCACAAACACCCTCGGGCTTAAAGACAGACCGAAAGGGAGCACGCGGTACTCGTAACAGATCCCCTGGAAAGCGAATCTCAGATACTTTCTGTGGGGAGGATAGATTGGGATGTGGAAATACGCGTCTTTCAGATCGACAGAAGTGAACCAATCGTTCTGTCGCACAAGGCGCAGCAGGGATGCATGTGTTAGCATCCTGAACTTGTATTTCCTGAGAAATTTGTTCAGAGCACGTAGATCCAGGATAGGGCGAATCCCGCTCCCCCCTCGTTTGGGAACCAGAAAATACCTGGAGTAAAAACTGCTCTGACACTGTGCGGGAGGAACGACACAAATTGCAGAACCATAGCTCCCATCGCTCTTCCCGCGGCCTGGACCGCGCAGCGTTGGACATGGAGACACAGGTCGGTAATGACCGGTATCTCCTCCCACGTGACTGGGTCCTGAGTTTGCACAAAATCCTCACATAACTCAGCCTGATAAGCCGTGAGCAGGGAGAGGACATTGAGCGCTCTGGCCGAAAGCGCCGCCGCCTTATAAGCCTTTTCAGTCAGAGCTGACTGAAAATGGTCAGACTTGGATGGCAGGCTAGGGCTCCGGGAGGACACCGCTGACAGCTGAGGGTGAAGGTGCGCTGCAACGAGTGGCTCTCCATCGCCTCACAGTCGAGGGACGAGGCACCGGGAATCGGGCTCCTGCTGCTGTAAGGGCGGTCTCTCCACGAGCGCGCCATCATCTAGCATCTCTGGGAAGACGGGGAGAATTTGCTTCGTCGCACTCTTGGCCAAGGGCAATTTCTTCCCCTCGTAGCGGGATCTAGTGGTCTCAGCTACGACAGCGGGCCAGGGGATGGCCAGCCGGGCAGCGGCGCGTTTGCACACGTCGAACATGTCCGAGCTGGGGAGGGGAGAAGCTGGTGTGCTACTCTCACCTCCGTCCCAAGAGGTTGCGGGCTGCGCAGCCCGGGCCGGAGTGATGAATATGTCGTCCTCTTCTTCATTCTCTGATATGAGGAGTTCCGAGGTACCATCTTCATCGTCCCCATAGTCCAGTTCAAGGACGTCTTCCTCCTGCGGGGGAACTGCGGCCAGGTCGAGCTGGGAGCCCCAGCTGGCGCTAGCCTCCGGTGTCGCTACCGCGGCGACCCCCGTCTCCTCTCCAGCCTTGACGGCGGCGCCGTCGGAAGGGAGATAGGGGTCATGTCCAGACAAGCTAGCTTGGCGGGCTAGCCGTCTGCGGAGACTCTTGACGGTGTACACTGCACAGCATTGACACGAGCCGGGGACGTCGATAGCTAGCCGGGCGTGTTCCAGCCCCAGGCAGCTCGAGCAGACCTGGTGTGGATCCTTACTCGCTATCTTATTCCCGCAGTGACAGAGTCGGGCTCCAGAGTCTCCGTGCCCTCTGGTGTGAGGGGTTTCAGCCTCCATTCCTCGCGAGCTGACGTGCAGGCAGGGAGTCGAGGCAGTTAGCTGGTGTGCTAACTGTGAAGAAGTCGAGAAATTAGCTGGTGCGCTAATACTCTGTGCTCGAACTGCCGTGGTGGGGCGTCGAGGACAGTGCTGACCAAGTCGTGGAGCACAAGGAAAGCACTGGGTTCAACTTCGATCTGAGTCTCCAAGGCTAGTAGCGCCCGGCGACAGAAGCTAGATAAGATCTGTCTGTGGACAGTTAAGCTAGATAGCCCTGGACGCGAGATGTGCTCCGAGTGAGAAGAGGTGTTTGAATGACGTGGTGCCGTCCATCTGCGCTATTTATGGTAGGTGGGACTACCTGAGGCGGACGCACACGTTTACCAGCCAATCAGGATTGGCGTAATGAGATTAATGCTTCTGAGGGCTGCAGCAGGCGTGCATCCCATAGTGAGACATCGAACAAAATATTATGAAAGAGAACCAAAGTGTTCAACCACTCTGTCAAAGGTTCTTTATTCGGTTCTCGGCTCTTCCTTGAATGCCAGGGAACAGAATCTCAATCCGGCAGCGACAAACTTCCATGGAGTGGTGTGGAGGACTCAGGCTCAGCTAAAGCCAGCCTGGCCCTCACAGCCTACAGCCACATTACATCCAACAGGACACAAGTCATGCTTTAGATTTCATTATTACACGGCTCTTCTCAACGCTGTAGAACGCTCCGTTCACTTGCATGGGCCTTCCTGACTTCCGGTGGTGAATTATTTTTCAATAATGACCGTTGCTAAGCATATAATGACCGCTGTCAAGGAAAGTGGATTTTTTCACGTCTTTCGTATCACTCCACAAGTAGTCCGGTAACTTATCAACCCCAGCGGATTCGGTTGCTAAGCGACGTCAACGTCTTTGGACTATTTCTCTTCTGATCAACACTACGAATGGTAATTGTGAAAAGACACCGTGTGACGTTATTTTTTCGTTTTGGCAAGTAGCCATGTAATAAGCGGGATAATGTACAGAACATCGCCGATCATTATCTAAAATAAGCCCCTTCAGGGCGAAGCAAGACCCCTCCACTTCGTGTCGGTGTCCGGTTCGCCCTGCCGGGGCTTATTTCCCGATAATGATCAGCGTTCTATACATTATCCCTTACTTATGTACTTATTATATGCTGTTATGCTTTTGATTGGACAGTCAGCAGCCAATCAGAAACAGAGAAGAAGAAGCAGAAAACGAAAGGAGCGCTGACCCCAACCAACCTAGCTACACTACAGGTACACGCACACACTCCCACATACACACATGTGCGCTGCTGTCCTCTTATCCTGGTGTGTGTGTGTAGCTGTATGATAAGGAGCTGTCCTCTTATCCTGGTGTGTGTGTAGCTGTATGATAAGGAGCTGGAGGTGCTCTTCGCTCCGTTCGATGACTGGGTGACCTCGTTTGACCTCTACCGGGGCAAGGCCAACGACTCTGACAGCTCCAATGACCACCGATTTGTGGGGAAGTTCAAGGTAATGCATTTACCACATAATGCACATTTACACACTCACACACACACACACACACACAGGAACACACACACACCTGCATGCACATGTTGTATGAATCTAAATGCGACTTCTGATGCAGGGATTTGATCATATAATGTGTTGGTGGTTGGAATTTGAGCATCCACTGTAGCAAGGAGTTAGGTTGATGATTTAAGAATAATTATCACTAGTATTTACTCAGGACAAGCTGAGAGGTCAACTCTGGGACTCTGTTGGGAAGAGAACAGCCAGGGATCTTCTTTGCTGTCCTCCCTGCTCTGTGTCAGGTGACCTGCTCTGTGTCAGGTGACCCGCTCTGTGTCAGGTGACCCGCTCTGTGTCAGGTGACCCGCTCTGTCAGGTGACCTGCTCTGTGTCAGGTGACCCTTGAACATAAGATGGTGTGAGGACAGGGATGTGTTCCCTGGGTGGTGTCCCAGGTCTCCAGAGGGTCTCAGACCTGGGTGGTGTCCCAGGTCTCCAGAGGGTCTCAGACCTGGGTGGTGTCCCAGGTCTCCGGGGGTCCTCAGACCTGGGTGGTGTCCCAGGTCTCCGGGGGTCCTCAGACCTGGGTTTGAACGTTGAATGTTGTGAGGACTTTGTGCTGGGGATGGATCAGAAGCTAAGTGGTCTTGGATGTTTCAGGCTCTGATCATGTGATGTGTGCCTCCCTGCAGGCCCGGTTCCTTCTGATCAAGCTGGACCCGGAGGAGGAGGAGGAGGAGGAGGAGGACCTGGGTCAGTTACGGGTCAACCGCGGAATCCCCCCCAACGGACCCACCAAGGTCCTGATCCGGGTCTACATCGTCTCGGTGAGTCCTGAGTCCTACGGTGGATCTATGTTGTGATGTTTTCTCTGTTGTGTTGTCTTTGATTGTGTTGTCATGTTGTTGTGTTGTGTGTCTCCAGGCATCAAACCTGCACCCTGCGGATGAGGACGGGAAGTCGGACCCCTACATCGTCCTCCGCCTGGGGAGGAAGGAGATCAAGGACAGAGAGAACTACATCCCCAAGCAGCTCAACCCCCTGTTCGGGAGGTACTGCTCACACCTCAGGATTCATACACACATTCTTTACATTAGAGACATTCTGCTCATCTCTCCTCTTCTCTACTCCTCTCCTCTCCTCCTTTACTCTTCTCCTTTCTATCCTCTCCTCTCCTCTCCTCTTCTCCCTCCTCCTCTCCCTCCTCTCCTCCTCTCCCTCCCCTCCTCCCCTCCCCTCCTCCTCTGTATCCTCTCCTCTCCTCCTCCTCTGTATCCTCTCCTCTCTGCTCCTGGTCCAGGTCCTTTGAGTTCCAGGCAGTCTTCCCCCAGGACTCCGTCCTATCAGTGCTGATCTACGACTATGACCTGGTGGGAGGAGACGACCTGATTGGAGAGACCAGGATCGACCTGGAGAACCGCTTCTACAGCCGCCACCGAGCCACCTGCGGCCTGCCCAGTGAATACAGCCTGTACTAGAACTATATCTATAGAATACAGCCTGTACTAGAACTATATCTATAGAATACAGCCTGTACTAGAAGAACTATATATATATATATATATATGTATATGTATGGAGTATATCAAGTAGCCATCTGCGGCCTGCCCAGCGAATACAGCCTTTACTAGACACCGTCTATACCACGCTGTACAGTATATCAAATAGAAATACTAGATCTGTATATAGACTCACTCCATACCTCTGGTCTCTCTATATGAGGTGTAAGATGAGCTGCTGGTCTCTCTATATGTGTATGTGTAGGGCGGGCTACAACGCGTGGAGAGACAGTCTGAAGCCCTCTGAGCTGCTGGCTAAGCTGTGCAGAGACGGCCGTCTGGAGGAGCCGATGTTCCGACCGGGCAGGATCACGGTGGGAGACAAGGTCTTCACCGGCAAGACCGTCTTCATGGACGAAGGTACCACACCCTCGTCTTCATCACAGTGCTGATGAGGATGAGGAAGGTAATGGTGATGATAATGAAGATGATGATTGTGATGATTGTGATTGTGATTGTTCTGCCAGACGTGGCGGTGGAGTCCTATGAGCAGCTGTCTCTGAAGGTCCTGCACCGCTGGGGGGAGATGCCCTCAGGCTGCAGGCTGGTCCCGGAGCACATCGAGACCCGGACCCTGTTCAACAAGGCCCGGCCCGGCCTGGACCAGGTAGTGGGGCGGGGCGGAGTCTGCAAGACCAGGGGTGGATGGGGTGGATTTATATTGTGTGTGTGTGTGTGTGTGTGTGTGTGTGTGTGTGTGTGTGTGTGTGCGTGCATATATGTGTGTGTGTGTGTGTGTGTGTGTGTGTGTGTGTGTGTGTGTGTGTGTGTGTGTGTGTGTGTGTGTGTGTGTGCCTGCCTGCGTGTGTGTGTCTGCAGGGTCAGGTCCAGATGTGGGTCGATATGTTTCCTGCAGATCTTCCTCATCCTGGACCCTCAGTGGACATCTCTCCTCGCAAGCCCAAAGGGTGAGCCCTGCGTGTGTGTGTGTACGTGCATGCATGTGTGTGTGTGTCTCTATTTATTCCGCGTGTGTCTGTGTGTGTGTGTGTGCTTGTGCGTGCGTGCGTGTGTGTGTTCTATACACTTTTACAGTCTAAACATGTTATCATTACAGTATAAACCTGCCTTACATTCAGACCACAACGCTCGGTCATCCTCTATTCATAGGTCAAAGGTCACACCCCGCCAGCTGCCTGGTTGCCTTGGCAACGTTAAACTACAGCGCCACTAATGGCTGCTGGCCAGATGTTTAGGCTCCGCCTCTAACCATCATTCTGCTGTTAGAAGAAACATGTATAAAACCGTTATGAAAACAAACAAAGCCAATAAAAGAAAATTAACCAAAAACGTGAAAATAAAAAAAAACATTAGGTGACGGTTAAAACAAATGCAATATAAACAAACTTACTCTCTAACATTCAATCTGACACATACATGTGTCAGATGTGTAAGATATGATATGTAGTTGGTTTGATCAACGTCTACTTGGTAAATAGTACCAGGGGTTTTATTCAAAAGGCTGACGGCAAAGGGGTCTGACCTGGTGGGTGGGTCTACTGCCAGGCTCCAGGGTGGACTGGAGGACTAGGCTCTCTCTCTCAGGGTGGACTGGAGGACTAGGACTACAGAGAGTAAATGAACCCCAGAGTGGTGTGGAGGGTCTCTGTCAGCACAGCTGCTCTTCACCACAGGGGATCTCAGCCCTTTGACTCCAAACAGAAAGGCTGGAGGTGGGTGGGGCGTAGAGATGAAGTGTATTCATATCAAAACTTGTAGTGAGTAGATATTACACAGAAATGTACCATGTGCCCAACATGCAGGGGGGGCCCAGGGTCCAGTCAGCACAACGCTTCAACTGAAAACATCCTCTTAAATCCTCCTACTTCATATGAACTAGGATGAATACTGATGGAGAATTTTATCTGGTTTCGATGTTATATGTTTAGGGCATTTATGCGTGTGTGTGTGTGTGTGTGTGTGTGTGTGTAGGTACGAGCTGCGTATCATCATCTGGAACACTGAGGATGTGGTTCTGGAGGACACCAACTTCTTGACGGGACAGCAGTCGAGTGACATCTACATCAAGGGGTGGGTCACTAGAGTGACATCTACATCAAGGGGTGGTCACTAGAGTGACATCTACATCAAGGGGTGGTCACTAAAGGGACTGATCTGAACTGGCAGAGGCCCGTTGAGATGTCTACCGTGAGCAACGAAGAGTATACCATCATCTTAATGTGTGTGTGTGTGTGTGTTTCTGTGTCTGTGTGTGTGTGTGTGTGTGTGTGTGTGCGCGAGCATGTCTGTGTCTGTGTGCGCATGTGTGTGCGTGTACGTGTGTGTGTGTGTGTGTGTGTCTGTGTATGTGTCTTTGTGTGTGCATGAGTGTGTACGTGTGTACGTGTGTGTACGTGTGTGTGTGTCTCTGTGTGTGTGTGTGTGTTCAGGTGGCTGAAGGGTCTGGAGGAGGACAGACAGGAGACAGACGTTCACTACAACTCTCTGACCGGAGAAGGAAACTTCAACTGGCGCTTTGTGTTCCCCTTCAACTACCTCCCTGCTGAGAAGGTGAGGAGAGAGGAGAGAGGAGAGAGGTCTGTGTGCCTGTCCTCTGCTCTGTGTGTCTGTCCTCTGCTCTGTGTGTCTGTATGAGCTAAGGGACGCCACCTCTCAGTTGGAAATATGCTCAGCAGAGAATAAGACTGATTCAGCACATTCTGACCCAGCAGTTGTAATATTAGAAACAGCGATACTTACCTTCAGGGACTGTGTAACAGTTTATTGTGTACACAGCCAGTAAAATGAGGACAAGAAATATTCTCAGTGAGCTGTGATGAGGGAACATGAAGACACAGAGAGCAGGAGAGAGGATGTGAACATGAGGTAGATAAGGGCCTCCAGCGTCATTTAAGTCTTTGAACTTTGAAGAATTTCACAGGAAGTTATTACAATGTATTACAAAGGTTGACATTTGATATTTGAAACTTTTCAGGTCATTGAAGCAAGATACATCTTTTTTACACATTGGAAAATGTGCCACACATATGTCCTTGATATAAGGAAATAATATGTTGAATATTGTAATAGTATGAAAATGGTCAAATGTCCAGTCTTCAGAACCAGAGTAATGTGAAGACCTGCGCCCTTTCAGATTGAGCTGTTTGGTTTTCATGACCAATACAGTCTGGTCCACGCTGTGCCCCGATGGGGCCGCTCCGTCTCATGTTCTGCTCATGATATTAAGGAGGGGTGTGTGTGTGTGTGTGTGTGTGTGTGTGTGTGTGTGTGTGTGTGTGTGTGTGTGTGTGTGTGTGTGTGTGTGTGTGTGTGTGTGTGTGTGTGTGTGTGTGTGTGTGTGTGTGTGTGTGTGTAGGTGCTGGTGATCTCCAAGCGGAGCAGTATCTTCTCTCTGGACCGTTCTGAACAGAAGCTCCCGGTCGTTCTGGTCCTTCAAGTCTGGGACTTCGAGAGGCTGTCCTCAGATGACTTCCTGGGTACGTGTGTGTGTGTGTGGGGGGGTAAATATATTCATATATACATTAACATTCAAAAGTTTGGGGTCACCCAGACAATGTCATGCTCTTCTTCTAAACTCACACATTTATTTAGAACAGTTTTCAGCTGTGCTAACATAATTGCAGGGTTTTCTAATCATCAATGAGCCTTTTAACACGATGAGCTAAACAGTGTAGCATTAGGAGGAGTGATGGTGGCTGTGGGCCTCTGTACACCTATGGAGATATTTAAGATAGAATAGTCCTTTACCACATTAACAAGGTCTAGACTGTACTTCTGATTCATTTAATGTCATCTTCATTGAAAAAAACAGTGCTTTTCTTAAAAAAATAAGGACATTTCTAAGTGAGCCCAACATGTTGAAGGGTATTTATATATATATATATATATATATATATATATATATATATATATATATATATATATATATATATGTATGTGTATGTGTGTGTGTGTGTGTGTGTGTGTGTGCCAGGCTCGGTGGAGCTGGACCTCCACTCCTTCCCCAGGGGGGGGAAGTCGTCGAAGAGCTGCAGGCAGGAGGCTCTGCAGGAGGGGGACCGCATCTCCATCTTTCAGCAGAAGAGATCCAGGGGCTGGTGGCCCTTAGAGAAGGCTGGGGGCCTCACTGTACGACACACACACTACAGCGGGGGCCCCTAGAGAAGGCTGGGGGCCTCACTGTACGACACACACACACACACACACACACACACACACACACACACACACACACACACACACACACACACACACACACACACACACACACACACACACACACACACACACAGGGGGCCCTTAGAGAAGGCTGGGGGCCTCACCATACCATATTCTATTATAGACTATATATACATATCTAACATATATACACATCAAACATACACACAGACATGTATACAAAGATCTTAATTCATACGTGTATGACCCCTCTGACATGTTTGACTGGCGTGATGCGGCCCCTCCCAGGGTAAGGTGGAGGCGGAGTTTCACCTGGTGACATCAGAGGAGGCAGAGAAGCACCCGATTGGTCGAGCCCGCAAGGAACCAGAACCTCTGGATAAACCAAAGTAAGACATTACCTAGACCCACCTGGACTAGACCCACCTGGACTAGACTCACCTGGACTAGACCCACCTGGACTAGACCCACCTGGACTAGACCCACCTGGACCCACCTGGACTAGACCCACCTGGACTAGACCCACCTGGACTAGACCCACCTGGACTAGACCCACCTGGATTCTCCTGGACTAGACTCACCTGGACTAGACTCACCTGGACTAGACACACCTGTGCTGTGTTCCGATATCCATACTTCCATCTTCTTCTTTTCATGTCTTTGAAGCTGGTTGGCTATATGACAGTTTTCCATTTCTTTACATAGTCCTTTGCGTTTCTATTGAACACTGTGAGATCCTTTGAGTTGCCCTGGTTGGGTAGTAGGGGGCAGGCAAGGCAGTGCTGCATTGTATGGTCCTCTTCTCCACATTCACAGGTGGTTTGGCCAGTTTCATAGCCCCATCTGGCCATGGCAGCTTTTGATCGCCCTGTTCCTGTTCTTAGGCGGTCAAGCGTCTTCCCCTGGACCCATGGTGCTTCTGAGCCCGGAGGGAGTCAGAGTCTGGTTTCTTCCCGTGATGCTATTAGGGGCTGGACATGGCTGAGAAAGCTTCTCCTGGACTTCAGCCATAGGGCCGGGGGTACACGTCCAGTGGTGGAGGAGGTGGTGTTCATCACTGATGGCCTTGGTCATCTCTACTTGGCTGGGGACTTCCCGTCTCACATCAGCAGGGGCAATGCCAGCGAGGAGGTGCAGGTTGTTTATGTTGGTGATTGAGCGGCAGGTGCTATTCAACACTGGGTCTAGCTTGTTGGCATGGGATGATCTCTCATACTCCGCACAGGAGTAGCACAGGGCCAGAGCAGTAGATCTTAATGTGTGTGCTGTGGCTCCCCACTTGGAGTTGGTTAGCTTTGGGAGGATGTTATTTCAGGAGTTTACTTTCAGTTTGGTGTTTTGACGTGCTCCTTATAGGATAGAGTGTGATCCAGTGTTACACCGAGGTACACAGGGTTGGTGCAATGCTCAAGAGGTGTTCCAGACCATGTGATGTTAAGGGCTCTGTTTGCTTCCTGGTTCCTGAGATGGAACGAGCAGGCTTGGGTCTTCCCACTGTCTGCGTGTAGGTGGTTGTGCTCGTAGTAGAGGTGAAGCTCATCTAGGGCTGAGGTGAGATTAGCTTCTACAGCTTCACACTCTCTGGGGATGTTACACAGAGGTGGTCAGCGTAGATGAACCGCTCAGTGTTCTGGTCCATTGGCTCTGGTCATTGGTGTAGATGTTATATAGTAGTGAGCCAGCACACTGCCTGGAGGTAAGCCATTCCGTTGTCGTCGCCAGCGACTTTGCTTGTTGTTAAGGACAACATAGAAGCGCCTATCTTTCAGGAGGGCTCTGATGAGGTCTGTGAGTGCCAGGTCTTTGGTATTCTCCAGGATCTTTTTCAGGAGGAGGCGGTGGTTCACAGTGTCCTTTATGGAGCCCGTCGTCCTCCGCTGGAAGGTGGGCGATGTTCCCTTTAAGATCTTCTTGGAAGCCAGGCCAGTTCGCTTTCTCAAAGTTTAATCTTCTCCGGAAAGGAACTGTGGCTGGGGTAACTGCAGCATTGACTGTAAGACCAATGGGGCGGTGGTGGGTCTTTGGCAGTGGTTTCAGTACCAGCTTCTTGCTCAATCCAGAGATGTTATGGCTGACAAACACAATATCAATATGGTTCTATCCGGCTTTCCATCGCCCGCTATTAAAGGACTTTGGTTGTTTGGCATCATGGATCAGGTAG
The DNA here is from genome assembly GCF_964030765.1 of Micromesistius poutassou. Taxonomy (NCBI): domain Eukaryota; kingdom Metazoa; phylum Chordata; class Actinopteri; order Gadiformes; family Gadidae; genus Micromesistius; species Micromesistius poutassou. The sequence continues at coordinate 13,299,124 of NC_140284.1, read as the reverse complement.
AGCTGGTTGGTTTCGGCCCATGCTTCGACTGCATCTCCATCGTCATTGTTTCCAGCGTATCCCCATTGTGAGCTGTGGCTGTTGAAGTCTCCAATCACTATCCTTGGTTTCCCAGCTGCTGGTATTTCTGGCATCAGGAAAGGTGTGGGAGGTGGTAGACGGAGGTAATTCCTCTGAGCTCAGCGGTTCAATGCTGTTTTCTTTTTAATACTTAGTTTTTATTGAGCATTTTTGCAACAAAACAATGATATAGACAGTACAGATAACAGATACAACTGTCGGCATGACAGTATTCTTTTGTTATTATCGCAAATGTTGCATGGGTCACAGAGGTTGTAGAATTGACTTAATAGCTACCGGAAAGCAGTATTATAAGATATCAGACATCACAACACATCACAAACCATACCCTTATTTTAGCAAATATATATTCCATTTTGTCCATCTTGCAATATATAAATCATACTCCAATCTAAGCAAAAGAGTTAACCTTTCCATCTCGTGAATCTCTTTAATAATTTCTAGCCAATTATCTATTGTAGGTGGATCGGCCTGTAACCATTTGCGAGTAATGGCTTTTTTTGCTGCTGCAGTTAATATTTTCAGAAGATATTTATCAGTTCTCGGTAATTCTTCTGGAAAATCACCCAAATACAATGATACACACGTCAATGGAATCTGTATCCCCAGAATTTGCTTCATAATTTCCCAGATTTCCTCCCAAAATCTTTTTAATTTTAGACAGTCCCAAAAGATGTGATAATGGTTTGCTCCTATTACACCACAGTCCCTCCAGCATGGATGGTTTGATGATGTTATATGCATTTTCAATTTAGGAGTAATGAAGTAGCAAACGAGGTTCTTCCAGCTAAATTCACGCCAGTAACAGAACAGGTTGTAGAGAAAACATTTTCACATATATTCTCCCATTGTTGGGAGGTTATTGTGTCATGTAGTTCCTTTTCCCATCTCTCCTTAATGTAACTTGTGGAAGTTCCTCTGCCATTTGCTATTCCCTGATATAGTTTTGAGATGATTGATTTAGTACTGCTATTGTACGTTTGTATTATCAATTGTATAATCCCATTAGGTTCCAGATTTGTCTGCTTTTTGTCAATCTCTTAAGAAGTAGTGGCGTAACTGCAAATATCTGAAAAAATCCTCTTTTTCTAAATTGTATTTTTCTCTAAGCGTCTGGAAGCTTTGTAGTGTGTTCTTTTCTATTATGCTATAGTAAGCAGTGATTCCTTTATCCATCCAGAATTTAAACCTAGAGTCCATACAATTTGGTTTGAAATCTGAATCAAATGCAATCCATCTAAGTTGTTTTAACTGGGTCCATAAGTTTAATTGTTTTATGACATCAAACCAGGTATTTAAAGTAAAGGAAACCAAGGGATTAATGTCTTCTTGATTAATTGAAAATAGTTTATGGTCCCCAATCATTGCTTGTATTGGTATGCATTTGTACAATCTCTCAATCTCCTTCCATTTGGCCTCATATCTGTCATCACTCCAAAGAACTATTGTTTTCATTTGGGCAGCAAGGTAATAATCCCTAAGATTAGGAAGAGACATTCCACCTCTTTCTTTACTGGTTTTTAATGTACTATATTTAATCCTAGGTTTCTTTCCCATCCAAATAAATCGAGAAATGAGTTTGTCCCAATCGTGAAACTGTTTAATTGGAATTTTTACTGGTAAAGACATAAACAGGTAAAGCAGCCTGGGTAGAATAAATGTTTTAATAGTCTCAATTCTAGCACTGAAACTCAATAAGAATGTTGTCCAGTGATTCAGATCTTCTTTAATTTTCTTGCTCACCGTATCATAGTTTTTTTTATATAGGTCACTGGGACAGTGGGTTAACCAGACTCCTAAGTATTTGATTGCCTTTCGAGACCAATCAACTGGAAGTCTTTGCCTAAGGTCCGGTGGCGGATTATAGTTGTATGTTAGTATTTGTGTTTTTTGTATGTTGAGCTTATAGCCTGAGAATGCCCCAAATATGTCAAGGAAATCCAAAAGCGCGCACAGTGATGCTTCTGGGTTTGAAATATATAAAATAACATCATCAGCATATAATCCTATTTTATGTTCGGTTTCATTGTGCATAATTCCTTGAATATTCTCATTCTCTCTGATTGCCTGAGCCAAAGGTTCTATGTATAGTGCAAATAGTGTAGGCGAAAGTGAGCATCCTTGGCGAGTGGATCGTTCCAGTTTTATACATTCAGTTAGGCGCCCGTTTATCTTGATTCTTGCTGTTGGTGCTGAGTATAGGGTTTTAATACTATTAATTGAATTTTCTGTAAAGCCAAATCGTTCAAGAACTAAAAACAAATATTCCCAGCTGACGCAATCAAAAGCCTTCTCAGCATCAAGACTGACTAACACAGCATTCATTTTATTCTCCTTTATGTTTTGTATTATATGAAGAGAGCGTCTGATATTATCTTGTGTTTGACGTCCCCGGACAAATCCAGTTTGGTCATTGTCAATCAGTTCAGGAATAAAGGAGTCTAGTCTTTTGGATATAATAGATGTGTACAGTCGGTAATCTTGATTTAAAATTGAAATTGGCCTATATGAACTACATAACAATTTATTTTTCCCCTCTTTTGGGATAATAGAGATGAAGGCTTCATTCCATGACGGAGGGATAGACATTTTCTCAAGTGTCCAATTGAAAGATTTCAAGAGCACTGGATTCAGCTCTTCTCTAAACATTTTATACCATTCAGCAGGTAGTTTTATTGTTTTTCAATGAATTCATTACAATCCCTAATTCTTCCTCAGTGATCTGTGAGGTTAGATTCTTATTTTGAAATTCTCCAATTGAGGGTAAATCCAATGAGTTCAGAAAAACTTTTATATTCTCCTTGTTATCTTGTTTTGGTTGAGAGTATAACGTCTTGTAATATGTCCGGAATGCAGCATCAATTTCATCCAAATCGTTATACATTCGTCCTGTCTTGGGATTTAATATTTTGTATATAGATTGTGAGATCTGTTTTTTCTTAATTTTTTTTGCTAATAATTTTGTAGCTCTGGGACCTACTTCGTAATATGTTTGTTTTATGAATTTGTATTTTTTGTCTAACTCTTCTTTATAATTGTTAGACATTTGATTCTTTATTTCTTTTATTTGCCTCAATATCTGGTCACTCGGATTTTCGATGTGGTGCTTTTCTAGTTCTCTCAGTCTACCTTCAAGCTCTTTAAGTTTTTTTTCTTTTGTTTTCTTAATATTTGTGCCGATGGATATCAGTTTACCCCTAATAACTGCCTTCAAAGCGTCCCATAGTATATTCGGGTTTACTTCCCCATTATCATTTATTTCAAGATAAGTTTTAATTTCAGCTTTTATTTGTTGTATGACAGTTTTGTTATTAAGCAAGGCTGTATTGAGTCTCCAAATTGTTCTTTTTGGTCTACTATCCAAGTACAATGTTAGATACATCGAAATGTCCCTTGAGCCGATATCACAGTTAATAATTCTGTGTCTGTCATTCTTAAAAACGAAGAAAAAATCTATCCTTGAGTATACTGTATGGGGAGCTGAAAAATATGTATAGTCTCTATCCGTTGGGTGAAGTTCTCTCCAGACATCCAGTAAGCCAATCTCCTCTAGGCCCTTTCTCAGGATTTTATTTTGTGGTGATACAGTCCTCTTATTGTTAGATGTGTCTTCTCTATTTATTACCGTGTTAAAATCTCCAGCACAGATTAATGTACCTTGTGACTCTGAGGCTATGAGCTCGAGAACTGTCTTCATTAGTTTTGGATCACTTTGTGGAGGTAGATAAACAGAGATAAGAGTGGTCATGTTATTTTCTATTCTACCTTGCACTAAAATATATCTGCCCTCACTATCCCTAATCTCCTTTACTAATTCAAAATTTAGGGAATTATGTAATAATACTGCTACACCTCTCTTGTGGCCTGTCTTAAAGGAACTATAAAATGTGTTCTTGTACCCAAACTGCTTTAGTTTTTCATGTTCATCTTTAGATAGATGGGTTTCCTGTAGAAATATGATCTGAGGTTTCTCCCTTCTCATCTTAGCCATTACTCTACTCCTCTTAACTGGATTATTCAAACCATTCACATTCCAAGAAGCTACTTTAAAGTGTCTGTACCCCATGACAGTAGTTATATGTGCCGACAATATGAACAAATGAACAATGACAAAAACAAATAACAGGCACTTTTAGAACAAGTGCAACATCGACTTCAGGGTCTTACCCTGCCCTGTCACATACTTGTGTCCATGTATGAGGTTTTGGAGAAACAGTCCTACATGTAGGGGCTCCCTCTTTGCGAGAAGCTTTTCCGAAACATTCTGTTTTCCCCGAATGTCATTCTAGGTCTCTTCCTGATCAGATCTATTTTCCTTTTGTAAATGTAGTTTGGGGTTTCAAATAGCAACGAAATAAAATAAGATAGCGGGAGAGTGGGCCATTCAAATATAATCAAACCGATATATATATATATATATATATATATATATATATATATATATATATAATAACGTTGAATGGTGTAGTAGAAGCGAAACCTCACTATACTTGCTATCGTTGAAATTCGCTGAGGCGTCCGCGCACTCGTGCAGGAAGATCTCGGCCCGTTCTGCTCCAGTGGACGCCTTGTGTGAGCCTCCGTTCCCAATCCGCTTCAGTCGTCCTCGGCGGGTCCACAGGATAGCCTCTCGTACGCATATCCTCAGCTGCTTCAGTTGCGTTGTTGTAGAGGCGGGGTCCGTTTTCCCAGTGGATTTTCATTTTGGCAGGATATGGTGTTTGGAAGCGTATTTGTTTTTCTTTGAGAATCTTCTTAATGTCTTTGTATTCCTTAAGTTTATTGTTCACCTCCGCAGGGAAGTCGTGTGCAAATATAATCACTTTCCCCTCACGAGTGATCCTCTTTGCCCATGCGGCTCTCAGTATCTCCTCCTTGGTGTCGTACCTCTGGAAGTTAATCAGGATGGATCTTGAGATCGCTTCATCTCGGGGTTTAGGTCCGAGTGATCGGTGTGCTCGTTGAATTTGTAAATCCACGTCCTCACCGAGGTCCAATTGAGTGGTCAGAAAGTTCCTGATGAACGGTAACATTGAAGTTCCCTCCGTGCCCTCTTTCAATCCGTATATTCGGATATTGTTACGGCGCGAGTGTCCTTCCATGTCTGTTAGTTTAGCCTGGAGAGTTTTCTGTTGTTTCAGTGCACAGAGCAGAGTATCTTTTAACTCCGTGTTGGCCGTCTCTAGCTCATCCACCCGCTCCTCGGCTTCAGTTAACCTTGTGCCGTGGGTAGTAACGTCCCCGCCGACATCCGTCAATTTCTGATTTATCTCCATCCTGAAGTTATTGAATTCTTGTATTATGTCATTTCTGAAGTCGTTCTTAAAGTCCGACAATTCTTGCTTGAGTTCGCTTTTCATATCGTGTATGCTTTTAGTTAGGTTTTGGATCGCTTTCGCTGTAGTCAGGCCATCTTCCTCGTGGTTAGCTTCCATCCTCTCCGCAGTGGATTTTCCATTGTTCATGCTCTTTTCATTTGTCTCGTCATTTTTAGGTTTCCCCGTAACTTTCTTGCTTTTAGCTCCACTCATTCTATGTGATTTTTGTTTCTTTTGAGTAACTATTTCGAGTTTTAGTGGAGTTTTAAGTTAATTGATCAGGAGAGTGATTGAGTTTATGCTGCCATCTTGTTGCGCCCGCCCCGGAAGTTCCTTCAATGCTGTTTTCATCGCTCTTTCTTTCTTTCTATGTTGAATCGATGATTGTTTGTTGTTGCCACATGTTTCTCATGTGGTCTTTCAATGAGGGTGGTCATGCCTTCCACTCGAGGGCGGGGATGTTTGGGTCCACGGTGAGTTTCTTGAAGGCAGAGAATATCACACTGACGCTCTCTGCAGAGTTGGGTAACAAGTTCTTCTTTAGTAGCAGACAGTCCTTCAACATTTACAGATATGATGGTCTGGCCTTGGGGCCTCTCTTCCTGTTCCGGGCTGATGGGCTACTGCCATTTTTTTGGCTTCTGGACATCATTTGTCTTTCTGCTTGGCTTCAAAGTGTTTGGTAGAATTCACAGTAGTAGTATTGGTGATATTACTTGACAGGGATCGCGATGTGAACATTTCTACCTTGATCCCCCATACTTCCACTTAAACCTAGTACACTATCGGCACTCTCTAAATGCGTAGATTTTCAGCTGTGAGTGTCGTTCCAAATCCAATACTCCGTGGTGCACTAACCGGAAATGACGATTGCGACTGCAGCCGTGGCTCCTCCCCCGCAATAAACCCGCTTTGAACGGTGAACTCCTTACGCCTAGCAGCTATAAAAAAGCAAAAAAGCTATAAAAGCTATAAAAACTACAAAATGACTCCATTAATGCAGGCTATGTGGAAAATGTGCCGACGTTGTCTCAGCCTGGCTCCGCCTCTTCTGCTACGTAGCTAAGATGGCGGCCGTTGAGTATGAAAAGTGTGCATCGATCCACATTCTGCGGTTTGACCGTTTTGAGTTCACCATCTGGGTCCTTTAGGTACACTTATTTTCGCCCGATCTGAATCTGAATGCCCTACATACTCAAACTAGTATAGCACTAAGTATAGTGAGTACGGATAGTGTGGATATTGGAACACCTGGAACACCTAGAATCACCTTGACTAGACCCACCTGGACTAGACCCACCTGGACTAGACTCACCTGGACTAGACTCACCTGGAATAGACCCACCTGGACTAGACCCACCTGAACTAGACCCACCTGGAATAGACTCACCTGGAATAGACTCACCTGGAATAGACTCACCTGGACTCTCCTTGAATAGACTCGCCTGGACTAGACTCACCTGGACTAGACCCACCTGAACTAGACTCACCTGAACTAGACTCACCTGGAATAGACTCGCCTGGACTAGACTCACCTGGACTCTCCTGGACTCACCTGAGCTAGACTCACGTGGGCGAGACTCACCTGGACTAGACTCACCTGGACTAGACTTGACTAGACCCACCTGGACTAGACTCACCTGGACTAGACTCGACTAGACTAGACCCACCTGGACTAGAAACAGGGCTTGCTCTAGACACATGGGGCCCTAGCCAAGAGTTTCTTAAAGAGTCTTTTGTTTAACATGCCTGGTGGTTGAGACTTGTAGTAATACTCTTAAAGTATAAACCATACCAGTCCGGGTTTTTAGGGCCAATGCTACTATTTTGAAATCGAAGCTCCGGTATTTTGAGTATTTTTACAGTATTTGACTGTAGCTACTGAGAATTTCAGAGACTGAGGGAGCAGAGACCAAACTATCCTCATCCTCATCCTCATCCTCATCCGCTTATCCGGGGTCGGGTCGCGGGGGCAGCAGCTCAAGCAGGGGGCCCCAGACTTCCCTTTCCCGGGCCACATTGACCAGCTCTGACGGGGGGATCTCGAGGCGTTCCCAGGCCAGTGTTGAGATATAATCTCTCCTACTAGTCCTGGGTCTTCCCCGGGGTCTCCTCCCCACTGGTCGTGCCTGGAACACCTCCCAAGGGAGGCGTCCAGTGGGCATCCTTACCAGATGCCCGAACCACCTCAAACTGACTCCTTTCTAAGCAAAGGAGCAGCGGCTCTAATCCGAGTTCCTCCCGGATGACTGAACTTCTCACCCTATCCCTAAGGGAGAAACCAGCCACCCTCCTGAGAAAACTCATCTCGGCCGCTTGTATCCGCGATCTCGTCCTTTCGGTCATCACCCATCCCTCATGACCATAGGTGAGGGTAGGAACGAAGATCGACCGGTAGATCGAGAGCTTTGCCTTGCGGCTCAGCTCTCTTTTCGTCACAACAGTGCGGTAAACGAACGCAATACCGCCCCTGCTGCTCCGATTCTCCAGCCAATCTCCCGCTCCATCGTACCCTCACTCGCGAACAAGACCCCGAGGTACTTAAACTCCTTCACTTGGGCTAAGGACTCATTTCCTACCCGGAGAAGGCAATCCACCGGTTTCCTGCTAAGAGTCATGGCCTCAGATTTAGTGGTGCTGATCCTCATCCCAGCCGCTTCACACTCGGCCGCCAGCCGATCCAGTGAGTGCTGAAGGTCACAGGCCGATGATGCCATCAGGACCACATCATCTGCAAAGAGCAGTGATGAGATCCTTAGATCACCGAACTGCAACCCCTCCCCACCATGACTGCGCCTCGATATCCTGTCCATGAATATCACAAACAGGATTGGTGACAAGGCGCAGCCCTGGCGGAGGCCAACACCCACCGGGAACGTAACTGATTGGCTGCCGAAAACGCAGACACAGCTCTCGCTTTGGGAGTACAGAGATTGGATGGCCCTGAGGAGTGAACCCCTTACCCCGTACTCCCGCAGCACCTCCCACAGTTTCTCCCGGGGGACCCGGTCATATGCCTTCTCCAAATCCACAAAACACATGTAGACCGGATGGGCATACTCCCAGGCCCCCTCCAGGATCCTTGCGAGAGTGAAGAGCTGATCCGCAGTTCCACGTCCAGGGCGGAAACCGCATTGTTCCTCTTCAATCTGAGGTTCGACAATCGGCCGAACCCTCCTTTCCAGCACCTTGGAGTAGACTTTCCCAGGGAGGCTGAGAAGTGTGATACCCCGGTAATTGGCACACACTCTCTGGTCCCCCTTTTTGAACAGGGGAACCACCACTCCGGTTTGCCACTCCTTTGGCACTGTACCAGACTCCCACGCAATGTTGAATAGGTGTGTCAACCAAGACAGCCCCTCAACACCCAGAGCTTTTAGCATTTCTGGCTGGATCTCATCAATCCCTGGGGCTTTGCCACTGCGGAGATGTTTAACTACCTCAGTGACTTCCACCAGGGAAATTGACGACGAAACACCATCAACCTCGAGCTCTGCCTCCATCATAGAGGACGTGTTAGTCGGATTCAGGAGTTCCTCAAAGTGTTCCTTCCAACGTTCGACTACCTCCTCAGTCAAGGTCAACAGAGTCCCACACTTACTGTACACAGCTTGGATGTTTCCCCGTTTCCCCCTTCTGAGGTGTCGGATGGTCTTCCAGAAACACTTTGGTGCCGACCGAAAGTCCTTCTCCATGTCCTCGCCGAACTTCTCCCACACCCGCTGCTTAGCCTCCGACACGGCAGCGGCTGCAGCCCTTCGAGCCCACCGGTACCCTGCAACTGCGTCAGGAGTCCTCCGGGATAACATACCCCGGAAGGCCTCCTTCTTCAGTCGGACGGTTTCCCTGACCACCGGTGTCCACCACGGTGTCCGAGGGTAAGACCCTGAGGCCACAGCTCGCCGCCGCAGCTTCAGCAATGGAGGCTTTGAACACCGCCCACTCCGACTCAATGCACCCAACCTCCACAGGGATGCTAGAAAAGCTCCACCGGAGGTGTGAGTTGAAGATCTCTAAGACGGGGGCCTCCTCCAGACGTTCCCAATTCACCCGCACCACCCGTTTGGGCTTACCAGGTCTGTCCAGCCTCTTCCCCCATTCCCTGATCCAACTCACCACCGGATGGTGGTCGGTTGACAGTTCCGCCCCTCTCTTCACCCGAGTGTCCACAACATAAGGCCTCAGATCAGCTGACACGAAATCGATCATTGATCTTCGGCCTAGGGTACTCTGGTACCAGGTACACTTATGAGCACCCTTATGTTCAAACATGGTGTTCGTTATGGACAATCCATGACTAGCACAGAAGTCCAGTAACAAACGACCACTCGGGTTTAGATCAGGGAGGCCGTTCCTCCCCACCACGCCTCTCCAGGTGTCTCCATCGTTGCCCACGTGGGTGTTGAAGTCTCCCAGCAGAACTACGGAGTCCCCTACCGGAGCCCCATACAGGACTCCATTCAGGGTCTCCAAGTATCCCCACACCCGCCCAGCGCCTCACCCCCTGGGCAACTCCAGAGAAGAATAGAGTCCAACCCCTATCCAGGAGTACGGTACCAGAGCTGAGACTGTGCGTAGAGGTAAGCCCCACCAGATCTAACTGGTAGCGCTCCACCTCCCTCACAAGCTCCGGTTCCTTTCCCCACAGTGAGGTGACGTTCCACGTCCCCAGAGCCAGCTTCTGCCGTTCGGGTCTGGTCCGTCGGGACCCCCGACTTTCACTGCCACCCATGTGGCAGCGCACCCGACCCCAGCGGGTCTCCCTGCAGGTGGTGGGCCCACAGGACGAAGAGGGAGGGGGTGCCACGTAGCTTTTTCGGGCTGTGCCCGGCCGGGCTCCGTGGCAAACCCGGCCACCAGGCGCTCGCCGGCGAGCCCTCCGTCTGGGCCTGGCTCCAGACGGGGGCCCCGGGCTTCTTCCGGGCAGGGTCTCTCTTCCTCTTTCTTGCATGTTCATTGGGGTCTTGGTGAACCATTCTTAGTCTGGCCCCTCACCTGAGACCACTCTGCCATGGGAGACCCTACCAGGAGCACATGGCTCCAGACAACACAGCCCTCAGGTTCACAGGGACGCGCAAACCTCTCCACCACGATAAGGTGACGGTTCCAGGAGAGGACACTCCTTCACTTTCCCCAACCTAACAACCATTCATACCATTCATGTATCCTACTTAAAAATGCAAATGTATGTTATTGTCATTACTTATTTACGACAGTAAGTGTGCCAGAGCAGGTTTTCTTTGTGTAGATATACATGACCTGTACTCACCACCATGTGATCGTGTGTGTGTGTGTGTGTGTGTGTGTGTGTGTGTGTGTGTGTGTGTGTGTGTGTGTGTGTGTGTGTGTGTGTGTGTGTGTGTGTGTGTGTCCAGCCGTCCAGACACATCTTTCTCGTGGTTCGTGAATCCCTTCAAGTGCTTCTTCCACCTCATCTGGCGGAACTACAAGAAGTACATCATAGCCGCCCTGGTCCTCCTCATCACCGCCCTCTTCCTGGCCCTGCTCCTCTACACACTGCCAGGAGCCATCTCCCAGAGGATGGTCAATGGATAACATACACTTTATCGTATCCACACTATCAGTTAGTCGTCTTCTAGAACTCTGTTTAGTTATGTGCTCTAGCCATTACTGAACCACTGCTGCAACAAAGATAAAATGCTTATACTGTTCTTTTATAGCCTAATTAAAGGATAACCTGATGCTACATGATACTACTGTTGGTTTATAGCCTGAATTAAGCTAACATGCTAATACTGAGGTTATAAAGCTGCACCAAAGCTAACATGCTTATACGAATTGTTTGAAGCTACACCGAAACTAACATACTAATACTGATAGTGGTTAGCTTGATCAGCAGTAACATGCTAAAACTGCTAGTGTATAGCTTGATAAAAGCTAAAATGCTAATACTGCTAGTTTATAGCTTGGTAAAAGCTAACATGCTAAAACTGTTGGTATATCTAGTAGGAGAGTATTTAAAGAGCAAGTGAACCCACTGTTTCAGCTGGAATTAAAACACACAGCAACTTTGTGATATAAGTGTCCAAGAAGTTAAATCCTCACTAGGACGCAGACATTAAAATAAACCGCTGCTTAGGCAGAGTTCCACACATCCACTCATAACATGGCCTTATTCTAATCTAAGTGTCTGTGATGCTTAACCAGTGTTGCCCAAAAAAACCCACAAGGAGTCGCAATTGGTTCTCTGAAAAGTTGCTAGAACTCGCTAGTTTGCGTAATAACGTCAAATGTGACGTAAACACGCCACATTTGCATTGATGTGTTGATGTTTTTGCGTTGATGTGTACACTAACAGGTATAAAATGCATGACAACAATGTTCACGATAATATTCCCATGTTTAAAGCAAAGAAATAATCTATTTTGGGTTCACTGGCTCTTTAATGATTAACTTTATTTTCCTCTTCCTATCTTCTCAACGTTTATTTGATGAATGATGTCACACATACATAGATACACTGTAGATAGCAGTTTGAATAAAAAATGATACTTAATAATTGTTAAAAGCAGCAATAGTCGTTTTTGACATCTGTGATATTTAAGTGTTTTTTTTTTAATTTAAAACAAGAACCATTATCTATTTCCTCATCAGTTTTCTAGGATTGAAATACTATGAATACCTAATAATGAGCCAGACCCAGAGTTAGCCCTTGTTTGTTCATCGTAACAGTCATTGGTGTGAATGTTGGAGCATTCACACTCTAGATATCGAAATCTTTATTAGTGTGAATGCTTGACCATTCACACGCTAGATATCGAAATCTTTATTTTTATTTTTATTCTTCTTCCGAACGTTTTTTGGCATTCTACTCCTTCGCCATACTTTCAGCTACAGAAACCATTCAAATATCAAAACGTTCTGATTTTTGACGACATTATGGCATCTGACATCTATTCAGCTTTTTTCTATTCATTCAACTTTTTAAGCTATTCTACTTTTTCCAACTTTATTTTTCCAATAGAAATCAATGGGCGGATGGCTTTGCCGTCTGCTTTACGTCGTAACTAGTTCAAATTTCAAAAATCGAATCTAGAGATTTGTATCTATCTAGCCGTCATTACGGAATTTCGATAGCTGTTATACTTTTTGCAGAATCACAGTTTTAGTTTCAAATCGTCATATTCTACAATTCGTCCCATTGTAACCGGCGGACCTTCCACTGTTTAAGACGTCGTAACTAATTAATTCAATTTTCAACCGTTAACCTTCATTCAAAAAATGATTCAAATCTACAGACTTGTATCTTCCATAATATCCAAACGAAATTTCAATAGCATTTATATTTATTCAGAATCACAGTCTAACGGATTGCTAGATTGGGCTCTGCTATTCTCTTAAAGAGAATACCATTACTACTACTAATACCATTAGTAATATGAATTCAGCTACTATTACTTCAGTTACTTCTACTTCAGCTATTAGTACTACTATTTAAGATATTACTACTTCTTCAGCTACTACTAATACTCCTTCAGCTACTACCATTACCACTACAACTACAGCTAGTACCACTACTACCTGCTATGACAGTATTTCAGCACTTTGCTTCTTCAGGTAATGCAATTTAGCTTCAGTCAGTTTTAGGTTTCAGCTTCCAGGTTTTTCAGCAGTGCAGTACAATACATTTGACCTTTCAGATTCTTCCGATCAATTAATTTTACATTTCTGCTTTGCGCTTATCATTCAGCCATTAGCATTCACATGTGTTTTCTGCAGGAAATGCATTTTCTAGTTGTTATAGCGCTCCCTATAGCCCGATATAGATACAATGATGATGATGATTGCTTTAAGTTAACCTTGCTTTTTGGCATTAAGTTAATTTTGGATGATTTTGAGCCTCTGTCGGCCATGTTGTTTTGTCAATCAACTTCATTTTAATTGAGCAGTTGGAACTTTGGTCCCCAACAGCCACTAAGTTGGTCCCGCTCAAATCAAACATTGCGTCTATGAACTGTGGTGATTTTAGTGACAGGCCACGCCCATTTCAATGCCACGCCCTATTTGAAAATATGTTGAGTTTAACTCGTTCATAATTTGATTTTGAACAACTTTTGTATTGGAGTCAACTTCATAGGAGTCCATTTTGATGTTGATATGAGCATTTAAGTCTTTTCGCAGTTTAAACCACACCCCTTTTCGAAGTCAATGGCTCATGGGTCCTTTAAAATTTAATGTACAGACGAATCTTACTGACCAATTGAAGATAATGGGCCATAGATGATATGGGCTAAAGGATTTTTGTCAAAGTCAAAAAACCTGGGATCCTTAGGCAATTTAATGTTTTTAACAAAATTCAAGATGGTGGCAAATCTGGAAACCGGAAGTCATAGGTTTTTGAGGCATATTTGTTCAGCATGAGGATATGCATGTGTGAACAAAGTTCCATGAGTGTAGGTCAAACCGGTTACGAGATATGCTTGTGCATAGTTTGCATTTTTGGACAGTTGTTATAGCGCCACCTTTGGGCCCATCAGTGTAATATTTGCTGTCTGTTAATCTTGGGTCAACCTCTACAGCTGCATTAAGTTTCATAAAAAGTGTGCGAGCGGTTTAGGCTGTGTAAGTCAAACGTAGCGGAATAATAATAAAACTAACAATTACAATAGGTTGCCTTCGCACTTTGTGCTTGGCACCCTTACGCCCGTATTCCACCGGGGACGTAAGCGCCGCGGAACGGCTGCGTCCTGTGCCCTGCGTCAATCCCCACCGGGCGCGTAACGGCAGCGCGTGCTGCCTTGCGAGCCAGCCGTATTCATGCGAGATCACGAGATCACTGGAACGCGTTCCAGCACGCGTGCCCAGAACGCGTTCCGGTTTTCCAGAACGTGTTCCGGCGTTTCAGCACGCGTGCCCAGAACGCGTTCCGGTTTTCCAGAACGCGTTCCAGCATTTCAGCACGCGTGCCCAGAACGCGTTCCGGTATGGCAAGCCGAGTGTGCCACAATTCGACTTCAATGAAACGTGTGCTGAAACGCCAGCACGCGTGCCAGAACATGTTCCGGCGTTTAAGCACACGTGCCCACAACGCGTTCCGGCGTTTCAGCACGCGTGCGCAGAACGCGTTCCGGCGTTTCAGCACGCGTGCCCAGAACATGTTCCGGCGTTTAAGCACACGTGCCCACAACGCGTTCTGGCGTTTCAGCACGCGTGCGCAGAACGCGTTCCGGCGTTTCAGCACGCGTGCCCAGAACGCGTTCCGGCGTTTCAGCACGCGTGCCCAGAACGCGTTCCGGCGTTTCAGCACGCGTTCTGGGCACACGTGCTGTTAATATGTTAATGAGCTCCTCCCCTCAATTTTCTCAGCCAATAGATTTGAGCCGTTTTCACCCAATCATATGCTAGGGCAAACACAGACAACATTGGTCGAGTCCAGAGATCGCAAATCTTTCCTGTTGCAACGTTTGCTCAAACTTGTGTTAGTTTAGCCTGTCTACCTAATATCATATCTAACATTTGCGAACATTTTGTGTTATTTTAATAGTTATTTGACAGATATCTTTTGCTATCTGGCATCTTGTCATCTTGGAGAGAGAGCGAGAGGCTTCAGAAGGGGTGTGCGCAGCTCTAGTTATGCATCGTGCTCATGCTCATGCTTGTGCACGAGTGTCCGACTTATTTTGTTCTACACAGAACCAAATACAAACCAAATCATTTCAATTGGAAGACTTTCTTTGACTTCATAAGTGCGCGGATAGTAGGCTACAGTGCACCCTCCACAGTTATGTGTCAAAACCAGAAATGCAACAGGGGGGTAAATGCTTTATATTATGGATACTCTGATTTTTGCAGCAGACAGTGCAATTATGCACCCGTAGTTACGTATCATGCTCATAATAATAAATAAATAAATCTAAATCTTGCATGCCGTTTAAATCATGGCTATGAAACCATTGTCTTGGCTTCTTATGTTATTTTATGTAACCTGTAGGCCTAATGATTATTATTTAACAACTTCTTTAACAACTTCAAAAAAAATGTTAATACGTTTTTCGAGCAGCTTTGGCATCTTCTTTCTTGGGAATTAATAGAGCGTGTTAATATACAATTTTCGTTGCTTCGAGCAGGTCTGGTGGTCTCCGTATATAATAAATAAATAAATACATATATAAATATGTATGTCAATGGTCAGATACAGATCTTGTTATAACGATAAACTAGCCTACATACATGGTCTACTTATAATATGACTAAATAATTGTGTGTATATATATATATATATATATATATATGTAATTTAATATTTAATATTTAATTAATTCAATATTAAACCAATGCATTTCAATCAGGAGATTATTTTCGACAGAATATGGGGCAGGCTGCGCAGGATTCTATGACGCTATGGTGGTTGCCATCGACTACACGACCTGGCCATTATTTCATTTTCTGTAACATCCACGCATATATCCTGCATTTAATACATGTACACGTTATAGGCACAATATTCTGAACAAACCCCCGAACATATTGATTCTAGGTTCCTGTGATAGGAGCGGGACGCTGTGATGAGGAACATTAATTAATGTTCACGTTACAAACGACTTCATGAGTTCAAACATAAACATTCATTGTAACATAACATTAATTCATAGCTCTGCTCCAAACCAGGTTAACGAAAGTGCGGCAACTGAGCTGCCGTCAATTGTGTTGTTTTTGTCATAATCTAGGGTCCGCTGGCTAGGAAATAGAAACAGATATTCTAAGGTGTCCTTCAAAATTCACCTTGGAATATCTTTCGATTTTCCGCAGTTTAGACTTATAATTAATAAGTTCCTTTTGTATTGAACTTGACTTTCTGACCTCTTTTTTTAATCCCTGTCTGGTGGCTAGTCACATCACCCTGAGAGATGCTCATGGACAGATTTTGTAGTGGCACAGCCTATAACCTATTCGTGAAAGCAAAACACCAAGCTCATTGATTTAACGAGGAATGTTATTTGAAACAATTATCATGTGTGAGAGGTCATTCCTCCTCCTGAGTGTGTATTGACTTTCTGGTGATTGAAATCCTCATTGCAAGCTTCCTATTTATGTCTAGTGTACCTGTACTGTCCACAAGCACCCCCCCCCCATATGGATATGGAGAATTGTTGCCACGTCCCAGTGGTGGTGGTGTCATATGAAAGAGGGCATTCAAATATACTACAATGATCAATTAGCAGGCCGAAGCCCTAAAGGATGTGATGCAATAGGTAACTTCTGAGACAGTAACAAGTAAGCTATAGACCCGGGGTCTCTTTTTTTATCAACGGGGGTCTCAAAGGACGCATACGATTATCAACTTGGGGGCACCAGCCCTACAAGAAATTACTCAGAAAGTGCTCCATCTGATCTCTTCTTCCAAGACCTACACCCTAGCCATCCAACATGCATATCTGAGAATCAGGCCTCTCTTTAATAATGACAAAAAGTTATGAGAGAAATGCACATTAACTTTTTGTTATCTCATAAGGGGCATGGTGCTGGCTCCTTCTGACCTTTTGACCCCAGACTTCAAAAACTTGTCCACGGGCCAGCTGTGTCTACACACCTTAAGGCACACATTTACACCTCCATCCCACCAACAATGGGGACTAGAAACTAACCTGTCTAATGCACATTTACCTTTTTTAACTGTTGGAGGTCATGCCCCTTTTCCCGCCTTTTCGAGATAGCTAGAGATTCCAAAATGTATAGAGTTCTAGCCCTAGAAAAAAAGTTTTCCAAAATGGACAGTTGTTTGGACAAAGCCTCTCAGAAGTGTTGCATGTAAGACCTACTGGATCAGAATGTGGTGGAAAGAAAGTTTTTGGGATAGGAAGGTCCTACCGCCCTGAAACTTAACTACCTTATTCTAGGGCCTAACTGGGACCCCCACATCGAAACTTGGCCTTCTCGGACCCCGAGGGCAGGGAGGGGGGGTCTGAGGTTTTGGGTTAGGGTTAGGGTTAGGGCCGGCTTTTTTCCAGAGACCCACAGTTTTCACAGAGTAATCCCAAGATGCACCCTGAAGGTCTAATGGCCAAGATTCTATCTCTTGTCAACTAATTTAGATTCATTTCTAGCAACGGCTTGTTGCCAATGCGTTTCAATGGAGCATTTGATGATGCTGTGTGAGCCTTTCCTGTAGAGCTGGAGCCCCCAATTTGATAATCACATCCTTTCAGACCCTCTTTGATATAAAAGAGATCCCAGGTCAATAGCTTACTGCTTAATGTCCTCGCCTCAGCCACCTATTGCATCACTTCCTTTAGGACACCACCACCACTGGGACGTGGCGACAATTCTCAATATCCATATTGGGGGGGGGGGGGGGGGGGAATGACCTCTCACACATGAATCATGTGTGAGAGGTCATTCCTCCTCCTGAGTGTTAATTAAGTTATCATGTGACATGATAAATTAATTGTTTCAAATAACATTCCTCGTTAAATCAATGAGCTTGGTGTTTTGCTTTCACAAATAGGTTATAGGCTGTGCCACTACAAAATCTGTCCATGAGCATCTCTCAGGGTGATGTGACTAGCCACCAGACAGGGATTAAAAAAAGAGGTCAGAAAGTCAAGTTCAATACAAAAGGAACTTATTAATTAGTATTAATTATTAAGTCTAAACTGCGGAAAATCGAAAGATATTCCAAGGTGAATTTTGAAGGACACCTTAGAATATCTGTTTCTATTTCCTAGCCAGCGGACCCTAGATTACAACAAAAACAACAAAATTGACGGCAGCTCAGTTGCCGCACTTTCGTTAACCTGGTTTGGAGCAGAGCTATGAATTAATGTTATGTTACAATGAATGTTTATGTTTGAACTCATGAAGTCGTTTGCAACGTGAACATTAATTAATGTTCCTCATCACAGCGTCCCACTCCTATCACAGGAACCTAGAATCAATATGTTCGGGGGTTTGTTCAGAATATTGTGCCTATAACGTGTACATGTATTAAATGCAGGATATATGCGTGGATGTTACAGAAAATGAAATAATGGCCAGGTCGTGTACAGGGCAGTTGCTAGGAATTTTGGGCCCCCTGAAAGAATATCGGTGTGGGCCCCTCTACCCCATTCATTGCCACCTTAAATGTTCTTGTTTTTCAGTGTTCTTGACGGTGCCTGGTGTAATACACCCAATTTGTTTCCATTTTTACATTTAACGACTTAACAAGTCAGAGTATTATTATGTAAATTATGTAATATTAATTGTCTTATTCTCATTTCCCTGATTTGCAACACGTATTACACCTCTGATTGCAAATACATTTTCAATTAACCACTCAACAAATAGGTGTGGGTATTTTATTGTATTTAACAATCAAGCGCTGATATGCAAAAAACAAAGTGTCCTGGCTCAAGATAGTCCACAGGTAAATATGTAGCATTTAACTTAAATGTGCAAGTGAAACAAAGAGCACATGGAATACGTTCTTGTAAAACAAATATCAAAAACAACAACAAGCCTCATCTAATCTCAATTAAAGTTTAAATTGGATTGTTTGTTCACTGTAAGTCTCATCGCTCACTCACTTCCGATGAGGAAGAACCATGGGAAGACCCAGGCACGTGCACACATAGGGCCCTAGGGGTGCTTGAGCCCCTGCCCTTTTTGCCTCGTATTAAAAAGTGCCCTCTTGAGTGTTCTTCAACAATCACGCCTGCAAAAGTGCTCGTCCGCGATCGAACCCCCCGTTAACAATAGCGCTCGTCCACGATCCAACCCCACCGCCCCCCCCCGTCAACAATCGCGCCCGCAATAGCGCTCGTCCGCGATCCAACACCCCCCCACCCCGTCAACAATTTGGCACCTGCCCCTCAAAACTCCTGTGCACGTCCCTGGGAAGAACGAACCGCGGTGTGGACCAAACCATTTTTTAAGAAGGGGCCAAGGGGATTATTGAAATTATTAAAATTAGAATATTGTATGATTTATGGCTTTGTTTTAATTCGGATTCATTCATATGAATATATATTAGTTCAGTGTATGCATAATCATTTTGTCATAGAGGCTACTGGGGGCTGTGTGTGGGCCCTAGCGGGCTGTGGGCCCTTATAATTGTCATAACCTTTCCCCCCTATACGACGGCGCTGGTCGTGTAGTCGATGGCATCCACCATAGCCTCATAGAATCCTGCGCAGCCTGCCCCATATTCTGTCGAAAATAATCTCCAGATTGAAATGCATTGGTTTAATATTGATTTAATTCAATATAAAATATTTAATTATATATATATATATATATATACACATACACATATATATATATACATACACATATATACACACACACACACACACATAAATATACAATTATTTAGTCATAATATTATAAGTAGACCATGTATGTAGGCTAGTTTATCGTTATAACAAGATCTGTATCTGACCATTGACATACATATTTATATATGTATTTATTTATTTATTTATTATATACGGAGACCACCAGACCTGCTCGAAGCAACGAAAATTGTATATTAACACACTCTATTAAATCCCAAGAAAGAAGACGCCATAGCTTCTCGAAAAACGTATTAACATTTTTTTTGATGTTGTTAAATAAGAGAACATCATTAGGCCTACACGGTTACATAAAATAACATAAGAAGCCAAGACAATGGTTTCATAGCCATGATTTAAACGACATGCAAGATTTAGATTTATTTATTTATTATTATGAGCATGATACGTAACTACGGGTGCATAATTGCACTGTCTGCTGCAAAAATCAGACTATCCATAATATAAAGCATTTACCCCCCTGTTGCATTTCTGGTTTTGACACATAACTGTGGAGGGTGCACTGTAGCCTACTATCTGTGCACTTCCCTTATGAAGTCAAAGAAAGTCTCCCAATTTAAATGATTTGGTTTGTATTTGGTTCTGTGTAGAACAAAATAAGTCGGACACTCGTGCACAAGCATGAGCATGAGCACGATGCATAACTAGAGCTGCGCACACCCCTTCTGAAGCCTCTCGCTCTCTCTCGTTCAAGATGACAAGATGCCAGATAGCAAAAAATATCTGTCAAATAACTATTAAAATAACACAAAATGTTCGCAAATGTTAGATATGATATTAGGTAGACAGGCTAAACTAACACAAGTTTGAGCAAACGTTGCAACAAGAAAGATTTGCGATCTCTGGACTCGACCAATGTTGTCTGTGTGTTTGCCCTAGCATATGATTGGGTGAAAACGGCTCAAATCTATTGGCTGAGAAAATTGAGGGGATGAGCTCATTAACATATTAACAGCACGCGTGCTGGCGTTTTCAGCACGCGTTTCATTGAAGTCGAATTGTGGTACACTCGGCTTGCCATACAAGTGTAGTGGCGCCTGGTTGCTGCGGGGGGAAACCCCTGCGGGGTTGCTCCGGCAGGTGCACCCGGCACCTGCCGGGTGCAAACTAGCAACGACACATGCGTCGGTGTAGAAAGTCAATTGCGCCGGGCGCAAGATAGGGCCCTTAGTGTTTTTGGGGATTCTAATCGTCGTTTTGGGTTTCTAATCGTATTGTGGCGACCACTGCCGTGGACGCCTGTTCGGGTTCCGTGCAGGGGATCATGGGAATTCGCTATTGCAGTTGAATAGACGTTCCCATCGTATTTGTTGGAGTGGTTTAAGAGTGTTAAGTTAAGTGGGATTAATGGGTTAGGGTTGTTGGAGTGTAGTGCTGTTATCATGTTGTGTTCTTCGTGTCGCACCGTTATCGAGAATGTCATGTATGTATGTGTGTTGGTTGTGCTGTGTTCTGTGCGAAGTGTGTTCAAAATAAAGGCAACTACCGTAGTCGTGCGGTGTATGAGGCACTTTCTGTGCGTCGCCACATTGGTGTCAGAAGTGGGATTGAAAAAGAACGATGGAGAAGAAAATCTTTCCCGAGTGGGGATTGCCCATGGCAGCGCGTCCAAAAAAAGAAGAGACAGATGACTGGCCCGGCGTTTCAGCTCCTGGCATGTCACCGGTCGCGACGGGCGTGGGTGGGTGCACCACCCACTGGCCGACGGGGGAATCGCACGGTTGGCAGCGGTCGACCGCCCCCAGGTGGCCAGGCTGCCCAAATATTCCGGGACAACGCAGCTGGAACCTTACCTGGCGCAGTTCCGGATCGCTGCACTACATTATGGCTGGGGTGGGGACGAGTCAGCCACCCAGCTTGCCCTGGCGTTGGAGGGGACGGCGGTGCAAGTTCTTCTGGACCTGGCCCCAGCAGCCCAGCGGGACCTCCAGGCCTTGACCCGGGTGTTGGAAATGCGTTTCGGGCAGCGGGCGGTCGCCGACCACAGCCGGGAATTGCTAACCGGCCGCCGCCGCCAGGAAGGAGAACGCTTTGGGGGCCTACGCCGCGGACGTTCTGTTGTACGCCCAGCGTGGGTACCCCACCTACCCTGCTGCGGTTAAGGAGGACCTAGCCCTACACGCCTTCCTTCGGGGACTTGCCCCGCCACGGCTGGGACAGCATGTCCGGCTTACCAGGCCCCCGACCCTCGGTGCTGCGCTCGACGAGGCGGAACGGGCAGAACGAGAGCTTTCCGACCAACCCAGCCTGCAGCCGCCCAGTGCCTCCCGACCTCACGTCCGGCAGGCGGACTACTGCGAGCAGGAGGAGGACGGAGAGGAGGTTTTCTAGGCCTGGACTTCGCCCCAGCGCCCCCGGCAGCGGCCACCCCCCCCCGACCGTGCGTCCGGAGCTGACCGGCGCTGCTTCCGATGTGGTGAACCAGGCCATCTGGCCCGTGACTGCCCTGCCCCGGCACCACGGGCTGGACCCCTTAGTTCGGCGGAAAACTACGGCGGAGTGGGCCAGTGAGGGGACCACCACTCCGGAAGCCTACCCCTCTCCACGGTTGGTGCGCTCTGGTCGGCGGCCCTGCCCGCGCCAGGGGCCTCTACCTCCACTGCAGGCTCGACGGCCGACCCTGCCAGGCCTTGGTGGACACAGGGTCGACCATCTCCCTGGTGTGTCCGGGTGTTTTTCCGGGCACCACCGGCGCACTCTCGGGGGGGTGGACGGCGACCAGCGGTCGCCTGACGACTGTGACGGGGCAGGAGGCCGGAATGAGGGGGAGGAAGCAGCTGGTCGTCCAGGTGGGTGACCAGGAGGTGATGCATGAGTTTTGGCTCGCCGACATTCGGGACCCATGCATCATCGGCCTGGACCTGCTGGTCCGTTGGGGTGCCAGGATGGACATGGCTGGAGCAGCCATCACTGTAGGCGCAGAGACCGTGGCACTCCAGTCCGGGCGGGGAGAACACAGGGGCTCTGGCGGTCAGCGGAGCAGTCGCCGGGTTACGGGCCGGGTGCCCCAGCCCTGCAGTGAGAGCGGACCTGTGTCTGCTGCCTCCCCTTCCCCGGAGACCGTCGAGGCTGTCCACACACTCTGGCTACGCAGTGCAGTTGGCCTCGACGTGCAGCAGAGTGAACAGCTGAGGCTGCTACTCGAGGACTACGGGGACATTTTTGCAGCTCGGGATGAGGACCGCCTGCGGCCCCATCGACTAGCCATGGCCAAACGCCAGGCGGCTGAGGACAAGGTCCACGAGATGGCTGCAGCGGGGGTGATCGAGCCCTCGTCCAGTCCCTGGGCGGCTCCGGCCGTCCTGGTGAGGAAGAAGGACGGCAGCTGGAGGTTCTGCGTGGACTACCGGCGCCTCAACGCAGTCACACGGAAGGACTCGTACCCGCTCCCTCGCATCGACGACGCCCTGGACTACATCGGAGGGTCTAGCTGGTTCAGCTCCCTCGACCTGCGTAGCAGCTACTGGCAGGTGGAGCTGGACCCCGAGGCCAGACCAAAGACTGCGTTCACCATCGGGCAGGGTTTGTGGCAGTTTCGGGTCATGCCGTTCGGACTATGCAACGCGCCGGCTACGTTCGAGCGGATGATGGAGAGGGTACTGGCGGACGTCCCCCGGAGTCGTTGTGTCGTGTACCTGGACGATTTGCTGGTGCATGCCCGCGACTTCGGTGGGGCGCTGGCGAACCTGCGGGAGGTTCTTGCCGCCATCCGCCGGGCCGGGTTGCTGCTGAACCCTGCCAAGTGTTCCCTGCTGATCAGGGAAACGCTGTTCTTGGGGCACGTGGTGAGCGAGCGGGGCGTAGCCACGAACCCGGCCAAGGCGGCAGCAGTCCGGGACTGGCCGACCCCCGCCAACGCCGGCGAACTGCGGAGTTTTCTGGGCCTGGCGGGGTACTACCGCCGGTTCGTCCGGGACTTCGCCATGGTCGCCAGTCCTCTCCACCGCCTGACCGAGGCGGGCCGTACGTCTGGAACGACGCCTGCGCCACGGCTTTCGCCCGACTCCAGGCGGTCCTCACTGAGGCCCCGGTCCTGGCCTACCCCGATGCGCGTCGCCCCTTCACCGTCGACACCGATGCCAGCGACGTGGGGGTGGGTGCGGTCCTCTCCCAGGGGGGGGAGGATGGGGAGCATGCGGTGGCCTACTTCAGCCGCACGCTTAGTCGGGCGGAGCGCAATTACTGCGTGACCCGACGGGAGCTGCTGGCTGTGGTTCTGGCTGTGCGGCATTTCAAACCATACCTGCATGGCAAGCGCTTCCTGGTCCGCACCGACCATGCGTCCCTCACCTGGCTCCTCAGTTTTAAAAACCCTGAGGGCCAGGTGGCTCGATGGCTGGAGGCGCTGCAGGAGTACAACTTCGAGATCCAGCATCGGGCGGGACGCCTCCACAGCAATGCCGACGCACTCTCCCGACGGCCCTGTGCAGCCCTGGAGTGTCGCTACTGCCACAGGCAGTAGCGACCACCGAGCTTCCGGTGGTGGCGGCTGTCCAGACCACCGGGGCTGTCCAGGCCGCCGATGATGCTGAGGGGTGGCTCCCGCTGTCGGCGCGCCAGTTGGAGCAGCAGCAGCGGGCCAATGAGACCCTGGCAGCGGTGAGGGACTGGTTGGAGGCGGGGCGACGCCCCAGCTGGCCGGAGGTGTCGGCGCGGGGGTCTGATGTGAAGGCCTACCACTCCCAGTGGGGATGCTTCCAGCTCCACGAAGGGGTGGTCTACCGCCGGTGGCAGGATCCTAGGGGTAAGGGCGACATCCTACAGCTGTTGGTTCCCCGTGTGCTTCGTCTACAGGTACTGCAGCTGGTCCATGGCTCGGTGGGAGCGGGGCACTACGGGAACGCCAAGACCCTGCACCGCCTGCGCGGGCGGTTCTACTGTCCGGGCTGTCGGCAGGACGTTGAGCTACACGTCCACTGCTGCGACACCTGCACAGCACAGAAAGGGCCTGCCCAGTGTTCCCACGCCCCGCTCCAGCAGTACCTGGTGGGAGCGCCGATGGAGCGGGTGGGGGTCGACGTCCTGGGGCCATTCCCAGTCACCGACTCCGGCAACCGCTACGTCCTCGTGGCCATGGACTACTTCACCAAATGGCCCGAGGCGTATGCGGTGCCGGACCAGAGTGCCGCCACCACTGCGGAGAAGTTGGTGGAGGAGATGTTTGCCCGCTTCGGGGTCCCCGAGGAGCTCCACAGCGACCAGGGGCGGAACTTTGAGTCCCAGGTCTTTGGGGAGGTCTGCCGGCGGCTGGGGGTGCATAAGACGAGGACGACGCCGCTCCATCCCCAGAGCGACGGGTTGGTGGAGCGGTTTAACCGCACCCTGGCCACCCAGCTCGCCATCCTCACCAGCCAGCACCAGCGGGACTGGGACCGCCACCTTCCCCTGGTCCTGTGGTCCTATCGGACGGCAGTGCAGGAGACCAGTCACTGCACGCCGGCGGCCCTCATGTTCGGGCGGGAGCTCCGGACACCGGTGGACTTGGTGTTCGGGTCCCCGCCCGAGCCTGAAATTGCCGGGGGTGCGGCGATGGATTACTTCCGCCGGCTGAGGGATCGCCTGCTGGTGGTCCATGACTACACCCGCCAGGCTCAGGCTGCCTCTGGGGTGAGGCAGAAGAGGGGCTACGACACTCGCTGTCGGGGACGAGCGTTCACACCCGGGGACAGGGTGTGGGTGTACTGCCCCGTGCGAAAGAGGGGGGTCTGCCCTAAGCTGCGGAGCCACTGGCAGGGGCCTGGGGAGATCCTTGGAGTCGCGTCCGAGGTGGTCTACCGCCTGCGGATGCCGGGACGGGGGCGTGTGGTGGTGCTGCACCGGGACAGGCTCTCGCCGTACCGCCCCCTCGCTCCAGTTGTTGCTGAGGTGGAGGGGGGCGGAACGCCCAGTGGTTCCCCGGGGGGCCCCCCGGCCCCTGCCGACTCCTCTGCCCCTGCCGACTCCCCTGACGGGGCCATTGGCCCCGCGGTTGCCACTCCCGGGGGGATCCAGCGGCCTACCCGGCACCGCCGGGCCCCCGAACACTTGAGGGACTATGTGTCGGGTGAGGGGGTCGTCGGGGACGACTGACCCCTCAGGGGGGAGCTGTGTGGCGACCACTGCCGTGGACGCCTGTTCGGGTTCCGTGCAGGGGATCATGGGAATTCGCTATTGCAGTTGAATAGACGTTCCCATCGTATTTGTTGGAGTGGTTTAAGAGTGTTAAGTTAAGTGGGATTAATGGGTTAGGGTTGTTGGAGTGTAGTGCTGTTATCATGTTGTGTTCTTCGTGTCGCACCGTTATCGAGAATGTCATGTATGTATGTGTGTTGGTTGTGCTATGTTCTGTGCGAAGTGTGTTCAAAATAAAGGCAACTACCGTAGTCGTGCGGTGTATGAGGCACGGAAGTTATTAACCATTTAAACCCAGGGCTCCTGTCTCAATCTTTCTGTGCGTCGCCACAGTATAGATTTGCATAGCTGTTTCGATTAGCGACAGTTGTAACACATTGGGTTGGAGAGTTCGAAGTAAGATACCCTAGTAGGTAGAGAACAAGCGAAAACATCATTGTGGGCTAAATTGGCAATGGCTGGGGCAGAATGGTTCTCTGCTTACTAAGAGCAACCTGTCCATCAGGAAGTAAGTAATACGTTGGAAAAAACGGTGGAATGCAGAGCTGGCAACTCTCACGGTTTCACCGTGTGACACACGCTTTTGCCTGTTTACACACGCACACACACCACACATCCAATTACTCACGGCAAAAAAAAAAAGCCATGGCTTGTGCCAAGTGTAAAAAAAAAAATATATATATATTTTAAAAAAATATATATATATATATATTTTTTTTTTTTTTACTATAAATTTATATATAAAGAGTATGTGTAATTTAGAAAATGTAGTGTGTGACTGTTACATTGTTTTAATATTTTAAAAACAAGCATTGCCATGACAACAACTTTGAATGATCATCGCATGGTGCGCGTCATACGCAGGTAACCGACATTCAAATCAAATGCCAGCGTCAGCGTATTAACTGACACACAACAACATGAAGCCGAAGTACAATCAGAGTGGTGCCAAAAAACTAAAAACAGCTAAAAACAATAATTAGGAGTGCAGTCAACATACCCAAATGTATACATTGCATTGCGACTGTATTTGACGCTTCCTGTCAGCAATTGTGAGGGAGAACGGTCCTTTTCTCAGATGGCGAGAATTAAAAACGAATTAAGGACCAAGTTAACACAGAGGCGCTTAAACAGCCTGTCACTCATGGCAATTGAGTCAGAACTCGTCCGTGAGTTGAAATTTGATGACCTGATCCACGACTTTGCTTCCAAGAAAGTCAGAAGAATGCTTGTAGGCTAACGCCCGTATTCCACCGGGGACGTAAGCGCCGCGGAACGGCTGCGCCGCGGTCACCGCTGCTGATCGCTGCCACTCTAATCAATGAAACCATCCCCACCGGCCGCGCCGCGGCGCGTCTCAGCAGCGTCCCAGGAGCGGCGCACCGCGCCGCAGCGCTATCTTTACGCAGCACTTCTATTTTGACGCGAGCCGCTGCTGAACCGCGTCAATTTCCACAGAGCAGATCGAGCCGGGCAGGAAGTGAAATAATAAAAGCCATAGAGCATCCGGTCAATTTTCAAAATAAAACACAATACTCCGCTCATGTAGCCTATACAACTTCACATCAACATTATGTCATGACCGGTGGCACCAGGTCAGCAGTCAATCAATCAAAGGGTCTCAGAGGGTCGGCAACATGGACGACGAGAGACTTATTATCGAAGTGTAGCAACATAAAATCATTTACGAAATCAATCATCCTTTTTATAAAGACAATGTGAGAAAGGATTTCCTTTATCCACACAGTTAAAACTTTCAGGATTATCGCGTGATCTCGTGATCTCGCATGAATACGGCTGGCTCGCAAGGCAGCGCGCGCTGCCGTTACGCGCCCGGTGGGGAATGACGCAGGGCACAGGACGCAGCCGTTCCGCCTCTCTCTCTCTGCCTCCATAGGCTAATCTGTTCAGACTGTTAAAGCACAGCACTAAGTTAAATGTGTAACTTTTAGTCCATTTTATTGTTTTATCGGTTTGATTGTTCTTATTTTGTGCTTCTGTAAGCAGCGCTACAGTGTACTGTCTGCACTTACGCACACCGACTTTAGGCTTAATGCCTCTCCTCCTAGTCTGTAGACTGGGACATTACAGCCTAATAATAAAAACAGATGCTGGAATTCATTTCTGTGTGGGCCTGAGTTATAATATATGACATAATGTAGCCTACTACATTTTCATTGTGTGAAATTGTGCACCAGCCTGCACAGCGACAGCAAAGAGAGACGCGCTGGCTGCATGCGCACGTCACGTGCACGCGCGTGCGCGTTTGCGTCGCGGTCAGGGGGAGGGGGTGCCTTTTTTGATATTGTGAACAGGGGCCGTCCCTGCCCCCCCCCCCCCCCCCCCTCAACAATTACACCAGCGGAAACTGCTATAAGCAGTGGCGTGCACAGGTAGACCCAAAGGTCCTGCCCTTTGCCCCCTGGCCCAATCAAGTGCCCTTTTGAAAAAGAAAAAAAAATCTGAAAGTTCGTTTTTTATTTGTTTTTTTAAACAGTGTATGTGGCCCATGCCGACATTATCATCTATAAATGCTTGACGATTAAAAACGTGTGATAATAATGCCCCAATAAATATGCCCCCACCCTCCTCCGCACACACCTCAGAGCGGACACAAACGGAGGCGCATTGCAGCAGCAGTTCACAGCTGCTGCCCACACACACCAGGCTACTCCCCTGCCCTGCAACCAGCGAGGTAACACATAAATTAATTGAGTCTAGAGTGTATTGTTTGCCCCCTAAGCCTCAGTTGCCAAGCTATAACTTGCATTTATTTGTCTCTGTTGTGAAGTAGCCTCTCTCATGCAGCCCCACACAGCTGAGCATAAATTAGCCGACTGACCTGCTTAACAAGCTAGCCCAAATCAATAATAGATATGACGACGTGATGATCACCACACAACTAATGTCGGCAGGGTTTGTCATTGGTACAGCATGAAAGGGGGCTACAGCAGGCAGCCCAGGGGAGCAGCTCTCTGCATCCACCAGCAGCAAGGAGGAAGATTCTACAGAAGCTCACTCCGGCCAAAACCCAAAAGAGTTGGCAGCCCTGGGAATGTAACAGTACTTCTTTGGAAGCTACCATCAACCGTCCCTTGGAACCATTTCCTTGCCACACCTTAAAAATAACATAACTGACAGTTAAGCCTCTAAGCCTCAGCTTAGATATCAAGATATGTCATTGACTCATGACTTTCATGACTGTAAGTCAATTTTTTGTGGAACAGGTGTTACTTCCCTGTATCTGTTCACTTCTTCCTGGGGCTTTTTTTCTGGGAGTTTTCTGTGGTAACATGGCTTATTTTGGTGTGTAGATGTGCGGATGCACAGCCACTGTGGCTAGTGGCTGGGAGCGCATCCGCTCTGCTATCGGCTAGCAAGGGCTTTGTCACCGGGGTAATCTGAGGTGAGTGGCTCCATGCAAAAACGTGTAAAACAGGTCTTATCAGTATGACCCATTTTTTTCCACAAAGGACAATAAAGGTGCTTACCCGGAGTGCATACGGACAATAATATCATTGTGATACAGAGCCCAACTGCAAAACTGTAAATTATGTAAATCAAGAGTTGACCTAGGCAAATTGCCTGCGTACAATTCCTCTCCCCCCCCCACCCCGCTTACACGAATACAGTGGCGTCGCCAGAAATGTCCACATTTCACACAGGCACGCCAATTTGATTGAACATAAGATAGGCCTAGATTAGATGCACCATACAAACACTAATCAAAGGCTATGTTATAATGTTATAAGTTACGACATAAAGGTGGAATTTATTAAAGGTATTTGACCACAGCTGACAAATTAGCTGAAACGTTTTAAACGTGCGCAAAACTGCATGAACGTAGCTTTGGTGTGCATCACATCAAATTGAAACAGATTGGCCATATAAAATAAGACAAGCCTACTGCAAAGGTGAAAAGTTATCACACACACGCAGAGAGAGCGAGAGCGCGAGAGAGAGAGACCTCCTCGACTGACAGACAGGCCTAATGTATAATGGCTATATTTCTTTATTTCTTATATTTGTATCGTGGGAGGGCTCTCACGGAAACGTTCAGGAGGGGAGGGGGGGAGGAGCTGCCGGTTGTTCGCGATTTGACTGATTATTGAGCTCTCAGCGGAGCGCTGAGTGCGCCTTTTTTGGATGGTGAACGTAAACGAAGGAAAGCCCTCTGATTGGACGGGCAAGACTGACAATTAGGCGGGCCTAGGCCCGGCCGTGGCTACGCCTCTGCAAGACTAAACATTATTCAACATTGGGTCCGATTCCGCACACAAGTAACCGTCTGATCCTTAGGCTTTTTTCTTTTTTTTGCTGAACAATAGGCTACGAGCCTAACTCTTCAAAAGCAGAGCAAATGCAGAAGAAAGAAGAAAAAATACAAGAAAAATCCTCAATGATTGTCTCAATGAGAGATGAAGTAGGTCTAGCGACATACCACTCCCCTGTCTGTGTCTCAAACCAACTCGGCCGAATGAAAGGGATTTGTATTTCCGGCACCTGAAGGTTACTTGATGCACCTGACTCCGTGTGAAGGGTAAGTAGGCCTAATCTCGATGTTATTGAAGCTATTATTTAATTGTCAATTGATTTAGCTTAAATATGAATTCTATTGAAGATAATAATTGGTGTTTTTGTTTATGGAAACACCAAACCACTCAGTTTATGCTACTAGAAAAGTAACAGCATGTCATTAGGCCTATGTGTAACAGAAACTTCTTTAGTGTAATTATTAAAAAATGATTAGGTTAGGACGATTCTAAGGGCCAGCACTGACATGGAACCCTCAGAGCACACTATTATTATTATTATTATTATTATTATTATTATTATTATTATTATTATTAATAATAATAGTATTGTATTTCTGTTATCATAAGCAAGTTAATGTGATTAAAAAATATATATATATATATATAAAATTAATTGATATAATTAATACAATGATATATATTAAAACGTTACGAATGAACAAACTTGGGCTTTGTTTCTTCTATTGACACATTTTGAAGTAGGCCTATAGCCTTTTTATTGAACCCTCTTGACTGAGCGTAATCCAGTCGGTGCGCTTATGAACGGATTTTGTTGTCGAGATTAGACACGTCGTCGTCGAAGAAGCCGGGATAACAGCAACGAAAAGCGAGGCAACAGAAATCTGGGACGGAGAAATGGCGCAGACAGTTAATCACCCTTTTTTTTTTGCTATTCATTCCTTCCGTTGGTGCCCATTATCTGATATAGATTACATTGTAGGCCTACTTTGAAATTCATGAAACATGAAATCCATTCATATATAGGGCCTATATGAATCAATAAATGTAGGAGACATGTGGATAAACTGGTCGTGTTTAGGATGAGGAAGTTTGCAGCAGCAAGGCCTACGCTCACTTGACTATAGCTACAGCCAGGGTAGGTCTCTAAATACATCTAGTGGTGAAAAGTAATAGCAGGGTATGATGTAGGTCTGTGTCTTTTCTCACAAAATGTAGGCCTACAGCTGTTTAGAGCCGACGGGCCATTAGGCCTACTGTTGTTTGACAAACTTTGGAAACATATTTACCTAATTTTAATTGTATTGATAGGCCTATATTAATATAATATTCTTTCAAAATGCACACAATCTCTAGCGGGGCCCCTGCCCATAGTAGGCCTAGGCTATAACGCGAAGGTGTGTGGCGCATTTAATATACAACATCGCCCATTATATCATAACGCTCATACACAACGACGGTACTAAAACGTATCACACATTTGGCGTGGGTCGTAAGTAACGTTTTATCGTAAAAGATAAGCCGCCGGTGCTTAGGTCGTAGCATTAACGGATGGAGAGCTCTTATCTTCTACGGTTGTCAACCACTAAATGGCGGAGTTTCCGTCAGATGGCTGCGGCCGTAAGAACAACGTCATAGAAGACTTGACCTTGGCTGCTGTCGTCAAGTCTTACAATAGTTCACCATCGACCTCCAGGTTCACTGGACAAGAGCGTTGTTAAATCGAAACATTTTATTTAAAATGTTTTGAAATATAAGCTAACACATTGCATTTCCTGAATAATAATAAATAATATTTTTTATATAATGTCATTATATATATTTTAATCCCTATGCCTATATCTAAATTATATAGCCTAATTGAATTACAATAACAAGATATTTGGCAAATCCTAACGAGACGTTTTCAAGAGCTCATATTATCGTCTATGGGTGTTAACCACTAGATGGCGGAGTTTCAACGCAATGGTTGCGGTCATTCCTATGGAGAAAGTCATCGAAAACTTCTAACTTTCATTGAAGACTGATGACAAACCCAAGGCGGAGGGGACCCATGGGAAATTTGAAAGAAAAAAAAATGTCACAGCCACAGTTAAATACATTGAAGTCTGCCTCTCAGCAGAGAAAGGTGAAGAAAAACAGGGAAGGAAGACAAAATTGAGGAAGTTAGGTTCTGACTAACTTATTTTCGAAGAAAGGTGAGCACAAACGTTTAAACACACAAGATGAAACCCCATTCTTAACTCTTTTATCATTGCTAAAACGAACAGAGACAACCCAAAGCACGAGCAGACAATCGGCTACACTTTCAAATGATGAGGCCGTGGTTATTAAGGTAAAGGATAAATAAAGTGTACGGTAGGCTAATATTGCAACAGCAGGCTACTGATTTAAAGCAACCTAATATAAAATTAATACTAAGCCGTTATTAGGCTACATGATAAATAATAACCTATGGCATATAGGCTAGTTAGCCACAGACGTCATTGCAGGACTTCTTGTATAGGGCCCAGAACTTATTTTGGGCTAATCTGTGTCTTTCTCTGTGTCTCCAGATGCCCTCATTTGGCAGAACACAATTGCTGCTGCTGTCTATTGTTATCTTCAGTGGGATGATC
This sequence comes from Micromesistius poutassou, assembly GCF_964030765.1. Classification (NCBI taxonomy): domain Eukaryota; kingdom Metazoa; phylum Chordata; class Actinopteri; order Gadiformes; family Gadidae; genus Micromesistius; species Micromesistius poutassou. The sequence continues at coordinate 13,266,428 of NC_140284.1, read as the reverse complement.
TACTTCTGGCTCGCCCCCAACAATACGGTAGAGAAAATGATTGACACCCCAAAGAAAAAGTGGTAAGGCTCTAAGTGGATTTGCATGTACACGTGTGTGTGATTGTTTTGCCATTCTCAGTGCAATGTTTATGTTTTAACTCATTTTATTTTTTTATTATTTAATAATTTATTTTATTATATATTACCTGTAGGCCTAGGTCCCCGCCTCCCCTATTATTTAATAATTTATTTTATTATATATTACCTGTAGGCCTAGGTCCCCGCCTACCGGGCTAGTTAAGCCCCCGGCTTCCTGCACATGCCCAGCGAAGTCATTTGATCTGGCAGGGAGCATTCCTAATGCCAACCGAGCAGACATTCAGAAACGACGGGCAGAGGAGTACAAGAAGCACCAGGCTAGGTATGCATGGCCAGTACCAGGAACACAGGATGGAACAAAATGATGGCGGGGAGGCGAGACACTCAAAGAATGAATTAATTGATCTATTAATCAACAAATCAATTTCTTAAAGAATAATGTCTTAGATAGTTAAATTCAAGTTGTAAGATGATAGTTAATGTATTTGGCCTGTTTGCTAAGACCCCAGCTGAAATTTATTAGTGGTCCATTTTATTAAAAAACTGTGTTTAGCAGCTCCCATAGCTGTAACTTTGTTTTTTCAACCCAAGTTAGCACATACAAACTGCCCTGGATAGGTAATAGGGCCACAAAGATTATGATTTAGTGTAGGGGTGTCAAACGTAGCCTATACGGCCCGCGGGCCTAATCCGGCCCGCAGTGTAATTTAATCCGGGTGTTCTGTCAATTTCTGCTACCCATCAGATTTTGCTAGTGGTTATGCGCCTAGTGGTTATGCGCATGCGCATGACGACGCTTATTGAATATTGGTGTAAAATACACACTCTACCCCTGAAATCTCCAATAAAGACGTTATAATACAGTATCAAAATGTTTCTGTAGTGGGAGCATTGTTTGATAGAGGCAGTTGGTCAACAGATTAAATACGCTACCAAACACATAAGGTAGCACTTTTTGATAGGGTAGCATTATTTGATAGACTGATACTGTATTATAACGTCTTCATTGAAGAGTTAAGGGATACAGTATGTATATTTTACACCAATACTACACCGCGGGTCAATAGTGTCGTCATGCGCATGCGCAGAACCACTAGGTAGCAAAATCTGACAAGGGAGCAGAAATTGCCAGAACACCGGCCCGCCAGATAATATCTAATGTCACATTCTATCAGAACTGGCCCGCCGGCATATCGCATTTCAGCGTCAACGCGTTGACGCGCGTCTTGGCGCGGTAACCCTGGCGCGTCAACTCCGGCAGCCCCCCCCCCCCCCCCCACCGTCAACAATTCCGCCCGCGGACCCTGTTATAATGTAATGTCCCCAATTAATGTAATGCAATTGGCCCGCCGGTATATCGCATTCCAGCGTTAACGCGTTGACGTGCGTCTCGGCGCGTCTTGGCACGACTCCCCCCCACACACCCCTGATTTAGTGTTTGTTTGCGACTGCGCATGCCCACCACAAATTGAAATAGGAGAACTTTCTGGTGTCATCATTATTGTCGGAGAAGCCAGTATTTTGACTTGGCTCATTGTTTGTTGTCATATAGTAGGCCTAACTGTTACATAGTGTACCTTTTTTATTCAGTTTGAAAATAAGTAAATTGACATTAGTTGATTATTGGTTAATTGGCATATTGTTTTGTATTGGTTAATTGATTTGTGGATTCTAATATTTATCTCCTGTGTCCAGAACAAGCTCCATTTTGAACACACTCCTCTTTGCTCCGTCCAACTCTCCACTGCAGTATCCCATTCAGGGTTTCACAGTACGCCCCTTGGTCCCCACTCTCATTCCAGGTACAGTACGTTGCACTTTGGTGGTTCAATAAAATCTGATCGGACAGATATACATATAATGTATGTGCAATGTGCTTTTTCCTCAGTATCCTTTCAGACTTAATTTTATGTTCAATGTATTCCTCAGGAAATAGTTTCACCCTGAAATATATTTTGTTTCAGGTTTAGCATTGTACGGTATTCAAAGAAGCAGCTACAAGGTTGGTAGTAAAACTCTGGGTGTCAAGTCAAAATCAGTATACAAGGGACATTGCTGGACGTCTTGGAGCTACAGGTTAAATTTCCCTGGTTTCCTCTTATGTCTAACCAGCATCAACACAAGTCCCCCTAACTAACATAATCATTTGTTTCTCATCAAGCAATAGTCAAAATGTCTTTTCTATCCCTTTAATGACATGGCTATGGGTGCGTCTTTATCAGGGTTTTTCAAGCGGAGCTGTTGGGCACTTTTGGGTTTTCTTGGCAGCACTCTTTCACTGGGACCCAAACCCCCTGACATCAATGCCGTTCATTTCCAATATATTTCTGCTTTCCTTCCTCTTCCTTCCTTTGATTCCACACAGCTTGCATGAACAGAGTGCTGCTGCTTGACGTTCTGCATTTCACTTCCGGCCTTCCTTCTGACGTTTGCGCAACATAGGTGACTGCAAACAACCAATTCAATTTCAATAAGTGGAGGACAGGAGTGTCATATCAATGCTTAACCAGTAGGTGACTCTGTGGGTCTGTCGGCCATTGAGAGATTAGTCATCATGCACTAGCATACAAATCCCTCCTGAAGTGTGTGAGCTGGAATATTTTGCTCAGCGATACTGAAATGAGACTGGACTAGTTTGCTAGATGAACGGAAACCGGCGGCTCGGCTACTTCAGCCCGTAATGGAATTTGGTCACAACCTTTTTAGTCACGTTGTCGACTGTCCAATTTAAGCTAATGCCTTCCTAGAGATTGTGGGATTTCCTAAATTGAATTAACGCCACATAAACCAAAAACACGTTGCTAGCTCATTCATTTTTTGTTCTATCAACATATTTGGCATCTTTAGGCTATGAGTGGCGTTATGGTTCGAAATCCATGAGCGAGTAGTAATAATAATATTTTGGCAGTCTTATTGATACGAGGCCTACTTGGTTAGGAAAATGGACAACAACAGACAGGTTTTGAGTTAAAAAGTACTCACTCTCAACACACTTCTCCTTGTGTTTATCACTACCTTGTAGGTATCACTACTGGTCACCAAAGGTGTCCTCAGTCTAGGCAGCCCAAGTGAAGCACAGAGTGTCAAAGGTAATTCATGAACTCCATCATTCAAGGTGTAACTAAACTACCTGTCCCTGGGATTGACTTGTATGAGATATGATTTGTGAAAAACCAATAGGGGACGGAAAGAAACGGCTGATCTTGGAGACGCTGAACTTAGAGGAACTCAACAAACTTCTGGCGAAGGTCACCTACACCATCCCTGTGTACCACATACACACCGGAGACCTGGGTACTCTAACACCTTTTCAATTGGTGTATGGGTTGGGTGATGTCATTGAAAGAAACATACTGAACGTGTGGTCAGATTTTAAAATAATATTTAGGCACGTTAATGTGATGTTCTCATTTTGCACTCAAAGCCTTCCAATGATACTGTGGTTAATGTTATGTGTCTCAAATCATATTAAGGCTGGATGTTTTTAATTTGTTTTGCAGTTCACTTCTCGTTTGAGCATCATGAATCTGTGTTCCCCATCGTCATTCGGCAACCAACCGTACCTGTGCTTTTCGACATGGGAACAAGTATAAAAAGTTTTTCCTTAGAAATCTTCAATTTTTACCGTTGAGTAGAATCATGAACCCTTACCTTCTTCCTCTCTCCCCCCTCCTCCTTCCGCACACACAAACTCTTTCAAAGACATTAGCGACCAAGTGACAGTCACCACCAAGACCTTTATGCGCTACAAAGAGTTGAAGGTGCTCATAAGAAGCTTAAGACAATTCTACAAAGACATGGTGCTCATTGTGGCCGATGACAGCTTTAATCCTGAAAAGATCACAGAGGAAAATGTTCTGCAATACATCATGCCTGGGGGACAGGTAGGCATATATTGGAACCATGTGCACCATGTACACAACAGAATGTCTTTCCTGTGCTTGGACATCATGTAAGAGTAGTCTAGCATAATGTATTAAAAGACGGACCTCTAGAGGACAATGTAACTCATTGAAATTAATCAATGAACCCAATTCAAGTTAATGTCAAATCTTTCCCTTCCACAGGGCTGGTTTGCTGGCAGAGCCCTGGCTGTCTCTCAAGTGACAACCAAGTACTTTCTTTGGGTGGATGACGACTTTCTATTCACTGACAAAACAAAGATAGAGGATCTGGTGGAGGTGATGGAGGCAACAACAGAGTTGGATGTGGTGAGAATCACATTATTCATAGACCAAATAAATGCTTACTATTTTTACATTATGAATAAAGCATGAGTAGGTTTGAGGATATATTGTCTTGTTATCTTCTTTTAGGTTGGGGGTTCAGTGGGTGGAAACCAGTTCTACTTCTCCATCGACTATGAGGAAGGCGATGGAGTCACTGGAGGCTGTATGGACAGGAAGTCCAACATAAAGTTCCAATCACTACCAAATTACCCAAAATGCTCCATAGTCAATGGGGTGGTCAACTTCTTCCTGGCTCGTACCGATGCTGTGAATCGAGTGAGATTTGACCCCAAGCTGAAGAGAGTGGCACATTCAGGTATGTTCCCGGCCATATCTATAAGATGTAGCCCTTGGGGGACTGTGTACATGCATCCACAATGAAAGAGAAACCTAAAGCAATAAAAGGGGGTGGTCATGGGGAGTTTTCTTGTGCTTTACTGGTAAAGACAGAGCAATCCAAAGTAGGTCTTGAGTCTTTAATTGCTAGCTAACAATAGAGCTATCATAGAGAGAGCTATGCCGCTCCTGGATGTGAAATGACCTCATGTTTGGAGCAGTTGCACAAGCACTGAGAAGCAAGACCGATAAATATAGGGGTTATTTCAATTCAGCAGGCAAATATTTTGCATAATATGCATATTTCTGGCTTTGCGGTATCAGATGAATTGGACAGCAGTGCTTAGTGTTTGCAGCCATTGTGACATGGGAAGCAGGTCTTTCATAACTATTGCCTTTTTGAATATGCCATAAAAAGTGAAAACCACTATAACAATGAAATCATTCAGTTGTAGTCTTGTCACTGTTGCGAGGACATGTAGTTCCGTAACGGGGAGATATCCAATTTTTCATTAACAATAACATCCAAATGTACTGCCTTCTGTTTATAATTTTAATTTTCAATTAAAGCTGCAAGCAGCATTTTACAGTGCCAAGCATAAGCAGACCAATAAACCATTAAGACCCTGACAGCCTAACCCTAACCCTGACCATTAAGACCGTGATGCAGAGTTGACAATGCTGGAATAGCTTTAGCTTGGATCTGGTGATGGGTGAACAAACTTTCATGACCGTACGTCAAAAAACCCAGGATCCTTAGGGAATTAGGGAGTTTTTAACTAAGTTCAAAATAGTCGCAAATCTATCCAAATAAAGTCATAGGTTCTTGAGCCATATTTGTTCAGCATGAGGATATGCATGTGTGAACAAAGTTTAATGTCTGTAAGTAAAAATGTTTACGAGATATCCTTGTTCAAAGTTTGCATTTTTGGACTGTTGCTATAGCGCCACCTTTAGGCCAATTTAGATACAATTTGGACAGTTTCATCTTGACCTATGTGCCTTAGACTATCCCAAGTTTGATGATGATTGGGTTAAGTTAACCCTGTAAGTTAAGTTTGGACGATTTTTAGTTTTGTCAATCAACTTCATTTCACTTGAGCAGCCACTAAGTCGGTCGCGCTCAAATCAAACATTGCGTCTATGAACTGTGGCGATTTTAGTGACAGGCCACGTCCATTTAGATGCCACGCCCTATTTGAAAATATGTTGACTTTAACTTGTTCAGAATTAGATTCTGAACAACTTTTGTATTGGAGTCAACATCATAGGAGTCAATTTTGATGTTGATGAGCATTTAAGTCTTTTCTTAAGTCGTTTAAACCACACCCCTTTTAGAAGTCAATGGCTCATGGGTCCTTTAAAATTTCATGTACAGACAAATCTTAAAGACCGATTGAAGATAATGGGCCATAGATGATATGGGCTAAAGGATTTTTGTCAAAGTCAAAAAACCTGGGATCCTTAGGCAATTTAATGTTTTTAACTAAATTCAAGATGGCGGCAAATCTGGAAACCGGAAGTCATAGATTCTTGAGGCATATTTGTTCAGCATGAGGATATGCATGTGTGAACAAATGTGTGAACAAAGAGTGTAGGTCAAACCGGTTACGAGATATGCTTGTGCAAAGTTAGCATTTTTGGACAGTTGGTATAGCGCCACCTTTGGGCCAGTGTAATATTTGCTGTCTGTTAATCTTGGGTCAACCTCTACAGCTGCAGTAAGTTTCATAAAAAGCGGTTTAGGCTGTGTGAGTCAAACGTGGTGGAATAATAATAAAACTAACAATTACAATAAGTTGCCTCGCACTTTGTGCTTGGCACCTAATTAAATCCTCCCCCAAAAGTAAGAGACGTATTGGTTGAAGACTGGAAGCGCTCCTGCTACTTAATTATTGTCCTTAACATCCAATTATTTATTTTTTTCTCTATAGAATTCTTCATGGATGGTCTTGGCCAGTTGATGGTTGCTTCATGTGGCCATGTTTCCATTGGCCATCAGCCGGGAGGGGCCAATGCTAAATATGGTCTGTTCAGAAATCCCGGAAAGACTGATGTGCAGTATAAACTACAGCTGCACTACTACAAAAACCATCTAGAATGTATCCACTACGGATAGGAAGAATCCCGATGGATCCATACACCATAAGAGAAAGTCATCTTCCAGTACTATGTATGTTTTCCCATAAGCAACCTCTATTGGCTTAAGGGGTTGCTACAGTAATACAGCAATCATTTTCAGACAAGTTTTTAATTTATTTTGGATGATAAAATGATATACTATTTTATATATAATGCAGCAAATACCTGTAGAAAAGTGACAGTGTGGGTTAAAGCCGTAGTATGTCACCTTGTTTCATTAATGCGTTGTTTTATTAGAATGTCATTGAAATGCCCAAGTTGTGGCAAAAGTACACACATTCTTTACTGAAGAAGTATAGATACTTATGTAAAAAAGACTTGGGAATGTCTTGTCGCTGCTCGGAATCTGCTCCATCTGCAATGTTTGCTGGTTTACTTTCATCCATCCTCAATCGCTATGCTACTAGTTTTCCAATAGACGCCATCTCTCTGCATTGAAGTCACCCTCGCTCCTCTGCGAATATAATCACTGATAGTGTAGGATAATTTTACGGTGCCCTTAGAAGGATTATAATCAATATCGATTCGAGATAGAGATTCTTGAATCGATAGGCCTATATAACTACTTTACTTATTACTTATGATTACTATCTAATCATTTATTGTAAGATCATTTATTGTATTGAGTTTATAAACTTCTCAGTAAGGATTCGGGAGTCGGACCAGTTGGGCTTTCGCTTGCGTTTCACGTTGTCTTCTCCTTCATTCATCATGATAGGAGGACTTGAACGGTGGTATTGGCTGATATTTAAAGTGTTTAGTGACGTAACCACGGGTGTGCGTGGGTGTGCCTGGGACACCCAAGCGTGGTCCTGGCACACCCAGCGCCGTCGTATAGGGGAAAGGTTATGACAATTATAAGGGCCCACAGCCCGCTAGGGCCCACACACAGCCTCTATGAAAAAATGATTATGCATACACTGAACTAATATATATTAATATGAATGAATCCGAATTAAAACAAAGCCACAAATCATACAATATTCTAATTTTAATAATTTCAATAATCCCCTTGGCCCCTTCTTAAAAAATGGTTTGGTCCACACCGCGGTTCGTTCTTCCCAGGGACGTGCACAGGAGTCTTGAGGGGCAGGTGCCGAATTGTTGACGGGGGGCGGGTGTTGGATCGCGGACGAGCGCTATTGCGGGTGCGATTTTGACGGGGGGCGTTCGATCGCGGACGAGCACTTTTGCGGGCGCGATTGTTGAACACTCAGAGGGCACTTTTTAATACGAGGCAAAAAGGGCAGGGGCTCAAGCACCCCTAGGGCCCTATGTGTGCACGTGCCTGGGTCTTCCCATGGTTCTTCCTCATCGGAAGTGAGTGAGCGATGAGACTTACAGTGAACAAACAATCCAATTTAAACTTTAAATTGAGATTAGATGAGGCTTGTTGTTTTTGATATTTGTTTTACAACAACGTATTCCATGTGCTCTTTGTTTCACTTGCACATTTAAGTTAAATGCTACATATTTACCTGTGGACTATCTTGAGCCAGGACACTTATAAAATAAAACACAATAAAATACCCACACCTATTTGTTGAGTGGTTAATTGAAAATGTATTTGCAATCAGAGGTGTAATAACGTGTTGCAAATCAGGGAAATGAGAATAAGACAATTAATATTACATATTATACAACAGTTAGTTCCGACCGGTCCCAACCGAGCAATTTGATTGGACAACGAGACATTCCATAGTGCTGATATACAGTATAACAGCACTGGGACTTTTCACAGACATAATCACTCCGCTGTACGGGCGTTCTAATAACCGTTATTAGCTAACGTTACATCAGCTGTTAAATAGCCTGAATGTTTATGTACTGTATATGTGTTGCCTGGCAACAGCCTAGTCTCCCTTCAGTTGCGGAACTATTTTTGTTGGCGGAGCCGAATAAATGATTACTAAACAAACAAATCATAATCTCTTGTTTCTTATTACTGTTAACTAATAAAATGTGCTCGTAGCACTGTTGTATAAAAGCAATATCACACTCGAGGTCGTGCTGTTGTACTGTATATCAGCACGGTGTGATTATCTGCGGCACTCGGCCTGCGGCCTCGTGCCTACGACCGAATCACAGCCGTGCTGATATACAGTAGGCCTACAACAGCACTCCCTCTCGTGTGATATTGCTTAAATAATACTCTGACTTGTTAAGTCGTTAAATGTAAAAAAGGAAACAAATTGGGTGTATTACACCAGGCACCGTCAAGAACACTGAAAAACAAGAACATTTAAGGTGGCAATGAATTGGGTAGAGGGGCCCACACCAATATTCCTTCAGGGGGCCCAGAATTCCTAGCAACTGCCCTGCCTGTGGAATGACTTGCGCGCGCTACACCTGGCAGTGCTCTGTGATGTAATCCTGTGTGTAACGTCCGGAGCAGAGCCAGTCGGCCAGAGCCTGTTGTGCTGTGCGCATGCGTCGTCGTGCATGAGTTTCAAAACACTAGATTTTCAGAGTAAAGTTTATGTAATATTTTTAGGTTTATGTACGTACAACTATTAAACATTTAAATAGTATGAGGAAACGTAAGTAAAACTTACTCTTCCCCCATAATTCATGTATTACGTTAATAAAATGTTTAATTTTACTTAAGAAACTCTAGTTCTTACTGAATCTTAAAAATACAAGGTATAAATTATGACAGTTACTCTAATAGAGTTTACAGCACCAAAAAGTCACTTTTTTCAGTGTGGCGCACATTCATTCCTATGGAAACTGCTCAGTGGCGCAGGGCAACATCAATGACAGAATTGCTTCTGCATCATGGGAGCCTAGCCACGACCTAGTGCATGATTTTCCGGATGTAGAAATATTCTCGTTCTCTAGCATAGCATCATAAGCGAGAGGTCGCATATACCACTTGCATCTTCATCAAAAGTGTTCTCAGCCAGTCCTCCATCCAAATATTCATTCATCTTGTCCATTGACTGAGGCTGAGCCATGTATAAGTCTTCATACTCATTGATGATGTTCAACTTAGCAGCATTAGCTGCAATCTCAGTTTCCAAATCCAAATTCTCTTTCCTGGCTTTGAGAAGCACTTCTTCCTTCAAGTTCCTGCCTTCTTTCCAGTCCAGCAGCTCTTACCATCAATTCCACTCTTTTGCTTTCCAATTTGCGCCTTGCAGATAAGACAGATTTCGAGGAGCGGCCGGATCTTGTTGATTTTTGTGAGCAAACACTTTATGTTGGAAACACTGTCTTGAGGTATTACATCATCATTGCATTCATCAGCATCAATTTCACTCTGCTTAGGCTATTTGTTACCCATTTCGTAGCTTCCTCAACAAATTCAGAAAATGCAGTCATTTTGGGTTTGTACCATTCCTTTTGCTCCTTTTCTGCATCCTCAGCCGACAAGGCATTTACAGATTCATTTAATTCCTGCAATTCCACACACAGCTTTTCAAACTCATTTTCCACTTTGGATTTAACAAGTTCAACATTGCAAACATTTTACATCAATTAATTTTTTCTTGTTATTAAGGTCAGTTTCTTTACGTTTTCAATTGATTGAGTTTTTCCAACCAGTGCATCGTCAGTCACTTTCCAAGCTTTGCAAATCCTCCATTATCCTCTTTATTCAATAAACATACAGCAGATGAGAATCACCACAGTGGAATCCTTTGCTTTTAATTATTTCACCTCATTTGCATTGTGAATATCCCATGATTTGCTTTTAATTCCATAAGTACTTTTAGATGTATTTTTTAGGAGACAGGCATGTTATTTTGTCGTATTTCAACGATTCCATTGATACCACTAAGTTGACGTTACACAGTGACGTAATGACGCGACAACGGCGCTTTGATTCATTCAGAAAATGCGTATTGACGCTGACGCTCTTTTGTGAAACTGCGCTTTGAGCCGTCCATGCAACAAGCAGTTTATGTTTTTAGACGAATAAAAGAGCAATACTTTTCTTTTTGGGTTGCCAGTATATGCGCTGCTAGACGCGCCCAAATAACCACAACTTGATTATGATTTGAAGGTTGTTGTTTATTCCTCTTCTGACAGATGATTTTAACATGACTTTCTTACCGGAACGGAGTGGAAACAGGCTGGTGCGATAGTTTGTGGATGGCTTTACTGCGGTCTAAAAACAGTGCGATTGCATACCTTGGCACCCACACTCGACTGGGCACAGCTGATCTAAATTAGAACCCGCTAGGTTAATTGCGGGGCGGAGTTTGCACCGTCCTTTCCTCCAACCAGCCGTTATTCATTCATAAATCATTTAAATAATAAATCATCAACAAACTATTCAAAATTGATAATGAAACGCAAAATATCCAATAAATCATATAATTTGGCTCCAACATTATATGTATTATATATTTATATATTATATGTGCGGAAGTGCCAAAGTGACTCAGAACTTGCCGTAAAGCAGGACCTTTATAACAGATAAGTGAACTTAAAAAATGCAATATTCAGCTGAGTGTATTATCTTAGCCCCCCCTTTTGAATGCAACTTTCAAAATACTTGACAAAAAATGACACCCTGAGAAAAGTGGATTCTGAGGGTGAAACCCCATCGACTCCCATTCATTCTGCACTCGCCCAAGAGCGCCCTCGCATGGACAGCAATGTGTTACCGCAACCAGTTCAGAAACCGGAAGTTATCAGAGAGTGTCAATTCTATTCCAATTAGACATTCTCTGTTATGCTTTAGAAACATGGTTGGTGATTGTTTTGATATGTTAATTTCCGGTAAACCAGTTTTTAAGGTATTCCAATGCCATAATACCATACTGACCAAGCTCACCACATGTATCACCCTCTCTTTATCTCTGTCACCCACTCTTTATCTCTATCACCCTCTCTTTATCTCTATCACCCTCTCTTTATCTCTGTCATCCTCTCTTTATCTCTGTTATCCTCTTTATCTCTGTCACCCTCTCTTTATCTCTGTCATCCTCTTTATCTCTGTCACCCTCTCTTTATCTGTCATCCTCTCTTTATCTCTATCACCCTCTCTTTATCTCTGTCACTCTCTCTTTATCTCTATCACCCTCTCTTTATCTCTGTCACCCTCTCTTTATCTCTATCACCCTCTCTTTATCTGAATCTCGCTGTCACTCTTTAACCCCCCCCCCCCCCGCCTCCCCCCCCACACACACACACCGCCACCACACCAGTAATAGCAGTTATTGACCACAAGGTGTAAGTGTCTAACCGTGTAGAATATTTGAGACTGTTTACTGTAACAGGCAAAAGGGAGCTGAAGGGAAAGTCAAACGTGATATTATCTCTGTGTGTGTGTGTGTGTGTGTGTGTGTGTGTGTGTGTGTGTGTGTGTGTGTGTGTGTGTGTGTGTGTGTGTGTCTGTGACATTGAGAAACAGATTTAAATATGAAAATGTGTCTCGACAAATGGGATCTCCTGCTCTACCTATCTTTCAGCTCTTTATAAAATGCTATAATATATTGTAATATGCAATATGCATTATAATATAATATAAGGAATCCGCTATTTATTATACATGATATCCCCATTATGATACTATAATATTAATCATCAGCTATATATTGTATTATATATGATATCCCATTATGATAATGTTAATATTAATAATCAGCTATATAATATCCAGTATGATAATATTTATAGTAGGCCTATGATATATGATACATGCTGTATTATGTTTTATAATCTATGTATAATACATATCGATATTTTATATGATACGACATAGTTACATGAGCCATGTTACATATGAGATTAGATATTATATGTTATAGGATTGTAGTCCTATAGATATTATACATTAGGCCTTTATGATGAATATTATAAGCTATGATATATTGTTATCATGTAACATTGTTTATGATATATTATTATGATAGATGGTGTATTATATATTTTATATCCCAGTAAGATGAGCAACCAGCGGTCTAAGCCATCGGGAGCGCGCAGGGAATCCAGGCGCGTCCCCGTTTTTTACGGTATGGAGCTGGGCTCGGAGCAGTGTGTGCATGTGTGTGTGTGTATGTGTGTGTGTGTGTATGTGTGTGTGTGAGTGGTATCTAGGAGGTTCACTCCATGCCGGTACCCCGGTCCAACCGATCAACAATCCGGGAATAACGCCGCCGACCCGCCGTCCGCCGGAGCCCCGCATCGGTGAGTCAATCTCCTCCCCGCCACACAGCGCTGCATCCCGGCTGTAGCTCCAGCTAAACCCGCTATCTTACGACGTGTGTGTGTGTGTGTGTGTGTGTGTGTGTGTGTGTGTGTGTGTGTGTGTGTGTGTGTGTGTGTGTGTGTGTGTGTGTGTGTGTGTGTGTGTGTGTGTGTGTGGTGTGGGGGTGAACGCTCCTCTGTTCTCGGCACTGAGATGCGGGCTTCAGACAGCTGGGGATCCCGGCCTGGGCCTCGGCCTTTATGTGTGTGTTATGTGTGTGTTATGTGTGTTTGTGCTCTGGTGCACCGGGTAGCTCGTGCTCAACGTGTCGTCGGGCCTGTTCGGTGTTTCGGTTCGCTCCGTTTCGGCCTAAACACGGACCGACCACAGGATGATGTCCCGGAGCACAAGGCGTGGCGTGCCGCGGATATGGGCGTGTTCTGTAGCCGCACAACCACCCGGCCCTCTCCCTGGAAAACGCTGTGTGTGTGTGTGTGTGTGTGTGTGTGTGTGTGTGTGTGTGTGGGTGTGGGTGTGGGTGTGGGTGCGTGGGTGTGGGTGTGGGTGTGGGTGTGGGTGCGGGTGTTTGTTTGTCTATCCGTCTATCTGACTGCATTATGGGCTGTCTGTCTGTCTTGTCAGCCTTCATCACAAAGTAGGTCTGGTTCTGTTGTAGAGAGAGTCCTCAGATCAGATAGGCAGGAGGTATAAGTACGTTATTTTTTAAATTATTATTTTCATTTATTTTTTATTTTACAGGAAAGTATTAAAGGTAACAAAGTTACAATTTAAAACGGGCCTGACCTTAGTCTAAAGCACATATAACATTAACACATTTACATACAGCACATAACAGGAACATGGCAGACATCAGCAGGACAATCACAGACTGAACACACAGTGGTCTATAAACAGTCAGTGAGTAACAGTTTGTATGCCTTTTTGACTTTGTTATTGCAGTAGCAGTACGTTATTGTAGTAGTTTATAGGTCATAGTACGTTTGTACTAGTCATTTATAGGTCGTAGTATGTTGTTGTAGTAGTTTATAGGTCGTAGTATGTTATGGTAGTAGTTTATAGATCTTAGTATGTTATGGTAGTAGTTTATAGGTCGTAGTATGTTATGGTAGTAGTTTTTAGGTCGTAGTGCATTTGTGGTAGTAGTTTATAGGTTGTAGTATGTTATAGTAGTAGTTTATAGATCGTAGTAGATTGTAGTTTATAGGGAGTAGATTGTAGTTTATAGGTAGTAGTATGTATAAGGTAGTCATTTATGGGTAGTAGTACCTTATGGTAGTAGTTCATGGGTAGTAGTACATTATTGTAGTAGTTTATAGGGCGTAGTACATTGTAGGTAGTAGTTTGGGTAGTAGTACATTATGGTAGTGGTTTATAGATCATAGTAGGTAGTAGTTTATAGGTAGTATTTCATAATAGGTAGTAGTTTATGGGTAGTATCAGGCCCCTTTCACACACAGTCCAGGTAAATAACCTGGATAACACATAAAAGCACCGTTCATTCACACATGCATCTTGTCTGTTGTTATATTCTACTGTGTGTGTGTGTGTGTGTGTGTGTGTGTGTGTCTGGGGGGGGGGGGGGGGTTATAATCTCAAATGAGTATATTGTATAACTGGATAATATGGAGTTAAACTCTGTCCTTCTGTATGTCTGATATACAGACAGAATACTGACCCCTCTCCCCCCCTCCCTGCTTGTGTTTAAGGCAATTTCATTAAGTTATTGTGAAAGAGTGTGACTCATTCTGTTCTCTGGCTCAATGGTATTCTTCCCTGCAGTCCCCGCCTCTCCACTCCTCTCCTATCCTCTCTCCTCCTCCCCCCTCCTCTCATCTCCTCCCCTCCTCCTCTCCTCTCCTCCCCTTTCCTCTTCTCTCTCCCCGCCTTTCCTCTCCTCTCTCTTCCTCTCCTTATCTCCTCCCCTCCTCCTCTCCTCCCCTCTCTCCTCCTCTCTCCTCTCCTCCTCTCCCCTCTCCTTCTCTCTACTCTCCTCTCTTCCTCTCTCCTCCTCTCCTCTCATCTCCTCTCCTCCCTCCTCCTCTCTTCCCCTCTCCTCTCTCCTCTCCTCCTCTCTCCTCTGCTTTCCTCTCCTCCTCTCTCCCCTCCCCTCCCCTCCTCTCTCCTCTCCTCTAATCTCCTTCCCTTCCCTCTCCTCTGCTCTGCTTTCCTCTCCTCACCTTCCCTCTCCTCTCCTATTCTCTCTTCTCTCCTCATGGTATATTTATATATTAAGCTGTTTTTTGTGGTTCCTACTGCAGCTGTTGTTTCTGGCAGGACGTATTTGGAGGGCGCACGGCCAGCGAGTCGGGTGGAAAGTGGGATCAGGACTCGTGTGTTTGTGTCTCAGTGGAAATTTCCACACATGATAAGTGAAAAGAGTGGTTCTTCTTCTGTGGTGGGGAACTGTGGTAGTCAGAGCATCTGCAGACACTATTCTCCATCCCAACCCTGCACTCCGAGAGAACCGCTAGAGCCAGGCACTAGCTGGCTACTATTCTCTGAGAGCAAGGCACTGACACTGCAGGGTTAGAGGTTCTATTCCCTGTGTATCTCAGTAGGTAGAGCAAGGCACTAACACTGCAGGGTTAAGGGTTCTATTCCCTGTGTAGCTCAGTGGGTACAGCATATTCCATGTTTAATAGAAGTGGTCTCTTTCTTCTATTAGATGTAGGGTATCACCTGGACAAGCAGTCAGGTTGATAGCAGACATGACGTCACACGGTGAGGCGGTTCATTATGTCTATTTAGAGCAGCGGTTCTTACACCTTTTCATCTCAGGACCCAAATACCATTTGTGTTCTTCCAGCCCCTCTGGTGCTCAGCATTTTGTGACGGGCGTTGCTAGGCCTTGACCCGCCTCCAACTGGGTCCCCCACCATTGTGGGTCCAGACCCAGAGTTTAAGAAACACTGATCTAGAGGGATCTGATCTAGAGGGATCTGATCTAGAGGGATGTGATCTAGAGGGACCTGATCTAGAGGGACGTGATCTAGAAGGATGTGATCTAGAGGGATCTGATCTAGAGGGACGTGATCTAGAAGGATGTGATCTAGAGGGATCTGATCTAGAGGGATGTGATCTAGAGGGATCTGATCAGAGGGATGTGGTCTAGAGGGACCTGATCTAGAGGGACCTGATCTAGAGGGATGTGATCTAGAGGGACCTGATCTAGAGGGACCTGATCTAGAGGGACCTGATCTAGAGGAATGTGATCTAGAGCAGTGATTCTTAACCATAGGGCCGCGGCCCACACTTGGGCCGCCAGCGCCCCCCAGAGGGCCACAAAAAACTTTCAGTTTTGCACCTGTGGGCCGCAAGGGCCGCGAGACTGCGTGCAGCTTTCGACCACGTGGTGGCGTTTTTTTTTTTGTCAATGTATCTTTATTACCACTCAGTTGTTAACAAGCGCCAATACACATAGATGAAGCGGCAAAAATGGAGAAGTTTTTAAAAAGAAAAAATGAAGACGAATGTCCTGCCAACCCCCCCACCCAAAAGACAAAGTTTTTACGGAAATACAATCTCGACTTCATTAAATACGGTTTCGTAAATGGAGGAACAGAGGCAGTGCCAAAAGCCCAGTGTGTGGAGTGTGGGCTAATGCTGTCCAACGAAGCCCTCAAGCCCTCAAAACTACAGCGGCATCTAGAGACCAAGCACCCGAATCTCGTGGGAAAGCCGGTGGAATATTTTAAGAGGAAGGAAAGTGGGCTGCAGATGCAGAAAAGGTCTGTCGTGTCACTGACAAGCAACTCTAAATGTGCATTGAAAGCGAGCTACCTTGTAGCCAGACGTGTGGCACAGAGTAAGAAAGCATTCACCATAGCGGAGGAGTTGGTTCTGCCTGCCGCTGTTGATATGTGCCGTGAGATGGTCGGAGAGGCCGCTGCAAAAAAGCTGCTGACCATCCCACTCTCAAACGACACTGTGAGTCACCGTATCGCGGACATGGCATCAGACATACAGCATCAACTTATAGAAAGAATAAAAAGCAGCCCTTTTTTTTCTTTGCAATTAGACGAGTCCACGGATGTCACGAATGCTGCACTGCTGCTTGTTTTTGTTCGCTATCGCTGGGACAGTAGTTTGCACGAAGACATACTGTTTTGTGGAGAGCTACCAACACGAACTACGGCTCAGGAATGTTTCCGCTGCATGGATAACTACTTCACTGAGAACGGCCTGGACTGGCAGAACTGTGTCGGGGTGTGCAGTGACGGTGCAGCATCAATGACTGGCAGGCATCATGGTGTCATTAGACAGATCCTTGATCGTGCACCAGAAGCTAAATGGACACACTGTTTTCTCCACCGTGAAAGCCTTGCAGCAAAAAAGATGTCACCAGACCTCCACCAGGTGATGGATGTAAGTGTGAAAACCATAAACTTTATTAAAAACAATGCTGTGAACTCCAGATGTTTTGCTAAGCTTTGTGAGGACATAGAAGCAGATCATGTCCAACTGCTATATCACAGTGAAGTGAGATGGCTTTCCAGAGGACTGGTCCTCAATCGTTTGTTTGAACTGAGGAATGAGGTCTTCTCTTTTCTCAGTGAGAAAAAATCTAATCTTGTACATTACTATGCTGACACAATGTTCACAGCAAAACTTGCCTACCTCTGTGACATTTTTTCACTACTGAACCAACTGAACACCTCACTTCAAGGAAGAAACAGCAACATATTTTGTGTTGCAGACAAAGTTGAAGCTTTCAAGAGGAAACTTGCTTTGTGGACCAAGAGGGCCCAGGAAAATAGGATGGACATGTTTCCACTTTTGTCTGACATTTTGGAAAACTCCCCTCAGGTGAAGATCAGCGACTCAGTCTCCCAGCACCTCTCACAACTGGCAGAGAAATTTGGTGACTACTTTCCTGAGGATCCCAGAGAGGGAAACATGTGGATTTTGGACCCATTTTCAGTGGATCCCACTGCAAATGATGTTGCTTTGCCCTCACACCTGGAATCCCAGCTTCTGGACGTTTCCACTGACAGCACTTTAAAGCTGCAGTGGGGCAAACTGGACCTGGGCTCATTCTGGGTTGCTGTCTCAAAGGAGTACCCATGTCTTGCACTGAGGGCTGTGAAACTCCTTCTCCCATTCACAACTACGTACCTGTGTGAATCAGGATTCTCCATTGTGGCCACAACTAAGACCAAAGCCCGAAACAGACTCAGAGCAACACTGGAGTCTACTCTGAGAGTGAGCCTTTCTCCCATTCCACCCAGACTGGATCTGATTATGTCTCAGAAGCAGGCCCAAGTGTCTCATTAAGAGGTCAAGATAAAAAAGGAGTTGTATTATTGTTGTTATTGTTGTTCATTGTTGTTATTATTTGTGTCATTGTTCATTTGTCACAGATATAAAGATTATTCTGGTTCTGCCATGCAAAAATGGAGACTGCTGAAGCAATTTTCAAATAGCTTTGCAGATTATAAGGCTATAGTTTCATTTGCACTTTATTTCAATTTCATTTAGTTTATTTATTTAATTCAAAAATAGATTTATATTATTTGAATGCATTTATTTTATCACCCCCTTTTATTGATTGATTGATTATTTATATATATATATATATATATTATTTTTTTTAATTAATTTAAAGTAAAATCCTAATATTGGTCTTTTTTATTATTATTTAAAAGCCTGACTTGATCCTTGAAATTTTTTCTTGTCACAGCTTGATTTGGTCCATGAATTATCAGCCTGTTCGGTGTCTTGATACAGTATGTGTAGGTTTACATACACATGTTTAATAAAAGTATTTGTGATGATCCCATTTTATCATGTCATTTTATTTGATAAGGTTTTTGCTTGTTAAACAGTTAGTGGATTTGGTTTATTATTGAATACAAATCAAACCGAGAATGAGGTCAATTAAACCTATACAGTGTTAATATTTAATGGGCCCCGGGCCACTTTGTACTATAAAAATTGGGCCTCAAGGTCAAAAAGGTTAAGAACCCCTGATCTAGAGGGACCTCAGTGCAGGATGTCTTTACAGCAGTTGTGAATGTCGCATTATCCATGACTATGAATATCTTCTATATTTATATGCATAGATATAGATATTTATATTTATTACACGGCTCTTCTCAATGCTGTGGAACGCTCCGTTCACTTGCATGGGCCTTCCCGACTTCCGGTGGTGAATTATTTTTTAATAATTCAATTTTCAATAATAATAGTTGCTAAGCATATAATGACCGCTGTCAAGGAAAGTGGATTTTTTCACGTCTTTCGTATCACTCCACAAGTAACTTATCAACCCCAGCGTACTCGGTTGCTAAGCGGAATCAACGTCTTTGGCGTACTATTTCTCTGCTGATCAACACTACGAATGCTAGTAACAAATCAATTGTAAAAAAACACACTGTGTGAAGTTATTTTTTAGTTTGAGCAAGTAGCTGTGTAATAAGCGGGATAATGTATAGAACGCCGCCGGTCATTATTGGGAACACCTCCGCTTCGCGTCAGTGTCCTGTTCGCCCTGTCAGGGCTTATTTCCCGTTAATGACCGGCATTTTATGAATATTATGTTTACGTATACATCTATATTTTGTATTAAGACAGCCATCATTTAATGAACTCTACGCTGTACACTGTATTTGTATATCTTAGATATATTTATATGATATAATAGTAAAAACAAACTAGAAATATAGCTGCAGCACTGCACCAATAAGCACTGTGGAGTCAGTAGCATAGAGGGAAATCCTTACGTACACGAGGGGACCGTTACAGCATCACACCTCCAGTGACATGGTGCAAACATTTGAGATTAAAGGTTAACCAAAAAGCCTTGAACCTCACCATGTGCCAGCTGGGTTCAATAGGTCACCCAGCTGGTAACTGAGGAGAACTCCCATCCGTCTAGAAGGAGAGAGGAAGGTCAGATACCAGACGGACATGATGGATGACGGATGAGTACTTAAATAACCAAATCTTTGAAAGTGTTAAGTTTGTGATCTTTGTATCGCCAAGGAAGGACGGAAAAGTTGTGCCGTGGACAAGAATAAGTTCCTCTGCTTCCTCCCCCTTTTCTCTGTTAACTAAACGATGTTTATCCTTCCAATGTGCTGTCTTTTGTCAATCATGTGGTGCACTCTTGCCTTTGGTGGTCATAAGATGTATCTTGTACCAAAATATGTGTTTTCAATGGGAAATTCCTATTGGAATTAGTGTCATTCTTTTGATTTAGACATACTAATCCCACTCCAAAGAGTCTAGCAAAGCAAGTGTGATGGTTTAGGAGTAGGTCGAGAAAGTGTTCCAGCCTTAAATTCGTAATGACGACAATGAGTCCTTTTGTCTTCAGCGTCTTTGTAGGCCATGTGAAGCTGCATCATCTGACACAAGAATCATGGCATCAGGGAGAAAACCCTGGTGAATATAGTCATATGAAAGAGGACCTATTATGGAAAATGGCTTACTGCTGGCCCTTCCACTTGTTCCACATCTTAACCATGACTTAAGCAGAGGAAAATAAATCTGGAAGTCCACCTGTGTTTGTCTCGTTCAAGGCTTTGTTCCAAACAGGTTTGATAGAACTGCAGTAATGTAAGATTATCATAATCCAGCCCCTCTCAGGGGAATAATCACTCCCATTCAAAACACAGAGGTGTTCTGTTAAAGCAGGAGTCTCAAACTCGCGGCCTGCGGGCCAAATGCGGCCCACTACCTAATTTTATGTGGCCCGCGAGAGCTTCAAATAAATTATTTTATTAGGAGAAAATGCAAAAAAGTTCTGCCACACACCTCTGATAACCTATAATTCATTCTCCAACAAGAAGCCCTGCGTGGACTGGTCCTGGAACTGGATGATATAATGACCACGGTCATCTGGTCATCACATCGCAGGGATTCAGGCTCATAGCCTGGATCACTGCCAGTTCCAGCAGTTTTTGAAGGAGAGGGCATGGAGTATGGAGATGTGCCGTACCATACAGAATTAAGGTGGCTGGTTATGAGTGCCTTTTTGAGCTTAGTAAAGTTATTATTTTATTATTTTTGAGCTTAGTAAAGTTGATGTAATAACTTGTGTTTGATAATGTATTTTTTATTCACTTGAACAGATCTTTGATTGATGGAGTAATGTGTGTTTCTTAACTTGATAAATTAAAGGGATTTATGTTATTATAACACAGAGCAATGTGCTTACATATATTACATAAATGAACAAATGACAAAAACAAACATGAAATGAACAAAACAAAAAAAACACAAAAACACACATTGGAACACACTGGCCCTTTGAGGGCAACCATAATGCTTATGTGGCCCGGGGTGAACATGAGTTTGAGCCCCCTGTGTTAAAGGATGTGTGGAGCTCTGTCTGGGCAGCGGTTGACTGCAGCGTCCAATAGAAAGTTGAGCTTTTCGGACACTTAAAGTGTAACGGCACGGTGTGTGTGGATGGTGAAGCTCTGTCTGAGCAGCAATTTATTTAATGCCCGCAACTTCCGTGGCACGTTAAGTATAACTCTGTATAACTCTGTTTAAGTATAACTATGGTATGTGTGGATGGTGAAGCTCCTTCACATTAAGTATAACTCTGTATAACTCTGTTTAAGTATAACTCTACGGTATGTGTGGGTGGTGAAGCTCCTTCAGCACATTCTGCCAAAACCTGTAAAATGACAGGACTGAGTGGAATATGAACTTTTTAATCACAGCAACAGTGAGCTGATTTGTGTGTGTGATGTGGAAACCCCCTCGTCGTCGGCGGGTTTGCTAACGAAATTAACAGAGTCTTTTGAGTTGCGACGATTTATTTTGTGCAAACCAGGCAAAAAATGAAAAAGCAATATAACACAGGTTCTTCCTCACTGGGGTGTAAGTGTGGACCTCCTGGTCAGTACCGTCGTCGGGGTCGGCGGGACTGCTCCTCCCGTCGCCGCCGGCCTACTGCTGGGGAGAAGTGTTCACTCGTTAGTAAAACGGGTTGCGTCTCTCTACAATCGCAACTTTCTGCTCCTAGTCCACTTCCCTGTCTCCCTTCCCTCCCACCCCTTAAGACCTCTTCCCCCAGGTGCTCCCAATCCCCATGATTGCCCGGACCCGCTTGATGAGCCATCTCGCACAGCTGTGCGGAGTGGGACGTATCTCCGTTCACTACCTGTCCATGTTGCTGCGGAGGCTTGTCCCTGGCCGACGGCGGGGGGGTTGCCACAGTGATCAGACTGCTTCCTCAATGAGGGCCAGTTCACAGCCGGATCTGCATCTATGTTAAAACATGGAGCCACTCCGTACTAAAGACCAGCAAAGGAGGATGTAATTGCTGCCTGAGTTTCCCGCTACAATAAAGAGGCATCTGAGCCCATGTGTACGCAGCCAGGTCACTAACGTACAACAAGTACAACACCAACAGCTGATACAGCAACATATGAAGAATGTAGGTACTGACATTTTACTAGACATTGAACAGGTTATAGAGGTGACTACATGCTGCTCCAGTCAAAGGGTCTGAACCCAGATTACATCCCCCGGGGGTCCGGGAACCTGGGGTGTGTCCGCAGACCCACACTGTCAAACCCCCCTGACCCTTGACCCCCTGACCCACAGGGTCAAACCCCCCTGACCTAGGGCTGGGCGATATGGCTGAAAACTGTATCACGATATATTATTGATAAAAAAAAATTTAAAGGACCAGGAGAAAAATATAAACGTTAACAGTTTTATTTTAAACTTAACCTTCCCCTGATTGTAGGTAGATAGGGAAAAGGAATGTCAACACAACCATGGAAAACTCAAATAAATATAAACATAAGTCTGAATGAAAATGAATATCACAATGAAAACTTAACAATTATCAATTATAAAGTGCTCAAAAACATGTGCTACAAAAAAGTGTTCTAAAACATTTGCAGTGTTAAATGTAAACATAAGAGATGAGATCATGAGATCACTATTGCATTACTTGGTAGGTGGATTAAAGCTTATCTTCAACCTAGAACATGGAACATATGGATGTCATTGTTGTTGGGACATGGAAATATGTCCAGTACTGTCATGAACCATCATCCATGTTGTAAAGATCGCTAGTTAGCATGTTCGCTAACTAGCTAATTAGCGCCTATTAGCGATTTTGTTGTTATGCTTGCTATCCATGTTATAACGAAAATGCCTACATTAAACAGAATAATGATAACGCCATCAAAGGGGGAAATGGGACATGGAGATATGTCCAGTACTGTCATGAACCTTTCGTTTCTCACATCGCGCTGTTTCTGTTATGAAACACACACGCGAGATGAGATGGCGCAGCCAAACATGATACTGTTACATGATTGGCCATTGGCGTGTCACTCCATACGTTACTCTCCACAGGTATCAGAGGACACGTGCCTTTGTTCACGCAACCAACCTTGCTTCGCAACCTCTGGTTCAAAGCGGAGCTAGACTCTTTTCTCCGTTAACTTCCAACGAGGAAAAAAATTATCGAAACCTTCTATCGAACGCATTTTCTATTGATATTGATTACGTGTCTATCACAATACATATCGTTATCGTTTTATCGCCCAGCCCTACCCTGACCCCTGACCCACAGGGTCAAACCCCCCTGACCCCTGACCCCGCGTCCCAGGGATAAAATGCCATTGTTAGCATGGCATTGGCTAACTAGCTCAACAAAAAAATATCACACAAAAACTGGTTTGGATATTGAGAAACGTTCTGCTGGGGTCTCCTAACCCCTCCCCTTTCTGGAGAGGACTCGTCTACGGTGTGTTGGTCCTGGTTCTGGAGTCATGTTGGCAGTGAACTACTGCATCAAGCTTATTGATCTCTGTTCTCCGCTTGAAACCTGGCAATGAGGCGGCCAATCAGAGCAGTGCTGATTAGCATAACCCCACGCCCTTCACAGCCTGTTTTTGAGAATTTTTCTTTATATATAGACTTCAAAAATGTACATTCTGAGAAAATTATAAATGGTTGAAAACGTCGTGAAAATACATTCCATTTGCACTGTTGTAGACCAGGGGTCTAGAACCTGGTGATGATCACGGACCACAGGCACAAACAATTACAGACGTCAAAGGCAAACATGCATGTGGTGTTGTCTTCTTCGTAGCTTTGTCTTGGTGGCTGTCAAGGCGGAAAAGCAGCCGGCCTCACATTAGTATGTAGATGGGACAGGTGTTAAGATTCTTAGTGCTGTGTGGCTAGTTCTGGGTATTCTGTCCTCACTTGAATCCAGAAGGACGGGAAGTGAGTGAAGAGAGATTTTTGTCCTCCAGCAGTTTGTCCTCTTGTATCGTATGCGGAGACGATCGTATCGTTCATCCCCAGTGCTCGGGTCCTGGTGGGAAACAGACCTGAAGCTCCACTGACCTGGTGGTCAGTGGAGTCAAGCATTCGCTTTCTCCCACACACTCTGCGTGTTTATATCATAGACACCTCTGTCAACTCGTTCTGCCCCTTAATCCAATTTGGCCTTAAAGGCAGACACTGTCTGTCATCTTGATAGAAATAACTAACGTAAAATTGCCCTACTTTCCACGTCAGTGGATTCATCCACTTGAATGGCGTACCATGGGGATGCACGAAGCCTCTCAAGCAACTGCAGCTCTACATCCTCGGCCATCCTTTATCCTCCTTACCGTGTTATCAGAGAGACAAACATGCCTTAGCAATTCCAGACATATGTGCTTTGCTGTAGGAAGAATCTATTTCTGTCACAAGGTTCCTTTCCCAAAGGTGAATCTGGTGGCCTATCTGGTGGTGTTTGCCACCTGATGGGAAGCTGTCAAAGCAGCTACATGGACGGGAGTTGTGGATTTCCGAATCTCCTTCTGGTTCTCTGGTTCACGTTTCTTCCTCTCACAATAATCTGCTGGTTTCCCTTTCAGTGCTGAATGTTTTGACTCAAGGTGTCAAAGTAATTCCGATGTGTTTATAGCCTCCTACGCTAGCTTCTCCTTGTACCACACCAAAGGTGTTGGCCGTGTGAACATCACCTTCTGCGGTGAGGCCATATTCGATGTAGCAGCTGTGGTATCTTTGATTTAACAATGCCCTTTTCCTCTTGGTTGCTGCAACCTCTTCATCGCCTTTGTCTGATACTTGACTGGTTTGGCGGCAGCCCCGGTGAAACAGTTTGTCAATGTTACCTACTTCTTCATCTTTTTTGTGCACAGATTGATGGTGGGCAAGTGCATTACGGATGGGTTTTGTGCGTCTACAAAACCGATAGCTAATTAAAACACAAATTCAAGGCTTCTATGAAATTACGAAATAACCATTTATTTCTTTATTTGATTACAATGGCCTACCTGGCCTCACACCTATAGTATAACGCTACGGTGTGTGGTGGATTTCATATACAACATTGCTCACACAACAACGGTATTTTAAAAAGTATCATAAAGTTGGTGTGCGTCATAACCATGGGAATAACACGCCCCCCTCTTTCCTAAAACTCAAAACAAGCCCAAAACAACATTTAAAATCACATAGTGTTGAATTACATCTGAATCAGTGGGCTCACTGGCTCTTTAATGGTGAACCAGAAATAATGAAATAGTTTTAAAAAGGAAGTCAGTCTTAACATGGCACTCCGCCCGCCCCCTCAGCCTGGCAGTGGCCCGACGTTGTAGAGCATAAGAAGACTCATTTGAGACCAGGTCCAACACTTTA
The DNA here is from genome assembly GCF_964030765.1 of Micromesistius poutassou. Taxonomy (NCBI): domain Eukaryota; kingdom Metazoa; phylum Chordata; class Actinopteri; order Gadiformes; family Gadidae; genus Micromesistius; species Micromesistius poutassou. The sequence goes on along the minus strand of NC_140284.1, from coordinate 13,240,845 downwards.
TGATAAAGTGGACCAGATGCCTTATGTAGCCCTCAAACCCAACAACACTACATTCAGAACCCTTTATGCACTACACTCCCCTAAGCACCAAATTCAGAACAGATGCCCGACCCCCATCATCCCTCCCACTGAACGTTGCCCTACCCTTCCTTGTGTCAATGGTAGGCAGGGCATGACGTGCATCAGGCGTACCGGCACTTTCTCTGGAGGCCGACGGGCTTGTTGGGCCGACAACACAACTTTTTTTATGTTTTACATTGTTGTCTGACGGCCCCTTAACATGTTACAGGCCGAAACGGCCAGTGGATCATATCATGTGTTTTAATTATTAATGATTATATGGCCCCCGGCTCCGTTAATTTGCAGAAGGCTTTGGAATCTTATCGTTCGTAGACTGAACATAGCCCTTAGCCCTGAGCCGTGATCCCTGATACTTGATCCCTAAGCCCTGAGCCCCTCAGAGCTCAGAGCCCTGAGCCCCTCAGAGCTCAGAGCCCTGAGCCCCTCAGAGCTCAGGGCTCTGAGCCCCTCAGAGCCCTGAGCCTCTCAGAGCCCTGAACCCCTCAGAGCTCAGAGCCCCTCAGAGCCCTGATCCCTAAGCTCTGATCCCTAAGCTCTGATCCCTAAGCTCTGATCCCCTAAGCTCTGATCCCTAAGCTCTGATCCCCTAAGCTCTGATCCCCTCAGAGCCCTGAGCCCCTCAGAGCTCTGAGCTCTGATCCCTGAGCTCTGATCCCTGAGCTCTGAGCTCATCCATACTTTGTGTGCGATGCTTTTGTCCCAGCCCTGCCAGAGGGGTAGGGGGTCCGGGTTCTTGAGGTTTAGGGGGGGGACCTGCTGGTAGGGCCTGGTGGTCCAGGTCTGGTGGCCTGGTGGTCTGGTGGTGGTCTGGTGGTTTTGTGGTCTGGTGGTGGTCTGGTGGTCTGGTGGTCTGGTGACCTGGTGGTCTGGTGGTCTGGTGGTCTGGTGGCCTGGTGGTCCGGGCCTGGTGGTCCGGGCCTGGTGGCCTGCGCTCGAGTCACAGGGTCATTTGTGGTCAAAGCTCCAGTTAAAATAGCCACTCTATTGTCGTAATGTGTTGATATGGAGTAGTTATGAAGTCCACAGCCTTGGGTAGGCTACTGGTGAAACACTGGTATCTCTGGGGGTCTTTGAGCTGAGACATCAGGGTCTTTTGTTTCACTCTGTCACGTGACAGAGTGTAACCTTATATGGAGCGCTCACTCCTAATGTGATTATTTTTACTATTGTAATATTACTGTACTATAAGTACTATTTATATATATAATTACTATGGTACTATTACACATGGTAACATGCTTATGTAATAAATGTAATTTAATGTTTAACTCACATGGTTAGCATCTCTGGTTAGCATTAGCATTGAGCAACGGGTACTGGAAAGGTCTCCATAATAACACAACTACCTTTTTCTCTGTTTCCACAGTGACAGGTCATCTACCTTTGGTGTGGGGGAGCTGACTGACTAGCCAGCGATCAAAAGACCTGCGGTAAACGCTTCTACTCCACTACTACTACTACTACTAACCTGAAATGACTCCTTACACAGTCTGTCCATATCACAGCTACAGTCTGTCCTTTATCACAGCTACAGTCTGTCCATATCACAGCTACAGTCTGTCCTTTATCACAGCTACAGTCTGTCCATATCACAGCTACAGTCTGTCCTTTATCACAGCTACAGTCTGTCCTTTATCACAGCTACAGTCTGTCCGGTATCACAGCTGCAGTCTGTCCTTTATCACAGCTACAGTCTGTCCTCTATCACAGTCTGTCCTTTCTCACAGTCTGTCCTTTATCACAGCTACAGTCTGTCCTTTATCACAGTCTGTCCTTTATCACAGCTACAGTCTGTCCTCTATCACAGTCTGTCCTTTATCACAGTCTGTCCTTTATCACAGCTACAGTCTGTCCTTTATCACAGTCTGTCCTTTATCACAGTCTGTCCTTTATCACAGCTACAGTCTGTCCTTTATCACAGTCTGTCCTTTATCACAGTCTGTCCTTTATCATAGTCTGTCCTTTATCACAGCTACAGTCTGTTCTTTATCACAGCTACAGTCTGTCCTCTATCACAGTCTGTCCTTTATCACAGTCTGTCCTTTATCACAGCTACAGTACGTCCTTTATCACAGTCTGTCCTTTATCACAGCTACAGTCTGTCCTTTATCACAGTCTGTCTTTTATCACAGATACAGTCTGTCCTTTATCACAGTCTGTCCTTTACCACAGCTACAGTCTGTCTTTTATCACAGATACAGTTTGTCCTTTATCACAGTCTGTCCTTTATCACAGCTACAGTCTGTTACCGCGCTGTGACCTCAGGGGGGCGCTGTAACTCGCAGTCAAACCTAAGCCAAACCCCTGCCCCGTTTGTCCAATGATCTGATAACTGGTATCTGGCCTTTGGCATGCTGAATCTTTTGGCCTCAAGGACCCAGAAGGTCCGTCTATTTTTACAGTGGAAGTCAATTGGGAAAAACAGCTACAGTCTGTCCTCTATCACAGTCTGTCTTTTATCACAGCTATACTACACAAATACTTTTTTCAACCACCGCCTCTTTCCCTTGACGGTGCACAAAGCCCGCACGGCGGACACAGACAGGTAAAAGCAAAGCAGTCTCAGCATAAACAGTTGTGAGTTAAATATGTCCATCGGGGAACATGTCAATTCCTCTAACGCTGACGTTTAACATAAATCAACACAGATTCACCTTGATCGTCAACTGTAGCCTTGCTGAACTCCCTGCATCCTCGCTGTCTTTATTCCTTTTTTCCAGATTCATATGGCGGTCTTATCATGGTAAACTAGCTCATTGTCAGGTGTTTAACAGTGACACGCACTCTGAGACAGTAAAGAAAGACAGGTCCTGTAGCTGCTACACACGTTTGATGTGCTCTCACCGTTCTCCTGTACAATAATGTGCACGTGCCAAGCAGTAGGCCTAGTCGGTCTTAACGTTTTATATTAAGGGTTTTATATGCCTATTCATTACATAATTAGCGCATTTGAAACTTGTGCGGCCTATATATGGGTGCGGCTTATGCACAATTCAGTTTTTTTTTAATACATAAATTAAAGGCTTGTGGTTTATCCACGATGCGGCCTATATGCAGGAAATTACGTTACTCTCTGTACTTTATCATAGTTAAAGTATACCTTTATCACATCTACTCTATGTACTTTATCATAGTTAAAGTATACCTTTATCACATCTACTCTCTGTACTTTATCTTAACAAGAGTTTCCGCGCGTGCGATGCGCATGCTCATTCTCTAGTTGTAATTAAACCCTTAGCTATAATGTGGAAACCCCAGTCGATAATGTAACAAATTTCTGAGTGAAAAATATAATAACATTTTGCCTATAATGTTACAACGTATAATATTTTGGTTCACCTAGTACGTTATGAAGCAAGCATAATCATTTTCTACTTATAAGTTTTCACACATGTCCTCTGCATTTTTGCCACATTTGTATATCAGGAGATTCGACTCCTAGGGTGATTCACACTTGATGCTTTATACGCGGACATCAATGTAATTTAGACATCAGTAGAATCAACGGGGGTTTAGGGGGGTGGGCTTGCAAGGGGCTGGATATGACGTTGGGTCTAAGTTTGCAAGAGGCGGGATTAGTGTGGCCGCTGTCACTGTAGTTTGTTTTGGTTTGACCACAGACAAAATGGAGGCAGAACGGGCACAACTCATCACGATCATCTTAAATGTTGCTAAAATGATGCATCATATATTCCGTTGCATCCACAAAATCCGAAGCATCGATCAATGAAAGGTTGGAGCATGAGTTAGAGACAAACAACGAAGAAGAAAGGCGTCACGAATGACTGTGTTACCGGAGAAAGAGAGCGTATTTTTTTGCTTCATTTCCCATATAACAAACACTGGGACAAATGTATTTGATTTCTGTATTTAACTGAGAAAACAGGGAGTGAAAGGCCGGGACCGTATAATGTTCAGCTAACATTTTCTATATACGCATGCAGCTGTGAACTCATGTATTGTAATTTATTGTATGATGTGTACTTTTAGGGTTATGATAAGACCTATCTTTTTGTGTTTGCCACGAATGACTCTTAAAAGCAGTGGCAACATTTAAATATTTTTTAACCATTCAGCAAACAAAAGGCAACAGGCTTATTATCATTTAGGGTGCCAATCAATGACATGCAGAAGCATCATCAACACGCCCACTGAGAAATACAGACTTTCTACTCCTCATTCACATATGAGGTAATTTACATTTCCTTCAGAGAAAGGGTAGTATTATTCAGGAGATTTTCGGGGTACAAATGTCAGGATATGTTGTTCACACATACGGCCCATCACGAGAATAGCAGGAGAATATCAGGACTTACACATGTGTCTGAAAGCAGCTAATGTGTGAGCATATGATTACATTATAAAATTAGTCAATTTATGGGTTACAGGGGTAATTTTTGAACGGAAAGTGTAGTATACTATGGATGCAAATCAATTATTCAATAGCTTTTACTGTTATTCAGGGCTCAAAGTGCATTGAAATTGTAAAAAAATGCATGGCAACTACTATTGGTTAGTTGAAAATAATAATAACAAACAGCTGAAAATTGTGTTTATTTACAGAAGCACCTTAGTGAAATAAAAAAAATAATAAAATAAATAAATAAAGTGTATAAAAAATAGTGGTGGGCATAGATTAATCTTTTAATCTAGATTAATCTTGGAATTAATCTAGATTAATCTAGATTAAAATGGCTCATTTGAATTCTGCCCGAAGGCATTCATAATATGTGTGTGCTACCTAAATAATGACTAAAACTAAGTCTTTGAGAACGGGTTTCTCAAGCCAGGTGGCACATTAGACCAGGGGCTCATCTCCTGTTTCCAAAATGCATCACAAACTCAAACGTGGGAAAATATAACGGCGCCGGGACGCGCTCTCGCTACAGGTCCACGGGACGCTTGTCTCCGGTGCGCGTCGCGGCGGGCAGCCGGGGCGGCGGTGGGGGCGGCGTAGACGGCAGATGGCTGGTACGCGTCCGCCTACCACTGTACCAAGGCGGGCAGCTCGGAGGAAGATTTGGGTTATTACAACAACAACACCAATTATTTTGACGCTCTGATGTCACGATCAACCCAAAACGTGTCATCGCTCACCCAAGTTGTTTCTATTATCATTGCTACATTGTCTCCAGCATATGGCGCGATTATGGACAGTATATTGTGTTAAACACTCAGCTTCTGGTTAGTTCAACTTTGAGAATAGATTAACGGCGATATTTTTTTTATCGCCCGATAAGAGTCTCGCGTTAACGCAGCACGTTAACGCCGATAACGGCCCATCACTAATAAAAAAAATATAAAAAATAAATAAAGTGTAACAACAGCTAAGGCAGCAACCTACCTAACTATAGTGAAATAAAGTACGGGCTTTTGTGGGGGAGGGGGAGAGGGAGACGGGGGGGGGGGGGCGGGTGGTGTGAGGGCAAGATTGCTGATTGTACATTGGCTGCCTGACGTGAGAGTTTAAGGTGTTTTTTTTTTTTTTTTTTATGTGTCATTGAGATTAACAGCCTACAGTCACACATAGCCTACACACAAAACATTAGAAAAATAAAACAGCTGAATCGGCAGGGGGGAGGGGGGATATCAATATCGCAAGTCATTGCGGGAGGCTCAAGGCAGTGAGTAATATTTTAAAAATAAATAACGTTTTTGTGTAGTCTATAGAGACAACGTCTCAGCTGGGAGAGTGTGTCCAGGGCGGGGCTGATCTTGATCTTGCCGTTGTCTTACAAAATCTGCGTCCGTGTGCGTGTGTGTCCACTGTGTCTGCGCGTGCGTGCAGTGTGTGCCTCCGTGTGTGCTCTGTGTGTGTGTGTGTGTGTGTGATTTGCGGGCTGCTCACATGCACACTTCACCAAGTGTGGAGGAATAACTCTCTGACAGGCCTGATAATATATAGTAGTAAGATAGTAAGATTTAAAGTATACCTTTATCACATCTACTCTCTGTACTTTATCATAGTTAAAGTATGTGTGTGTGTGTGTGTGTGTGTCGTGTAGTGTTACATGCTAGCTGCTGAGAGGAAGCAGCCTCAGTGTGGGTGGGGGGCGGGGGGGCAGTGTAAGTCATGTGATAATGAAATCAGCTGGTCTCAGGGGAAGTGATGTCATTGTATTGGATGGCTGCTACTTCCTGTTGCCACCCAGGAAGGCAGGCCGAGAGGAGGAGAGGAGAGAGGGTATGAGAATAACAGAGAGAGGAGGAGAGGAGGAGGAGAGGAGGAGGAGAGAGGATAGGAGAATAACAGAGAGGAGAGGAGGAGAGGAGGAGGAGAGAGAAGAGGAGGAGAGAGGAAAGGAGAGAGGGTAGGAGAATAACAGAGAGGAGCGGAGGAGGAGAGAGGAGAGGAGGAGAGGAGGAGGAGAGAGGAGAGGAGAGGAGGAGGAGAGGAGAGAGGGGGAGAATGGCGAGGAAATGATTACATGTTTCAGATAGACAGGAGTGTGCCACTGATAGCAGGCTAATTACTGTTTACACGCAGTTACACCGTGTGTGTGTGTGTGTGTGTGTGTGTGTGTGTGTGTGTGTGTGTGTGTGTGTGTGTGTGTGTGTGTGTGATGGCTAGCTAACCAGGAACAGCACTGGGCCACTGGAACTGTAACATGCAGCCTGGGTCTCAAACCTAACACACACACACACACACACACACACACACACACACACACACACTGATAGTAGTGTTGCAGGGTTTTCTCTCTATTTTAGAAGCTGTCTGCTATTATGGGATGCATTTGAAACATCAGTTCCAGGCTGCAGTACCCATGCCTGGCTGTTGGGAGGAAGTAAAACACCACTAACCACGTTCTTTTGCCCAATCCCAATTCTTTCCTTGGCCCTAGCCCTTAGCCCTATCCCTCGCTTTTGCGTGTTTACGTGTAGGTAGGGCTGTCCCAATAGTTGTTTCATTGAGGGCTAGGGGTAAGGGGAAGGGCTAACTATCCCATGGAATTTCGATTTTCGAGAGGCACCATCAAAAACGAGGGTGAGGCATCTCCTATAATGCCTTGTAAGAAAATAGAAAATCAAGAAAAATCACAGGCAAGATGGCGGCGAAAGATGCGACAGGATTGAAAACCACAAATGTAAGTGTTTTCTTTGTTAAAAAACATTTAAAAAATGATGATGACCATAGCATTATCCTTATGATCTTTCAATGTAGTATAGACATTTTCTTTATAAAAAGCATAACATAATCACTCGTATGCATGGCAGCTAGGGAACTTGCTAGCGAACTTTATACTTCATGACAGTACTAGACATAGTTCCATGTCGGCATGTCGATTGATGGTGTGAAACTTGTTTTTGGAATCGGAACAAGGTTACAATGATATCCATATGTTCCATGTTCCACGGACTTCAGGTTTGAAGATTAGCTTCAATCACTTGCCAGTAATGCAATAGTTATTTAAAAATGCCATGTAGCCTTGAGAATGGTGGATCAATGTGATGTAGTTTTTGACAAACCAGTGTCTTATTTCATTTATTTTGGTAGAAATATATCTATATCTATTCATATAGATATAGATAAAGATCTATATCTATATTTGTCAGTTATTATATATTGTACATAACATGTGGCCATATCACCCAGTTCTGCCATATAATTCTTTCTCATTTGCTATGTTTTCTTTCAGGAGATCATTGAGGCTGCTGCCACCACAGAGCCCAGCCCTCCACCATAGGCACCTCTTCTGCATTGGTAGACCTAAGCCCAGGGCTCCAGAGTGCGACCAATTTGGTCACATATGCGACCAAAAATTTGTAATGGTGTGCCTAAAATTATTCCTGGGTCACACTGGTGCACCCCACGTTTTCAATGCGAACACTTAAACTTCCGGTTTTCTCTAGTTTTGCCAGGTTTTGCCTAATTTGTTATTTAAAATGTGTTTATTATATATACTGGATGCAGACCAATACATGTAATTGTAGGATGCAACCTGGTCATTAAGATTTTTTTCTGTTTTCAAGCAAGGCACAATGAGACTGACTGTTCTAAATAAGTTTTTACATATATTCTGAAATGCACACAGGACTGTTATATCCCAAATTCGACTGTATAGGGCAGAGAACCCCAGGGATTGTGTGTTAGTTAAAATGTTTCTCAAGGTTTTCTAAAGTTGTTCTTAAGTTGTGCCAGGTTTTGCCTAATTTGTTATTTAAAATGTGTTTATACTGGATGCAGACCAATACATGTAACTGTAGAGATGCAACCTGGTCATTAAAATTATTACAAATGGGATTGATTTTTTTCTTCATTTCTTCATTTTTTTTCATTTGGCGGCCCTCAGTCAAATTTTGGGTTCCTAAATTGGCCCTCAGCTGTCAAAACTTTGAGATGGGGTGGGTCTTTGCTTCAAATATCAATGCTGAATTTTTGAAACGGTTTCAATAATCATTCTCTGCAGTATCGATACACAAATACCAGCTGCGCTTACTCGCTCTCTTCTCTCTGACAGCGAGTCAACAGAGACACGTCACTACAGTGCAGACATAGCCCCGCCTCCTACCACTCACTCACGGTCTCTTGCAGTAACTCCGCACTAGTCTCCATGCTCTGCGTGACGGTGTTAGCTTAAAGTTAGCCAACACAGCTAGCATGTCAAGTGCAGCACCTCTGCGACTGGTGTAGGTAGAGAAATAAAATGGCAGTAGTGCTGTTCAGTACTTTGGATTTGAGGAAAATTACCAAGGAAAGTCAAAAGACGCATGTATACCCATATGCAAGAACAAGGTTTTGGGTTTCATAGCTGTGCACATGCACAGCAATAGCGATCTTTTTCACAAAATGTTACCCGCACAAACTATACATTATATGAAAGTTAAGCCACTGATTCCAACAGTCCAAACTATATCACTCTGACTAAAACTCGCAAATAACAAATCAAGCACTTCCCCTTTCCTTTAACAACCAAAAAAGGTTGTTAATTGTTAATGTCTTACCTTTGTTGTTTTTGTCCTCAAAGTTGAGTTTGGTCACATAAAAATTAAATTGCCTTCAATCAGAACACATGTTCTGATATGTTCTATCTGGGGGCCGTATGGTGTATTTGCGAGTGTTTGGCTTGGTTTCATTCAAACATATTTGCCCTGAACTTTCAATAGAGGGGACAAGTGTCAAAATTGTACAATGGGTTCTCAAGATATCTACCCTGTAGTACTACAGGGCTACCAACTGATAAAGACCAACTGATTATTATTTCAGGTGGAAATGTAATCTTCCACCTATGCTGTGTTCTAGCGGTAACGCTTTATATTAAGGTCCATGTAATAAGCCTTAGTTAATAGGTAATAAGACCCTTATTATATGCTTATTAACCCTAACCCTAAACATACAAAGACTATCCTAAGTGTTAATCATAACATAGTAACATGTTTATTGTGAGATTATAATACTTTTATAAGCACGTATAAGAAACTTGTTAACTATTTATTGATTGCTTAATAACATTAATAATAGTCTTATGAGTTTCTTATAGTTAATAAAGGCATTACAAACCCATTTATTGAGTCTTACTAACTTACTTTGTTAAACTTTTGCTAAGCATTTTTGTTGCTTTATGAAGGTAAAAACAGCTTTATTATTCATTTATTAGCAGTAAAATATGCTCTATAGAACAATGCTTATTAAGGTTAATAAATCCTTTATTGAACTGCTAATTATGCATGTTCCAGGTATGGGATCAAAAACAAGAACAATGCATATTAAGATTAATAAGCCCTTTATTAAACTAACCCTATGTTGTCATGGTTGATAAAATGTGAAATAAAAAAACGACATATACTGTAAATACAATGTTATGGCGGTGAAGCACAAAAACACACTTTAAGACAGCTCTTTTGAAAAATTTCATTATAACTTTAATGAAAAATATTCTTGAACATCAACATTTTAAAAAAAACGGACTCGACTCAGACGAAGTCCGGCATCTCCATGGCCTCAGGGGATGGTTGAGAATGTCTCTGGCTGGTCTTTCACGTTACTGTATAAGGAAACACAAAGAATCATTGACCACAATAGACAGTTAGCAGACACGTGACAATAAGCAAAAGGGGGTGCAGTTCCCTATAAGGAAGGTGTCCCTGAAGTTCCGGACACACAAAATAAAGTATAGTTACTCCATAATGGTGACATTTTTGAAAAAAAACGAATTATTGATTTACATTCAGATAGTTGAGGGGTCAGCACAGAAATAACAATTTAGGATTAATTTTAATCTGTATCATGGACTAGACCGATTTTGGAGCATTACTTGGCTCCTTCCTGACAAGCCCTCATGAAACAACTATTACTATAAGATACGATTAGTTACCTAGTTTCATATGATAGCATAAGCTAAACGTTAGCTCAAAAATTTAGCATGCCAAATCCTCTGAAAGAAAGTAATGTAAGACAAAAATGTTTGCTTGCAAACAACTAGCTAGAACCAGCTAACGTTACTATAGCATTACATTCTTAAACTTACCAGAAGAGTCGTCCTCCAGTTCGGACCTCTTCCTCTTATCCATGTTTTCTGTCTTTGGTCTGTCAGTTGTTTTTTTCACAGACCTAGGCTGTTTCTCAATACCAAGTACGCAAACTTCAGACTTCCAAGTACAAACTTCCGAGGACGGGAGGACGCACCTGCAATTAGAACAGCAGCGGACTCTATGTCATCACCACCTCAGCTCTGTTAACTGTGCTACGGCCTCATGTAGGCATCTACTACTGAACAATATAAACAAATTATATAAAACACCCCCAGCCTCTTTCATTTTAAAATAGTGTGTAAATATGTTGAATGAATATAAATGAAAACATATGCATTTCGTGTGTATAAGCTATGCACACAACTTTTTATATGTAGGGTACAGATGCGCGTGCCGTGTGTATAACTTATACACGGCACGTGCATCTGTACCCTATATATAAAAAGTCAGTGGCGGGAAAAAGATTGTAGGAGTTATTGTTGGAGAGTAGGCTATTGATATAAGAATTACAAACGAGCGAGAAATTACACAAATTAGAAAAGAAACACACACACACACACGATCGGATGGATCCGGCCAGGATTTCCGTTGTGATGGGTTTCCTCTATCAGTGACTTAGATAGATAGATAGAGATTTATTTGTCCTTGCGGAAAATTGTTCTGTCCCATACAGTATGTCTGATACATTTATACAAAAAAGACAATAAGACAGTTAGACAAGACAGGATAAACAACAGAGTTTCCCTCAGCCAACCACCCCACCGCCCCACCCTACCACATCCCCCCACACTCAACATCAGGACAGAGGACACAAACCCACTATACATTATGAGTAGGATGGTAAAGTGCAGTTGTGCATACTGTGACAGTCCAGCTGGAAAGAAAATGCATAGTGCTATTTAAAATGCTGTCCTGCAGGTAATTTATTGTTCATAAGTGTAATACTAGTTGAAATAAATGACCTACTAGCTTGATTTGTTTGGAAATAGGGTAGCCTAAGCCTCCTCCCTGATGGCAACATCTCATATGCCTGGTGTAGAGGATGTGACATGTCTTCACCAATTGCTAGACCTTTCTTCAACGCCCTCCATTCACAGGTCATGGCCATACTGTCTGGCTTTTGTCCCGCAACCTTACTGGCCATGTTAACTATCTTGCTTAGTTTGCTTTTGTTGGTTAGTGACAAGGAGAAATACCACACAACAGAACAGAAAAGTAAAATGCTCTCCATGAAAGAGTGATAGAAGAGTAACATCATATCTCTATCCACTCTAAATTGTCTCAGCTTGCGCATAAAATGCAGCCTTTCCAGCCCCTTTTTATAGATGGTGTCGGTATTACTGGTCCATTGCAACTTATCATCTATTATTGTCCCTAAGTATTTGTATTCAGTTACAATCCCAATGTCTTCTCCATTTATAACCATACACTGGTGGGGCTGGCTCCCAGTTCTATAGTCTATTATTATTTCCTTTGTTTTCTTTATGTTTAAGAGAAGACAGCTGGACCTACACCAGTCTGTGAACTGATCCACCCAGGCCCTGTAGTGGGTCTCATAGTTATTCTGTATTAACCCCACTATTGCTGTGTCGTCTGCAAATTTGATTGTGACATGCTCAGGTGTATCACTTCTACACTCATTAGTGTAGAGAGTGAACAACACTGGTGAGATGACACTGCCCTGTGGGGATCCTGTATTGGTCATAATCGGGGAGGACACAGCTTCATTTACCCTAACACACTGTGCTCTCTCCGTCAGAAAGGACTCGACCCACCTAATTATGTTAGGATTTACCCGTAACTGCCACAGCCTCTCCATCATAATGTGGGGCCTGATGGTGTTGAAGGCGGAAGAAAAGTCTATGAAGAGAACCTGGGCATATCGTTTGGGCCTATCCAAGTGGCAATAGATATCATGGAGCAAGCGAAGATTTCCAGGCTTTAGGAATATAGTGTTATGTACTCGGTAATGTTGGTTTGGACCCCGGATGCAGATACAGAGGCAGTTCGGACAATCCAAGGTTTATTGTCAAAAAGTAACACAAAAGATATCCAGCGAGGCAGGCGAAGACAGGAGCGGGTTGGCGTAGCTGGCGGAGGCACTGGCGGAGGCACTGGAGAATGCTGCGGTCTGGTAGCTATCCGATGGCGAGGAATTGGCTACCGGCGAAAAGATCACACAAACGTTAGTGGTAACAAAAATCAGGTCAGAGTATCAAAAGTCGATTTCAACTCGTCGGCCACTGTACCGAATGAGACGGAATAATCTGGCGCCGACGAACAGTCCTCGTCAGGCTTAAGAAGAGGTGCTTGATGATCATGAGGTCCAGGTGCGCCTCGTTATGGTGCCCAGCCCAGCCCCGCTGGCCACGCCCCGCACCTGTCTAAATCCCAGTGCCTGTGGAGAAAATACAGGAACAAACCCTGTGCCAACAAAGACACGGGGGAAGCAGAACACCACCCCTGTGCACACACATAAATAACGTGACATATAGTGTGTATATAGGGACTTTTGAAACAAAAAATGAGGCTAAGTTGTTCACTACACCTCTGCAGAACCCTTCCACTTATTTGATCAGGGCCTGGTGCTTTCTTGGGATAAATTTTATTAAAAACTCTACGTACCTCATCTGCTGTTATAGTTAGGGGAGTACCATGCTGTAGCTGCTGTCTGATGACATCACGCTCTAGGAGAAAGTCTGATGTTTCGAACCGTGCATAAAACTAATTTAATTGATTTACGAATGCTTGATCATCTCCATTAGTAACTATATGCCTTTTCTTCTCTTCCTTCCCTATCATTGTATACATTCCTTGCCATGCATGTCTCAGGTTATTTCCCCTCATTTTCGCCTCAATCTGCAGTTTATATTTCTGTTTACAGTCATTAGTTATCTGTCTAATCTCCTTCTGGATGACTTTCATTTTAGACATGTCTCCCTCTTCAAAAGCTCTCCTTTTCCTATGCAGTGCAACTTTTAATTCTTTATTTACCCAAGGTTTGTCATTTGGAAATACCCTAAAAGTTTTCTCTGGAATTATACAGTCCACACAGAAACAAATGTGGTCGTTCTCCACTGAGATTAACTCATCCAGATTCTCACTAGTGTTCACGAAAATGTCCCACACAGTACAGTCGAAACAGCCTCTAAGGCGTTCGACAGACTCATCAGTCCATTGTTTGATTGTCTTCATCTTGGGTTTGCTGGTCTTGAGCTTTTTTATACTGCGGGATGAGCTGGATTGCGTTGTGATCCGAGTCTCCGAGGGGTGGTTTTGCGTAGCCCTTGTAAGCGTCTTTAATATTCCCAAAGCATAGGTTGAGTGTCTTTTCCCTCCTTGTCAGGCACTTGACGTATTGATGGTAATTGGGCAGTACACTTTTGATTGAGCATCCATTAAAGTCTCAGAGAACAAACTTAGGTGCATCAGGGGCCAGATTTTCTAATTTGGCCATTGTGTCGTATATCCTATTTGCCGTGACCCTGATATTAGCGCGGGGTGAATATATACCACAGTGACAAACACCTATCCAAATTCCCTGGGTAGATAGTACGGTCTTACCGACAGCGACAATAGCTCAATGTCCTCCGAGCAATGGGAGTCCCTTACTGTGTAGTAATTGCACCATCCCTCATTAATATAAACACACACTCCCCCACCCAGTTTTTTCCGTAGCTCCGTAAGTTGCTTCACCAAGGAGCGGCTGTTAGCCAGGATGACCGTGGGAGGAGGTGGCTTGCTCCCCGTGTGCGCACTCTACAGCGTCCTCCCCGCGCCTCTTTTCCTTCTCAGTGCTGTGGTTGTCCGTGTACACTCCTCAGGCAGATCGAATGGGAAGTTCCCGCTGTGCAGGCCCCTTAGTTGCCAGAGTTGATCCCGGGTGTAACGAAAAATCCCATTTGTTGAGTCGGCGGCCGGTGCCTCCCAGGCTCAGTGAAAGGACGGCAGCAACAGGTGGATCGCTTCTGACTTAGCACTAATCACACTATACTAACGTATAGCTCTGACTTAGCACTAATCACACTATACTAATGTATAGTTCTGACTTAGCACTAATCACACTATACTAACGTATAGTTCTGACTTAGCACTAATCACACTATACTAACGTATAGTTCTGACTTAGCACTAATCACACTATACTAACGTATAGTTCTGACTTAGCAACTTAAAAAACAAACATTTCAGACGCGCTGCAGGCACTCGTCGCCGCAGTGCAGCACCGGAAGATACAATACAATATAAACAAATTATATAAAACAAAACCCAAGCCTCTTTCATTTTAAAATAGAATGTAAATATTTTGAATGAATAGGCCTACATTTTTGTTTAAAACAGATCACACTCACTCAAGATGTGCGTTAGTAAGACTCAATAAATGGGTTTGTGATGATTTTATGAACAACTATAAGAAACTCATAAGACTATTATTAATGTTATTAAACAATCAATAAATAGTTAACAAGTTTCTTATAAGTGCTTATAAAAGTCTTATAATCTCATATGTTATTATTAACGGTTGTATCAGTGATGTTGGGTGACTTCTCTTCTGTTGGTATTTGGAGCGAGATCCCAAACAAACAGAGCCAGCCCTCCCCTCCCTTCAGTGTTCCGTGCATCCAGTAAAAACTATCCTGAACGCACACAACACCCCACAACACCCGCCCCTTGTCGCTGATTGGTTGGAATACTATTTATGTTGGTTGTGAGTGATTGGTAGTACCATTTGTTTTTGTGTACGATCTCGGAGCGCAGGCTGCCTACAGAGACGTGTTGTTTTGACGGACTGCTGATGGGGTGGGCGGCTCGCGGATCGTGAGGACAGATCGGATGAATGTGATCATTTATGTTTCGGCCTAGAATCGCTGATACAACCTTTAACACTTAAAAATAGTCTTAATAACCCCCAAAGCATATAATAGGGGTCTTATTACCTTATTACAAGGACCCTAATATAAAGCGTTACAGTTCTAGCTTTATCCACTCTAACCAAGTAGTTTTCACATTGAATATTTCACTTGCATAACAATCTTTCTTTTGGCACCAAGCTGAAAAAAACATACATTTTCCCTGTGGTTTCAAAAGTGGTATCGATTTCGATATTTTTCAAGGTATTGTATCGAAGATAAAAACGATTCTTGAGGGTACGATATAATATGTGGGTGCACCTAAGTGAAAAAAGTTAGGCGCACCAGTGCAACCATTGCAAAAAGTTAGTCAGGCGCCCTGCCTAAGCCCCCAACCCCTACAAATAAAGAAAAATGGACCATCCACTGGTTCAAAACCGACCGTTAATTACTTTTTGAAATGTGCAATATTAGTTTGATTGTATCACTGGTTCTTGTTTGTATGATATTTGATATGCTTGCTTCTGCCACTAATACAGTAATAGTCTATGGTATGGTTGATGTAGCCCAAAGCTATTTTTTCCTATTTCCTAATATTGTATGATATTTTTTTTACATTGATGGCACACTACCTCAAGTTATGTTTATTCTGGTTTTATATATTGTCTTTTGGTGCAATGTTCGATGCAAAATAAAGTGCAATATTGCAGTTTCTAACAGATTGTGAGCATGAATAAGATTCTTATCTAATCGTACCACGTTGTACCATGTAGGTAATAGTTACATTCCTGATACATTCAAACTAAACAGTACAATTCCAGAGACAGATATTGTATCAAAATATTTATTCTGAAATAAGCAATATATAAGCAATAAGCAGCCTCTGCAGACCATGCATGGCTCTTCTGCTGAGGTGGAAGTCCAGCTCCTGCTCCAGCTCTACGTTGAACCACAAAAGCAGGATGGGCAAGTTACATTTACCTTGCAGTACGAAGGAAATAAAATCACATAATTTAGTCTGAATTGGAAGGACTTTTACTACATGAAACTAGTTACATACAATGAATGTGCATGGTATCCTATCGGACCTGAAAAAAAACACAAATCCAGGTAAACTGTTTATTTTAAATTACGTATCAACAACATGAACATTAGTTTATATATATATTATATATATATATAGTATGTTTATCTTATTCAAATAGTTTTTTATTATATTTTATTTCAATTGGTAAATTTATTTGTATATATACTCTGTACTGCTGGTCACTTGTGAATTTCTCCTAAGGGGGATTAATAAAGGACTATCTTATCTAAGGCTAACTAGGCTAACTACAACAACAGTTTTTGCATTATATTCTACATACCTCAAACAGATCCACCAGCATCCCAGGCGTTGAATACGATGTTGAACGTATTCTCTCCACATTTCTCAGATTTCGCTGACAACAGGAAATATGTTTGAAACTCATGCAAGGAAAAATCACTGCTGAAGCCGGTATTGTGTTTGTCGCGTTTTTTTAACGTAAACGGCTTCGAAGACTACTAATGAAGCAACATGGACTTGAAGTGTTGTCAAATTTCGTAGGGGCCCTCTGTTTCAGGGGGCAAGTCGAACTGAAAAACAAGGGCCACTTAATAACGAGGGGTAGGGCTAAAAAAGAGAATTGAGATTGTGCCTAAACCTCTCCTCCTCTCTTCTTTCTCTTGACCTCTGCTTTCCTCATCCTCTCTCTCCCTCCTCTCCCTCCTCCCCTCTCCTCTCCCCCTCTCTCCTCCTCTCCCCCTCTCCTCTCTTCCCATCTCCTCCTCTCCTCTCCTCCCCTATCCTCTCCTCTCCCCCCTGTCCTCCTCTCCCCCCCCCCCCCCCTCTCTCTCCTCCTCTCTCCCTCAGATGGAGCAGGTATCAGATGAGGAGGTGGACCATGCGGGTGAGGAGGCGGACAGCGATGAGGAGGACCAGGATCTAGATCAGATGTTTGGAGCATGGCTGGGGGAGCTGGAGAAACTCACCAAGGTACTCACGCACACACACACACACACACACACACACACACACACACACACACACACTCACACTCAAATATGCCCGTCTTATGCACTCCTTTTTCCCGGCATGGTCCGTGTGTTTACACTGTCCGAGGTAAAATGCCTGCTTGAGCCAGCACCCCAAGTGACCCTCCCAGACCCTACACACATTGGTGGGTTCATTCTGATGTGAATGCGATTAGACGCTCCGTGGTTCCAGGGGTGGGACTTGGGTACACTCCATGCGTAGTCCCGCCTTCTCCAGTGAACCAAGAAAGCCGGCTCTGTGACGACAGGGATTTTACCCCCTCGGTTTCACACTGGCATTACAGTGAAATTGCCGGGCGTGCCAAGCCGCGACCGAACCGGCTTGGCAGTGTACAAATGCCCACTCTCTCTCTCCACTCTCTATCCGTCTGTCTCTCTCCCTGTCTCTCTCTCTGTCTCTCTCTCCTCTATCTCACTCGTCTCCCGTCTCCCGTCTCTCTCTCTCTCTCTCTCTCTCTCTCTCTCTCTCTCTCTCTCTCTCTCTCTCTCTCTCTCTCTCTCTCTCTCTAGAGTCTGGATGACGGGCGCCCTGATCGTCCAGGCCAGCAGAAGGCTCCTCTCAGACAGGAGAGCAACATGGCCAACCTGTCGTACCGCTTCTCCGTCTACAACATCAACGGTAGGACTGAGAGCTCTGTATATCCATCTAGATCCACTGTGTTCCTGTATAGCTGTGAGGAGATGTGGATATGTGTACATATGTTGGGGGACATGTTACCACCATGTTACAGGCCATGTTAGTGTTAAATAAAGGGATGACTGACCTGACCTGCTGCTGATGTGAACCACATCAAAGGAAACTAGCAATTGAGCTGAATGAATGATTAGGATGAGGATTTTGGGAACTACATATTGTTTGACGTTGGTATTATATGTATATGGGCCTATAAAAGGCCTTATATATGTATACAGTTCCACATGTCTAATATATCCACTACAGAGGCTCTGAACCAGGGGGAAGGCGTGGACCTGGACTCTCTGATGGCCGACCTGTGCTCCATAGAGCAGGAGCTGACCACTGACAGCAGCAAGCCCAGCCGGCCGGGCCTGACCGACGGCAAGGTACACACTCATCACACAGACGCCAAGGTACACACTCATCACACAGACACAAAGGTACACACTCATCACACCGACACCAAGGTACACACTCATCACACAGATACCAAGGTACACACTCATCACACAGATACCAAGGTACACACTCATCACACAGACACCAAGGTACACACTCATCACACCGACACCAAGGTACACACTCATCACAAAGATACCAAGGTACACACACACTCATCACACAGACACCAAAGTACACACACACTCATTACACACTGATTCCACACTGATCACCGATGGTCACTGAGGCACCAGGACCCTCATTGACCCTCATTTGCTCATAGTGAAGATCCGATGGTATGCATGACATTCAGAAAGTTTGCAGGGTGACGAAATGGAAATAGACAATGAAATCCATTTTCATAGACAATGAAAAAATAAGGAAAATCAGTTCAGCACAGATTAAGTTTTAGGTTACAGAAGTATCATTGAAGGATGAGACCCCTTTGGGTCCTGAGGGAGACAGAGTGAGGCTGTTCTCTAGACAGAGATACCAGTGCCATGGGCCAGGGCATAGCCTTCGTGTTTACATGATGGCACGCTGGATGTGCATGAAATCTATCGCTCCTAGGATGGACCTGTTGAACCAGTCCAGAGTTGATCAATGCATTTATTGGTGATGCTTGCAACTTTTATCAGGTCATTGTTTCTATTCACTCTACCACTTGTGTGATGCATTCTCAGAGCTGTGCGTACATTTACCCTCAATGTGCGTACATTTACCCTCGATGTGCGTACATTTACCCTCGATGTGCGTACATTTACCCTCGATGTGTGTACATTTACCCTCGATGTGTGTACATTTACCCTCGATGTGTGTACATTTACTCTTGATGTGTGTACATTTACCCTCGATGTGTGTACATTTACCCTCGATGTGCGTACATTTACCCTCGATGTGTGTACATTTACCCTCAATGTGTGTACATTTACCCTAGATGTGTGTACATTTAGCCTCGATGTGTGTACATTTACAAAAAAAATAAAGCTGCAAGCAGCATTGAGGGGGTCAAGCTGGGCTGCTGGGCTGAAACCTTTGGCTGTCCTGAGTCCATGTAGCCAGTTTGGTTTTGACACTGAAAAATGTGGCTAAAATGTTAGCCCACTTCCTGTTTTGCGGCTTCGCCGCCATATTTGATTGGCTCTCTTGGGCAAATAAAGTTGAAATTGAAAAATCAGACAAGTATTGCTTGTGCGGCTCGGTCTGAAGATCCTCTTCACGAGTTCTGTGAAAATCTGAGGAAATTTGTGACCGCTGAAACTTCTCCTAGAGTTTGAATTAAATCCAATATTGCGGAGGTCCAATATGGCGAAAAGTGACGCAATAAGGGTCGTTGAACTTGGGAGGGTTGAAGGATTCAGACGCTGCCTCAATTGTGAAAATCAGACAAACGAGTCTAGGATCAAGCGCATGAATGCATGTCCAACATTGAGCTGGTGGTGGGGCAAGAGCATTCAATACATATGCATAAAAATTGCTGTGAGTGATTGGGACAGTGTCCTGACTAATGGTATCGAGTTTGGTTACGTAAACTCAAAGCATCACCGAGATGTTAGCCCACTTCCTGTTTTGCGGCTTTGCCTCAATATTTCATTAGCTCTCACAGGCAAATAAATTTGAAATTGAAACATCTGTAAAAATATTGTTTCTGCGGCTCGGTCTGAAGATCATATCCGCCGTTCCGTGAAAATCAGATGAAATTTGTGATAGCTGAAACTTTTCCTGTTTGGATTAAATCCAATATGGCGGAGATCAGTGGCGGCTGCTGGTCTTTCAAAGAGGGGAAGCTCATTTTCGGCCTACATCATATAAATTGTCAATTTATGTATATGTATATATATATATATATATATATATATATATATATATATATGTAAATTATGCTCTCTGTTCCTTTTCAAGGAAATGCTCTGTCATACCAACTAGCTGTCTTTTCCAGTGACTTGACCAGTGTCCTCTCAATGGCCAGCAGAGCTAGGCTGCTTAAACGGCCTTGGCCGGTGTAGGACTTGAGCCGCTTTAAACAGGAGAAGCTCTTCTCTACACCTGCAGATGTAGCTCTAATTGTTGCCACTAATGAAAACAGTTTTTAAAGCTGAGGCATTGCACTGTACAACTCCATGTCTTTAAGGAACACCAAGAAATCACACAGCTTTCCCCTGTCACCCTGCAAGTCCTGATCTGAATACAGGACTTGAAGTTCAGACCTCAGGCTCCCTGAATCAAAGTGATGGCCAACTACCAAAACGATATTAAACTTCAACAAGGAAATGTGGGAATTATGTTAGACTGAAGCAAGGAATTGTGTGAATAAGTGAATAAGGATGAAAATTGTCTAGCAATTTCGCCAAGCAAATATCAAGAAATAGGTTGCAGTTCGTCTTTCGACTCGCTTGCAAAATCTGCTTTAGGGGAAGCTCTTGCAGTCTTAGAGAAATCGCCAATGGCGGAGATTCAATATGGCGAAAAGTTGCGTAGTAGGGGTTGTTGTGGCCCAGGATCTGAAGCACAGGTAACAATCGGGAGAGTAACCCAAGTCCATTTTCGACCCATTGGTGGCGCTAAAGTGTTGGGCATGGAGGTTTGTAAATTGGCGAGAGTGATCATGGGATGGTCCCGAATCAGTGTCCGAATCGGTCAGCCAAGCGGTTACATTTTTGACCAAATTTTGACCCGTTGGTGGAGCTAGATGGCTGGGTTTAGAGGTCTGCATTCACACTAACACCACCTGTCCTTGGGGTCCAGGTCCGTCAGAAGCCCCCCGCAGGCCGCAGTACCCGGGCCGGCCCGGCGGGGGACGGGGGGGGCAGCGGGGGAGGGGGGGGCAGCGGGGGCAGCAGCAGCAGCAGCAGCGCCCGCGTCTCCCCGGCCGGGACAGTGCGTGGGCCCACCCCCCCTGCCTGGAGACCCCCCCTCGCATCCAACTTCAGCCTGGAGGACATCACCGCCCAGCTGGAGAAGGTGAACGCCTCCTCCCCTAGGCTCCTAGTCTCCTCCCCTAGGGGCCTAGTCACCTCTCCTAGGGGCCTAGTCACCTCTCCTAGGCTCCTACTCACCTCTCCTAGTCACCTCTCCTAGGGTTCTAGACACCTCTCCTAATCACCTCTCCTAGGCTCCAACTCACCTCTCCTAGGGTCCTAGTCACCTCTCCTAGTCACCTCTCCTAGGCTCCTGTCCTAGGGTCCTAGTCACCTCTCCTAGGGTCCTAGTCACCTATCCTAGTCTTCTCTCCTAGGGGCCTAGTCACCTCTCATAGTCACCTCTCCTAGGGTCCAATTCTCCTCTCCTAGGGTCCTAGTTTCCTCTCCTAGGCTCCTAGTTACCTTTCCTAGGGTCCTAGTCATCTCTCCTAGTATCCTCTCCTAGGCTCCTAGTCATCTCTCCTAGTCTCCTCTCCTAGGGTTCTATTCACCTCTCCTAGGGTCCTAGTCTCCTCTCCTAGGGTCCTAGTCTCCTCTCCTAGGGTTCTATTCACCTCTCCTAGGGTCCTAATCTCCTCTCCTAGGGTCCTAATCTCCTCTCCTAGGGTCCTAGTCTCCTCTCCTAGGATCCTAGTCCCCTCCTTGTGCAGTGTCCTTTATTCCTTCCTGTAGATACAGGTGTTCAATGATCTGTTGTTCCTCAGGCCTCTCTGAGTATGGACGAAGCTGCACGCCAAAGCTCCTCCCACTCCTCCAGCGGCTGGTCTGCCCCCATGAGAGGCCACGCCTCCTCCCAGCACCGCAGGACCGGATCTGTAGGCACAGTCAGTGAGCACGAGGTACACACGCACACGCACACACACACACACACACGCACACGCACGCATGCACGCACGCACGCACACGCACGCACGCACGCACGCACGCTCACACACACACACACACACACACACACACACACACACACACACACACACACACACATTTAAATGCTTTTATTTGGATCCACATTTACAAAGAGGGGAAAAAAGATCCAAACATTTTGGGAAGAAATACTGATAATGTGATCAAGCTACAAGCCTCTGCAAGGCCTACATGACACTACAAACACTTAAGGATAAACAAAACATCTTTGCCTCCAGATTCTGATGCTACCTATGGTGGCTGATACAGAGCAGAATTTTGCCAATCCTTTGGCTTCCCTCTTTAGTAATCCCCCCAACCGCAGTCCTCTGGCCACATTTTTGTGACTGTGGCCTAAGCTTCCAAAGATTAATGATATGAGTTGAGATTGGTAACCTAGTTGGCCTATACGACTCACCAGTGGCTGGTATTTCAGTAGCTAATGCCGCTTTTCCACCGACAGTACCAGCTCAACTCGATTTTCGACTCGGTTTGGTTCCAGGCACGTCGCGTTTCCATCTAAAAAAGTACCTCTTCAATGTGGGAGGGTCGTAGAAAAGAACCTCTCCAACATGGGCGGGTCGTCAATTAGGTTTTAATCACGGGAGACGCGATTCCCGGGAAATCTGAATCTGATCAAGACTATTTCCTGATTCCCGGGAAAGGTTATGATGAGAAATCAAATAAAATAAAAAGCAAGTGAGTGATTATTACCATTTACAGCCACTGGCCAATCAGTTGCCAGCAGCCTGTTTACGTCACACAAAAGTACTTACTCTGCTCGCTTGGAACCTCGACGGAGGTAGTACTAAAAAAAGTACCCGGTTCTAGGTACCAGGTACTTTTTTTGCCAATGGAAACACAAAAAAGGGCGGGCCAAGTCGAGGCGAGTCGAGTCGAGTCGAGCTGGTACTGTCGGTGGAAAAGCGGCATTAGTGTAGTAGCAGGTGTCCATATACAAATCAAAACAACAGCATACCTCAATAATGACTACAGTTTTCAAAGTCTCATTTACAATGACAATGTCTGAAGTGTTTGCCATGTTTTTAAAATAATCATTATCAGGTACATTGTGATGGAACCAAGTTATTTTAACAGCACTATGCTTAAAGGTCTTACAGTCATGTCCTTGATTTATTTTTCCTAGATCTTTTGCAACCAGGTCAACCAATCGGTCATGTCTGGCCACATACAGTCCTTTGTAATGATGGCATCCATTCAGAATGTGTGCAACAGTTTCATTCTGCTGTTGGTTTTGGTGGAATATGCAGTATGGGTTATGTTTTGACGGGTACCATTTTGCTAGGTTGTATTTTGTTGGAAGACATTGCTGTTGTGCTTTAACCATAAAGATGAAGATGTCCTCTGAAATGGAATAATTAGTTATTACAGAATGTGAAACAGAATGATCTGCTTAAGGCAGTGCAGCTAACTTCCCTTGCAATGTTAGTCTTGACCAGTCTGCGCTGGAGAAGAGAGGCTCCAGTGTGTTTGATCTGTAGATGTTGGGCTGAGTTCTTGTCATTCAGGATCGCTAGAGTGGAAATCTGCGGGTCAGTTATGATGTTGTCAGTCAGTGGATCTGTCGCTCCGTCAGGGCCTTGCCAGGAGAGAGTGCGGTGGCAGAGATCGTTGAGATCGAGCCAGTCGGAGCGCACTCCGAATCCGGCGGCCTTGATGTCGAATTTTCCATTTTGCTTCAGTTTGAACCCGAGGAACTGGGGTTCATTCTGGGAAGCGATGGGTATCTTGCACCGTTGTAGGTGTAGAAACAATGATTGGCGTGCCCGCCCCCTAACCGTCGGGTGGTCATTATTGAGCATGTTGAGCAGATGACCTGGAGGAAGTCTAGAGCCATTCAGTGTTCGGGACTCCAAGGCCTCCGCTCTTGCGCGGCTGAAAGAGAATGTCCCGGGTTGTGCGGTTATTTAGACAGAGCCTTTTCCTCACAAGGTTCACTGTTTCATTGTTCATCGTTGTCAGGTTTTGTTGTGAAATGTGTACATTGTGGAACAGATGCTGGATTTTGGCTACTAAAATCTGCTTGATAGCCTCGATTTTCATGCGTACAGGGAGGGGAGCAGAGTCAATTAGTTTGATTCGATGGATGTATTCTCGGCAGAACTCTGTGACCTGTTCGTCCCAGTCGCCGGCAATATTGAATTTATGTCCTAAATAAGGATAGGTTTCATGACGTTCATACAGTCGGATGGGTGCTTGCATTATTGTAAAGTTGGGAAGTTTGTCAAGCTTTGCCTTATACCATCTATTTCCTCCACTCCGTCTTTCATAAAATGCCGCACATTTTGTCAGTTTATTGTCCAGATTCGACCGTCTGATAAACTGTTCAGTATGGAGGAGCATGTTGTGGATTACAGTTTCATCTCTGGAGGAGATTTCTACATCGTCCGCGTCGGCTTCCTTGCACTGGGTTAGGGGAGTGCACGCCTGGGGGCGCGCACTGGCACATCCATCGCATCCAGAAGTTAATCGCGAGGATAAAATGTATGGCGCTCCATGGGCACCCAGTCTTGATGCCAGTCGTTAACGGTATTGGGTTGGTCAATGTTGTCCCACATGTATGTAGGAGCTGTTGTAGACATCTTCAATAATGTTGACGTATGGCTGTGGCAGTCTTATTTCCATAAGGGTGTGTGACATGACATTATGGGGCAATGTAACAAAGGCGTCGCAGAAATCCAAGAAGACAGTATAAAACTTGGCGGATGAATGTTTAAAATCGTCAATGCCAGTTTTTAGACAGAAAACGTGCTCATTCATCCCTTGTCTATTTATGTAGGCTTTCTGCTTTAGGGAGAGTATTCCTGTGTCTACTAGCCAGGGGAGGATTCGTGACAGGAGACACTTCATGAAGACCTTGTATATTGCTGGTAGTAGGGAGATATCTCTCCAAGTGGAGGGGTCATCAGGGATGTCATCCTTTTTGGGGATTCTGTGAATCAAAGCCCCCTTCCAGGATTCTGGTACTTTGCCGTTATTGAGACATGTGTTAAATATGTTAGTCAGAATTGGGCATGTCGTTTGTCTGGTAGTTTTCAACGTTTCATATGTGACGCCATCTAGTCCACATGCCACATGAAGGTCACAAATCACCTTTTGGACATCATTGGTAGTAAATAGCGGTGTGTTGAGTTGTATATATTCCACTGGGTTTAGTAATCCTGTCCAAGGGGGCACACACACACACACACACACACACACACACACAGGCACATGCACAGGCACGCACAACGCACACGCAGACACACGCACACGCACGCGCACACACACATGGTTACGCGGCTCAACGTAACAAAGAAACGGGGCAGGAGACAGAGCGACAATCCGTTTCTTCTTTTAATTGTGTGAAAAGCATGCATCAAAATGATCCTGACAATCATGGAGCAAACACAAATCAAATCTCCCGCCGCCGTCTCTCTGAGGCCAGGCTCCTTTAATCCAGTTCAGGGGGTCACGCCCCGTAGCGGCACACCCCCGTCCTGGAACATGTGGGACCAGGCCTATGAGAGAAAGGACAAAACGAGGAGCACACACACAATGACAATTGGAAGGCCAATGTGGCCATAACACACATGCACGCACACACACACACGCACACATACACGCACACACACACAGACACACACACGCAGACACACACACGCACACACACACACACACACGCACACTCGCACATTTAAATGCTTTTATTTGAATCCACATTTACAAAGAGGGGAAAAAAGATCCAAACATTTTGGGAAGAAATACTGATTATGTGACAGGTTCATCAAGCTCATGCTACCTATGGTGGCTGATACAGAGCAGAATTTTGCCAATCCTTTGGCTTCCCTCTTTAGTAATCCCCCCAACCGCAGTCCTCTGGCCACATTTTTGTGGATTTGACCTAAGCTTCCAAAGATTAATGATATGAGTTGAGATTGGTAACCTAGTTGGCCTATACGACTCACCAGTGGCTGGTATTTCAGTAGCTTAGTGTAGTAGCAGGTGTCCATATACAAATCAAAACAACAGCATACCTCAATAATGACTACAGTTTGCACACACACACACACACACACACACACACACACACACACACACACACACAGTGGAGGCTTCTCCAGTGAGGAGAGGGAGGAAGATCCTCCTTAACATTGTTGAGAATAAAAAGTGTAGATTGCCCAGACTACTGTAATGAATTAATGCCCTTAAATATGACTACTTTAATGCCTTTGTATATGTAATGTTCGTTTCCCTGGGTAAAGGGACATTAGCACCCCCTATCGCCTATTGGATATTACTGCGGGGAGGACGTTCCTCCCTCAGCCTCCATTGACTCCCATTCATTTCTCGGGCACTACTGGCGGCCGGTGGATAACATGGGGTTCAATGGGAGAGAGGAGGAAAGTCCTCCTCTGAGTGGGTGGGACTAGCTGAGGGATCTGAATCGCGTCAACGTCTATTCACGAATAGGCTGGAGCCCTGGCTGCGCTATGAACCAATAAGAAGTCCTGGCTGCGCTATGAACCAATAAGCAGGAGTCCTGGCTGTGCTATGAACCAATAAGCAGGAGCCCTGGCTGCGCTATGAACCAATAAGCAGGAGCCCTGGCTGTGGAGCAGCCCGGGGGAGGGTTTATCCCCTCAAGTCTCTAGGCTATGAGAACCAACAAACCCACTCGTATGCCTCGTATGCCCCCCGAGCGGTGCGCTACTGTTCGTTGCGGTACAGTGCGGCTCTGTTCGCTTTTTTTGGCATTTCCAACGAACGGTGCGGTTCGGTTCGCTTATATTGGCGTTTCCACCGCCAAAAGTCTGCCGAAATAAACGCACTGAGTCTACCTATTTTTTAACACTCCTCCGTTGGGTTACCAAGCCGTCTGAAAGGGTGGCGAAAATGTGGAGCTACACACACTGTTATTCTGAATCACTTTAAAAAATATCCTGTTTGGTATGACCAGGTCACTGATACTTTTGCTTTGCAACACAAACAGCGAGGAGGATTGACTTGATCTATAAATGAAGTCCCTCAATCTTAATTCACTTAAGATTGAGGGAAGAGATAAGAGACAGCAGAGAGAGAGGTCGTGTTTCCCGAAGCTCCGCTAGACAGTGGCAAAAACTACTTAATTCATCGTTCAGGTCTACTTTATTTTATTTTATTTCATGATCATAATACTTAAGAATTTATAGTTCGTTTCTGTCAACCTCAATTGCTCGATTCAACAATACTTTTTGGCACTTTGACTACCGGATCAGACCGCAGCAAAAGTCTTGGACTTTCCTATCGCCAACATGCCTCTGTACTCGGATGTCTCAGGCACAGAGACTGGGAAATGCACAGACTGCACCAAACTGCAACAGACAGTGGCTTTATTTGAAACGAGGCTAGCAGCATTAGAAAAATGCAAAGGACTCCTCCAGGATACAGTGCCGATGGGTGAGTTTGCTGAGCTAGCTCAGACAAATACACAACAGGATGATCAAAGCTACACTGTATCCTTCCCGAAGCTGGACAAGAGAGAGACAATTCCAACTGCCTCTCATTGGCACAGAGTCGGCGCTAAGCCCAAACAACATTCCAAAGTGAATCAACAAGTTCACTCAACGCCAAATGCTAAGCTTCCCAAAGCTAAAATCAGCCGGATTAGCCAATCGCTGAAGTTTACCATGCTGCTGAAGAACCGGTTCCTGCCACTCCAGGAGTCCACGAACGCGCCTGCCACCCTTGCACCCCTAAGCCCCGAGATGCGTCCAGACGGATGGTGTGGACAAAGACAGACCATGACCCTGTTGCCAGAGAGGCCAGCTGCGCATGCATCTGCCACCCGTGCACCCTTGAGCCCCAGGATGCGTCCGGACGGACGGTGGGGACAGAGACGGAACAAGAACCAGTCGCCACGGAGTCGAGCTGTGCATGCGTCTGCCACCGCCACCTCAAGCCAACAAGGGCCCATCTCACAGAAAGCAGATGAACCAGACACTCTGATTGTAGGAGACTCAACCATAAAGGATATAACTGGTAAGAAGATCAAAACATGCTACTTCTCAGATGTGATGGTTAGTGATGTCAACCAGAAACTAACCACAATTATATTGGAAAACCCCAAAATCTCACAGGTTATTGTGCATGCAGGACTTAATGATATTCGAAGAGAACAGTCAGAACTTCTGAAGAGGGATTTCACTGAACTATTGGACACACTGGACAAATTACACGTTAGGTCATTCATCAGTGGACCCATACCAGCAGTTGACAGGGGAATAAACAGATTCAGTCGTCTACTTGCTCTGAATACATGGCTTTCAAGAGTCTGCAATGAAAGAGGAAGGGGCTTTATTGACAATTTCAACTTGTTCTGGGGGCGCAAATATCTTTTCAGAGCAGATGGCCTACACCCAAACAGGTTAGGCTCAAAACTGTTAAGGGACAATCTTCTCTTCTCACTCTCCCACCATGAGAAGAAGCGAGACTACAGCCTCCCCCACACATCTACTGTCCCACTATCTGACACACAGATAGCAGACAGACCACAGACCTTGAAGAGAGACAACACCCTGCCCGACACCATCGACACCATGCCTCCCCCCTTTGCCTTTGACCTCCAGCTGTCCCCCGTTGATGATGACCACCAGCCTCATCTCTCCCATAGCCACAACGACAACTCCAGTTCCACTGTCTCCTCCCTTTATGATTTTCCAGATGAATTTAAGAAACTGAGAAATGTTGGCATCAAAATTGCATCTGCGTCAATGATACCATCCCCACGTCATGACCACAGTCTGATGCGGAGGGCGCCCCAGCCCCCCCCTCCCTGTACTGATAGTAGTCCTGATTATTACTGAGACAAAAAAGGGTTCAGCCGTAGACACAGCACAAAGGAAGTTTTGCATAATCTGTTGAACCCAAGGTTGCCTACATCAAAACATGGCAACTTTTGCATTCCTGCTGTAATCACTAAGAGAGTAAACAAAGGGAAACTTAGACGCACTGCTAACCTCTCAAATCTCATACCTATTCCCTCCAAACCCAAATCAACCTTAAAGCCTATCAATAACACCATCAGGATGAGTCTACTTAATGTTAGGTCTCTTAATAACAAATCTTTTTTAGTTAATGATTTTATTACCACTTCTCAACTGGATTTTATGTTTTTAACTGAATCATGGCTAGAACAAAATAACAGTGCAACCGTTCTGATAGAGACAGCTCCTCCCAACTATAACTTTTTTGATGTATGTAGATCTGGAAAAAGAGGTGGAGGGGTTGCTGCTATATTAAAAAATGTATTTCAGGGGAAACAGATGCTATTTGGTGATTTTCCATCATTCGAATACCTTTGTGCTGTATTGAAATGTTCCCCCAGAGTTCTCCTATTAATTATTTACAGACCACCCACATACGCTGCAAATTTCTTCGATGACTTTACAGAATTATTGTCTAGCATCTCCACAGACTTTGACTGTCTAGTTATAACTGGTGACTTCAATTTTCATACTGATGATTTTAATGATAAGTGTGCAAAAAAACTTTTTACCATTTTGGACACATTTGAAATGTCTCAACATGTGAAAGAGGCTACTCATTGTAAGGGGCACACTCTAGACCTGGTTATCACAAAGGGTCTCAATGTTTCAGATCTCTCTGTGACTGATCCTTCACTGTCTGACCATTTCTGTGTTTTCTTTAATATATCTTTTACAGACAAAATCAAATACTGTCAAAAAACGGTATATCAATGAAAATTCTAATGTACTTTTTAAAAAGGCCATCTCCTTGCTACCACCTCTCAACCCATGTTCTGCTGAGGATCTTTTAGAAAACTTTAATTTGAACATTTTGAAAGTCATAGATGTCATTGCACCTTATAAGGTTAAAACGATTTCTGGAAAGCAAAAGGCACCTTGGAGAAAAGTTGCTTTTGTAACAGCCCAGAAAAAAGAATGCAGGAAGGCTGAACGCATATGCCGTAAAACAAAACTTCATATTCACCATGACATCTATAAAGAGAGCCTATGTGCCTACAATTTAGACTTAAAAAGTGCTAGAGAAACATTTTTCTCCAATATCATTAAAACCAATACTAATAATGCCAAAACCCTATTTACAACTGTTGACAGACTGACCAAGCCCCCAACACAAATTCCACCTGACCTTCATTCCACTCAGAAATGCAATGAGTTTGCAGCATTTTATACTGATAAAATTGAAGGCATCAGACGCGCCATCAATGTCTCCACTTTAAACAAAAATGCTGGACTACCACCATATTCAGGCAAAAGTAACATGGCAATGACATGCTTTAATGTCATAGACTCTAAAACTCTTGTGGAAACTGTGACACAACTGAAGCCATCCACCTGTTGCCTTGATACTTTACCTACCAACCACTTTAAGAATGTTTTTGACTGCCTAGCAATAGACATATTGCAAATAGTTAACAACTCTCTCCAATCAGGCACTTTCCCAAAAGCCTTAAAAACTGCAGTTATCAAACCCCTTTTAAAAAAGTGGAGCCTAGATGCCTCTATTATTAACAACTACAGACCAATATCAAATCTACTAGACTAGACGGGATGTACCCAAAAAGTGAATGTAAGGAGCATTTATGGGTACAAGTTGGGAACCGGCCTACTTTACATATTTCAAGGGTGCTGAATCCAAAAAAACCGGTACCCGAGCGAAATTTTGAGTTTTTGACCTTCTAATTTGCATATCAAAATGGCCGCCAAACTGCCTATCTTGCTCAGTCGTTGGACCATTTTCCCCAAGTTTTTTTGTAAGTAGGCAATCAAAGATGATGAATTAAGTGTCTAGATCTATAGTCTGGGGTCAGAGCAAGGATATAGTGGAGGCTCAGTGCCTTTTTTATGTATATATATATGCAAAATACCAACTTTTAAGGTGAAATTAAGCATTATTTGTGTCATTTTTTAAGGCCGACATAAATATTCAGTCAATATCACTCTTAAATGTTCCCAGTGTATATATGATATGTGATGTATTCCATATTACATAATAACTAAGAAAAACACCATTGCAAGTTGTCTGAGAATTCATTTTTTTATGCAAACAAAGCATAATGCTCTTAATTCAAACATCGAAAAACCCAAGTGAATAGGGAAAAAAAAAACATGAAACTTCCCTTGAACAGTTCTACAGATCACATCTTGTTTCTGTATATTTTCTTTCATGTTTCTAGCTGAATTGCTTTGCTTTCATCTGTCTTCTTCTGTAAGTTCCATAGGTCACTTGTTTTGGTAAATTGTTTAGTAGTATTTCTTTCTGCAGTCCTTTTCCAAGTTCTTTGGTTACCCATTGCCTTGGTATGCTTGAGGACTACAACTCCACATTTAAACAAGGACATTGGTCATCACTCTGACATGTACACATTGCAGTGCATAACAGCCCCGATTTTCGGCATTTGCACTGGCGTGTTGTGCATTGTTTTTTACAGGCACACCTGATCATTTCCAGGCAACTTTCAGGTATTGGGTTCTGTGACATAAGAATGGGCTGTAGTCCTGAATCACCATCTTTCCATCCCATGTCCAAGGGTGAAGGAAGCTCAGGTGTGGCATAGTGAGCATTTCTCCAAACCATTGCCTGGTAGTGTACTCTCAGCAGATGGAAGTGGAGCGCATCGCTTGTAGGCGGCATTGCTTCTGGTTTACCTGTCCTGGAGAAAAGTATATGCCTTGCTGCATCAACAGAGTCTGTTTTATGCACATCATATATTCTGCAGACAAAAGCCTCTGAAGATCTTTGAGTCTCCTCCGTGAGATCACCAATTCCGAGGTTGCTGAGCAATTGATGGTGCATTTTCCAGACTTTCCATGATGTACTTTTGGTGTGACTTGCAATGTATGATGTGGTATCACAACCAGTTAGTGCATGAAATGCTACAAGGCTTGGTGCTGAATCCTTTGGCAGTTTGTTAAAAACAGCATCAATTGGTATATATTGTGGCTTCCTTGTGGTACCAGACAACAGCCAGAGTTTTTTACATGCTACGTGTGGGAAATGGGAAACGAGAATCACAAGTACATCAGTGTCTCTAGATGACGCGACTACTGTGTCTGACTGGCAGTGCACTGCATGTAATACCAATCGGGTATCTGCCTCTTCGTGTGTGGCTCTCAGATGAGTCAGGTTGGTTGTTGCTTTTGATGACCTAACCTCCGTCTCTTCGTCTCTGAACCCACCAGCAACTACTATCTCTTTATCATCCGGTGCCTGAGCACATAGTTCTTCAGAGAGTAGATTGGCAAGATCAGCTTTGTTGTCAGGGAGGGACAGGAAATTGGTCCAGTTTTTTGGAAGAGGCACATCACGACCCTCAACAAGTCGTCTGATTGGTTGAGCTGCTTTTGTGCGTCGTGTCCTGGTAGCACCCTTGATGGTCTCTTCTCTGTATCTGTCAAACACAACGTCTATCCTTTTATAGTAACATCCTGCTTTCAACACTGCTCTGACAAATGTGTCGGCCAGATCCCCAAATGTTACTGCTTTGTCTGGCTTTCCAAGGGCAACCACAAGTGCCTGTCCATCTATGATGAGACAAGATGACATGTCGGGAAGTTCAATAGCCTCAGGACAGACTATGTCTTCAGTTAACTTATTTACTAATACAGACTTGTTTCCAGTGCGAAGTGTCCCATTCATTTCAGCAAGGGATATGGGAACTGGCAGAAGCTCGTGTTTTAGGACAGCTGGTAAGTCAACTGGACGACCTGCCTCATAGGCCGTAACAAGGCGTTTGAGAATGTTTCGGTCAGCCTTTATGACAGTTCTGTTGTCTTTGATTCAAGGATTTTTGGCCACTTCATACAGAGATGCAAATGTTTTAGCTTTGCTCTTATGTAGGGTTGCATGGATTGGGACCTCTGGTTTATCTTTGTCCTCAGGAACAATCATCCTTTTCTCAATGAATGAATTCACTTTTTCTTGTCCTAGGTCTTTGGCAGAAAGTAATGAGCTTTGGATAGCCTCTGTGGCAACGTCTTTCGTGGCGAGATTTTGCAATGAGCCTGAGGAGACTGAATCAAACACCTTGAACCCTTTGAAGACTAAAACCAATGCCATTTCGTCTCTGTTGTCTCTCTTTTCACGGGATTTGGTAGCTTCATTGTGGACGTAGGTTTTCTCAGGTGTGTTGCTGAACATCAAATGTGTCTCTTCTGCTACATGGGACCTCATGTTGTAGGAGAGTGTCCATCTGGAAAGGGCTGAAGGTGTCTTAGTAATGCCAATGATCCCCCCTCCTTTTTTCCCTGTTCCGTTGATCCACTCCATTGCTTGGTCTGGATCGACCTGGTTGAATCGTTGATCGGACCGCTTCACAACAAAGTTGCCTCTTTGGAACTCAGATAGTACAGGTTCTGGGAGTTGGTGCATCTCAGCAATATACACTGGCCCCCATCTTGCATAGTTCAGGTGGTCATATCGCATGAAGTACGGCAACATCCAGCTGAAGGAGTGAAGATGAAGCTCCCAGAGTCCATCACGCTGAGCTCGTGTAAACTGCAACAGTGTTGAGACCATATCCATGTAGTTCCACCAGAAGACAAAGTTGACATCTTCAGATTTACTTGCGATGAAATCTTTGAGGAGACTGTCAAACTGTTCCTGCTTCAGATATGTTATCAACTGAGGAATCATTTCAGGATTTTCATCAGCAGCCATAGCAGAGATCTCATCATGGCATTCCTTGTTTGATTCTGCAGCAAACGCGAGGAATGTTGGCAACAAAAGCTGCCATAGGGCCTGCAAGGTCAGTTTGTGAGCTCTCATACCCTTGTTGTATGCTTTCCCTGACATGACAAGCATGACAGCACCCTCCCCCAGCAATCCACTCTCCAGCCACACTTCAGCTAGACCAGACCCAGCCATGTGATCTCCGATAGTCTTTAGGAAGTTCATTGCAATATGAAGTCCACCAAGCCGAGGGATTAACTTGCCCTGATATTCCTCAACACACCACTTCAGTTCCATGAGCTTGCAGTAAAGAGCTTGGTCCACTGTTATGACTGTATGCTCCTGGCCAAAATGTGATGATATTGCCATGCACCTCTTCACAACTGTATTGAGCGTATCATACTCATGAGCTGGAGCAAGGACTATTGGCAAATATCCTACTGCTGTCTGCTCTGGTTCCTTTGACGAGACTGACTGATTGAAAACGGTCCAAGAAGGTTTGGGTTCAGAATCCTGACGTCGCAGGAAGAAAGCCATGTCTGTTGCTTGTGCTTGTTTCACACACTCACTGTCTCCTTTAGGTCTGGTAAACCAGGTCTTGTTAACATGTGATGTGAATACTGGCTTGCTTGTGGCAGAATGTACATTGACGTGGTGCAGGTTCTCCAGGACATCTGGCACAACCAGTGTACGGCTAGTGGAGGGCTTCAGCATGTCAAGTTCTATATCTTTTTTTCCCCGTTGCCAGGCTGCCATTTGGGTTGCATGAAAGGTGTTCTTTCCATCTAAGGACTCATCAAGGATGTCAATGTTGTCAGCAGTGAAGTGGATGAATCGATTTGCTACCATGTTTGGTGGAATAATGGCACCGGTTGCTGGGTCCATAGATTTTAAGGTACTCTCAGCTAAGGCATTGTCTACCTTCATCACCTGCTCATAGTTCAAACAGTGGCCGGCCTTGTTGAATAACTCTACCAGCTGTTTTGATCGTGTAGCCTGATGTAGTGTAGTAGCCAGTCCGATATGTTTAGGTGTCCATTTTCTGCCGCGACTGACACAGTAGATCAGGTCCTGTGCTATGCTCAGCACTTTTCTACGGAGAAGGTCTTCATTCTTTTCAGAATTGTCATTTTCAAATGTCTCTTGACCACCAACGATTAGTCTCAGTAGCATATATAAACTATCTGGGACACATGCAATAGCGTCATCCTCACTTACAGAGAAACCTTTATGGCCTGGGGTTTCTATCAACTCTTGATGAATTTTCAGCGCTACATGTACAAGTGATAAGAAACTGTCATCTGTAGGCACATACTGAGGCAATGTTTTCTCACTCTCATCCTCATCCATCATTTCCAACACTGCTGTATTTGCCACCGTATTTGCGTACTTTGTCGGAATTAGTATGGTTTTTCGCTCGGATGGACACCTATCACCTATCAACTGTTAGCTAACTGTTAGCTAGTTTTCTCCCAGTTGCTAGCCATCTCAATATCATTGAAATACACAATTTTGACCCACTATGGTTGAAAAAGTATCATTTTGGATAAATAGGGTTAACAAGCTCAATCAATAACTAAGGAATATTGACATTTTTTGTCTAAAAAAATCAAAAAGCAGGAAACTTACCAAAGCGTGTGAAACTGTTACGATCCTCTTTGCTGTTAATTCACCTCAGGCAAAGGGTCCTCAGCGATGGGACTGACCATGCTATGTACTGATCTAAATATTCAACTTGGTACGTTTCATGGTGGTCTCTTTTTGAATATTTTTCCCTATTCACCTGGGTTTTTCCCGTCTTAGAATTTAGAGAACAAATGCTTAATTTGCAAAAAAAAAACAAAAAAAACATGAAATCTCAGACAACTTGCAATGGATTTTTTTCTTTGTTATCATATAATATGGTGTACATCATATGTCATATCAACAGGGAAAATTTCAGAGTAACTTTTATTTAATATTTATGTCGGCCTTAAAAAATGACACAAATAATGCTTAATTTCACCTTAAAAGTTGGTATTTTGCATATATATATACATAAAAAAGGCACTGAGCCTCCACTATATCCTTGTTTGACCCTTGACTATCGATCTAGAAACTTAATTTCCTCATCTTGATTGCCTACTTACAAAAAAAACTAGGAGGAAATGGTCCAATAACTGTGCAAGATGGGCAATTTGGCGGCCATTTTAATATGCAAATTAGAAGGTCAAAACCTCAAAATTTCACCCGGGTACCGTTTTTTTTGGACTCAGCACCCTTGAAATATGTAAGGTAGGCCGGTTCCCGACTTGTACCCATAAATGCTCCTTACTTCTTATAAAAGGCCTTTTTTCTGAAATCCGTCTAGACTATACCCTTCATAAGTAAAATCATTGAGAAAGTTGTTCTCCAGCAACTTAGTGACTTCCTGGCATCAACTGGTTGCTATGACACCTTCCAATACGGATTTCGACCCCTTCACAGCACCGAGACCGTCCTTATTAAAGTTGTAAACGACATCCGTCTTAACACAGACTCTGGCAAAATCTCAATACTAATGCTACTAGACCTCAGTGCTGCATTCGACACTGTAGACCATACAATACTTTTGGACAGATTAGAAAACTGGGTGGGGCTTTCAGGCACAGTCTTAAATTGGTTTAGGTCCTACCTACAAAATAGGAACTACTTTGTTTCCATTGGCGACTGTTTCAGAATCAACAAACGTGACATGTGGAGTCCCACAAGGTTCGATCTTAGGACCCTCTCTATTCAACATCTACATGCTCCCACTAGGGAAAATCATGCAAAATAACAATATTGACCATCACTGCTATGCTGATGACACGCAAATCTATGTATCTCTATCACCAAATGACTATCAGCCCATTGATCTGTTGTGCCAGTGCATTGAGCAAGTCAAAGACTGGATGTGCCAAAATTTCCTTCAACTAAATGAGGACAAAACCGAGATAATTGTATTTGGTGCTAAAACCGAAAGGCTTAAAGTTACCCAACACCTTCAATCTCTGTCCCTGAAAACCTCAATCAAAGCCAGAAATCTAGGGGTTATCATGGATTCAGATTTACATTTCGACAGTCACATCAAATCAGTTACAAGATCTGCATATTATCACCTTAAAAACGTAGCAAGACTTAGAGGGCTCATATCTACCGAAGACTTACAAAAACTTGTACATGCCTTTATCACTAGCAAGCTTGATTACTGCAATGGTCTCCTTACAGGTCTCCCAAAAAAAACTCTAAGGCAACTACAGCTTGTTCAGAATGCTGTTCTAACAAAGACCAAAAAATGTGAACATATTACACCAATTCTTAAATCATTACATTGGCTCCCTGTATGTCAGAGAATTAATTTTAAAATCATGTTGCTAACCTATAAATCCCTACATGGTTTAGGGCCAAAATATTTAACTGATATGCTTCCACTACATAAGCCTTCCAGGCCACTAAGATCCTCTGAGACCAATCTGTTAATTATCCCCAGAGTCAACACGAAACATGGGGAAGCAGGATTTAGTTACTATGCAACAAATAGCTGGAATAAACTCCCTGAGGATTTAAGACTTGCCCCAACTCTGACAGCTTTTAAAACAAGACTGAAGACTTTTATGTTTGCTTTAGCTTTCTGCTAAATCTTAAATCTACAATGCTTCTATTTTATTTATTTTTTTATTTTATTAGTAACTTTGCCTTTATTTTCTCACTTTCTAAAATGCATTTTTTTAACTCTGCCTTTCTAAAATGTTTTTTTTTAAACTTTGCCTTTATTTTCTATCTATTTTACTTTTTACTTAACTATTGTTTTATTTTGTTGTGTGACAATGTTTGTGTGTGAAGCACTTTGAGTCTGCCTTGTGTATGAAAGGTGCTATATAAATAAAGTTGCCTTGCCTTGCCTTAACACCATGACCAACATTCTGAAACATCCATTAACATCCACATTTGCCTCAAACAATGTTAAGCTTACAGCCCATGTCAATAGTTGTGGAATTATGTTCTTGTTGTTCTTTTAATTGTTTGTTACTCTGACCGTTCTGTTTGATATTGTGGAAAGGATGTTAGTGAATGATTCAGAGCATGATGCATTTTAAATGGCATCACTTTTGGTCTTGTGTCTTCATTTTTCTTAAAACAATTGTAGCTGAAAATAAACATAGGTAAATTACAACAAAATTACAATTACAACAAGCTTCATTCATTGAGGGAAAAAATAGGCCCAATGATAAGCCCAGATTTTTTTAATTTAGTTTTACAAATCAAGAGTAGGCCTGATTTGACTAATTGGCTTTGCATCCTTTCCTACTGCCCTTGTAGTCCAAGACATGCTGCCCACCAGCTTTCAAAGTACAATGCTGCCACTGGTGTATTTGTATCAATTTTATTCACATAATTATTCCTCCCTGCTATTTTGTAGTTCACCAAAACACCCTGAAACAACTTGAGTATCACATACTTATGCCACCATACGCCACTAACAGTGCAAGCAGGCCAATGGCAACGAAGCGCACAGTCCTTCCTCCCTCACTTTAAAAACCACCAGCCGCCACTGACACACGCACACACACACACACACACACACACACACACACGCACGCAGACACAGGCACACACACACACACACACACACACACACACACGCATGCACACACACACGCACACATACACTCACTCGCACACACACACACACGCACGCATGCACACACACACAGACACGCACGCACGCATGCACACACACACACACACATACACACACAGGCACACATACACGCACACGTGCACATGACCGCTGTCAAGGAAAGTGGATTTTTTTCATGTCTTTCGTATCACTCCGCAAGTAGTCTGGTAACTCATCAACCCCAGCGGATTTGGTTACCTAGCGACGTCACTGTCAAGTTTTCACCCGCTCCGTATCCAGCTTGTTCCACGCTTTAAGCTCTCATGGTCCCTCCTGCGGTGTATTCCTTGTCCGCATCCCCTGCCATCCAGTTGTCATATGATTCATGCAGACTGGCTTTGAACGGCTGATTCCATGGATGTGTGCCGTGTTTTTCCGCCGATGTGGCGATGCTGTATGGTTATGCTGTTGCTTAAATAAATGCTTAAATGCTTAAATAAATGGACTACATAAGTTGACTACGAACAATTATTGAAGTTTGACATTTCGTCCAGCAAATTTGACGACAGCTTGAATTTCAGGTTGTGCTTTTTTCTTAATAGTGCCATGGCATTTGAACGTTCACTCGCGCTTCGACCTTCTTGTTCTTGTTTTACGCTGGTTGCCATCCAGTTTATTGATGCGTTATCGCCCACTTCT
The DNA here is from genome assembly GCF_964030765.1 of Micromesistius poutassou. NCBI lineage: Eukaryota > Metazoa > Chordata > Actinopteri > Gadiformes > Gadidae > Micromesistius > Micromesistius poutassou. Next base: position 13,201,407 of record NC_140284.1, on the reverse strand, counting down.
AGAAAAAACTGACCCGGCGTCTGATTGAGACCGGAGTTTATTTGTCTAAACGTGTAGCCACATCCGGCAATACCATGGAATGTCCAGCTGGCGCAATTTCGCAATATACCCCAAAAAAAGTGGTTACCGCCGATATATTACTCATAGACTACTGTTAGATTTAAGCTAGAATTCAACAACATAAGTCAACAACATAATTTATTGCAGCAATTAAAATTTTCAAAAATACATGCGCAGCCGAAATGTAGGCTACCGATCAAACGCCACGTCACAAGGCATATAATAAAATCAGATTCCATTGCTGTTGTGTGGGAGGTCGCTTTCGAGCTGCACTTGCTGACTCCCTCTGATTTTAAATCCAACCATCATGGTTAAAATGTCCTTGTATTGATCAATGACAGAAGACATACTGTACATGAATCATGCTGCAGGCGTTTTTTGTTGCAATTGTTTGCCATAAAGCACTGTAGGCGCGTGCACTGTAGGCGCGTCGGTGAGGCTGTGATGAAGTTCACTATTTATTGGACCGTGTCTAGACAGTTACGAACATCCCTGACCTTAGTGGAGTGCACAATCGCCAAGTTGAGAGCGTGGTTTCTGCAGTGAACGTAGACTGCTGCGGGAAACGATGCGTGCCTTTCCCGCTTACATTGCCCGCACCATCATACCCCTGCCCAACAACATGGGCAGGAATCGATCTAGACCAGCAACAGCAATAGCCGTGTCAATGCCTCTGCGTTTGAATGATAATGAATTAATGGAACGTTGCATTTTTAATGTTGACACCAAAGTTTCTAGACTAGAGAGTGTGCGGCGCGCCAATCACTGAATGAATGAATGAAACCTTCTGCGAAATCAGAGAAAGTCTGCCCTTTTTGCGGCGCAAAGCATGTTTCAAAAATCAGCACATTTAAATAAATGCTATAGTTGTCACACAGACACATGCTATTTTTTATTTTTGTAATATGGAATTATTTCAGGGGAGAGAATGCCGTCAAACAATGTACGCACGGTGCGTTCGGGATTAGGACTGATATAGCATATTTCGGCCTAGGCCTAATCAATTGTGTTTTAATATTTGTAGCATTCATATTAGTCTATTCTTTTTGTAGGCTACTCTGCTGTTGGCCTTGATGGGGAGATATTTTTTTGCTGCCACAAAATATAGTTAATCCAACAACATTCCTGCGTCTCCCCCACCTACCGAGCCCATTTCAGCACCGTGTCAGTGGACAGCTACAAGCCTACGACGTCGTAAGAGCAGAGCACGTGCGTTCATGTTAAGAGGAGTTTCGGGAAATGCTCGAAAAGATTTTACGAAGCATCGAAAGATCCTTCGTAAGAAGGATCGTACGAGCGTGGATCCATCGTTATTGGGAAATGGGGCCCAGGTTTGTTGTCTGGGCAGGCTCTATATACTGCGGTCCCGCTCCAACCCACATCTGCCCACAATCTCCTAATTAGTATGGAGAGCAACACAGGCATACAAATAGCAGGGGCGGGGGTCAAAGACCCACCTGGGTCGTCACATCCCCCCCTTAAAAGAGAAGCCCACCTAGATGGGATTCTGTACCAAAGAAACAATCAAAACAATCAAAATAAATCAATCAATAACTAATCAATCCAAAACAAGTAGAAACAACCAAAAACAACAAAAACTCAACCACCACCAGCTATCTCCAACCAACACTCATACACACTACCACTCCTCTCGCCCACCAGTCTCCAGACCTCCTGTCCCACAGCAAAACCAAGCAGCAAGCACTTTAAGAGGGACAGGGGAGGAGTGAAATAATAACATGCATGAAATCAACCACCTATTCCACCACCTCCGGGCGCTAACGCATGGGAAGTTGGAACCATAGGATTCAATTCGTATTTGTTTATTTTGCCAACTCAGTTTATGGAGTGAGATCAACTTTTAACCAGAAACGTTTGGAAGTTAGTTGAAACAGCTCAAATAAACAGTTTACAGTGCAACTTGTAGTTTTATATTCACTCAATGTAAAAATCCTTTTAAGACCAGCAATTTCAAGTTATTGTTTTTACAGTAACCGTACCGCACCGCTTGGTGGAAACGTACCATTACAGTCCGTGGTATTATCTGTTAAAGCTCCACTACCTAACTAGTCCAAACTGAACTCTGATCTGCTTTGTCTGTAAATGTCTCCAGTCTTATCTTAAATCCATACGACGCATTTCAGCTGAACAATAACCTAACGCACAGCATATATCACGTCAACATAACATAACACAGAGCATATATCATGTTAATATAACATAACAATAACATACCGCAGAGCGTATATCATGTTAACATAATATAACAATAACAACGCAGACATATATCATGTTAACATAACAATACCATAACCCAGACATATATCATGTTAATATAACATAACAATAACGTACCGCAGAGTGTATGTTAACATTACATAATGTAATGGAACCGAGCGGGGTCGCGTACACAAAAACTGTGGGCTTGGCCAAGGAAGCAGAGGCAGTAGTGGCTTAGGACAATGTTTTTAATGAAATAGGGCTTGAACAAAATTATCAAGCAGTGGAAGGTCCAAAAGCATGAAAATGCAAAAATTAGGAAAACGAAATTAAGCAAAGAAAATACAAAAGTAATTAACTATAAAACGTCAACAGTTCACTACTTCTGCATTAAGTACTGTTGTAGTCTCTTACCGCAGAGAACTACAACTCTCAGAGTAGGTACAACACCATGGACACTGCCAGACCCTACCAACATTCAACAAAACCAGGGGAGACATATACAAGGCGGCCAGCACCATTAACAATAGACAGGGGAACATTCAACAATCAATTGTGACACCAACAACAAAACCAACTCTGAGACAAAACACATAGATTGCACCTGCCCTTACAAACATTACGACATTATTTCACACTCAGCTAATTAAACATATGAACGAAATTCACCACAGAAGGCTTGATCAAGGCCGATTCCACAGGGAACTCCCCCATAGTAAAGTCACTGTTGGTCCGGACTTAGTTCCGCCCGGAACCAATATCTGCGTCCCTGTTCCTCATCGGCATCCTTTGCCCGTCGACGCCGGAGCCGCACAAGAAACCACAGGTGTTACTCTCCCAATCTATTTTGCTATGTAAGCGTGGCGCCCTACCTACAATCACGACAATAAATATGTGCAACATGCATTGAAGTAACTTAATCGTTTTGTCATTCCTATAACCGGTTAAAATGTCCATTGACGTTGTGCAAAACTTGCAAAGTAAAGTGCAGGATGTTTGTGGCGTTAGCCACTTAGCTATGGCCAGTAGCTGGTGCCTCTTTCCGTTTGCGCCAGTCCACTCTTTGTGTGTTATCAGTAAGTGTATTGATCTTCTTTACTCTTCTGGATTTCACACGGTATCAGTATAAATGTCAGACCATCCATGTATGTAGTGCGTGCGTGCATGTAGATGTAAACAGCTGACCAGGAGGCCAGACGAGTGCCGAGCCGGCACTTCTCCTGTGTGGTCCTCTGGACCGTCACACATAACAATAACATAACAAAGAGTGTATATTATGTAACATAACATAATAATAACATAACGTGGAGCGTATATCATGTTAACATAATATAACATAACATAACCCAGAGTGTGTATAATGTTCCGTCAGCTCAACAATAACATAACACATGTCATTATATGATTAGCACAGAATGATTATAATAAGAAACGTCATGTAATACAGGGAGCAAAGTAGTAAAACCATTAACTATTTATGTTAAAACGTGATTTGGCTTCTGCCATTTGTATTTGTGTGTAGGCCTATATGTTTTGAAGAAACATTATAATAACATAATTTATATTTCATACAATTCAGTCATGTTGTATGTATCAATTGTATTCATAATGGAGCAGGTTTAGAAACGGGCCGGCCTACCACTCCATAATGTAGGCTGGGAATCACTCACCATAACAATAGTGGGATCATTAGAACCATTAGAGACTTGGGACTGGACTTGGACTTGTGTTGGACTTGGACTCGTGTTGGACTAGCAAAAAGTTACTTGTGCGCATCTCTGGCGTACACACACACACACACACACACACACACACAAACACAAACAAACACGGACACAAACACACACACACACACACACACAAACACAAACACAAACACACACACACAGACACAGACACACTCACACACACATAAACACACAACACTTTTGAGATACAGCTGAGCTCATTGTAGTGACCAGCCCTGTCACCGCTGCTCGCTCCTTGCTCCTTTCTAACCCACAGAAAACCATTCACGTTGCGTGTCGCTGATCCACAAATATTTGGTCCTTGTTTCTTGTAAAATGATGGCCAGATGGATATTTCACCATTCTCAAAAACATATTTTATACTTTTAAAATGAGATCCACACTCCCTTTCAGAACAGAATTTGAACTTCTTTCACAAATTCCTAATCTCTGTCGTAGACCTCTTTGAGTTCTGTCCAATTGTACGGCACATGATCCTTAGAATAGCAGGTCTGTTGAGGTCTGTTGAAGCCAAACACAAATAGATATATCCACACAAATACACGTTCCACAATTACACATTTTAACTAGTGTCTTAAATTGATATCCACACTATCCTTCAGAACAGAATTTTCACGAAAACTAGTCTTTACACATTTGCATGGAATCAAAATAGGGTCAAAAGTTTTGTATGGACAGGAAGTGCCAGGGACGAGGTACTGAATGTTACGTGTGAAACAACAATCTAGCGATGATTGTCTGGAGAACTGGGGTTGAAATACTGTGTGCTGACGGAGGATTACCAGCAGGTGTGTAGAGCGGGAGATGAATGGATGATGAGACTGGCCCCCACTAGGTGGCAGAAGTGGACAGCGTGACAATAAACCAAGTCTATGGGTACAAGACGTTTGTCCCACATTTGTTTGCTAAGAATCAAATCTACGCATACAAAACAATACGTAACGTTGAATTATAAAAATTTTCTACTAAGTAGATTGTGGCGTGTGTGTGGATGATGGCTGGTTTCAGCAGTCTCTACCAATCAATGTGCAAAGGTTAAACCAGCCATCCCACACACTGCGAGAGATCTTCTAAATAACAGCATGGATCACAGTCGTCATGTATCATTGTCCTCAGAAGTCAGCGTCCTGCGTCCTAGTTCTGAAGAGCCCTGGGGTGGGGGTGTGGCATCCGCATTGCTACATTGATGTTTTGCAGAGATTAGCAAGATAGGTCGACCTTATTCCCCCCATGGCATCACGTAACGTTAGATACATGGACAGTTTGTACTACGTTACCAAGGTCACTGGCCTGTTAAACATTCCTTCATGTCGTCTAACGTGATGGGATGGTAGCCTAATGTGATTATTTATTGCCAACATGAAGAAATGCACAGACAGCGATACAGCTGGTGAAGTAGAGTAGAAGGCAGTACTAATACAGTGAAAGCTTCAGATACAAGATGGTCTCCTTAACATCTCACCCTCCTCTGTGTTCACGACATCGCTCTACCATGTCTCACACACTCTGAGACGCACACTCTGAGACATCATATATATTTGAGGAAGAATGATACCTTGAGGTGATGTAGAGATTAACTTTTTTGTTGATGAAATGTTTATTTCTTCCTTCCACTTTAACAATGCCTTTCAAAAGAAATGGTAAACTAAGCAAGGCCTCACCTTCCCAGACCCAGGAGCTGAATGGGAGCTGTGGTTACCACAGACGCTTCAGTCAGTCCTGGTCCCCCAACCAGTGTCATGGCTCTCTGACCAATAGAAACCCTGATCCCCTTGAGATGGACATGGCCCTATCTGTACTGGAATACCAGCAGATGATAGGAACCATTCTAAACAATGTTCTGTAGTTCCACTCATGTTACCTTTTTTATAGCATCTATTGTTTTAGGTTTACAGGCACAGAAAACAATAATGAACAATAAAAAAAACAGTACCACAGTCACTGATAGTACCTCCAGAAGTTAGTTGTACAACTACAAATGGGACAGGCAGTGGGCTCTTGTTGAAGAGAACTCCCAGCAGCAAAGTGGTAGTGGGTTTAATTATTATTGACCAAACACTAACAACAGAACAGCAGTACATTAACAGTAAGTACTTCTAGACCTAACGCGCGGCTGTGCAGTAGTCTGCTCTATTATATAACAGACTACTGACACAATCTAGTGTCACTACAGTACTGAACCTCTGGGCAGAATGATCAACCTTTCATTGGCCTCACCCTAGCAAAGGGCCAACATGTCAGTATTTGTCAGACCTTAGGAAAGAGCAGGAGGATATTAGAGTAATGTTTGAAGATCCTCATCCTATCTCATCCATGTTAAAGTCTCCTGTGGGCCACAGAGAGGCTGGTGGAGTGAGGAGGGAGGGTGGACTGAGGGTGGAGTGAAGGAGTGAAGGAGTGAGGGTGGAGTGAAGGTGGAGTGAGGGTGGAGTGAAGGTGGAGTGAGGGTGGAGTGAAGGTGGAGTGAGGGTGGAGTGAAGGAGTGAGGGTGGAGTGAAGGTGGAGTGAAGGAGTGAAGGTGGAGTGAAGGAGTGAGGGTGGAGTGAAGGAGTGAGGGTGGAGTGAAGGAGTGAGGGTGGAGTGAAGGTGGAATGAGGTGGAGTGAAGGTGGAGTGAGGGTAGAGTGAGGTGGAGTGAGGTGGAGTGAAGGTGGAGTGAGGTGGAGTGAAGGTGGAGTGAGGGTAGAATGGGGGTAGAGTGAGGGTAGAGTGAGGTGGAGTGAGGCAGTGGCTGTATGGGAGGGTGGCTTCAAATAAAAATGGCATTCTCTGCGATCCAGGAAACCATGCCTTCTATGATAGTAATGGATTCATCACCTCTAATCCACACTCATAATAGTTATTAGCAAGCCAATAGGGTCTCACATATTGCCAATGATATGCAGATTATTTTCTCTCTGTATTGATCGTATTCATCTTATTATGAACACATTTTTTCTGAACAAGAAATACATTTAATGTTTAGCATTTTCTTCAGTCATGTTACACCACTAGGGGTCCACCTCTAGAACAGTCATGTTACACCACTAGGAGGTCCACCTCTAGAACAGTCATGTTACACCACTAGGAGGTCCACCTCTAGAACAGTCATGTTACACCACTAGGAGGTCCACCTCTAGAGCAGTCATGTTACACCACTAGGAGGTCCACCTGTAGAGCAGTCATGTTACACCACTAGGAGGTCCACCTCTAGAGCAGTCATGTTACACCACTAGGAGGTCCACCTCTAGAACAGTCATGTTACACCACTAGGAGGTCCACCTCTAGAGCAGTCATGTTACACCACTAGGAGGTCCACCTGTAGAGCAGTCATGTTACACCACTAGGAGGTCCACCTCTAGAGCAGTCATGTTACACCACTAGGAGGTGGGTCTAATTCTGTTCTGAAAGTGAGTGTGGACTGCCTCTTTAAATTGCATCAACTAGAGTTAGGTCACTACTGGGACAGCCCTTAGTCTCAGTTCCCTCTCAGCCTATAACTAACTAACTGTAACTAACTCTTTCTCTAACTCATCCCACTATACTAACTAACTAACTAACTCTTTGTCTAACTCATCCCCACTATACTAACTAACTAACTCTTTGTCTAACTCATCCCCACTATACTAACTAACTGTAACTAACTCTTTGTCTAACTCATCCCCACTATACTAACTAACTGTAACTAACTCTGTCTCACTCATCCCCACTATACTAACTAACTGTAACTAACTCTTTGTCTCACTCATCCCCACTATACTAACTAACTGTAACTAACTCTGTCTCTCTCTCTCAGGCCCGTCTGGTCGCCCACTCCTCGCGCTCCTCTGTGGCCTCTGCCTCGGGGGCGTCTGTTAACTCCGCCTCCTCCATGGACTCATTGGACAGCGTGCTGCGCTGCGCCCAATCAGACGCCAACCACTCTTTGGCCACACCCCCTCCTGAAGGAACCAATCAGGGGCCAGCTAGTACAGAGGTACACGCCCACACACTGTTCTCCTGTCTTAAGTGACCTTCCTCTCTCTGTATCAACGGGAACGCCCTGACAGAAAACCAGGACAACCAGCACCCAGTATATCCAGTAGAAGTCTGTGATTGTACTGGGCAGCTCCCAGTATATCCAGTAGAAGTCTGTGGTTGTACTGGCAGCTCCCAGTATAACAGATGCTGAGAGGAAACAGACAGATTGCTGCCTAACTCCATTCTGGCTGAAGAAGCTGACCAAACGATGTTACTATTGGGACCTGGTAACCATGACAACCAATAGTAACATAGTTTGGTCTTCTTCAGCCAGAATGCAATTGGGCAGCACTAATCTGTCTGTTCCCTCTCAGCTAAGACATACGTTTAATTTACAGCTGCTTTAACGGGGCTTTGGCCAATCAGACATCAACCAGCCTTCACCTGAAGGCACACGTTTCATTGACAGCTGGCTGTAGAAGGCAGCCAGCTGATTGATATATATAGTATATATATTGGATATAGCTCTGGCGGGATTATTTCATTTGATTAATGGAATTTTACTCTTGCCCGAAAAAAAAAACATTTGGAAATCTGAGGATGGCACGACATGGATTTATTTTGTATTCATTGTTCCTGAATGATGATGCTATAGCGCGGATAATAGCCTCACCCTGACCTCCGTATGAAACACAAACACACTCCGACTCAGCCACCACACTTAATGTTACCACACACCGCGTTGGTCCTAGGAGGTCCCAGGACAGCGACGCCATCCGCCATCGACATTGACTTTCAATGGTCAAATCCTATTTCATTGCAGAGCTGCCAGCAACACTCTGATTGGCTCTCGCTCTGTGAGTAGCCCCTCCTCCCCTGCTCTGAATCATGCTCATCAAGTCAGATAACAGTGCTGGGCTACCCATCATAACTATCTATAACAGTTAGCTGTAAACTACCCCTCATAACTATCTATAACAGTTAGCTGTAAACTACCCCTCATAACTATCTATAACAGTTAGCTGTAAACTACCCATCATAACTATCTATAACAGTTAGCTGTAAACTACCCATCATAACTATCTATAACAGTTAGCTGTAAACTACCCATCATAACTATCTATAACAGTTAGCTGTAAACTACCCCTCATAACTATCTATAACAGTTAGCTGTAAACTACCCCTCATAACTATCTATAACAGTTAGCTGTAAACTACCCATCATAACTATCTATAACAGTTAGCTGTAAACTACCCATCATAACTATCTATAACAGTTAGCTGTAAACTACCCATCATAACTATCTATAACAGTTAGCTGTAAACTACCCATCATAACTATCTATAACAGTTAGCTGTAAACTACCCATCATAACTATCTATAACAGTTAGCTGTAAACTACCCATCATAACTATCTATAACAGTTAGCTGTAAATTACCCATCATAACTATCTATAACAGTTAGCTGTAAACTACCCCTCATTATCTCATATAGGTTTTGGTAGTCGACTTATCTAACTGTCAGCAAGTTAACGTTATGGTACTTGCGGAAATTCTATTTTAATTAAATTAGCATTAAATGTGCCTAGGCTTACCTTGAATAAATCTTTAAACCCTATCCAGGAGCACGACAGATTGTTTTCCACTGTGAAGACCACAACTCCCATGATCCCCGCTACCTCATTATGGCATCAAACCACCTCTTTTGTTGTTGTTTTGATGAGCCACTTCTTAAACCTCCAGCAGCTCTGTTGTTAAAGGTTGTATCAGTGATGTTGGGTGACGTCTCTTCTGTTGGTATTTGGAGCGAGATCCCAAACAAACAGAGCCAGCTCGCCCCTCCCTTCAGTGTTTTGTGCGTCCAGTAAAAACGATCCTGAACGCAGCGCAAACCCCACAACACCCGCCCCTTGTCGCTGATTGGTTGGAATACTATTTATTTTGTTTTTGATTTTCTCCTACAGAGGAGAAAATAAACATAATGAATAGGAGAGAGAGAGACCACCATGGGAGACCATTAGGCCAATATCCTTGAAGCACTTGAGCAATCTCACAAACCCTGCATTTGCGCACACATAACACAATTACAGACACACAGAACTTGCATGTGTGCGCACATAAAACATTTGAACCCACAGGTACTACTCGCACACGATTCAAAACTCTTCAAAACACTGAAACGCTCACCCTTACACACACGCTGTACCTGTGCAAACACACGCTGTACCTGTGCACACACACACACTGTGCACACACACGCTGTACCTGTGCACACACACGCTGTACCTGTGCACACACACACTGTACTTAATACAAACTGGTGTTGGGAGAAGTCGGTGAACAAGGAGACAGGGGAGAGCAAGGCTTTAAGGGGAGCGCTGGAGAGACATCAGTGTTTTCGTTTGGCATGTCTTTGTAACCAAAATACACTTCATTACTTGTTTTAAAATGTTGTTTATATATAAGTTTAGTGTTCATATTTTGTCTATAAATGCATTTATTGTTAATATATTTTTTATTTGAGTTGATTGTTAAGATATAACCTTGATTTTGGCTTGGTAATTGTCTGCAAGAGTTTTGTATTGTTCGCAAGAAGTATGTGTGTTTGAAGGCCAAACGTGTCCGTGAACTGTCTCCATGTCCTTCTCTTAACCACAGTTCTTACAGCCTGTAACAAAGCACTCGATTCATCCATTGCTGCTATTTAACACTCCTCTGTTCTCCCTCTCTCATGCTCTGTCTCTCCCTCCTTCTGTGTCTCTCTCTTCTCCTCCCCCCTCTATGTCTCTTTCTCTCACTGTGTCTCTCTCCAAAGCATTCCTATCTGGACAGTGAGACCTCTCTGATTCTAAAGAACATGGCGGGGAAGCCCTCCCACCTGCTCACTAAGGTGACGCCTCCTCCTGCCCTATTGGTCACATTTAACCCCTTCTGCATGAGCCAATCAGCATCCATTCCCTTCTCTGAACCACTGTAATGGATGTCCACTGTATGTCTGTCTGTCTTTCTGCCTTTCTGCTGTCTCTCTGTCTGCATGCCTGTTTTACTCTCTGTCTGTCTGCCTGCCGAGGGTGAGTTAGCATGATACAGAAGCTAGCTTTGTGTGTGTGTGTGTGTGTGTGTGTGTGTGTGTGTGTGTGTGTGTGTGTGTGTGTGTTGACAGGGCTGATCTGGGTACAGTAGTGAGGTAATGAGGAGTCAAGCGTGTGTTGACAGGGCTGCTCCTGGTGGTCTGTGGTCTGTACTGCTCTGCTCCTCTCTGCTATGTGGGTCAACAGACTCACAAACTGCACACAATATACAAAACATTTCAGCCATACAGAATATTGGAGCTAGTATTTGATGCCAAGTATTTCTTATGCCTGTACGACTATAATATAATATAAGTCGACTATATTAGTCGACCATTTAAACAGTGGTCAGAGCAGGAGCTCAGTATTATTCAGTGTGTTATTGCGTGTGTGTGTGTGTGTGTGTGTGTGTGTGTGTGTGTGTGTGTGTGTGTGTGTGTGTGCGTGTGTGTGTGTGTGTGTGTGTGTGTGTGTGTGTGTGTGTGTGTGTGTGTGTGGAGGTGTACACCTTTTGGCAGAAGTGGAACAGCCCTAAGCCCTTTAAGCCAAACACATGTGCACAGTTCACACATACATAACACCACCATAAGATAGTGTTTTATTCTGAGATAGGAGGATGAGGAGAGAAAGACGGTCAATAGATTGAGGAAGGACTTTATGAATAGAGAGAGAGAGAGACAGATTGTGATGGATAGATAGATAGATAGATAGATAGATAGATAGATAGATAGATAGATAGATAGAGAGAGAGATTGTGATGGATAGATAGATAGAGAGAGAGAGAGAGAGAGAGAGAGAGAGAGGTAGATATAGAGAAGAGATGATAGATAGAGAAGTATAGAGAGAGAGGAAGAGGGTGAGGACAGATAAAGAGATAAGCTCTACTTCATGTGCATTGGCCCAGCAGATAAGCCCCTCCCTTTCATTCGCTCTCTCCCTCATCCAGCAACGAGATGTTGAATATGTTCGAGTCAGATGGACAGACACACAGAGAGACAGGCAGATACAGAGAGACAGAGAGACAGAGAGACAGGAAGACAGAGAGACAGAGAGACAGGCAGATACAGAGAGACAGGAAGACAGAGAGACAGAGAGACAGAGAGACAGGCAGATAGACCTGGGACCTGGGACGTGTAGTGCTGATGAGTCATGTTTAGGTCTGATATATCAGTGGAATATCCAGATAGTGGCAAAGGATCTGGGAGCTCCAGGAGCTTAGAGCTCCAGGAGTTTGGAGCTTCAGGAGTTTAGAGCTTCAGGAGTTTGGAGCTTCAGGAGTTTGGAGCTTCAGGAGTTTGGAGCTTCAGGAGTTTGAAGCTTCAGGAGTTTGGAGCTTCAGGAGTTTGAAGCTTCAGGAGTTTGGAGCTTCAGGAGTTTGGAGCTTCAGGAGCTTGGAGCTGTAGTCATGTGCATCTGGAGGAGAATACGAGGGGCTTTATGGACCTTTGCTGAACCTTTCCTCTGAAGAGACAGAGGCCTGATGTCACCATGAACTCCTGTTGGAAGAAGAAGGTAAGACAGACTGAGATAGAAACTCTGAGTTAGACCAGGGGAGGGAGACCAGGTCACCTAGACCAGGTCAGACAGACCAGGTGAATGAGACCTGGTCACTTAGACCAGGTCAGACAGACCAGGTGAGTAAGACCTGGTCAGTTAGACCAGGTGAGAGAGACCTCATCACTTAGACCAGGTGAGTGAGACCAGTTG
>NC_140284.1:13153662-13183662 GCF_964030765.1 Micromesistius poutassou | reverse complement strand
CCTGATACTAACTTGATAGTTACAGTTTCTTCTTAACGGCCAGCTGAGCTCCCTGTGTTGTCCCTGTGTGTAATGATAATGACACACAGTACTACCAGTAGTATCAGTGTGTGTAATGATAATGACACACAGTACTACCAGTAGTATCAGTGTGTGTAACGATAATGACACACAGTACTACCAGTAGTATCAGTGTGTGTAATGATAATGACACACAGTACTACCAGTAGTATCAGCGTGTGTAATGATAATGACACACAGTACTACCAGTAGTATCAGCGTGTGTAATGAAATGATAATGACACACAGTACTACCAGTAGTACTACTTATCCTGATCATGTATTCTGCAGGTTCTGGACAATCTCCTGGATAAGTCTCATTGTGGCTTCAGTCCCGACTGGTCTCTCGTGGAGACCATCCACGAACTGCAGATGGGTAAACACACACACACACACACACACACACACACACACACACACACACACACACACACACACACGCACGTACACATACAGACACTCACAACATATTTATGTATGTTATATATATTATATATATATATATATATATATATATATATATATATATATTTAAGCAATAGATCACGACAGGCTGTGGTATACGCTCATTAGGCGACCCCCTTAACTGTACGTAAGTATGGCGAAATGAAAGTCGTAGACACCCTCAATTTTGAAAAAGCGAGAACGTCGGAAAAGCATTTTTTTTAACAAATACAAAAAAGTAGTCCCTCCTGGCTGCCTGCAAAGTGTACGGCGGTTGCTATGCAATACACCGTCCTTCAGAGAGAAGGCTAGAGACGGTAGCTTGGTTCACCAGCAATTTAGCCTACTATCGAGTTCACTCACCGTGTGCCTATTGCTTTACAACATTTCCACCCTATCCAGCAATCAACATATTTTTAGGCTTCAGTGAACTATGCTATTGCTTTTATATATAAATAAACAACAGTTCAAGTGGTGATAGTTCAGCGGAGTGATACTGAACTATGTAAACTGAACGGGCGTCATAGCTGTGTGTATACGCTCAATATACAACAGTTGGGAACCAATCAGATTGCTTGATTTAAGCCACCCGTTTTATAAATATGTTTATTCCACGGCTCTTCTCAATACTGTGTTCACTTGCATGGGCGTTCCCGACTTCCGGTGGTGAATTATTTTTCAATAATGACTGTTGCTAAGCATATAATGACCGCTGTCACTCCGCAAGTAGTCCGGTAACTTATCAACCCCAGTGTACTCGGTTGCTAAGCGACGTCAACGTCTTTGGCGGACTATTTCTCTGCTGATCAACACTACGAATGCTGCTAACAAATAAATTGTAAAAAGACATGAAATTATTTTTTCCTTTTAGCAAGTAGCCCTGTAATAAGTGGGATAATGTATAGAACGCCGCCGGCTTCGTCCTGTCGGGAAAATAAACCCAGACAGGACAAAGCGGACACCGACGTGAAGCGGAGGGGTCTTGCTTCACCCTGAAGGGGCTTATTATTATAACGACGGCCGTTCTTTACATTATCCCTTACTTATGTCTATGTATATATGTATGTATGTATATATAAACACACACAGACACACATTCTGAAGGACGGAGCAGTACTGCGGTTAATCTAACCTACAGCTGTAGCGCCGTGTCCTGTATACTGTGTATGTCCAATCTGTGTGTCTGTGTGTGTCTGTGTGTGCGTGTGTGTGTGCGTGTGTGTGTGTGTGCGTGTGCGTGTGTGCATGTGTGCGTGCGTGCGTGCATGCGTGCATGCGTGCGTGTGTGTGTGTGTGCGTGTGTGTATAGAGCGTGTTTTTGAGGACCATGAGAACGTGGTGGAGAACCTCCTGAACTGGACGAGAGACGGTCAGAACCGCCTCATGTTCACCGAGCGCATGGAGAAGTACGCCGTGTTCAAGAACCCTCAGGTACGTCACTGAGCTGAGAGCAGGCCTCAGGTACGTCACTGAGCTGAGAGCAGGCCTCAGGTACGTCACTGAGCTGAGAGCAGGCCTCAGGTACGTCACTGAGCTGAGAGCAGGCCTCAGGTACGTCACTGAGCTGAGAGCAGGCCTCAGGTACGTCACTGAGCTGAGAGCAGGCCTCAGGTACGTCACTGAGCTGAGAGCAGGCCATGTGGGGGCGGGGACAGAGCCCGCTCCATGGCACCATCTGACACAACCTATTGGCCAGTCTTTGTCACATGACCCGCTGTGGTCCACGTGGTGGGGGCCCCAGGCTGTGGTCCCTCTGGGGGCCCCGGGCTGTGGTCCCTCTGGGGGCCCCAGGCTGTGGTCCACGTGGTGGGGGCCCCGGGCTGTGGTCCCTCTGGGGGCCCCAGGCTGTGGTCCCTCTGGGGGCCCCGAGCTGTGGTCCCTCTGGGGGCCCCGGGCTGTGGTCCCTCTGGGGGCCCCAGGCTGTTCAGACCAGGACCTTGGTTTTCATATATCTTCATCAAGACTATCTGATGTACACACATCAACATAGTGCCTCTCACAAACACCTCCTGAAACATCTTAGGGGAACCAGTGGTAGGACTGTGTCATATAGTGGGAACCACTATATGAGTGGTGTTTATTTGTGTATAGCTACATGATATTGTGTGTATTTGTGTATAGCTACATGATATCGTGTGTATTTGTGTATAGCTACATGATATTGTGTGCATTTGTGTAGAACTACTTGTTGGGGCGGAAGGAGACGTGTGAGATGGCCGACCGGAATAAAGAAGCCTTACTAGAGGTGATCATCATTGATTTACCTTAACTTCCCTCTGCCTCTTTCTCCCCCCTACCTCCCAACACTCTACTGCCCTCTTACACTCTACTGCCCTTTAACAAACACTCTACTGTCCTCTAACACTCTACTGCCCTCTAACAAACACTCTACTGTCCTCTTACACTCTACTGCCCTCTAACAAACACTCTACTGCCCTCTAACACTCTACTGCCTTCTACTTCTTGAATTAATTTTGATTAATCACAATCCTAAATATTCAAATTTTCTGTGTACTGTTCTCAGAATAGAAAGATAAATGACAAGAAGCGGATATTACATTTGTTTTTTATTTATGACAAATCCAAAAAAATTCTAAACAATTCTAAACAATTTTGGCAACTTAGCCATTGCTCTTTTTTTTTCTAGCAAATACAGTATAGGTGAATGGAACGTTTTTCTTTTTGAACAAACAACTCCACTTTCACACAATAACATGTGGCCCTTTTACCTTTTATTTATTCATCTTTTAGCTGTCGACGGGTCAGTCAGCCAATCAGATCACGGTTATGCAAATACACTAGTGTGCCGCTACTTGGTCTTTGTGATACAAACCGCCGTGGAAATGTCAAAAAGCCGGCTGGCAGCGGAGGATTTAAGAATGGATTCAAGAATTGGGCGATTGCTGTGGTACACGTAGAGGGGCAACACTGTCAACAACACTGTCAACACTGTCAATAACAACAACAAGCAGGAAGACGCAGGAAAAAGCCGGCTTTATAACGCCTGGTGCAAGGAGAGCGCAAGGAGAGTGTCGCCCCTGTACGTGTACAGCGATTTGATTGGCGGCCGGCTGCGTCCACAAAGACTCCTCTCCCATACGTCAGACACGCCCTCGCCCATCCGTCAACTGACGGAGGTAGTGTGAACGAGGCGTCAGCCATGCTGTTTACGCAACGAGGAATGAACGCGCCGGGGGTTGAATTGAGCCACCCGTTTTATAAATATAAAATAAATATAAAATATAAAATATATATAAAATATATAAATGTGATTAAAGTCTATAAGATATAATTTCATTGAATTGAAGTGAAAATTTAATTTAAATACATTAATATTAATATGAAATCTAAAACATTGACCATTATTATATATTGAATACCAAGTTAGTTGGTAGTAAAAATATATACTCTCATGGAATAGAATGAATGGATCTAGCAACCAGAGCTTAGCATCTGTCCTGCTCGCCTCACCCATATATTTATTAAAGTAATGATATTCACTTGTATCTGGAACATTGCAGTAGGAAGCTGTCAACTGGGGACTTAATGTCTTTATGTTCACTCAATGTCTCTGCCCTAGACCCTTTTAAGTTAACTCAGTGCCAATGTCAACGTTTACCTCTGTCTGCCCGGGGAATACCAGGGATTGTGGATATTCGTAGAAATTTGTAGAACTTTGTAGACTGTTTTTTTCCAAACAAAGCAGTTAAATCCGAGTCTCCGCCTATACCACTCTCCAGAAATATTTTAAAGAGTATGGATGTGACCCATTTGTGATTATTTTCAATGATAATGATATAAGCTCTGTTGTACATGAAATGTGCCTCACACCATGGACTTATATATAAACATTTCCTCCAAGCGCAACCCTCTCTCGGACATCAACATCAACCGCTGCACAGCTCAACACATCTACACAAACCCTCTGGGGTGGGCCTCATGAGAAGACCACACTCCGTCCATTCACCAACAACCCTTTCACCAACAACCCTTCCACCAACAACCCTTTCACCAACAAGCCTTTCACCAACAACCCTTTCACCAACAACCCTTTCACTAACAACCCTTTCACCAACAACCCTTTCACCAACAACCCTTTCACCAGCAAGCCTTTCACCAACAACCCTTTCACCAACAACCCTTTCACCAACAACCCTTTCACCAACAACCTTTTCACTAACAACCCTTTCACCAACAACCCTATTTAGAGGATTCAATTAAAACAGGGTTTCTCTTTTTTATGTTTAAAGTGTATAATAGCGAATAACGAATGGCAGTTTGCGGATTTGGCAGATTATGATAAGTGGGTGTTCGTCCTGTAATGCATCCATGTTTTGGAGAAGTTTGATTCTGAGGTAGTTTCCCTGTTCGATAACTCAAAGTTTGAGTCCACTCTTTCTGAGAAACAACAACTGCAAACTGTCATGTTATCATAAAAAATGTTGTAAGCAAACATTGACTTGTAGAGCCCATTGGAGAAGAATGATCAATACATGTAACAGATAGGATAATTATAGGTCTATGATGGTAGTTTACCACTATGATCAATACATATAACAGATAGGATAATTATAGATCTATGATGGTAGTTTACCACTAGTGATGATCAATACATGTAACAGAAAGTGATAATTATAGATCTATGTATCTTCTTTGTGCCTTTAAACACCTGAGGCAAAAAGGCTCAGCTCGTCAGGAGCAGTCAGGGTGAGGCCTCTTGCTCAGGGACACCACGACACTCAGCTAGGAGGAGCAGCAACCTTGCGGTTACCAGCCGACCCGCTCTACCTCCTGAGCTAATGCCGCCCCTCTCTCTCTCTCTGTAGGAGCACATAGTATTGTGGGTATCTCTCTCTCTCTGTAGGAGCACATAGTGTTGTGGGTATCTCTCTCTCTCTCTCTCTCTCTCTCTCTCTCTCTCTCTCTCTCTGTAGGAGCACATAGTGTTGTGGGTATCTCTCTCTCTCTCTCTCTCTCTCTCTCTCTCTCTCTCTCTCTGTAGGAGCACATAGTGTTCTGGGTATCTCTCTCTCTCTCTCTCTCTCTCTCTGTAGGAGCACATAGTGTTCTGGGTATCTCTCTCTCTCTCTCTCTCTCTCTCTCTGTAGGAGCACATAGTGTTGTGGGTATCTCTCTCTCTCTCTCTCGCTCTCTCTCTCTCTGTAGGAGCACATAGTGTTGTGGGTATCTCTCTCTTTCTCTCTCTCTCTCTCTCTCTGTAGGAGCACATAGTGTTGTGGGTCTCACTCTCTCTCTCTCTCTGTAGGAGTGCTTTGGCGGGGGCTCGGTGTCCGTCCCGGAGATGGAGGGCGTGTTGTGGCTGAAGGAGGACGGGAAGAAGTCCTGGAAGAAGCGCTACTTCCTGCTGCGAGCGTCAGGGATCTACTACGTCCCCAAAGGGAAAGCCAAGGTCAGCCCTCCAATCACAGGCCCTAATGTAGACCCCGCCCATCACCATGACACCCAATCACAGGCCCTAATGTAGACCCCGCCCATCACCATGACACCCAATCACAGGCCCTAATGTAGACCCCGCCCATCACCATGACACCCAATCACAGGTCCTAATGTAGACCCCGCCCATCTCCATGACACCAATCACACGCCCTAATGTAGACCCCGCCCATCACCATGACACCCAATCACAGGCCCTAATGTAGACCCCGCCCATCACCATGACACCCAATCACAGGCCCTAATGTAGACCCCGCTCATCACCATGACACCCAATCACAGGCCCTAATGTAGACCCTGCCCATCACCATGACACCCAATCACACGCCCTAATGTAGACCCCACCCATCACCATGACACCCAATCACACGCCTAATGTAGACCCCGCCAATCACACAGCACTGAACACCTTTATTCTAACATGGTTCTTGTTGTGCCCTCTGCGTGCCCGGTGTGAATGCAGGCGTCCAGGGACCTGGTGTGTTTCCTCCAGCTTCACCATGTAAACATCTACTACGGTCAGGACTACCGGAGCAAATACAAAGCGCCCAGCGACTACTGCCTGGTGCTGAAGGTAAGACCTTCTGCCCTCTGCCGTGACACACCAGACCTTATAACGCTCTGACAGGGCTCACATTACATCCACCCTCCACTGGAGCGCTCCACCACCAGACCTTATGACGCTCTGACAGGGCTCACACTACATCCACCCTCCACTGGAGCGCTCCACCACCAGACCGCCATACTGAAGTTAAGACATTAGTTTGAGGGCTTACAAAAGGAAAGGCCTACAAAGGTTAGTAGGAGAAAGGTAGGATAAAATAATAATAATGGCAACACTGACATTCAACTTCTTAATTATATCATTATGAAAGAACAAATAATAATCACTCAGTTCAGAACTCTAATCTGCCCATGTTGCACACTGTTTTTTTATAGGCACTGTTAAACAATTTAAGAGACTTAAAGGGGCACTAAGTAGAGTGATGACACTTTTCACACAGAGCAGAGGGGAGATCCACATATTGATGTAAGAATGATTCATCAAGAAGCACACAATTAAGAACTCTACACACACACACTCGCTGCCTAAGCATTTTATATATTAGCCTATTGTACATTTGATTGATTTGTTTGAGACTTTATATATAAAGTATGAAATATTTATTACGTTTATATTTTATATTTTCTTTGTTTCAGGTTGACAGAATATGCACAATTGTATCAGCAATGATGAATTCAGTGAGACCTTCAACATTTCCCCTTTTCTGCTTCCTAATCTCAACAGCTCATTGAGAGCTGATTTATTTCACATGAGTCCTTTTCCCCCATTGGAAAGGTTTCACACATATTTCCACGAGTGCCACACGATGTCCTTGATATGAGGAAAGAATGTGTTGAATATCGATATCAGCGATCTAATGTCCAGTTTTTACAATGTAGACAGCTGTCCTTTTTCAACAAGCCAAGCGAACATCCTGAAACTAAAATCACTGCAGTGTGCTTCTTTTGAACCTTCCTTAACCTGTTGAATTATAACCTTGTAGGAAGGAACAAACAATAAAGAATGAAGCTGAGAACTTTAGCTCTGCGTGCCTCTAAGACACCACCTCTGTCCTCCAGTACTCATAGTCTCCATATGAACCTCTGTGTGTGTGTGTGTGTGTGTGTGTGTGTGTATGTGTGTGTGTGTGTGTGTGTGTGTGTGTGTGTGTGTGCAGCATCCTCAGATACAGAAGAAGTCTCAGTACATCAAGTATCTGTGCTGTGATGACGTCAGAACACTCCAACAGTGGGTCAACAGTATTCGTATCGCCAAGGTAACAAATTAACTTTACTCACTGTTTGTGTTATTTAAGCAATAGATCACGACAGGCTGTGGTATACGGTCATTATACCACAGTTAAGGGGCGTTGTCCGTCCCGACGCGCAGCGGAGGGACGGCGACCCCCTTAACTGTGGTATAATGACCGTATACCACTGACTGAAGTGATCTATTGCTTTTATAAAACAGTTACGTAAGTATGGCAAAATTAAAGTCATAGACACCCTCAATTTTGAAAAAGCGAGAAAGTCGGAAAAGCATTTTTTTAACGAATACAGAAAAGTAGTCCCTCCTGGCTGCCTGCAAAGTGTGCGGCGGTTGCTATGCAACACACTGTAGCGTCCTTCAGAGAGAAGGCTAGAGACGGTAGCTTGGTTCGCCGGCAATTTAGCCTACTATCGAGTTCGAGTGAACTCAATAGAATAGAAGGCTAAATTGCCGGCGACTGTGTGCCTATTGCTTTACAACATTTCCACCCTCTCCAGCAATCAACATGTTTTTAGGCTTCAGTGAACTATGCTATTGCTTTTATATATAAATAAACAACAGTTCAAGTTAGGCGCGGAGTGATACTGAACTCTGTAAACTGAACGGGCGTCATAGCTGTGTGTATACTCTCAATATACAACAGTTGGGAACCAATCAGATCGCTTGATTTAAGCCACCCGTTTTATAAATAGCTATATATCGTCTGAGTGTGTGTGTGTGTGTGTGTGCGTGTGTTTAATTACACTGTAGTATTATAGTACAATATAGTACGCAGTATTATACATAGTATATAATACTTATACAGTAGTATACAGTATAGTACAATTCATCCATAGTAATTTGTGTATTATATAATCAGAGTTGTATATAATATATAGTAATTTGTGTATTAAATAATCTGAGTTTAATCTGAATCTGAGTTGTATATAATATGTATTAATCTGTCAGTCTGTGAGTTGTATTTTAGCTGTAGTAATATGTGTATTAGACTATCTGTGTCAGTCTGTGAGTTGTATTTTATTTGTAGTAATATGTGTATTAAACAATCTGTGTCAATCTGTGAGTTGTAAATAATATTAAGTAATCGTGCATTAAATAATCAGTGAGTTGTATATAATACATAGTAATCTGTGTATTGTATAATGTGTGAGTTGTATATAATCTGTAGTAATCTGTGTATTACATCGTCTGAGTTGTATATAATCCATAGTAATCTGTGTGTTATATAATCTGTTCATCTGTGGGTTGTATATACTCTATAATAGTTGATAATAATAGTTGAATTGTATCATATGTTAATCTGTGAGCTGTTTATACTCTGTGGTAATCTGAGTATTATATAACCTGTTAATCTGTGAGTGGTAAATACATAAGGGATAATGTATAGAACGCCTGTCATTATCGGGAAAAAAGCCCTGACAGGTCTTGCTTTGCCCTGTCTGGGCTTATTTTCGATAATGACGGCGACGTTCTATACATTATCCTGCTTATTACACGGCTACTTGCTAAAACGAAAAAATAACTTCACACAATGTGTCTTATTACAATTGATTTGTCAGCATTCGTAGTGTTGATCAGCAGAGAAATAGTCCGCCAAAGACGTTGACGTCGCTAAGCAACCGAGTATGCTGGGGTTGATAAGTTACCAGACGGACTACATGCAGATTGATAAGAACGTCATTATTGAAAATTATAAAACGGGTGTCTTAAATCAAGCGATCTGATTGGTTCCTAACTGTTGTATAATGAGCGTATACACAGCTATGACGCCCGTTCAGTTTACAGAGTTCAGTATCACTCCGCGCCTAACTTGAACTGTTGTTTATTTATATATAAAAGCAATAGCATAGTTCACTGAAGCCTAAAAATATGTTGATTGATGGAGAGGGTGGAAATGTTGTAAGGGGGTCGCCGTTCCTCCGCTGCGCGTCAGGACGGACAACGCCCCTTAACTGTGGTATAATGAGAACATACCACAGCCTGTCGTGATCTATTGCTTAAATAATTCACCACAGGAAATTGGGAAGGCCCATGCAAGTGAACGGAGCATTCCACAGCATTGAGAAGAGTCGTGTATTAATCTGTAATAATAGTTGTATAATATCATCTGTTAATCTGTGAGTTTTATATACTCTGTAATAACAGCTGTATAATATCATCTGTTAATCTGGGAGTTTGATATACTCTGTAATAACAGTTGTATCATATCATCTGTGTTGACCTCAGTACGGGAAGCAGCTGTACCTGAATTTCCAAGAGGCCACTAGAAGATCAGACGCAGCATACGATTGGTCCTCACTGTCTTCTTCCTCCATCCAATCAGGATCCAGCAACTCAAGCCTGCCAGGTACCTGTCGGTCTGTCTGTCTGTCTGTCTGTCTGTCTGTCTGTCTCTCTAGCGCCCTGCCTGTCTGTCCGTCTGTTTGGGGTTAAAGGTCACATGTCTGTCTCCTCCAGAGTCTCAGTCCAACCACTCCAGCCAATCAGACAGTGGCGTCTCAGAGATGACATCATCAGGCCACGCCCGCTCTCAGAGTGCGGTCAGTTCCGTCTTCTCTGAGGCATGGAGGAGAGGAGAGGTACACACACACACACACACACACACACACACACACACACACAGAGCCTATTATGTCTCACGCAACAACACAAACTGTGCAAGTATCCACAACCAAGTGAATCAGTAGATAAATAGATAGTTCTAGTTATATTATAACTATTAACATTAATCAGTAGATCAGTAGATAGTTCTAGTTATATTTTGGGTACTGCCTATGACTGCTGACACAGAACAGTATGTGGCTGTTTGCTTACAGTTCTTCTTATTGAGTCCAGCAATTTGCAATCCTCTAACACAGAGTCTATGAACGTGTCCAAGGCTACCGTAGATTAGTCCATAGTTTTGTGCTATAACCACCTACTGTCAAAGCATGTATTAAAGGCTGGTATTTGAACATTTCTTCAGAGGTCCATATACATTTCAAAGCAGCAACCCACTTCCAGTATCACAATGTTTTTTAAAAGATCATCAACAACAACAATGTCAGGAGTATTTGGAGAGCCTCTAAGAACACTTTCTAGGGAGTTATCATTTAAATGTATGAACCAGTTAAGTTGTATTTTGTTGTTTGTATGTATTCTGCTTAGTCCATGTACTTTGCGTAGTTCATTCGCTGTAATGTCAACAATGCCATCGTGACGGGCAGTGTATCGTCCTTTAAATGCGGGACATCCGTTCAATATGTGCGCTGTTCTAATTGTTTATCGTTATGTAATAAGCAGAATGCTTCATGACGGTTTGGAAACCATAGAGAAAGGTTATATTGAGTGGGGGAGTGCTTGCAGTCTAGCTTTATTACAGATTTTAGAATGCCTGCGTTAACGGCTGGATTATGGAGCGCCGAGTGTGACACTGCTGGGTCTGCACAATGTAGGCATGATGCCAGTTTACCCTGGAGGCGCAGGTGCACCCAGTGAGTGAAGGTGTTGTAGGATTTCATACCTGTGTGTCCGGCTGTCCAGCGTTTTGCTGGAATTATCATGATGTAGAGTCGCTTCAGCATGCACATTTAAGTCCATGATTAACTCCTCGCTGACGCTTACCTGGTGTCCGCTTATGTGTACCCAATCTAGCTGTATGTTATTGTTATTACACAAATCATTCAGATCAGGCCAGTCTGAGCGCACTCCAAATCCTGTGGCCCTGGTGTCCAGCTCCCCACTGGCTTTCTCTCTGAAGTTCTCCATGAGGGGCGAGGGGGATCTTGTGTTTGCGTAGGTCCAGCAGCAGTGAGCCCCATTGCTCCAACTGTCGGCTTGTGGTTATTCAGCATGCGCAGCAGATGACTTCCTGGTGGCTGTATAAATCCATTCCATGTTGGGGGCCCCAAGCCCCCTCTCTGATTTGTTCATTAAAATAATACTCCTTGTTGTGGTTGTGTTAAGATGTATGTCTTATTGTTCAGTTCTTTCAACGTTTTTTTGGCAATGTGCACATTGGCAAACAGGTGTTGGAATTTGGAGAGGGCTATGTCCCGACCTGCCTGAAGGTTCCTACAGGTCGGCAGGGGGCATTGATTAGTCCAATCTGGCAGAACATTCGTTGCAGATGTCTCCTACCTGTTCATTCACCTGCCACATTAAACTTATGGCCGAGATAGCTGTAAGTTTGGTGTCTTTCGTAGATACGAATCTTGCTGGCAGCTATTGAGAATGAGGGAGGGTGGTCATGCTTGGCCCTATACCATCTGTTGCCACCGCTGCGCCGTTTGTAGAGAACCGCGCTGTTCTTCACCTCAAGCCCAGACCATCGCAGAAAGCGGTCGGTGTGTGACAGCATGTTTGTAATCACGTTCTCTTCTCTTGATGTGAGAAGGATGTGGTCAGCATAGGCCTGGACGGGCTGTGAGCGCAGGCTGGAGGGTTCCTGGTACAAAGCGCTGTGGTCTGTGTCCGGTTCACCCTGTTAGGGCTTATTTCCCGATAATGACCGGCGTTCTATACATTATCCCTTACATAGTAATATATAGTAGCACTGTCAGCAACGGGTGCATTATCATTATGAAGTGCAGAGCCTGTTCAAAGCGGCCTGTTAGGATAGGCTGATTGGCTGGCCTGGTGTGTGTTGGTAAACCGCTCATCCTAACAACCGCCCCCTAGACCGCCAGCCAATCAGCCCATCCTAACAGGCCGCTTTGAACAGGCTCTGCACTTCATAATGATAATGCACCCGTTGCTGACAGTGCTACTATATATTACTATGTAAGGGATAATGTATAGAATGCTGGTCATTATCAGGAAATAAGCCCTGACAGGGTGAACCGTAGACTGGGTATCCCCACCCCCCTGCCGGCGGTTGGAATGCGCCCTGCACATGGGGACGGCAAGGAACATGTTTCATCTTCCTGTTTCCTATCCCAATCCGTTTGGCACCAATCACCAAGCTGGCTTTTTTCACCTGGCGCGCTATTGGCTGGTTAAACACGATGACGACAGAGAAGCGGCGCAAGCAGCTTTGTGTTTACAATTTACATTCAACATGGCGGCCACCGAAGCGGAGCAACCGCTACCCGTTGATGCAGCTGTCGCTGCTGTTTTAAATGATTTCAGGGGCAAGTTTTCTTTGAAAGCTGAGCAGAAACTTGCCCTGGAGCAATTCCTCCAAAGAGAGGATGTATTTGCTTTACTGCCGACTGGTTTTGGTAAAAGTTTAATCTACCAGCTAGCCCCGCTGGTGGCCAATTGCTTGCAGCCATTTGAACTAAGCCCGCCTCTTGTGCAGGAGAAAATGACGGCACCCTTACCAGACCAAGTCCAATCTATGATTGGACTTGGTCTGGCAATAGCCAGGCTAGGTAAACCGGACACCGACGTGAAGCGGAGGGGTCTTGCTTCGCCCTGAAGGGGCTTATTTTAGATAATGACGGGCGACGTTCTGTACATTATCCCACTTATTACACGGCTACTTGCCAAAACGAAAAAATATTTTTTACAATTACCATTCGTAGTGTTGATCAGCAGAGAAATAGTCCGCCAAAGACGTTGACGTTACTTAGCAACCGAATCCGCTGGGGTTGATGAGTTACCGGACTACTTGCGGAGTGATACGAAAGACGTGAAAAAATTCACTTTCCTTGACAGCGGTTATTATATGCTTAGCAACGGTCGTTAAAATAATTCACCACCGGAAGTCGGGAAGGCCCATGCAAGTGAACAGCATTGAGAAGAGCTGTGGAATAAATATATTTAACTTTTTATAGCATTATGTTTATTTATGTGATGCTTTAAAGGACCACACTGGAAACCATCATAACATCTCTCCTGACTTCACTAAAACGGCCATTATCAATTGAGTATGATTCAATTTATCACTGGTACAGAGCGTCTGAGTCTGTACCTGGTGATTCACTGGTACAGAGCATCTGTACCTGGTGAATCACTGGTACAGAGCGTCTGAGGCTGTACCTGGTGATTCACTGGTACAGACCGTCTTCTGCTAGAACAAAGCGTTCTGTTTGAAGGACCAGAGCAGCCCGAGGCCTGAAGCTGATGTTGACCCTCTCTCTCGCTCTCTCTCTCTCTCTCTCTCTCTCTCTCTAGATGCTGAGGATTGACCCAATCAGTCGACCAATCCCAGTCCAGATACCCAGCATGCCTCAGTACCCCCCCTCTCAGACCCCCCCCTCTCGAAACAGCTACACGGGCAGCCCCTCCCCCTCCGAGGAGGGTCCCCCGTCCCCCCCCCCGCCTGGCTCCTCCCCCACGGCGCCCCCCGGGGTGCAGGTGAAGTACAGCACCCTGGCCCACCCCCTCCCCCGGGCCCAGTCTGCTGGGCCCCTCCCCCCCGCCGCCCCGCCCGACCGCCCCGGGTACAACACCCTGCCCGCTGCCTACTGCACCCCCCCGCCCCAAAGCCCTCCTGCCCTGACGCTGGCACCTCCCCCTCCCCCACCGCCAGAGGAGGAGGAGGAGGAGCTCCTCCCCCCTCCCCCCTCCCCTCCCTCGCCCCCCTCCCCCCCCCCCTCCTCTCTCTGTAACGCCGGCCTGCAGGAGTTCCTCTCCCACAAGTTCCCCCACATGGAGTACGACTTCAGCTCCCGCCAGGAGGACCCTCCCCCCCCTCCCCCTCCCCCTCCCCAGCTCTCCCCCCCCGCCTCCCTCCACTTCCTTCCCCCTGCTCCTCCCAAGGGCTTCAGCGGAGGCTTCCCGCCGCAGACCGCCCCCAAGCCCTCTGGCCCCTCCTCCCTCCCCCTCGCCGTCTCCCCCCTCTCCCCCCTCTCCCCCACTCCCCCGTCACACAGCCATGGACCAATGAGGAAGCAGCAGAGCTTCTCTGCAGGCCACTCCCCTAGCCAGCCCCCCCCCACCCTCCCCAAGCAGCACAGCCTCTCCTCCCGCCACCTCCCCCTCTCCACCCCCGCCTCCTCCCCCTCCTCTTCCTCCTCCACCTCCCTGGTTGCCGCGGCGACGTCCTCCCTGGTCAAACAGATCGTGAACCAGTTCCCGGGCCACTCCCCCCCCTCCTCCTCCGCCCCGCCCTCCCCCCCGGCCGTCAGAGCCAAGCCCCGCTGGGGGCGGGGGGGCAGCGTGGCGCTGCTCTCCCCCGAGTTCCCCCCTCCCCCCTCGGAGAGCGACCTCCCCCCTCCCCCCCCGGGGGTGGGGGGCTGCTCCTCCAGGCCGCGGCCCCCCGCCCCCCAGAGGGCCTCCTCCTCCTCCTCCTCCTCCCAGGAGGAGCGGCCCAAGAAGGTGGACAGCCTGGTCAGCCTGTTCGCCCCCACGCCCCCCCCCTGCTCCTCCGGCGCCGCCTCTCCCTCCAAAGACTCCTCCTCCTCCTGCGCCTCCTCCTGCGCTCCTCCCAAGCCGGGCAAGCTGCGGCTGGCGGCGCCGCCGGCGCCCCGCCAGCCCTCCCCCCCCTCCCCCCCGCTGCTCCACTCCTCCCCCGACTACTTCCCTCCCCCCCCCAGCGACTCTGAGCTCTTCCCTCCTCCTCCCCTCCACAGGGCCCAGGCGGCCCCCCCGCCCCCCCGCGTGGCCGTGGTCAACCCCCAGCCCCAGCAGCCCCCCCCCGCCCCCCCCGCGTCCTCCTGGAAGCAGGGCGGCTCTCTGAAGAAGGGGGCGGGCGCCGCGCTCAGCAGGAGGAGCAGCGGCGGCCCCCTTTCGCCTCCCCCTCTCTCCCAGACCCCGCCCCCCTCCCTCTCCTCCTACTGCCCCTCCCCCGCGGCGGCGGCGGCGGCGGCCGGCCTGGCGCTGCAGCCCCACTTCCTGGAGGACCTCAACCGCACGCTGAAGAGGAAGTCCGTGTCCCGGCACGGCGTCCTGGCTGCCGCCCGCCTCCTCCCCGCCGCCTCCAAGACGGAGCCCACGGGCACGGTGGACGACCTGGCCCTGCTGCCCCCCCCCCCCCCCGGAGCTGCTGCAGGGCCCCAAGGGGCCGGGCCACAGCCAGACCCTCTCCCGCCACCACGCCCGCTCCCAGTCCGCCAAACACGCCCCCATCTCAGGCTATGCAACGCTGCGCCGCGGGCCCCCGCCCGCCCCGCCCAAACGGGACCAGAACACCAAGCTGACCGGGGAGTGGTAGGGCCCCGGACCAGGACTCAGACCCCCGGACCAGGACTCAGACCGGCCCCCAGGCGGTCCGGAGCCCTGGACCAGGACTCAGACCGGCCCCCAGGCGGTCCGGAGCCCTGGACCAGGACTCAGACCGGCCCCCAGGCGGTCCGGAGCCCTGGACCAGGACTCAGACCGGCCCCCAGGCGGTCCGGAGCCCTGGACCAGGACTCAGACCGGCCCCCAGGCGGTCCGGAGCCCTGGACCAGGACTTGAGGACCAAGCTGACGTGTGTCCCTGTTGTCCTGGTGTTGACTCCTCATATATAATACCCTGATCATAGTAGAAGACCCACCCAGCTTTCCCAGGTTTAGCAGCTTAGCATTCAGACAGAACAGACGACGGACGAGGCTTAGTGCTCCCAGCAGGAGGAGGACGAGGGAGCGTTACCGTAGCAGCCAGTTCAGACCAGTGTGAGGTGGGGCCCACAGCGGAGGGGGCATTGCCATTTAAAGTTCAAATTGTGTGTTTTTATATCAGATTATTTAATACCTAAAAGCTATTGTTGTTTTTGAGTTCCTTTATGTTTCTAGGAAGTGTAGTACGGCCGTTGACGGGCAGTGAATCTGTGTTCTGGAAGTTGATCCATTGATCTGCTAGTTAACTAGCCTAGTTAACTAGCTTAGTGAGCTAGCCTACCACTTTCGTTAGCTCCACGAAGGAGGGGCTTCCTCCTTTCAACCAATTATATAACTTTATTCATGTTTAATCATCGATTATATATTCCTTGAGTCCCAAACCAGCTGACGGTAAACTATGCTAGTATTTAGTTAGCTTGTGTTTCGACTATAGATAGTCTTTTCTAGTGAGTTTGTAAAGTACCCTTTACAGGATCCGTTGTCTGAGACCATCTCATGATCTAAATGTGTTTCAGCACTCCAGACCCCCCCGGCTTCCTGATCCGTTCAGACGTATGCATGTCGTGTCTACATTGTCACTCCTGCCAAAATGAAATAATAATTATTATAATGTTTCAATTCTTGTTCACGTTTTTATTTATTTGGATTGATATTACAGCATTGGGTGAATAAAGTGAACCAAAACATAAAGGAGACAGAGGAGGTCAGATCTGAACATGAATCCTTTATCTTTGATCTATACATCTCTATCCTGATTGGCTGCAGACGCTCACATTTTCTGTTACTTTTCTGGTCAATAAAGGACAACTTTAACCTATTGAGCCAACTCTGCTGCACATAACCACTTAGACAATGTTCACACTCATAACACACATTACACACACACTCATATTACACACTAACATAACCTACACACTCATATAACACAAACACATAACCTACACACTCACATAACACAAACATAACGTACACACTCATATAACATACACACAACACAAACACACAACACACACATAACATACAAACATAATGTGCACAAACAATGTACACACATCTTACACAAACATAATGTACACATTCATATAACACACACAACACACACAAACATAATGTACACATTCATATTACACACACATAACACAAACATAATGTACACACATATTACACACACATAACACACAAACATAATGTACACATTCATATCACACAGACATAACACACACAAACATAATGTACACATTCATATTACACACACATAATGTACACACACATAACACACACAAACATAATGTACACAAACATTACACATAATGTACACACACAACACAAACATAATGTACACACATTTACACACATAACACACACAAACATAATGTACACAAACATTACACACACATAATGTACACACACATAACACACAAACATAATGTACACACATAGATTACACAAACATAATGTACACACACATAACACAAACATAATGTACACACATAGATTACACAAACATAATGTACACAAACATAATGTACACAGACATAATGTACACAAACATAATGTACACACACATAATGTACACACATAATGTGTACACACATAATGTACACACACATAATGTACACACATAATGTACACACACATAATGTACACACATTCCACTCAGGAACCTGGGCTATGTAGACCCAGTAGCTATGTAGACCCAGTAGCTATGTAGACCAGTAGCTATGTAGACCCAGTAGCTATATAGAAAAGTAGCTATGTAGACCAGTAGCTATGTAGACCCAGTAGCTATGTAGACCAGTAGCTATGTAGACCAGTAGCTATGTAGACCCAGTAGCTATGTAGACCAGTAGGTCCAGGCTTGGAGCCAGGCTTACAGACAGACAGATAGACAGACAGACTCACCACAGGTTATTAGGTGACGGAGCTGAACGGAGCTGAACAACGCATTAGCACAGACAGATACCTCCGTGCTCCTGAGCAGTCAGGGCTGTTGGGGCCGGGCCCTGGGGGCCACCGGGACCCAGTGGCCCCTGAAGAAGAGCAGCAGCCTGTGGGTGTCTCTCCTCACAACCATCACGTTCTCAAAGGACACGCCGTGCATCTGCTGCTCGCCCTCCACCACGTACACCTGGACCACAAACAGGCCACACTCAGACACACAGATGGGACAGATGGACACACAGACAGGCAGTAGGTCCAGACACACAGACAGGCAGACAGGTACGTACGGTAGGCACCACAGCTATGGCTCCTAGTGTTGTGTACAGATCCTGGAATCGAACTTGTGAACAATTACAGCTGTGTGGGGTCCCTACGTGGCCCCTGTCCCCCCTCAGCCCTGGTAAGACATGCACTACTTACACACACACACACACACACACACACACACACACACACACACACACGCACACACACACATCACGTCATTAGTGAAACAGCCACAGATATGAGATGAAGCAGTGAGTTGAGAGATCCAGAGATGTGTGTGTGTGTGTGTGTGTGTGTGTGTGTGTGTGTGTGTGTGTGTGTGTACCTCTGCCGGCGTGTCCAGGCGTTCCAGGTAGACCCAGCAGGCCCCCCGGCCCGGGGCCCCCGGCCCCTCCTACAGGCCCCTGAGCTCCTCCCACACCCTACACACACACACACACACACACACACAGTATATAACATACACACACACACACACTGTATATAACACACACACACACACTGTGTACAACACACACACACACACACACACACACACACACACTGTATATAACACACACACACACACACACTGTGTATAATACACACACACACACTGTATATAACACACACACTTACACACTGTATGAATAATACACACAGTATATAACGCACACACACACACACACAGTATGAATAATACACACACTGTTGATAAAACACGCCCTGTATAACACACACACACAGTATATATAATACACACATTCTGTATATAATACACAAACTGTATATATAATACACACATACTGTATATAACACAATGCATATGATACACTGATACACTACATATGATACACTACATACACTGTATACAATACACACACACATTGGATATAATACATACACACAGTTTATTATACATACACACATACTGTATATAATACATTGTTTATTATGCATACACACACTGTATATAATACACACACACTGTATATAATACACACACTGTATATAATACACACACACTGTATATAATACACACACTTCAGGGAGGTCGCTGTGGACCAGTCATCCTGTTCCCCCGCTGTTCCCTGCATCACCTCGGACCATTGGTGACTCCATAGTAAGGAGTTACCTCTGGGTTACCTCTGGGTTATCCCGGGGTTATCCCGGGGTTATCTCAGGTTATCTCTGGGTTTCCTCGAGATAACGAGGAAACACAGACGTCCACACCGTCACACCTGCCCACCATCCAGCAGCTGACCGCGCCTTCCTCGGGCGTGAGGGGGACCAAAGGGCTGGCCTCCTAGGATGTGGCCTCGCAGCCCACACCACCTCTGTTGTTTCCTCCGTCCGCTCTCATCATCGACGACGCCATCGTCAGATGTGCGTTTTCTCCACGCCATCACGCGCTGCATGCTGCGTGCTCATGTTGGCGACTCTGCCTGTTGTCGTTTCGAGCTCACAAAATCAGATTTTATCTCTCTTATCCACTCCCTGAAACAGTGTGGTAAAACTGTTTTTATTTCAGGCCACATTCCCACGATGGGGTAGCCTGGAAATCCAGAGCCACATCTAGAAATCTGTAGGGACTGGCAACGAGGAATGAGAACGGCCCAACTCGAGGGGCGGCCCCAAGCATGCATTTCAAAATATCACTGCACGCAATTGGATAACACTACGACCAATCAGAAGAATACCAGAAGCTACCAGCGGAGCTATAATAGATAAGACTGTTGTCGTATCCGGTCGGTAAAACAAAGCTTTTGACCTGCCTATATCAGATACACCGATGTGATTGGTTAATGTTCTGGGCCAGGGGAATCGGGGAGTGAGTATATTGCTCGTTCCCAGAGTGACTCGCTGAGCAAATTCAAATTGTGCGTATTGAGGGTAACGATGGGGCGTGGTAGCGAACATTTTAGCAGGCTCCTCAATCTTAACACATGGCTTCAGGGTGCTTGTAGAGCACCCTGAAGGGTGCTCTACAACTTTCTGCGTTCTGGGGCAGGCTGTCGCTTTTCTTGCAAGACGGGCTGCATCCAAACGCTAAAGGCACACACGTGCTCACTGTAAACATTACGCGGTGTGTACACACCGTCGTCACTCTCAAGACTGACTCTGCCACCACCCTTGTCCTCAAATACTTCTGGTGGAGTGCACCCGCGTTCCTACGTCACTAGGACTATGTGAGGTACCGTCTCTAGCATTCAAAATTCCTACATTAGTCATTAGTAACAGACAAAAATTAAAAAAGGTTCATCACAGAAAAATTGTGAATCCTATCCCCATCCCCTGTGTCTTCATCGGCCCAATCATCACTTGCACTGTGGCCATACAGTTTGCTCTACTTAGGCTGGGTTGCACCAACATGGATTAACTCTTGAACTGGATTAAATCAAGGTTTAACTGTTAACCGTGTTGCACCAAACTTTAAACCTAGTTTAAACTTAGTTTCAAATTAATCCTGGTTATATTTAACCCTTTGGTAATCTCAGTTTAAACTCCATTTAAACTGAGATTAAATTTAAGTCTGTTGCACCAGTAATTTTAAACTTATTCTTAACCTGGTTTAACGGTTATATTTAAACCACCTCTGGAGGAGGTTTATGTTAGGTTTATCACAGTTTTCTTGACAACATGGCTGTATATCTTCGCTGAATGGGGTTAGAGGAAAGAGTTAATCACAGGAAAATTTGAATTGCTTAAAAAGAAAAATTGGGATACCTCTAGCTTGAATGACTACAGGCCAATATCTCACCTACAATTTATTGGCAAGATCATAGAAAAAAATAGTTTTTAATCAACTAACCACTTTCTTGACTTCCAATAGCTGCTTTGATATTTTCCAATCATGTGTCCGTGCGAATCATAGCACTGAAACAGCTCTAGTTGTAAATGATATACGCCTTAACACTGACTCAGGGAAAATATCAGTCCTAGTACTACTGGATTTGAGTGCTGCTTTCGACACTGTTTATCATAACATTTTACTGCATAGACTAGAAGACTGTTGGATTCTCAGGCGCTGTCATAAATTGGCTCAAATCATATCTTGAGGACAGGAGCTTTTTTGTTGCCATTGGCAACTGTACCGCAACACTGACGTCTCTGACCCTGTTCCCCAGGGCTCCATCTTGGGGCCACTGTTGTTCAACCTGTATGTGTATCCACTTGGTAAAATTATGAAGAATAATTCAATTTCCTACCATACCTTGCTCTGTCACCAAATTACTACAGCCCCCTTGACCCCCTTTGTTACTGTATAGAACAAATGAATAGCTGGATATCCCAGAATTTCCTTAAAATAAACAAATATAAAACTGAAGTGATCGTATTTGGAAAAAGAGTAGAAAGACACAAAGTCACTGCTACTCTTGATTCAAAAGTACTCAAGGTAAAATAAGTTGTGAAAACCCTGGGTGTCCATCTTGATAGCGATCTAAACATTTTAACTGTCACATAAAAACAACCACCAAATCAGCATTTTATCACCTTAGAAATATAGCTAAATTTAGGGATTTTATGGCAAAAGAAGATCTGGAAAAACTCATACATGCCTTTATCTCTAGCAGGCTTGACTACTGTAATGGCCTATTCACAGGTCTCCCCAAAAAAGCCATTAAGAAGCTTCAACTCATACAAAATGCAGCAGCCAGAACTCTAACAAAAACAACTGAAGAACCAATCACATCACCCCCATACTAAAATCTCTGCACTGGCTTCCTGTGCATCACAGAATTCAGTTTAAGGCGCTGTTGCTGGTCTACAAGTCACTCAATGGGTATGTTCGATCACAAAATCGATCACAAAATCGACTACTCAAACCAACTATTAGATCAAAACAAGGTGAAGCGGCTTTTAGCTACCATGCTGTCTGCCTCTGGAATCAACTCCTTGAACATATAAAGAATGCCCAAACTGTTCAAAGTTTTAAAACCAAACTTAAGATAGAACTGTTCTCAACAGCCTTTGGCTAATTCCTGTTTCATGTTTTATGTTTTGTGCTTTATGTTTTATGCCCTTTTAACTTTTTATCTATTTACATATGTAGATTTGTGTACACATTTGGTATTGCACTTCTCTTTATGCTTTTATATCTAATGTTTTTTAAATAACAACAGTTTGCAATTCTTTATCTTTGTTAAGCACATTAAGTTGCCGTTGTGTATGAAATGGGCTATACAAAATAAACTCGACTTGACTTGACACTGTATATAATAAACCCGTACTGTGTATAATATATACACACACTGTATATAATACACACACACTGTATATAATATATAAAAGCTGTGTATATTACACACAAACACATACTGTATATAACACACACATATAATAATAAACAGATATCGATAGATGTAAAGTGTGCAAGTGGCAAAAATTGCACTGGTCTGTTGGACTTGAACAAAAATAAGCAATATTTTTGTTGCTTAAGCTTATGTATCCAGTCATTATTCAATGGTATACTAAAAATCCAGGTGAAAAAAATTACTTCACACTGTTCTCAGGTCAAATATTTATATGCGATTAAAATGCGATTAATTTTGATTAATTAATTACAAAGCCTCTAATTAATTAGATTCTTTTTTTTAATCGAGTCCCGGCCCTAATATATATATATATATATATATATTTTTTTTTTTTTCACACAGACAAAATTAAGTTCAGCCTAATTAAGTTTTCTGAAGCAAATGCATCAACTTTCTGTGTGGTGCGTGCAGTGACGTGATTACGTGATACAATTGATAAAGTTTTGAGATGGCGATTGGAGCAAAGCGCAGCAGGAGATCATAAAGTGGAATGTAAAATATGCCAAGTGAAATTGATCTACCAGAGTACTACAACAAGTACTATGCAACATATGCTCCTGAAACACAACGGTGAGTTCAGGAAAGCAGACCCGGAGCAACCAAGTGTGTCAGCTATATTCACCGCTGCAAGACGCAGCTGTAATCCCGGCCGTGGAGAGAAGATCACAACGCTGATAACATCAATGATCACCAAAGAGATGCTGCCCATGGTAAGCCCACGGAGTGGTGGAAGTCCAACAGGGATCGCTACAAGAAACTGAGCGTTGTGGCAAAGCAGCACCTGCTTATCCCCGCCACCGCCGTGCCAGCGGAGCACGCGTGTTCTCCACCGCCGGACTGATATTGAACAGAATGCGCTCTCGCTTTTCTCCACAACACAGACACATGCTTGTTTTCCTGAGCAAGAATTGATTTCGGTTTTCAGAGATATAGTAAACTATGATAGAGATCATAGTTTGTAGGTTTTATTATTTTAAAGGTGTAAAGTAGTGCCTCAGTTAAGATTGACACAGCTATTTTGCTTTGGTGGATTAATTAGGCCCCATATATTTATTAAAATTGTATTTTATTTAATTTGCTGCCGTTTTATTTGCAACGTTAACTTATTTGCAATGGTCATGGTGTTTTTTTTTTTTTTTTTTACTGTTACAGGCTGCAGATGCGTTGCGTTCTAAAAATAGATAATAGATAAACGAGTAATCGATTGATCCTCGAGGAATTCCTTCGATCCCTCGAGTTTGGAATTTACTACTCATGCCCATCCCAAATAGAGAGTGATAAAGAGTGATACGTACTGTATCTCCTCTGTATCCAGTGGGTCCTCGTGGTCCGTCCTCCTGGTTCATCCCACTGTCTCCCTCCTGGCCTCTGTCCCCCTGAACCAGTACATTACAATAGATTACAGTACATCATTCATCACTTTCTGCAAATTACAGAAGATTATTAATAGATTAGAGTCGATTACGGATTAGTAGATCATAAAAAACGACTTATGTATTACAGTCGATTAATATTTGTCTGTTGCACTATTGTTTGTTGTATGTCCTGGCACTTGATGAACGCACTTTAATGCAGGTTGTATTCATTAATTGTACTTAATTATGTAGCATGTTCTTAATTGTGTTGTGTAGCATGTACTTAGTTGTGTAGCATCTGCAGTAGCTAGCTATCACTGCTGTACACGGGGAATGGGGTTGGCCTGGTGATTGTTAGTACTTGCACTTGGTTCTATGAATGTCTTTACTGTACTGATAGCGATATATTGTTTCACTTCTTATGACAAATGTACTTATTGTAAGTCGCTTTGGATAAAAGCGGCTGCTAAATGCCCTAAATGTAAATGTAATAGTTAGTAGATTACAGCAGAGCACTGAATGATTACAGTAGAGTACAGTAGATTATAATATATTGAAGTATATTATTTCAGATTTACAGTAGAATAATGCAGATCAGTAACAGTAGTACAGTAGTTTAGGAATCAGTAGATGTGAGTGCTCACCCTCGGTCCCAGGACCCCCGGACGCCCAGCGGGACCCTAGAACACAGTGAGGGCATGTGTCACATGTGTCCTCCTTGTCCAATAGGGGAAGAGAAGCTCCTCACCTGATCTCCTCTGGCTCCCTGCAGGCCCGGTCTCCCCCTCACCCCCTGAGGAGGACAACACAGGCTGTCTGTCTGTCGTCTGTCTGTCTGTCTGTCTGTCTGTCGTCTGTCTGTCGCCTGACTGTCAGTCTGTCGTCTGACTGTCAGTCTGTCGTATGTCTGTCTGTCGTCTGTCTGTCTGTCTGTCTGACTGTCATCTGTCTGTCTGTCTGTCTGTCTGTCATCTGTCTGTCTGTCTGTCTGTCTGTCTGTCTGTCTGTCTGTCTGTTCGTCTGTCTGTCTGTCGTCTGTCTGTCTGTCGTCTCTCTGTCTGTCTGTCGTCTGTCTGTCTGTCTGTCTGTCATCTGTCTGTCTGTCTGTCGTC
The DNA here is from genome assembly GCF_964030765.1 of Micromesistius poutassou. NCBI lineage: Eukaryota > Metazoa > Chordata > Actinopteri > Gadiformes > Gadidae > Micromesistius > Micromesistius poutassou. The sequence goes on along the minus strand of NC_140284.1, from coordinate 13,158,453 downwards.
TGTCTGTCTGTCTATTTGTCTGTCTGTCTGTCGTCTGACTGTAAGTTTGTCGTCTGTCTGTCGTCTGTCTGTCTGTCTGACTGTCTGTCTGTCTGTCTGTCATCTGTCTGTCTGTTATCTGTCTGTCTGTCTGTCGTCTGTCTGTTCGTCTGTCTGTCTGTTGTCTGACTGTCATCTGTCTGTCTGACTGTCATCTGTCTGTCTGTCTGTCTGTCTGTCTGTCATCTGTCTGTCTGTCTGTAGTACTCACCACAGCTCCCTTGGTTCCAGCCTCTCCCTGTAAACAGACATGATGTGTTGATCTTATTCTATAGAACTAATGATTATGTCTCCAAAATACATTCAAATGAAAAGTGTTATATATCTATGTATCGTATATATTGATGTAGTAGTACAATATTGTTTATTGAGGTGTTGATATTTTAGTGAGCTATTGGGACATTGATTATGTATTGAAGTGATTATTTCTTCTGTATTGATTACCTTGATGAATCCCGGTGTCCCTACGTCTCCATAGAGTCCTCTCCAACCCCGCTCCCCCCTCTGCCCCTGACACAGGAGAGACCCTCTACATGTCAACTCTGCATTACATCATTAACATGTCAATACTGCATTACATCATTAACATGTCAACACTGCATTACATCATTAACATGTCAACACTGCATTACATCATTAACATGTCAACACTGCATTACATCATTAACATGTCAACACTACATTACATTATGAGTCCCTTAACATGTGAACACTACATTACATCATTAACATGTCAACACTACATTACATCATTAACATGTCAACACTACATTACATCATTAACATGTCAACACTACATTACGTCATTAACATGTCAACACTGCATTACATCATTAACATGTGAACACTGCATTACATCATTAACATGTGAACACTACATTACATCATTAACATGTCAACACCACATTACATCATTAACATGTGAACACTACATTACATCATTAACATGTCAACACTACATTACATCATTAACATGTCAACACTGCATTACATCATTAACATGTCAACACTGCATTACATTATTAACATGTCAACACTGCATTACATCATTAACATGTCAACACTACATTACATCATTAACATGTAAACAAAGCATACCCTTGGTCAGATCATGAGGCATGTCATTAATGAAGCTAACATGTGGCTGGTTGTTACCTTCATGGGGGGGCCCATCGGTCCAGGGGAGCCTGTCTCTCCAGTTGACCCCGAGGGTCCGGGCACACCCTGACCAACACAAAACACACGCCCTTCATTGTGTGTGTGAGTGTGTGTGTGTGTGTGTGTGTTTGTCTGGTGTGTGTGTGAGTGTGTGTGTGTTTGTCTGTTGTGTGGTGTGTGTATGTGTGTGTGTGTGTGTGTGTGTGTGTGTTTGTCTGTTGTGTGGTGTGTGTGTGTGTGTGTGTGTGTGTGTTTGTCTGTTGTGTGGTGTGTGTGTGTGTGTGTGTGTGTGTCTTTGTCTGTTGTGTGGTGTGTGTGTGTGTATGTTTGTCTGTTGTGTGGTGTGGTGTGTGTGTGTGTGTGTGTACCTGTTGTCCTCTGGGCCCCCTGCAGCCCTGCAAAGATATTGATTATTGATTTGTGATCAGACGTCCCAACACTAGAGGTTGATGAGCTGCTTACCTTGTCTCCGCTGAGTCCCGTTATCTGATCCGTTATGTCCACCTGGAAACAAGAGCAGATGACCTCTGACCTCTCATCACAGAGCAGGAGTCATACCCCCCCTGTGGACTTTGTCCTGGTGCTGGGCCCCGCCCCTGAGGGCTGATTGGCAGGGGGTCAGCCCAATAGGAGGTGCTGGGCCCCGCCCCTGAGGGCTGATTGGCAGGGCGTCAGCCCAATAGGAGGTGCCGGGCCCCGCCCCTGAGGGCTGATTGGCAGGGCGTCAGCCCAATAGGAGGGGATTCCTTTGGGAAGAACAGAAGCTGGAGTCCTGGTTTTGTTTTTGTAACCATGGTTCCTCCATTCCATTGTTATGGATCAACCTTCTGGTGAAGGCGGACGACGATATGGAGGCAGGAAGAGGTGCAGAGCAGGTGTGTGTGAGTGCATGTGTGCGCATGTGTGTGTGTGTGTGTGTGTGTGTGTGTGTGTGTGTGTGTGTGTGTGCGCATGTGTGTGTGTGTGTGTGTGTGTGTGTGTGTGTGTGTGTGTGTGTGTGTGCGCGTGTGTGTGCGTGTGTGTGTCACCATTAACTCTTCTCTGCGTGGGAACGGAGGGAAGAGGGGAGGGGGAGGGGCCAGGACCAGCGGGCATGACCTCTGACCTCTCCACGCCGTGTCTCTGATGGACGGAAACCCTGAGAGACAGACAGGTAGACAAACAGACAGACAGGCAGTAATAGAGGCAGTCAGGTGAGTAGATAGACAAATAGGTAGCTGGAGAGGCAGCCAGAGTGGCAGAGAGACAGGTAGAGAGACAGGTAAACAAGCAGACGGACAGGCAGACAGACAGATAGGCAGACAGACAGGCAGACAGAGAGACAGGCAGACAGACAGACAGACAGACAGACAGGCAGGCAGACAGACAGACAGACAGACAGATAGGCAGACAGGCAGACGGACAGGCAGACAGACAGGCGGGCGGCGGCGGCGGTACTTGTGGTGATGGAGGGGGCTCCAGGGTGGTAGCAGCAGATAATGAGATACAGAGACCCCCACAGCCCTGCCGGGCTCAGCATCCTGCTGCTGCTCCTGCTGCTCCTCCTGCTCCTCCTGCTCCTCCTGCTGCTCCTCCTGCTCCTCCTGCTGCTCCTCCTGCTGCTCCTCCTGCTCCTCGTGCTGCTCCTCTTGCTGCTCCTCCTCCTGCTACTCCTCCTGCTGCTCCTGCTGCTGCTCCTCCTGCTGCTCCTCTAGTCTGCTCCTCCTACTGCTCCTCCAGTCTGCTCCTCCAGTCTGCTCCTCACAGCTCCATGACGACAGCTCTGGTTGGAGTGGTGCTGTGACATCATGAATGATGTTAGCATAGCTCTTAGCCTAGCCCCGCAGCATGCTATGACAGCACTAAGAGCCCTAGCAGCGGCTCTCAGAGTGACTCCTCCTCCCTCTGGCTCTGTGCCGTCGCTCTGACAGCCGCTGCTCAAACTGCAACCACAGCAGAATGAGGAGACGCAGAGCGCTGCACAAGTGAGTCAGTACACACAGCAGTCCCATACACTCCCACACCCTTAACCTAACCCTAACCCTAACACACAGCAGTCCCATACACTCCCACACCCTTAACCTAACCCTGACCCTAACCCTTAACCTTTTCCTGCTCTTCCTGCTCCCCCTTCTCTTCCCCTGTTTTTATTCCGTCTTTTTTTAAAACAGAAAAATGAAAAACATTTTATACTTTTATACACCTATATATAAAAAAAGAAAAAAACAAAATGGAAGCATTGGGAGATGGTGTGCCAGTGCACCCAGGGTCATGGACTTACAAAAACAGAATCATATACAAAAACCTAACCCTAACCTAACCCTAACCCTAACCTAACCGTAACCCTACCTCTAACCGTAACCCCTCCTCACTGCTGTCAGCTGCTGCTCGGCTGTGTTGACTGACACAAAACACATTTCATTTTCTTCAACTAACTTTATTTATGAACTTTATTTAAGAAGGAAACATTAAATACATGACTAGGATAGCACATTAACTCCATGTTTATCAGCTGTCAATCATGTTAAAAGCTTAAAGCTAATGAGTACACAGTTTCTCTGCTCTCTGAGCCTGCTACCTAGCATGCTAAACTAAAGGCTAATGACTACAGTACACAGTTTCTCTGCTCTCTGAGCCTGCTACCTAGCACGCTAAACTAAGGGCTAATGACTACAGTACACAGTCTCTCTGCTCTCTGAGCCTGCTACCTAGCATGCTAAACTAAAGGCTAGCAGTGTTCAGTCTATCGTTTTATTTGAAGCTGGTTGGTGTCAAAACAGAGCCCAGGGGTTAAAGGTCAGGCTCCGCTGGGTCAGGCTGGGGGAGTCCCAGGTGGTCCAGGAGGGCCAAGTAGGAGTAGACCCAAGGTCTGGAGACATCCTGTCCGGTCTCCAGCCCCTCGGCCTCCAGCAGGAGACCCCGTTTAAAGGACAGCTGCTGCTCCAACAGCGCCCTCTGTCTGCAGGGAGGTCAGAGGTCATCACACAGAACAGACACATCCTTTATATGAGGCTCATTGTTTTCTGTCATCTTTACAGAAGCAGCCTGGACTGAAGCCTGTTTACCTGGCAAAGAGCGCCCCACTGCGTTGGGCTTCCTCTAGGGCCCAGAGAGCAGCCTCCTCCCCCCTTCTCCTCCTCTCCTCCTCCACCTGCCTCCTCTCCTCCTCTTCCTCCTGCCTCCTGTGGAGGTATTCCTCCCTCTCGCCCTCCTCCATCCCCTCCAGTCTTCTGTACTCCTCCTCCCTCCTCTCCTTCTCCTCCTGGTGAAGACGTTCCTGTTCAGCTGGAGAAGAACAACTACAACTCAGGTTGTTTACTTTTTGACAAAACTACAACTACAATGTGTTTACCTGTAAACCAACTACAACTAGAGCCTTGGCACTCTCTATTGAGCTCCATTGTGTCACAATTGGTTGCAGTTCCATTAGAATTCCACTGGGGGTGATCGTGGCCGAGGGTCTATGGAGCTAGACGCCAAAATGATCTCTCTTACCTGCTTGTCGTTTAAACATTGCAAATTTTATTGTAGATTCCACAAGTTCAATATAGATTATAGTTCAAAAGTCTAATTATATAATAATAATAATATAATATATATGAGTATCTATGTCCT
>NC_140284.1:13136162-13148662 GCF_964030765.1 Micromesistius poutassou | reverse complement strand
ACCAATGGAGACATTGCCAGCTCTGCCAATGTATGCTGTGGGAACTAGGTGTGGTCCTCCAACTAGATCCTATGTTGAGGTCAAGACAGATATCTGTGCTGATGCTTTGAAGAAGAACTTCTTATGGTTGCTATGTAGATTGCACTCTGCCACAAATCAAAGCGTCCCTAGCTGGACAGGTTACAACATCTTAGCATCAAACTCTGTGGATGTTATTCCCAGTGTTGTCAGCTATCTGCCAACCATCAATGCCCCGGCCACCTAGATGGCAACTGTTCATGAGATTCTCCTTCAAAGTAAAAAAATCATGACTTCCTTACACATCAGCAACATGTCAGTTGCCTTTTATCAGGCTCTCTACTGTAAAGTTACAGAAATTCTGTGGGCACATAGAGACAGGTTTCCCAACATTGTGCCAAGACTTGGAGTCTTTCACACAATCTCTATGTTCTTGGGTGTGATTGGGAAGCGCTTCCAGGCTGCAGGCCTAAGGGACATATGCATTGAATCTGGAGCTGTGGCAATCGGGACACTCTTTTGCTGAACCCTTTTGTACCTACAAAAGGGTTCAGCTTGAACCCAGCAGCTGTCTCAAGATATTACCTTACTGCTGAGTACAAAAGCACTTACCTGTCTATATTGAAAAGCTCCCTGGGACTCCAACAAAGTGACTGTTCTCACAAGGACCTTGGACAAAGCAGAATTGCCAAAGACGAAGAACACATTACAAGCACTGTGGATCTGTTGGATTCTAGTTGGATAAATCCATTTGCAGATGGTGAGTCCCTTGTTTCTCTGTCTACTGGAAGTACAGCACCAGCAGATGTTGCTGAAGACCTTCTGAATGCACACACCATTGGCGAGAATGCCTACAGAACCTTCTCTGCTGAGCGTGTTGAGAGTAATCCTCCTGCAAAGCAGTTCCATGCACCACTCTCCAAGAAGAAACTGAAAACGTTCTCCTCAATGCAGGGAAAGGCAAAGACATGCAAAACTGGGAATAAAGAAGTTATCCTCAAAGCTGATAATCGAATATTTGCCCAGATGGTACTGATTGCACAGAGTAGACAGCTCAACCTGAAGGAGGTGTTCTCTCATCCCCTTGGACCACTTCCGTGGGCTCTTGCTTCACCAGATGGCAATGTGAGGAAGACTTGCAAATCCTCACTTGCCAAGCAGCTGCTCAAGTTCCTATGTGTTGCTGAATCATTGCCATTAAATTCCACCTGCATAATAGATGGCATGGCACTTGTTCAGAAGCTGAATGGTGATGGCAAGACATTTGCTGATATTGCAGACTATGCCTTGTCCACTGTGCTAGCTGAAGCAGGCACCCGTGTTGACATTGTTTTTGATGTATATAATGAGGCTTCTATCAAACACATGGAGAGTGGCCAGAGGTGCAGACTCAGGCACAGAGGTCAGACAGATCACTGCAGGGCACAGAGTTCAGCAATGGAAGAAATTCCTACAAAGCAACAACAAAACAAATCTTGCTACCTTCTTGCTCAAAGAGTGGGGCAAAGAACAGTCTAGAACAGTCATTCCCAACCTGTGGGCCGCGGCCCCCTGGTGGGCCGCGAAGGTATTGCAGGTGGGCCGTCAAATCATTTTCAAAATATTATGATTTTTGTGTGGAAAAAAAAAATTTATATAATTTTTTTTTTTTTTTTTAATTATATAATTCTTTTTTTTTTTTTTTTAATTATATAATTTTTTTTTTTTTTTTTTTAAAGCAATAGTTATTTTACAAGATAATAAAATGTTTCAATTCAGTCTCTCTGCTGCTCTCGCCCACTTAAGCACCCCAACACAGTGCCGGTGTTGCCGGACCACTTTGCGGCTGGACCGGGTTGTTTTGTTTACATTTGATTGATATGTAGCCGTTACTTGTATTGCACATATCAAAATGGATGGCTGGTTAGCAACAGGGACAATTAAAAGAAAAGCCAGTCAAGAAACAGATGGCGAATCGACAGGTGATCTCCCCACTGTCAAACAAAAAAGAAGATGTCGGAGAAAGTACAGTGCAGAGTACTTAGGTTTGGGATTTTTTTGGACTGGCTCAGAAACTGAACAGTTACCGGTGTGCCTGCTGTGCTGTGAGACGCTGTCAAATGAAGCCTTGAAGCCCTGTAAACTACGCCGTCACCTGGAGACAAAGCATGGGCAGTATGTGACAAAGCCACTTCACTTCTTTGAGAACAAGCTCAAAGAATATCAAAGTAAAAAGAAAGTTATGGAGTGTATGGGCAGCGAGAACACAAAGGCTGTGGAAGCATCATATCGCGTCTCCCAACTCATAGCCAAGGCGGGGAAACCACACACAATAGGAGAGAATTTAATTCTTCCCGCAGCCAAACAAATAGTTGAAGTGATGTTGGGAGAGAAGGCAGTGCAGCCCATCAACCTTATCTCATTGTCAGATAACACAGTAAAGCGCAGAATTGATGAGATGGCAGATAATGTGTGTGAACAGCTGGTACAAAACATAAAAGAGTCGGTTTTATGCCCTCCAATTAGATGAATCCACGGACATTGCAAATGTGTCAAACCTGCTTGCCTACGTAAGATATGAAAAAAATGGCGAAATAAAAGAAGACTTTCTATTTTGTAAACCTCTGATCACCCGTTCAACTGCTGAGGCTATTTCTTAACGCTTTCATCATTTCCAACGGGATTGAATGGTCCAGATGTGTTGGAGTGAGCAGTGACGGAGCCCGTGCGATGCTGGGGCAGCATAGCGGAGTTGTCAGGCGTGTGAAAGCGGTGGCTCCGCAAGCAACATCTGTCCACTGCAGCATACACCGCGAAGCGCTGGCTACAAAGAAAATGCCCCCAGATCTTAAGACTGTTTTAAATGAGGCGGTCAAATCAGTCAACTTCATCAAGAGCCGACCACTGCAAACACGTTTGTTTGCCGTGTTATGTGGAGAGATGGGCAGTGATCATCAGCAGCTGCTGTTACACACTGAGGTGCGGTGGCTCTCTCGGGGCAAGGTACTGACGCGCCTGTTTGAGTTGCGCAATGAAGTGCGAGTGTTTTTTCTTGACTCAAAATTTGAACTCGCACACCGCTTCACTGATTTTGAATGGCTGGCCAAATTGGGTTACCTGGCTGATATTTTCAGCCATTTAAATGGGCTAAACCTCGCTCTCCAAGGAGCAGCTGTAAACACCTTCAATGTTCAGAATAAGGTGGAAGCAACGATAAGGAAACTGGCGCTGTGGGCAAAGCGAGTCGACAATTCAAACTGTGACTCGTTTGAAGATTTGTCTAATTTTCTGACAAAGGAAAAGATGAAGCTTCCCATCACCGTCACCAACACCGTCAAAGAGCACCTGCAGGGTTTGAAAACGCAGCTGCGCGAGTACTTCCCTGTCCCAGATGTGCAGTGCAGCTGGATTGAAAATCCATTCGGCAGCCACACTGACGAGGCCCTTGCCGCCCTGAGCGCAAAAGAGCAAGATAGTCTCCTGGATCTCTCTTTTGACACAGCGCTGAAGCTGGTCTTCTCGCAGAAGCACCTAATTAACTTTTGGCTCCATGTTTCTTCTGAGTATCCCGACCTGGCCGACAAAGCTGTGAGATTTCTGATGCCTTTCCCGACGACGTATCTCTGTGAGTGAGGATTTTCTGCACTTGTGGCATTAAAAACTAAGTACAGAAATAAACCGAATGTTGAGCCAGATCTTCGACTGAGGCTATCATCCATTGTGCCGGACATTAAGCATCTGGTTGCCGCCATGCAACATCAGCCCTCACATTAGGCCTTGGACCCGATTGCACAGCAGCTTTATAAAAGTCCTGAGTGCAATGTTGTAATTTTGTATCCTTATAATTGTTCAATTGTTGCTTTCGCTAGTTTCCTCCAGGTTAGGCTTGATTAGGTGGTGATTGACGTGTGTGTGTGTGTGTGTGTGTGTGTGTGTGTGTGTGTGTGTGTGTGTGTGTGTGTGTGTGTGTGTGTGTGTGTGTGTCAGCAAGACAACATCACACAACAGGGCAAACCTTCCCATTGAGCTCTGTTGTCAGGTTTATTTTGCCCTTGTGTCTGTCTGTCCACTCATAGCCTTAAAGAGATATAACATTAAATTCTGCTGTAGTTCCTACTTAATGAGATGAAACATAAAATTCTGCTGTAGTTCCTACTTAATGAAATGAAACATACAATTCTGCTGTAGTTCCTATGAGAAGAAACATACATTTGTGCTGTAGTTCAGTTTAACAACTTCAACAAATGCTTCCTGCACTGTGGAGCTTACTGCATGTTCCCTGTGCTTTCAGTTTTGTCCTGAATGTATTCTGCTGTAGTTCCTATGAGATGAAACATAAAATTGTAGTTCAGTTTAAAAACTTCAACAAATGCTCCCTGTACTGTGGAGCTTACTGTATGTTCCCTGTGCTTTCAGTTTTGTCCTGAATGTTCCAGATGTCTCATCAAAATTAAAAAGAGTGGTCTGAGAACACATTATTTGGCCTTTTATTCATTTGTATTGTTTATTGGGTCAGAGGGGGGCCGCGGGCATTTTTTAGATTTTCAAGTGGGCCCTGAGTTGGAAAAGGTTGGGAACCCCTGGTCTAGAACAAGACTCAGTGAAAAGGTTCTGTACACTACAACCAAAGATCAGTGTTACAAGCTGACCCAACAGGGAGTGCACAAGGTAGCAGACCTGTCATCCACTCAGGAAGAGGCTGACACCCGTATGCTACTCCATGCTTGCCATGCTTCAAGGACTGGTCACAAATCTGTCATCCTTGGGTCTGATGACACTGATGTCTTGGTGATAAGCCTGGCTACCAGTGACGCACTCACATGTGACCTGTTCCTGAAGACAGGGACAAAGAATTGCACCAGTTACATAAACATCTCACAATTCGCTCGTGGTCTGGGTTCACAGTTGTGTCAGGCTTTGCCTGGTTTACACGCATACACAGGCTGCGACACTGTAAGTGCATTTGCAGGTCATGGTAAAGTGTCAGCCCTAAAACTTCTTCAGAAGAATGAAAACTTATGTGAGACCTTTCAGAAGGTTGGGGCAGACTGGACAATGACACCTGAGTTGTATGCAGCCTTACAGGAGTTCACATGTCAAATGTACAGCTCCAAGTCCAGAATCACCAACATCAATGAAATGAGGTATGCACTTTTTTGTGCAAAGAAAGGCGTAGAATCCTGGCAGTTACCTCCATGCTCAGATTCTCTCAGGAAGCACTGTCTCAGAGCTAACTATCAAGGTGCTATCTGGAGAAGATGCCTCGAGAACAACCCTGAAGTTCCTTCCCCAGTTGAGCATGGGTGGTCTAGAGTGGACCAAGATGGTGACTTGCAGCTCTCCATAGACTGGTTCAATGTCTCCATTGGTCCACAAGCAGTACTTGAGTTTCTGTCCTGCTCATGCAAGAGGGACTGTGTCACTCCGTGTCAGTGTGTTGCCAACAACTTGGCCTGCACTGACCTATGCCATGCAAGACCAAACCATGCAAAAACCAGAAGGATGACTTTGCTGATGAGAAACAATCCTATTCCTCTGATGAGGATTCTGACGAGGAGTTTGATTAGTGTCGTGGCCTTGAATGATGCAATCTTTGCGAAAATGTCATAAAATGTCATTGACCATGCCTAAAGGTCAAGACCTTGACCTTTTATAGTAATGGCAATGTCATAATTGGGTTTACCACACCTTAAAACATAGGAATCCATGTCTCATTTGTTATTTGTTATACCTTTTTTTTGATTTTCAGCTATGTCAGTGTTCTGCTTAATTTATACGCATTATTTTCTGATATAAGACTGAATGTCTGATATAAGACTGAAAATCACCCCCTCCAAATCAGATAATATGGGTAAATGATACATTTTCTGAATCCTTAGGGTCATGCCAGTATTTCAGTGTTTGGATTTTGTTTCTCTGATGCTCCCTGGTGCCACAGGATTAAAAGACATAAGATGACTTAGGCGGAAATGGTAGGAAAATGTGTGTGATTAAAAGTTTGAAGAGCTCCAGGGTTGGCTGTACTTATCCAAAATGTTCAAAAAAGGATTTAAATGAAAGCTCAGAGTCTCCCCTTTAAAGTGATACCAAACATAACAAAATAAAATATTCCAATATGTCCAATATAGATTTTCAGCTATGTCAGTGTTCTGCTTGATTTATACGCATTATTTTCTCAACCTTAGTTTACATTATGTGTGATAACTCAAAACAGCTACTCTTGTCAGATGGCCATCATACATCATTGAAAAGCTGAGATTCCAGGCTTTCAGAAAAGGTATGGTTGCCTTTGCCACTTTTTCGGTAACGACCAACCCCTCTGGCTCACGGACTAATAATGCATGTTAGGAACAGAATGTTGCCATATGCTGTATGTGATACAACTTAATAAAAAAAACTTAATATACACACCAATGCATTTTAAATGAATTAGTTACGTTTATGAAGTCTCTGCTGACACTACGATGGTGTTCCTCAGTTTGTGTGCACTACTTCATTCTCCACCAACAGAGGACACAGAGCAGAAAAGAGAAGTCTCACCCACAACAAAGTCCTCCCGTGCACCGCGTCCCCTCCTCCTCCTCACAGACGGATGCTTCACCTCCTCTTCCTCCACCATCTGCTTTCCATCCCCTCTCTTCCTTGTCTCCTCTCCTCTAACTCCTGTCTGCCTCCTTCTCCTCTCCTCTCCCCTCTCTCTTCTAGGGTCTCTCTGAAAGAAGAAGCGATGGGGTGCATTGGGGTGTTGATGCCTAACTCTCAGTTTTACTGCTTGGCTCACAAGGCTTTGATAAGTCCTTGTTTGTCTAACCGCCTCTCACACTCAAGTCAGCTCCAGCGCCGTCATTAGAACAGGCCAGCCAACGGAGCAATGGCGCCACAAAAGTGAAGTAGCCTCTTTCTTCGTGGTAGAAAAAGAACTTTGAAAAGGCAATTATTAGTTTGTTTTATGCTTAGGCTATATATGAATAGAAGTGAAACCGGAATGGTAATTTAGATGGCTTTATTAGTTTACAGATTTACATCTATTTCTTCATCTTTTGAGATTGACAATCTGGAACAGAAGTATCCTAAATTTGTCTTGGAACCATCAATGTTAGAACTTGAAGGTGTGAAAGCAAATTGGCAGACTGTGTTACACACTGCAAAAGGTTAGGTCATGACATAACCTGTATGCAGGAAGTGCGGCAGAAAGGGGAAGGCGAGATGTTTTGATGATGCCATTCTGAAGGGTTGACATATTGTGTATAATGGCATGAAGACTGCGCAGGCTGGTGTTGATGTTGTTCTGGCACCACATGTCATACTGTTATGCCCCTTTTCCACCAACAGTACCAGCTCGACTCGCCTCGACTTGGCCCGCCTTTTTTTGTGTTTCCATTGCCAAAAAAAGTACCTGGTACCTGGTACTTTTTTTTAGTAGCACCTCCGTCGAGGTTCCAAGCAAGCTGAGCTGGTACTTTTGTGTGACGTAAACAGGCTGCTGGCCACTGATTGGCCAGCGGCTGCAAACGGGAATAATCACTCAAAGTTAAGTTGTGTCGGGCGTGGTTGTGTGTGTCGGGCGTGGTTGTGTGTGTCGGGCGTGGTTGTGTGTGTCGGGGGTGGTTGTGTGTGTCGGGTGTGGTTGTGTGTGTCCGGCGTGGTTGTGTGTGTCCGGCGTGGTTGTGTGTGTCCAGCGTGGCTGGAGTCCACGGACCGGCTCCCGAGGGGGACACGGATCAGCGTTTCGCTGTTTCGTTTTAGTGTCGTTCCTTTCCCAGGGCTCGATTTTCGCCTCCATCAACGTTACCATATGACAATAGATGCGCAGTTATTGCATTTTTAATTTATTTTATTTCCCATCATAACCTTTCCCGGGAATCAGGAAATAGTCTTGATCAGATTTCCCGGGAATCCCATCCCCCGTGATTAAAACCTAATGACGACCCGCCCATGTTGGAGAGGTTATTTTCTACGACCCGCCACTTTGGAGAGGTTCTTTTCTACGACCTGCCCACGTTGGAGAGGTTCTTTTTTAGATGGAAACGCGACGTGCCTGGAACCAAACCAAGTCGTGCCGCACTAAGTCATGGCGAGTTGAGCTGGTACTGTCGGTGGAAAAGCGGCATAAGACATAAAAAACATTATCGAGGGAAGACTCACGATGGTTAGAGTAAAAGTTAATGGAGTAAAACTTGCAATATGTAGTTGCTATTGTCCCACTGAGAGCATGCCACCGCTATGAAGGAAGCTTTCTATTGAAAGCTAAACAAAGTGATACAAGATGTGAAAAAAGATCATCCATCATTTAAGATTAGCTGGGGACTTTAATGCTACTATTGGCCATGACTGTGAACCTGAGAACTGGAAAAGCATTGGCTCTCCACATGATGACAACCTAACAAGCTTCAACGGAACCAAACTTATTGAAACGACAGAAGAGAACTCCCTCTTTATCCTAAACACAATGTTCGTAACAAGATCAGATGAGCACAGATGGTCCTTTCATTCAAATCTTGGCTATAAACAAAGACTGGATTATATAATGGCTGAATGGTTTGTCAAACACGCAACTACAAACTGCAGATCATACCCCATGCAAAGCCAACCATTTGAGTCAGACCACCACATCGTAGTTATGGATACTTTGTTCCCTACAAGAAAAACACTAAAGAAGACCACAAAACACGGCGGGATAAAAAACCTGATCTTGGTCGTTTGGGAGATGACCCATCCATACAAGGCTCATATAGTGGCACACTAGACTCTCTGTTGCTGTTTAAGCAAGAACCACATACGCTTGACGAAGTGGAAGAGCTGCTAACGAATGTTATACATCAGGCATCCACAGAGACCATTCCACCGAGAGCAAGAAATGAATTGAAGACGCCCTGGTCCGATGAGGGATATCAGGATCTGTTAAATCAATACCACAAAGAGAACGATCCAGTTAAGAAGAAAGCACTATCCTACGATGTTAGGAAAGCTTGCTCAAAGTTGAAAAATGTAACATCACTAAGACCCGTCCAATACGTGACTTTTGTTACATACAACAACTCAAATATAAATATAAATACATGGGACACATATGTCACCTGGATAACTCAAAGTTACAAAAACAGGTGCTATTTGATAGCAGAATGCCCAAAACGATCTGGAACAAACTAGAAATGATATTTGGTATGGACATATTTCAAATAAGAACTATGATGAAGAGAAATGAACTAATGCGAGTGCTGGACCATGTGTTCAGACACAAGCACCCCAAGGTGATGATGATGATGATGACATCCACCGACAATCAATCATCAATCAACAGCCTTGTATATAACGTGTGTATCAAGTACATCGTCTCTACCGTAACCTTGGAGATGGCAGTGTGAGTTTCTGTATCCTCTTGGCGGTCGCTCCTCTCTTCCTCCTGGTCCCTGATAGGTGGATCACCCCTCTGTGGTTGCTTTGACAGGCTCCGCCCCCTCCTGCTTCTCTTGTTCTGGTCCCGGTGAGATCTACTTCCTGTCTGACTCCCAGGCAAGTCCTGTCTGAGCAGGAAGGAGATCATGACCCCAAGGTTACCAGCAGGGGAAGAGTGAAGGTACACCCGGGTGTGTGTGTGTGTGTGTGTGTGTGTGTGTGTGTGTGTGTGCGTGTGTCACCCTGTGGGTGAGTTTTCTCTCTCCTCCTCCCTGCTGCCTCCTGGGGGGGTGGATGGGGGGGAGAGCTCCTCCTCCCTGGCACACAGAGGGCAGGTTAAAGGAGACACACAGAGGGCAGGTTAAAGGAGACACACAGAGGGCAGGTTAAAGGAGACACACAGAGGGCAGGTTAAAGGAGACACACAGAGGGCAGGTTAAAGGAGACACACAGAGGGCAAGTTAAAGGAGACACACAGAGGGCAGGTTAAAGGAGACACACAGAGGGCAGGTTAAAGGAGACACACAGAGGGCAGGTTAAAGGAGACACACAGAGGGCAGGTTAAAGGAGACACACAGAGGGCAGGTTAAAGGAGACACACAGAGGGCAGGTTAAAGGAGACACACAGAGGGCAGGTTAAAGGAGGCACACAGAGGGCAGGTTAAAGGAGACACACAGAGGGCAGGTTAAAGGAGACACACAGAGGGCAAGTTAAAGGAGACACACAGAGGGCAGGTTAAAGGAGACACACAGAGGGCAGGTTAAAGGATGATTCTGGTGTTATCCACTTTGAGGACAGTTTCTGTCCTCTTTAATTTGGCATTTTGTTAATCCCATTGCTTTTTTTTGGAAGACTGGGATTTACAAAATGCCAAATAAAACACGACAGAAACTATTTCGCTACAATATTTGATTTGGAACATCAATGAACACCACTAACCACTAGGTGAGTTGCAAATTTCTGAAAACAAACGTTTAGGGTTGTTTTAAGGACAGGTTTGTGAATGCCCGTAGCCAGCCATTCTGAAACAGGCAGGGCGATTCTAAATGAGCCAAATACCCGAGACAGGACCAATAGTCAACATGTCGGTGTCAACTGCTCTATCTCATCCTAGACAAACCAGAAAGGGGCTCAATGTTCAAAATACTGGAATTATCCTTTAACACCTCAGGATGGGTCATAGCTATAAACTTGTCTTTAAGGCAAATCCATGATTTAGTTGTTTCGGCATTTAGGTTGTAAAAACAAATAAGCATTAAGCAAGTTATTTTTATTCCAAAATACGTCTTAAGGTTTTCTGGTACCAGGTTCAATTATGGTGTGATTATTATAATTAAATGATAGTTGTTTGGCTGAATAAGCCATTCAAAGCTCTTTTGAATTTGGTTGAAACCCACCCTGAAGTGACATACGTGTGCCTATTGGCTGCAGTCGCCTGAGCAGCCTGTCCGCTATTGGCTGGCGGTAGACAGAGCCCGCCCTCGTCCTTATAGACATCCTCTGCCCTCCCGAGCTCCTCATCTCCTCTCCTCTTCTTCCTCACATCCTTCTTTCGCTTTCCGCTCCTTGTTCTCTGGGCCATCTCTGTACTTGATTCCTCTGTTGCCATGGATACTAGAGGACAGGCAAGATCTGCTACCACTGGACAAAACAAGGGTTCAGCCATCAGTAGAGAGAAGCTTCCCACAATGTTATCATTATCATCAGTAGAGAGAAGCTTACCACAATGTTATCATTATCATAGAGAGAAGCTTCCCACAATGTTATCATTATCATCAGTAGAGAGAAGCTTCCCACAATGTTATCATTATCATCAGTAGAGAGAAGCTTCCCACAATGTTATCATTATCATCAGTAGAGAGAAGCTTCCCACAATGTTATCATTATCATCAGTAGAGAGAAGCTTACCACAATGTTATCATTATCATCAGTAGAGAGAAGCTTCCCACAATGTTATCATTATCATCAGTAGAGAGAAGCTTACCACAATGTTATCATTATCATCAGTAGAGAGAAGCTTACCACCATGTTATCATTATGGTCCTAGGCCCTAGGCCCTACCCTGGTCCCTAGACCCTACCTTGGTCCCTAGACCCTACCCTAGTCCCTAGACCCTACCTTGGTCCCTAGGCCCTACCCTGATCCCTAGGCCCTACCTTGGTCCCTACCCTGGTCTCTGCCCGGGTAATGGGGCCTTGTGGATGCTCTGGGGTCCTGCTGTGGTACTGCTGGAGCCTCTATGGACTGGAGGAGAATTACAGACATTCAGATAGGCAGACAGACGGTGGACAGACAGACAGACAGACAGGCCCTGTGGACGGACAGATGGACAGGCCCTGTGGACGGACAGACGGACAGGCGGACAGACATAAAGAGAGGACAGCAGCGTCTGCTGGGCTACAGAGAGCCAGACCCGCTTGGCGCTGGTCTGCTGGGTCCCAGAGGCCTGGTGGTGGTGGGCTGTGGGGGTCTTTGAAGCTCCTGGCATCTGGGGATTAGAACCACACCACACAATGCTGTTTGATACAGGGCCCATGAGCAAGACGTTGGACCTCAACATGCTGGAAAGTGACTGGTTCAGCCCTCACATGCTCTCTGGTCCTGTGGTGGTCCATGTGGTGGTCCAGGTCATGGTCCAGGTCCATCTCCCCCTCTGAAAACCCATCAGATAGCACATCATAAGTAAGTAAGTAAGTAAGTAAGTTTAATTTATATAGCACTTTTCATAGATAAAATCACAAAGTGCTTTACAACAAGGATAGAATGCAATAAAATACAGTACAGAGATCACAAAAACAGCGCAAATTCAGGAAAACTTTACAGAGGCCCCACAACGTCGACATCAGTTGAAAGCCTGTCTAAAAAGATAGGTTTTAAGTTCTTTCTTAAAACCTTCAGTGGACTCTATACTGTGCAAGGTCGATGGTAGAGCATTCCAAAGGCGAGGGGCACAGGCCTGGAAAGAGCAGTCACCTCGTGTTTTAAAACGGGTGCGAGGGACCATCAAGAGTTTCTGGTCTGATGACCTTAGTGAACGTATTGGGGAATAGGGTCTCAGCAGCTCAGTGATGTACGAGGGAGCTTGTTCATGGAGGGCTCTAAAAAC
>NC_140284.1:12813662-13128662 GCF_964030765.1 Micromesistius poutassou | reverse complement strand
CTTCCTCTCTGTCTTCGGGGATGACTCCTGGGAGCCAGGTGTTGTAGGTCCACTTCAGACCCGTGTGTAGAGCTGTGGTCTCTTCTCTGCTGCCTGGCTGTACAACACTAGACCATCACAACCCGTCCTGGAGGCTCTCTAAAGGTGACTGTACAACACTAGACCATCACAACCCGTCCTGGAGGCTCTCTAAAGGTGACTGTAACACTAGACCATCACAACCCGTCCTGGAGGCTCTCTAAAGGAGGGCTCTCTAAAGTGACCTCATGGCTCTGCTTTCACCTGGGCTCCTCCTGGTTCTTCAAGGGGGCGTGTCCCGTCATCCACCCAGGACCGAGGCTGGTCGGGGGGGCCCCTGGGGGGGCCCCTGGAGACCCTGCTGCTCTGGAGAACTTGGCAAGCACAGAACCATCTCTGTATGGTTACATATATCTATTGATATACATCTATTTATAGACATGTATTTATATATGTATATTTAGACGTATCTAATTATATACATCTATTTATATCAATATTTATATTTAGACACTCTATCTATATCTATATTTCTATATCTATATTCTAGTAGTTCTAGTTCTGTTTGTACCGCTGTAGGAGTGGGGTCTGGGTCTGGGGTCCAGGGCCGTCCAGCTGGACCTCCTCAGCACCGAGCTGGCCCATCTCCTGGAGCTCAGCCTGGGGGCCGTTGTCCTGGGGACGGGTTGGAGCCAGGGCAGGGGGGAGGGGCCCCTCCATGGAGAGGGCAGAGGGGAGGGGACCCTCCAGAGAGGGGGGAGGGGGGTGGGCCGGAGGTCTGGAACTGGAGGAAGGTTAAGAGGAGGAAGGCGAGAAGGATCCGCTCTGGAGGAGAAGGAGGAGTCCTGGAGAGGAGAGGAGACCTTTAGTACCAATGGGCCCTCAAGTACCAATAGAGTACTGTCAATCTGACCATGCTCAGACCCCTGGGGGCCCCTAGCACCATGCTCAGACCCCTGAGGGCCCCTAGCACCATGACTGAACCCCTGAGGGCCCCTAGCACCATGCTGAGACATATGTATTTGCACTTAGGTATATGAATGTGTATGAATGACTATACTTAGCTATGTGTACTTTAATATATTTTCAAGAGTAGTACAACTATTTGGTTATAACATATGAGCAATCATCATGCAACACATTTTGACACACAAAATGTGTCTCGAATGTATTGTAAATATTGCAGGGTAGATGCTGTAAACAGTTTTCTAAGTTTCAATGTTTGGACCTCCAAAGGTATTCAAAGACACTTTGCAGCAGATCAAATCACAGAATAAAAAAGTCTAATCTAATCTAGAGTTAAATAAGGGCAGCAAAACAAGACGCTTAAATAAAATGAAGTGCTTTGATTCCAACCTTCTTGTTTCCACAGTTCAACATGGCCGCCACCGAGCTCCTCTGGGTTGTGATTGGCTGGTCTGGGCGGGAGCCCTGCCCACTCCTCCACAAGTTGGCAGCTGATTGGAGGGCAGTGGACCTGCTGACCTGATCCTGTTCAGACCGTCAGTATTCAATCTTCTGCTTGTTTATTTTGGGTTACATTATTATTCATGGATTATTGATTAATATATTCATGTTATTATTATTTGATTGTAGATTTCTTTGTTTTCTTTCACACGTTGACACAAAATGTAAGAAGCAAACACACACACACACACACACACACACACCTGTGTGTAGATCAGCAGAGGGCCTCTGCGGGTGCTAAAGGTCTTAGAAGCTGTGGCCACCCCCCCCTGCAGCAGACGGCTGCTGCCATTGGTCAGCCGGAGCAGAGACTGCTGCGACCTCCAGATGTAGTAATCCTATTGGTCAAGGTATAAATTGATTGACAGGTAGTACACGGACTGGTTTGAACAGTGGTGCGTTGGGGGACGTGGTACCTGCGGTGTGAAGCAGACCTCCAGGCGGCCATGTTGTTCCTCCACATGACCACAGCCCCGACTCAGCAGCGACAGCCCACTCATGGCCCTGTGTGACCTGGAACAGCTCCTACTAGCAACAAGCCTATTCAAACTTATTTTGAAATGTATTTAGTAAATAAAATACAGGAAAAGATCCCAGACAGAGCCCTGGTTGTTGATTGGCTCATTTAAATCGAAGACTAAAAATGATTGGTTGTATTTGAATGTATCATTCTGATAAAAGTTTTCAATACAAACATCTTAACACCCAAATGTTTGGGTGTTAAAATGTTTGGGTCACACACACACACACACACACACACACACACACACACACACACACACACACACACACACACACACACACACACACACACACACACACACACACACACAGGCGTCTGGATCTGGCAGCTCAAAACACATAAATGTGTTAAAAATGAATGCCATTGTATTTCAAGTAAGTAAGGGGAGTAAGTACTAACCAATACATGAGCCTGCCCCTTCAACGCCACTAAACATGGTACCAACAGAAGAATCTCTAGTTGTTTGATTCCCAGTGTTCAGTCATTTGGTTCAAACCCTCTAAATGACCTAACAGTTGAGTGTTTAAAACACATCTTACCTGACATACGCTCTCGTCCCATTCAGCAGCTCCACAGAACCATCTCCCAGCAACCAAGACCTGGCAAAAAACTGCTTCTGTGTGTGTGTGTGTGTGTGTGTGTGTGTGTGTGTGTGTGTGTCCATTGAGTGCGTCTGTGTGTGTGTTTGTTTCTGTTGCCGTGGCAGTAAGCTGGATTTACAGACCATAAACTTCTGAGTTCTGAGTGTCAGACTGAGTGCTGGTATTATTTAGCCACCTCATACTTACTGTTATACTGTTATGTCATACAGTATATTCATTTTTGATTTTTTTTTTTCCATTTTATTCATAATGGATTGATTTGATTGTATCATTTTTGTGTATATATTCTATATTCTCTATCTATTTCTGTAATTTGTTACTTATATTTAATTTTATTATTTTTTTATTTGTAGGCCTTGTAAAAGTTATTGTATTGTGAAAAAAGTACTCAGATTGTGAATGCTATCAATGTAACCATGGACATACACATATATATTCAGCATTATTGTACAAGGGTCCAAAGACCTTTGTGTGTGTTAAGGTTTTATCTTTTCAAGGTGTAAAACCTGGCCATTAGATTTAGATTAAGTAATGTTCATCATGTTATTGTTCCCTGCTCTACCAAGCCAGGCCATTAGGAGGCGCCAGAAACCATATCGGTTAGAATCAATTCTAACCGATAGTCCCAGTCCGTCCAGCTTCATGCGTTTGGTGGAGGCTAATTGATTAGTAAAGTGCATAAAGCAAATAATAAAACATATTCCTATCATAATATAATCATAAACAAACAGCTTTTTTTTGGAAATCAGATTTTATTAACTTTACCTGTAGTATAAAAAAATGTATAAATGTTTTTATGTCATTACAAAAAAAGGGTACCTGACAGAACTGTTAAAACAATATATCATTTAAAAGGCTTCTATACCAAGACTGGACTGCATAGTGCCCCTTAAGTGTGACCCTTAAACAGTCCGTCCAATAGGCACAGTCCTGGCTTTCTTTGTTGTACCTGTCATAAGGTGGAGGTGTTCTGGTCCCAGGTGAACAGAGGATAATCAAAGGAACGTTAAACCTTTCTCGCCCGGGGCCTAATTAAATGTAGAACCGCTACTGTTGGTGTCAACCACTATATTCTCTATTTCATCCTAGACAAACCAGAAAGGGGCTCAATGTTCAAAATACTGTCCTTTAAGACTTTAGACCTTAAAGATGAACATCGAGAAGATGTGAGGACAATAAGACAATAAAGACTCACGCCTAGGTCAACATACACACAAAAAGAGAGAGAGAGAGAGAGAGAGAGAGAGAGAGAGAGAGAGAGAGAGAGAGAGAGAGAGAGAGAGAGAGAGAGAGAGAGAGAGAGAGAGAGAGAGAGAGAGAGAGAGAGAGACTCTGAACTATGTTAAATGTTCTCCCTGGTGGTAATGTTGGTTATGTAATTACCAACGTTGGTAATTACATTATACCATGGTAATGTTGACTTCTAAAGACATCCCCAGTGGTGGGTCCTTCAGGTGAGTGTAACCTGCCATGTTTCTACTGTCACATCTGAATGTCAGTACCTGGTAGCAGTTTATAAACATGTTGTATAAAAATACCTAGTATGTCCGTTATCTTCATGATGTGGACTATTTTAGATAGAACCAGTTCTGATCGAGGAAGAGGGTGTAACTTTAAAAGGTTTACATCCTAGTAAGTGTAAAACCTATAAGAATACATTCCTACTGACAGCCTCACAATGTATTCTATCATTTTGGAAAGGATTCCGACGGAGAAATACAACTTGTTTCTTTACCTTTCCCTTGATAGTGTTTGTTATTGGCCCGAGCAGGGAGAGGGCGGAGTGTCAGTGAGGGCTGGAGAGCAGAGAGTTCGCTGACTACACAAAGCCTAGTTTAGTGTTATCTAGACGATTTGGGTGGAGGGATGAGAGTTGAATGAAAATAGGGAAATATCAACAATATAACAACGCAACAAGGAGATTTCAGAGGGAGAACACGGTAACATACAGGTCGTGTTCAAGCGATGGTTCAATGAAGTTAAATGAGTGGAGATCCTTTCCATAATGATCTAATGTGATCTGAGCATCAGTGGTAAACAAGCCTTTAGAGGTCCTTCATTGAAAGGATGACACCGCAGCCGTCTCACAGATTAACAGAGTCCTCCTAAATACTGGACACGTCTCACATCGTCGTCAGTATTAGTTCCTTAGACCCCACATTATCTGAAAATACGCTACAGGTTGAAAGATCCCAAGGTAATCCTTTGAGCAGTTCTCTTGTATGTTAGAGAAGTGGCCGGTTCCCCTCGTAGCTTTAACGAGGTCAGACGGCCGTCTCGTCCCGGGCCCCGCTGCCCAGCCTCCGGTAGAACCGCCTCCAGGACTGCAGGGTTTTCCCGGACCAGATCCAGAACCCGGACGTGATGCCCACGATCATGGTCATCAGGTACTTGATCATGAACACGGCGAAGTCGGGCCGCAGCGGCGCGGCGTCGTGGCGAGGGCACGGCACCGCCAGCCGCTTGCAGGTCTGAGAGCGCCAGGTGCTCTCCCAGTGCGGCCGGAAGGCCTGCTCGTAGAAGTAGCAGGCGATGACCACGGTGGCGGGCACCGTGTACAGCACCGAGAACACCCCGATGCGCACCATCAGCTTCTCCAGCTTCTCCGTCTTGGTGCCGTCGTGCTTCATGATGGTGCGGATCCGGAACAGCGAGACAAAGCCGGCCAGGAGGAACGACGTCCCGATGAAGAGGTAGACGAAGAGCGGCGCCAGCACGAAGCCCCGCAGCGCGTCCACGCTGTTGATGCCCACGAAGCAGACCCCCGTCAGCAGGTCCCCGTCCACCTGCCCCATGGCCAGGATGGTGATGGTCTTGACGGCGGGCACCGCCCAGGCCGCCAGGTGGAAGTACTGGGAGTTGGCCTCGATGGCCTCGTGACCCCACTTCATCCCCGCAGAGAGGAACCAGGTGAGGGACAGGATGACCCACCAGAGGGACGAGGCCATGCTGAAGAAGTACAGCACCATGAAGAGGATGGTGCAGCCCTCCTTCTTGGTGCCCTGCACCACGGTGCGGTAGCCGTCCTCCTTGAACGCGTCGATACACACCAGTTGGTCCTCCAGGAGGAAGCCCACAGCGTACGCTAGAGCCACCATGAAGTAGCAGCCCGACAGGAAGATGATGGGCCGCTCCGGGTAGCGGAACCTCTTCATGTCCACCAGGTAGGTGAGCACCGTGAACAGGGTGCTGACGCAGCACAGGACGGACCACACGCCCACCCACAGGCGGCCGAACTTGAGCTCCTCCTCCCTGAAGTACATGAGGCCGCTGGGCTTGTTGGGCTCGCAGGGAGCCCCGCAGTCCTTGGCCCCCAGGAAGTGGTAGCCCAGGTAGGGAGGCACCTCCAGCTGCAGCGGGCAGGAGAACGGCTGGCTCTGGGGGGTCAGGTGAGGATTCTGGTTGGGTCTTCCCAATTTCGGCGGCTGCATGGTCATCAGTTCCGGGAAAAACGGGACGGCGGACAGTGCGGTGGAGCTTCCGGAGTCAGAGGAGTTCTGGCCAACACAGATCTCTCCCCCGCCGTGGACCGGGAAGTTCTCACAGCGGAGTCGCTCGGG
This sequence comes from Micromesistius poutassou, assembly GCF_964030765.1. Classification (NCBI taxonomy): domain Eukaryota; kingdom Metazoa; phylum Chordata; class Actinopteri; order Gadiformes; family Gadidae; genus Micromesistius; species Micromesistius poutassou. The sequence goes on along the minus strand of NC_140284.1, from coordinate 13,122,492 downwards.
CCACTGGAAGCCAAACTTGTTCATGAGCGCCTCGCAGCCGTGGCGGGCGCGCTCGCACAGGGAGCGGCAGGGCGGGATGGCCTGCTCCAGCACCGTGCACACCGGCGCGTACATCGAGCACAGGAAGAACTTGAGGTCCACTGAGCACTGGACCTTCACCAGAGGGTAGAACTGGTGGACCTCCAGGCCTGCGTCTTCTTGGTTGGTGTGGCCCAGCAGATTTGGCAAGATGGTCTGGTTGTAGGCGATATCCGTGCACAGAGGGATGGAGATGGGCTGGCAGAAGCCGTGCTCCGGCACCGACAGACCCGCGTCCTCCTGAGACTGGGCCACGCATGGCCAAGCGATCCCGAACACGACCAGACCGTAGACCCCCACAAAGCTGGTCCATGACCTGTTCGAAGAACCAGATCTAGACCCTGACGTCACATACTCCAGCAGCGACATAGTGGAGGAGGAGGAGGAGAAAACTTTGATCTCACTCGTCTTGAAGAGGACTCACCGAATCAGCGTCAAAAGTGTGTTATTTTGCATTTCAAAACGGTTGTTTTCCGTTAGAAAAGGTTATTCTCCATCAGAAAGGTGTAAGGTATCCGAATTGATAGTTTTCCATTGTGATTTTTTTTATTTTCCAGGGTTTAAAGGAGAGGAACATCCAGATGAACTCCGCTGTTGGCGTGGCTCTTTGACCGCAGACATCCTCCTCTCTGTCGGCCCTGAGTGAACCTCCGGACCTCAGCCAGAGGGGAAGAGAAGAACGGACCGCAGCCCCGCCGACCCTCGGGAACTTCAAACAACGATCAAAGAAGAATCAAACTTTCCGTGCAGATCATCAACAGCACGAGACTCTCGCTAGGATGTAGTGGGCGCGCGCGCACACCGAGGAGACGGTTTCTAGACGCCCTCCCTTACACAAGTCTCCTGACACGGGGAGGGGCGCCTGGAAACCACTGCCGCGCCTCCACCAATCACAGCGGGGTATTTCTTTGTTTGATTCGAGACATCTGGATAAAAGGAACCCGTCAAACTAATGATATTTAGAGTTCAAGAATTCATGATATGTGATGATCATATATTCATATAATATTGAATAATCTCATCTAAAATATAACATTATAATAACTATAATGCAATGTAAAAATGAATGTATGTTTTGATGAGCCGCAGAGCTCTAGGGAGTTAAACGGTGAGAAGGTGATAGTGTAAACAGAGTAATGGCTCTTATATGTTCTTCATTTATCTATTCTAGGGCCAACATGACGAGCTTAAAGCCTAGATGGACTCAACTACTTATAACTAACTGCGAAATGCTGTTTACCCTAAACCAGCCCCAGTGATTAAGGGCTGGTTGTGGTCCCACGTCCACGCAACGCAACGACCACGCCGTCGCTCCCACGCAGTCGTGAAACTTTATGGTGCTGCGTCGGGTTGACGTGTCGCTATGCGTGTCCGTGGTAAAGAGAGAACAAAGAGTTGGTCTTTGTCTGTGCATGCTATTGCTTTACAATTGGTCTACTACTAGAAGTTTTGATTATGGTATGTTATGGATTCTAGCAACTTGAAAGCTGAATACGACTCAAACAATGTGCAACAAAAACAGAAGACAGGCTGCTGGTTGGTCGTCGTGGTCCATTCTGGTCATTACATTCTATTAAGTCTATGATGACCGAATACAAAATGTCTCCACTTTTTACTGATTTTACTAGTGAGTAAAAAAAAAGTTACGGCTATGAAGGCAAAAGTTACATGTTTTGTCTTTGATTTATGACATACAAAGCGTATTGCCGGAAATGATGTAGTGAGCGGACCAATCACAGCCCCAAGGTTACAGGTCTGGGAGGCGCGCGTCAGGCTCTTGCGGTGGAAGCAAGGAGGGTCCCCAAGGACGAACCCCCCTTGCGTTGCGTCAACGTGGAACCATAAAGAGCCATTTACGCTTTAAGCTTGTGCATGTTTCTGTGACCGACTTCATGCCTGTCCAGAGAATGTCTAATAGGAAGAGAACTGGCGCTCTCTGGTAACTTCCGGTTTCTGAACTGGTTGCGGTAACATCTCTGTCCATGCGAGGGCGCTGGCGGGCGAGTGCAGAATGAATGGGAGTCGACGGGGGTTCACCCTCAGAATCCACTTTTCTCAGGGTGTAATTTGAGAGTCACATTCAAAAGAAGGGGCTAAGATACTAAGAGAATATTGCATTTTTTGAGTTCACTTATTTGTTCTAAAAATCTGTTTAAAAATGTGATGACGTCACATATTTGCATACTGCCAGAGGTCCTGCTTTACAGCAAGTTCTGAGTCACTTTGGCACTTCTGCACATATTATATAATATATATGTATATATATATATACATATTATATATTTAATATATATTCATAATATAATATATAACAATTAACTTCGACGGAAAATCCTCCTTAAAGGACAATTCCAGTATTTAGAACATTGAGCCCCTTTCTGGTTTGTCTAGGATGAAATAGAGTGGTTGACACCGAAATGTTGACTATTGGTCCTGTTTCAAATAAAACACGACAGAAACTGTATTTCGCTACGATACTGCTTTAGCCTCAGATGCCATCAAGCGGGGTCTCTGGTCGTAATCCGTCGCAAGTCCGTCACTGACCAATCAGCATTCATTAACAGAATGCTAGCATGTGTTCGATTTCAGTTTATTTCTAAATTGTTCGTATAGACTCTGTGTTGTGTATTTTTCTGTCGTAGTAGTAATTCTTGAAGTGTAAATTGTTGTGTGGCCGTGAGACCAGACCTAAGCCTCCCACTGCCCAATCAAGGGTAAGACATCTGCTATTAATCCGGACAATAAATGAACACTGTTGAATTGCTGAACTGTTGAACTACTGATCTGCTGTATCAAAAATGTTATATTGCTGATCTGCTGTTTCAACAATAAGTGTACTGTCTACCTCAAAGAAAAGCGGAACCATCATGACCATCTGTTCATAAAAAAGACTGGCATATGTGAGACATCGAAATGCTGAAATATTGGAACTGCTGATCCGCGGTTTCGATGCTAAGTATACCGGTGGCCTCCGAAGAAAACGGAGGCCACAATCGTGTACATCTGCTCATGGAAAAAAAACAGACTTTCAGTGACACTACCATATATGAGCAGGACTTCCGAATTTAGTGCGGTCATCATGTGGAAAATATCGAGATGTTAAATTGTTGAACTGCTGAGCTGCTGGGGGGGTCTGGTGGAGTCACTTGTTGACTCTATCGGACCCCGAGGACTGCTTCTTCCTCTCCTTCCCTTTCTTCCCCTACTAGCTTAGTGAAGTAGCCTCTACGGAGATCCCCTACTAGCTTAGTGAAGTAGCCTCTACGGAGATCTTTATCTATCGGGATCCTCTTGATAACTGGCTTATTGCGATTACCTCTCTTAAGTTTTATTCTTTTTTAGGTTTACTGGGATAGCACCCACGCAGGACCAAGCTGTGACACGGGATTAATTCCCTTATATCTAGTACGGGATTACTACCCTTATATCTAGTCTTACTTATATTGTTTATTGATGATTTGTATTGTTGATTGATAATTGCTTGTATGGTTTATTGTATGGTTTATTTTAACACTGCTCATGCAGTCTAAATAGACTCAATTGTTGACTCTAATAGATATGCAAAGACAGGAGCGTGTAGACCTCTTACTAGAAACCTTAATGATGATTTAATGTTTTAGACTCTTTTTAATGTAATAGTAATTTTCTGTAACATTGTGTAAAGCGGTATTATGTAATAGACTCTGTTAACATTTAACCTCTTTTTCTTGACAATTCTTTTCTCTGTCATAGTTTAAACAAGTTTTTTGAATCTAAATAAAACTACCTGACTACCTTTTGTAGTAGGCTATTAAAACAGTTCTTCAGTGATTGATCCGGCTCCCCAGTAGGGGCCCGACCGACAGCCCGCAGCTCTCCCAGCCTCCACACGATAGGTGAGTGGTGCATGACACAAACAGGGTTGATGGTGACTGGTCCGGAGAGTGAGGCAATATAAAGAGGTTCAGACTTGTTCCCCGCTTCATGGCCCACAGGGACTGGGGTGGTAAGAGACGCCACAGAGTTTGATCGAAACGTGTGTAGCCTAAATTTAGCTTAACCTCGTAGGGGCTTAAACGAGTGACCTGTGTTGGACACATAGACCAGAGTCTTCCTCCACCGAGCTTAGCCGAGGACCTCTAACATGTACAAAGAGGGCCAGCACAGGTTTAGCCCCGGGGCCGAAGAGAAACCAGTATCAGGTACCCCTCTCCTAGATGTCAGGAGAGGTCTTCCCACCTAGTGCGACTGAAGGTTCTCACATAGCCCTCATACTATAAAAACCCATTTTAGGTTGGAACACTCGACAAAATCAAGGAAGCTTGACAGGTTGGATCAGAGGGTGGAATAGATGTTTATTCCAGGATGTAATACAGCACAGGTACAGACTCTTAGAGGAGGTGAGCAGCAGTCTCCAGATGTGCTCCTTGGCTGTCCATCCCTCTTCTCACCCAACCAAAGGTTTGGGGTGAGTAATATAGGAAAGAAAATGTGAATAACAACATAAAAGATGCAGTGTCTGCCTTGATAAGGCCCTGGCTCTGTCCCAGACGGCCAGGTTGGTTTGTCCTCATTGGGACATAAACAAATGGAGGATTGTTGGAAATAAGCCCTGGTATCAGTAGGAGAGGGGCTGGCCTGTCCCCACACTGTGAACACAGAGACACTAAAAACACAACATTCTACATGTGTTACGGCCGACAACGGCCCAACCTGTAAGAAGTTGAAAAGACATAAGTACTCATTCATTCAACTTTTGAACTATAATCTATATTGAACTTGAGGAATCTACAATAAAATATGCAATCTTTCAACGACAAGCAGGTGAAAGAGATACATTTAGCCGTCTAGCCCCATAGACCCCCATTCAATCTGCACTCATGCGATCACCCCCAGTGGAATTCTAATGGAACTGCAACCAAGTGTGTGTGTGTTGTGGCCCTGACATTTGAGCTTGTCATGAATCCAACTCCACACAGGCACATATTTCAACATCTCTCAACTAGCACCATATTTCAACATCTCTCAACTAGCACCATATTTCAATATTTCAAGCTATTTTTGGGTAAATGTGGGTAAGGTGGGCCTGGAGCTGACCTACCAAAACATGTGAGCTAGGCTGTTAGCAGAGGCCTCCAGCTGACTAACCAGAACACATGATGTGAGCTAGGCTGTTAGCAGAGGCCTCCAGCTGACTAACCTAGGGTGACCAGACGTCCCGGTTTTACCGAGACAGTCCAGATTTTACCGGGACAGTCCCAATTTTGAGTTGCGTGTCCCGAGTCCCGACAAAAGCCTGTCGGGACGCTAAAATGCCCCGGTTTCCACCAACCACTATGAAATGTCCCCTGTTGTCCGCGATTACATAGAAAATGTTGTCTTATTATAGCCCGATCATTAACTGAAAACCACATAATAAAAGCATCCAGCGTATGATTTCAACAATGTGTGAGGCAGGGCCGTAGCCAGGATGTTTCTAATACCGAGGTCAACATTCGGCAGACCCCCTCGCTCCCCTGAAAAAAACACACACACACACACACACAGTACCGTGTTGCTGTGTGTGTTGCAGTAATAATTAAATATATAAAAAACTATAACTGAAGTATAACTGTGTGTGTGTGTTGTGGCAACCCGCTCCCCACCAGGGGGAACCGTGGGCTAGTGGTGGACGGTGTGTACCACCGCCATCCACTAGCCGGCGGCAGTGAGCACATCTTCACTCAACGCAATCAGCCCGATGGGGAACACCTGGCCGGAGGGTGGAAACGACCGGGCGGACATCTTAAAAGCAGACCGGGAACTCAACCCAGGGAGAAGCAGGCACGACGGCCCAGCAGAAGGCCGACGATACATCCTACCACTCGAGTCTCTCGGAGGCTATAGTATAGTTGATGTTTTACCTGTTATTTACCATACCTTGAATAAACGCAGAATAAGGCTTTATTTGAAACCTCTGCGTGGTACTTGCCGTGAGACCTTTCGACTCTTGTGGACCAGGGGCCTCATGTACAAAGACTTGCGTGGATTTCTGACTAAAACTTTGCGGACGCCAAAATCTGGAAAGCTGCTGCGCACAAATAAATCCGGATGTATCAATCCTTGCGTAAGCACGATTTCACGCAGATTCTCTTTGTATATCCCAATTAACGTGAAATTGAGCGCACATGCACGAGCCCGTCTCTCCACCCAGTCTCCTCCCTCATTTAATATGCTAATTCGTATAAATAGGCCTGCAGTAGTGCGCTCGTTAGGAGAAAGGAGAACATGGAGAAAGGAAGAAAAAATAACTTTAGTGAATGCGAGGTGGAGGTGCTGATTTCGGAGGTAGAGGCCAGAAATAAGATCTTGTTTGGCTCTCTTTCCTCCGGAATCAGCACCAAAAGCAAAAAACTGGCGTGGGAAAACGTTGCCAAGTCGGTCAATGAGGTTGGGGCGGAAAGCCGAACTGTGGCTGGCATTAAAAAAAAGTGGTCGGACATCAAGGTGGACGTAAAAAGAAAGTTGTCTGCCCACCGGAGAAGCGTGGGTCAGAGCGCAGCGGGGCGGAGTCTGGGAGCTCGCCCTATTTGAGCAAAGGGTGGCAGCTGTGATTCGGGATCGGCTCCTTTTTGACAAAAAAATCATAATAGTCGCGGAACACCCGTTAATTTTGAATACGACCATCTTCTAACAAGGCCAACACTGCCATCACACCTATCGATTATTGCCACATTTTGCGCATGCTTTTATATTCTCATTTATTTGGATGCATGCTGACGGTTGTTCCCATACACCCAAGGTGTCAATAATATGTACATAATTCGAAATCGACCGACTGGTTCATTGATAGATTGAATTTAAGTAACAATGGCTTGTTCTCACTCCACGCAACATCAAATAATAATACTGCAGTCAAGAATCTGACGACATATGCGTGAAGAGAGATCCATTAGCGATGTCATGCGTGGTCATGAAATATGTAACGTTTAATAAACAAGTCATCACTGAAAATAATATTGCTGGGGCTTCCTTTTAATTTCCTTTTAACTCCAATAGTAACAATATATTTTTATGGGTCTGTTTACGTTTAGCCTAATATCAACAACAGTGTCACATTATGCGTCTCGACAACAATAATGTATGATTGAAGTGCATTTAAGATCACACATCCCGACGTTCAAATCCACTTTGAACTAGCCTCATATTGCAATATTACTTCATCATGACTCGTGATCGAGTAGGCCTAATGTTGTTGTGCTGCATTGCCTCTATGTGCCGCCAACTGACAAAATGCAGCAGAAATGTGCGTAAGCCAGGCATTTAGTTTGCGTGGAGAACCGCACTTTCTCACGTCAAGTCAGTCTTTGTACATCCGAACGTTTGCGTGAGAAGTTGCTTACGCAGCTTTTTTGTGCGTAAGCAAGCTTTGTACATGAGGCCCCTGGAGACTGAAGCCATATTGTCAATGGCAGTATATATGCCACCTAGTGGTGGACAAGCGGATTAACAAGTTTTAATTACCCTTTGCGCCGTTATCACAGAAACGAAACGTAAGGAAAAGAATACAGAGGACATGACCTCTGTGTCCTCAATGGTATCTACGGCCCTGGGGCCTCATGTACAAAGACTTGCGTGGATTTCTGACTAAAACTTTGCGGACGCCAAAATCTGGAAAGCTGCTGCGCACAAATAAATCCGGATGTATCAATCCTTGCGTAAGCACGATTTCACGCAGATTCTCTTTGTACATCCCAATTAACGTGAAATCGAGCGCACATGCACGAGCCCGTCTCTCCACCCAGTCTCCTCCCTCATTTAATATGCTAATTCGTATAAATAGGCCTGCAGTAGTGCACTCGTTAGGAGAAAGGAGAACATGGAGAAAGGAAGAAAAAATAACTTTAGTGAATGCGAGGTGGAGGTGCTGATTTCGGAGGTAGAGGCCAGAAATAAAATCTTGTTTGGCTCTCTTCAGCACCAAAAGCACCAAAATCAGCACCAAAAGCAAAAAACTGGCGTCAATGAGGTTGGGGCGGAAAGCCGAACTGTGGCTGACATAAAAAAAAAGTGGTCGGACATCAAGGTGGACGTAAAAAGAAAGGTCTACCACCGGAGAAGCGTGGGTCAGAGCGCAGCGGGGCGGAGTCTGGGAGCTCGCCCTATTTGAGCATAGGGTGGCAGCTGTGATTTGGGATCGGCTCTTTTTTGACCAAAAAATCATAATAGTCGCGGAACACCCGTTAATTTTGAATGCGACCATCTTCTAACAAGGCCAACACTGCCATTGTCAACCTATCGGCACATTTTGCGCATGCTTTTATATTCTCATTTATTTGGATGCATGCTGACGATAGGTTGTATCCATACACCCAATGTGTCAATAATATGTAGGGCTACATAATTCGAAATTGGCCGACTGGTTCATTGATGGATTGATTTTAACTAACAATGGCTTGTGCTTACTCCACTCAACATCACATAATAATATTGCAGTCAAGAATTTCACAACAAATGTGTGAAGAGAGATAATATGTCATGCGTGGTCCGGAAAATATGTAACGTTTAATAAACAAGCCATCACTGAAAATAATATTGCTGGGGCTTCCTTTTAATTCCAATATTGACAATTTAGTTTTATGGGTCTGTTTAAGTTTAGCCTGACAAGTTATTGTTGTCGAGACGCATAATGTGACACTGTTGTCACATTATGCGTCTCGACAACAATAACGCATGATTGAAGCGCATTTAAGATCACGCATTCCGACGTTCAAATCCACTTTGAACTCGCCTCATATTGCAATATTACTTCATGACTCGTGATCGCGTAGGCTTAATGTTGTTGCGCTGCATTGCCTCTATGTGCCGCCAACTGACAAAATGCAGCAGAAATGTGCGTAAGCCAGGCATTTAGTCTGCGTGGAGAACCGCACTTTCTCACGTCAAGTCAGTCTTTGTACATCCGAACGTTTGCGTGAGAAGTTGCTTACGCAGCTTTTTTGTGCGTAAGCAAGCTTTGTACATGAGGCCCCTGGTGTGAGGGCCTACGCAACAGGGATGATCGCACAGTGGAATGCAGCGCTCGTCCACCCAGCGGATGAGCGCTGGGCGGAGATGTTTGCATATTTCAGAAACGGGGAGATTCCGTACAAAATATATGTGTAATTTGTCAGTTTGCCGTGTGTCTGCCTGGCACTAATGCTCCCGTTGAGCTGATCTTTTCCATAAAGAACAAAACTTGGGCTGACGAGAGGAACCGCAAAACCGTTCCACCTTAAAGGCTCTACTTTCTGAAGCTTCAGGCTAATTCATAAAAATATAGAAATATCGTCCCACACAAAACTCATTCAATGTCTTTTCATTTTTTCTCATAAATGTGTAAACAGTCCTACCTACATGATTTTTCCCCATTAGGCTTTGTTGTGAGCAGTAGTCCTATAGTCCGACAGTGATCATGATTTGCCTCAAAATCTGAATAACACCAGAGAATGTCTAATATTAAGAGAACTGGCACTCTCTGGTGACTTCCGGTTTCTGAACTGGTTGCGGTAACACATCTCTGTGTTTCTGATTCTGCTTCAGCTTCAGATGCCATCAAGCAGGGTCTCTGGTCGTAATTAGTCGCAAGTCCATCACTGACCAATCAGCATTCATTAGCAGAATGCTAGCGTGTATGGCCAACAACGGCCCAAACTGTAAGAAATCGAAAGGACATATGTACTCACTCATTCAACTTTTGAACTATAATCTATATTGAACTTGCGGAATCTACAATAAAATATGTGATCTTTCAACGACAAGCAGGTGAAAGAGATACATTTAGCCGTCTAGCCCCATAGACCCCTGTTCAATCTGCACTCATGCGATCACCCCCAGTGGAATTCTAATGGAACTGCAACCAAGTTAGATATGCTGAGCTGTGGCAGATGGGGAGCACCTTCAGCCACAGATTCATTTCACCCAGGTGCAAGACAGAGCACTTCAAGTGCTCCTTTGTGCCGGCAGCCGTTAGGCTGTACAACAGCGTGTGATGTATGTGTATGTGTATGCATATGCATGTGTGTGTGTGTGTGTGTGTGTGTTTTTGTATGCGTGTATATGTATATATGTATGTATGTGTGTGTATATGTGTATGTATGTGTAAATGTATGTGTATGTATGTATATATGTATGTATATCAGTGGAGGCTTCTCCAGTGAGGAGAGGGAGGAAGATCCTCCTTGACATTGTTGAGAATAAAAAATGTAGATTGCCCAGACTACTGTAATGAATTAATGCCCTTAAATATGACTACTTTAATGCCTTTATGTATGTAATGTTCGTTTCCCTGGGTAAAGGGACATTAGCACCCCCTATCTCCTATTGGATATTACTTCGGGGAGGACGTTCCTCCCTCAGCCTCCATTGACTCCCATTCATTTCTTGGGCACTACTGGCGGCCGGTGGATAACATGGGGTTCAATGGGAGAGAGGAGGAAAGTCCTCCTCTGAGGGGGTGGGACTAGCTAAGGGATCTGAATCGCGTCAACGTCTATTCACGAATAGGCTGGAGCCCTGGCTGTGCTATGAACCAATAAGCAGGAGTCTTGGCTGTGCTATGAACCAATAAGCAGGAGCCTGGCTGTGGAGCAGCCCGGGGGAGGGTTAATCCCTTCAAGTCTCTAGGCTACGAAAACCAACGAAGCCGCTCGTACGCCTCGTACATTTCCACCGAGCGGTGCGCTACTGTTCGTTGCGGTACAGTGCGGCTCTGTTCGCTAATATTGGCGTTTCCACCAAGTGGTGCGGTTCGGTTCGCTTATATTGGCGTTTCCACCACCAAATGTCCGCCGATATAAACGCGCTGAGCCTACCTATTTTTCGACACTCCTCCGTTGGGTTACCAAGCCGTCTGAAAGGGTTGTGAAAACGTGGCGCTACACGCGCCGTTATTCTGAATCACTTTAAAAGTATCCCGTTGGGTATGACCAGGTCACTGATATCTTTGCAAAACAAACAGCGAGGAGGATTGATTTGATCTATAAATTAAGTCTCTCAATCTTATTTGGCTTAACACCATGACCAACATTCTGAAACATCCATTAACATCCACATTTGCCTCAAACAATGTTAAGCTTACAGCCCATGTTAATAGTTGTGAAATTATGTTCTTGTTGTTCTTTTAATTGTTTGTTACTCTGACCGTTCTGTTTGATATTGTGGAAAGGATGTTAGTGAATGATTCAGAGCATGATGCATCTTAAATGGCATCACTTTTGGTATTGTGTCTTAATTTTTCTTAAAACAATTGTAGCTGAAAATAAATGACAACCAATAGCTTCAGTCATTGAGGGCAAAAATAGGCCCAATGATAGGCCCACATTTTTTTATTTAGTTTTACAAATCAAGAGTAGGCCTGATTTGACTAATTGGCTTTGCATCCTTTCCTTCTGCCCTTGTGGTCCAAGACATGCTGCCCACCAGCTTTCAAAGTACAATGCTGCCAGTGGTGGATTTGTATCAATTTTATTCACATAATTATCCCTCCCTGCTATTTTGTAGTTCACCAAAACATCCTGAAACAACTTGAGTCTCACATACTTATGCCACCATACACCACTAACAGTGCAAGCAGGCCAATGGCAACCAAGCACGCAGTCCTTCCTCCCTCATTTTAAAAACCACCAGCCACCACTGATGTATATGTACTGTGTATATATATGTGTATATATATGTATGTATGTGTATATGTGTGTATGTATGTATATATGCATGTATGTATGTGTATATGTATATATATGTGTGTGTGTGTGTGTGTGTGTGTGTGTGTGTGTGTGTGTGTGTGTGTGTGTGTGCGCGTGTGGCATTAGGTGAAACGGGGGTAAGCGACAACGCCACCCTAGGAATTGCACCCAGGGAAATATCAATCAATGAACGGAAAACAAGAACTTAGCACACACGTTCGTTGACTAACGGCACCAGAGACGAGGTTACGAAAATAGGTTGTCTTTATTGACTAAAACATGTACAGTACGTTCCACACAAACATTACAATTACGATGACACTGTACGTTGGGGAAAGACAGAACGATCAGAGGGGTGTTCCACAAAGCCGGTTTTATCACTTACCCAGTGTGACATTTTTTAATTGTAATATTCCCTAGCGATACATTTTTACTGTAATACTCTCACATAGCCATATCCAGTAGCACCAAGCATAGTTTAGAGGTAATTTCCCCTCCTAATCGCCTGAGGGCAGCACTGAACACATTTGACAAAGTTACGGAACATTTACACTAGGGGCAGCAACGGACACACAGAGGAAGTGGGAAAACCATAGATGAAAGGGGGCGGGCTTTTAAAGCCACAGAACACGCCCACCTTTTACCTTCTTATTTAACTCGGACTCCGCCAGTTTAGATTCAGAATCTCTCAGCAGCGTATCCTGGATGCTAAGCTCTGAGACGCTCCGCGCGTGTTATTTACCATTCCTCTCCTTTTGTTTCATAGACGATAGACAATAGACCAATAACCTTAACCAAATAAAGTGAGTTAAAAGCGATCCTGTCTCGGCGGCCTTTCCTGGACCAAAATCCACAACACCAGCTAAGTTAACCCAGGGTTAGCGGCAACCCTAGGTTTTCCGTTCCAAAATGACCACGGCATGTAAGTTGCTATGGAAACATATGCTCTCAATCAAACCTGGTCGGAGCAGGTTTTGCGCAGGTTAAAGACCGGGTAAACCAAATTCAGTATTTTTCTTCTTATCATATTAATTAGGCCTTAAATGTGTCCCTCAAAACATGTAAAAAATATTTTTCCCATTCATCATTTCCTTGAGGAGCTAGGCCTCAGAGAATGTTCTGTGTGCAGGTTTAAAATGGGCGGGTCTACATCGAAGACCGCGTTACGTAAAGCGGTCATACTCACATAAACCCGCCCCCTGCTGCCCTCTAGGTATAAATACATTAACCGCGCACTAGCATTCTGTGGTTTCACCCGTCTATGGTTTTACCGCTCACGAGTCTGGTTTGAATTGTCAGTTTGCAGTTGGCTCTCCGGTGATGGGCGTGGTTTCCTGGCCTGCAGCGCACACGCCCCCACCGTCCTGAGCCAGGGATTACTGCTCATTTTTCATCAACTTTGAAGCATAATTTTATATACTTCGCGATTTTTTTAGTCCTTCAAATTTGGCAGGATGGTTAATAATATATTTTCCTGTGGTATTATAAACTCAAAACCCATAATTATTTTTGGTTTACCCGGTCTTTAAGTTTGGAAGATAACCCGGTTTTGCTCAGGGTATTTAAACGCGCGTTTATCGCAGCTGTAACGTGTTCACAATGGCATGCCCTTTTGACGAGAGGCCTGTTGATATCGGAGCGCAAATAATTTGTGCAATTCACAGAGAGAGATTAATTCGACCACGGATCGACATATTGTCCTTTCCGGATGACTTTTTGTTGGAGAGATATCGGTTTTCACGCGATTCTTTGATTTATTTAAATAGCCTTCTCCAACAATACATTGCAAATGACACCAATCGTGGATCTGCCCTCAGTTCACTCCAAACAATGTGCATAGCTCTCCGTTTTTTTGCGACGGGTAGCTTCTTGTACAGCGTAGGAGATGCTGAGCACATAGGCAAAGCCACCGTCTGCCGCTCAGTACGTAAAGTCTGTCTTGCGCTGAAGCGGCTGTTGCGTGACTTCGTCGTTTTTCCAGGCCATAAACCTACGAGACATTAAAATGGAGTTTCACCAACTTGCAGGTAAGCATTCTCTACTTTAAGTGTTCCAAAAATGGCACAGAAATGATCCTTGTTGACTTTTCATCTGGGTGTTATATTTCAGGATTTCCTAATGTAATTGGGTGCATTGATGGCACACAAGTGCCCATAACGGCCCCATCTGTGAATGAAGCTGATTATGTGAACAGGAAAGGCTATCACAGTATAAATGTTCAGGTATGTATACGCAGCCATATTGGCTATTTCCAATATCTCCATGATGGTTTGTTAATCGCTGTCGATCTTGATTTGTTCTTTTTTATCATTACTAGATGATATGTGATGCTTCCTACATTATCACAAATGTAGAGGCAAAATGGCCTGGTCCGGTCCACGATGCCAGGATGTATCGTGAATCCAATTTGAGCAATAAATTCCAACAGGGTGCGTTTGCATTATGAACATATAGACCTCATAATTGTTGTGCTTGTGCAAGATAGCTTAAAGTTTGTATTTGATCGCAGGGCAATTCGATGGGTATCTCCTAGGAGATCGAGGATATCCATGCCTCCCGACGCTCATCATCCCGTACCCCGAACCCGCTCCTGGACCACAGACAGCATTTAACCGGGCACACAGCAGAACCCGTGTTAAAATAGAAAATACATTTGGGATATTGAAGTCCCGATTTCAATGCTTGCGTGGACTAAGACTTTGTCCGGAACGGGCATGCGATGTCATTGTTGCATGCGCCGTCCTACACAATATCGCTACTCTGCGTAAAGAGATGCCTCCCCCCTTTGACCCGTTCCTCGAGGAGGAACACATTCCTCAAATGGATGCAAGGGCTGGACAAAGAATGCGAGAGCTCATTTGCTTAAATCATTTCAATTAAAAAATTGGAAAAAACAAACTGCTTTTATTCATTATTTTTTTTCTTCAGTTGCTGAGGGAGGGAAAAGAATAATTAGTAGGCTACCTTGAATAGCAATATCATGTCCACTTTGAATTTCTGCCCAACCTCTTTTTTTCCCTCTATCAGCAGCTTCAAATAATCCATCTTCAGATCTGGCTTCGTAATTGCTCTTATAAGATGGACGCGATATAGTTCTTTAATTGACATCTGAAATAGAGGATAATATTGTTTTCACATGCAACCGACATACTTGGCCAATAAAGTAAGTGAGTAGCCTAGGGATATGTCTTACGTGCTCATATTGCGAGGTTGATGCTGTAGACGGCCCCGCCGCTTCCTCGACCACAGTCTGTTAAGAGAGAAGTGAGTTTGAGAACACTGTTTAGTTGAATCATCATCATCAATAATGACTTGGAACTGGCAAGAAAAAGCTAGGCCTACCTCAGTTCTTTCCGGTGACAAATTTTGAATATTGTCATCATCCTGTCATACAAAGAGCAATTATAGGCCTATTGGCTGAGTAGTTTGAGAGGCGCTTACAACAGAAATGATAAAAATAGGCCTTCTGGACTTACAAAAACTGGAGGATGTTCAGTCGTAGCCGGGTCCATCAAATGCAATACTCCATCATGATCTGTGAAGTTCATTAATTAGTCACGTTTTACAATAGAGCCACATATACAGGCATACAACAAACATGAGGTTTTCTACCAAGCTACAAAAGAAAAGTTGGAACATTTGCGCTGTGACACGCACACGGTTTGCATGTGTTCAAAGACATACAAAAATTAAAATACAAATAACCTACATTCAACCAGTGGGTTGACGGTGTGAGATGGACCCGGACTCTCTGAAGAGGTACCTCCAGGTACCCCCTCCATGCCAGGGCGCCCAGTATTTATATTTATGGCCAGCTCCTCAACCGGGGTGAAGGGAATTGGAGGGCCAGACCCAGTCTGCCGACTTTCGGCCCTCTTACGATTCGCTTAAAAAAAAAAAAATGTGGCTATTTAAATGCAGGAGGAGGGACAAATATGTAGGACAATACGATGGTGGGAAAAGCTTACCAGTTTGTACAACGTTTTTATATTTCATTTTCACTTGGTCTGCTGTTCTTTTTGGGGCCGTCGGATTACATCTTTGTAGATAACAGATTATGTGGTAGGAATGTTAAGAAAGCTTAACTGAGATGGGCAATGAATAGATTCATAGTTCAAATATTCAAATATTAATGTTCAAATAATAGTGCCTTTGCAATGACACTTACGAATTTACGCGGTCTGCAATTCTCTGCCATGCGTTATTTCTTTGTTTGGCATATGATTTGGTGTTGCTTTTTTTCATGATCACCGCCTTTTCCTCCTCATAACTCTCCAGGAGAACCTGGAGCTCTGGATCGCTAAAATAAGCGGCTCGTTTCGTCATTCTGATCAGGATTTCCATGATCCATACATCACGTCTTTATAGGTTTGCCGTGAACGCGCACAACCCTGTGTTAACCAATCCCGTGTTGATTGAACAAATTCATAACCGGTGCTGTGGAACCGACAGCTCTGGGTTAGTCGGCACAGGATCGGACAACCTAGAGTTCAGCGTTAACTCTGTGTTTGTTAAACCTCCGTTCTTGGAACACCCCTCAGGGCTGAGGCTTACCGGCAGGGGGGGGGCAAGATACCAGGAACGCGGAGGGGAGAAACCAGCGACACCAACCAGTCACTCGTGTTCGCACATACTCACAACAAAAGCAAAACGCAGGTTCAACATGGCAAAATAAAAAGAGAATCCAAAAGGGCACACGTGAAAGACACACTCGGGAAGAAAGGGCACCACCACCTATGGGATCTAGTTGCCTCCCTGCCGTGGGCACTCAGCACCTGGAAACAAAAGGAGTAGAAGAAGCATATACACACGACCAAACTCACGACTTGTAAGTCACCAAAAAGGAAATCGATAAGAAATAAAAATAAAACACAAATGCACCAAACAGGCCCCAAAGGATATTACACATGCGTGATAGCCCACTGGCTATCCACAGCTATAAAAGGCCTCCTGCCAGTGGCTTAACAGAAGCTGGACTCAAAACCAAATAAAAACAGAATCCCCCGAATTAAACCAAACACTTCCCCAGGACACACACACACACACACACACACACACACACACACACACACACACACACACACACACACACACACACACACACAGTCTACGCGCACACAGACACACACTAATTGCGACACGGACAGGTGGAAACACACAAGGACAAAACAAACGGATCAGGTTAAAAATGAGTGGTTATTAGCGTCCTCGCCGCTATCTTCAAAGCTAGCCCAGGACAGCTAAGGCAGCCTTGCAGGTAAGCGAACGGGTGGCAAAAACAGCAGTCGGCAACGACGCAATCGGCAGTACCAGGAAGTTGGCAACTCCCTACTCAAGTCAGCGAGCTCACAGAGCACCGCTGGATTTTAACGTTCGGTAGGGGATCGAGGATGTTACACGATCAATAATCCCGCACGCACCACCAACCAAGGCAGGGCACCAGCAGGCGACAGGCAGAAGTGCTGCAAAAGCGACCAGTGCGAAAATAATCCCACACACACAACCAACCAAGGCAGGGCACCAGCAGGCGACAGGCAGAAGCACGGCAGCCGGTTGACGGGAGGGGCGCAGCCGGAAGTAACGAGGAGACCAATTGTGGCACCTCCCGACACAAAGGCTACTCGTGAATAAATAAGGTGGAGACGCAAGCCATTGGCTGTGCCGGCCTCGATCATTAAGAAGGGCTCTGCCCCCTGCGTCTCACCACACGCGCATGTATGTATGTATGTGTATATATATATTTATAAAACGGGGGGCCTAAATCAAGTGATCTCATTGGTTCCCAACCGTTGTATATTGAGCATATACACACAGCTATGACGCCCGTTCAGTTTACGGAGTTCAGTATCACTCCGCGCCTAACTCTAACTGTTGTTTATGTATATATAAAAGCGATAGCGTAGTTCACTGAAGCCTAAAAAACATGTTGATTGCTGGAGAGGGTGGAAATGTTGTAAAGCAAGAGGCACACGGTCGGCAATTTAGCCTACTATCGAGTTTGAGTGAACTCGATAGAAGGCTAAATTGCCGGCGAACCAAGCTACCGTCTTTAGCCTAGCCTTCTCTCTGAAGGACGCTACAGTGTGTTGCATAGCAACCGCCGTACACTTTGCCGGCAGCCAGGAGGGACTACTTTTTTGTATTCGTTAAAAAAAATGCTTTTCCGACTTTCTAGCTTTTTCAAAATTGAGGGTGTCTATGACTTTCATTTCGCCATATTTACGTAACCGTTTTATAAAAGCAATAGATAACTTCAGTCAGTGATATACGGTCATTATACCACAGTGAAGGGGGTCGCCGCCCCTCCGCTGCGCATCGGGACGGACAACGCCCCTTAACTGTGGTATAATGAGCGTATACCACAGCCTGTCGTGATCTATTGCTTAAATATATATATGTGTGTGTGTGTGTGTGTGTGTGTGTGTGCATGTATGTATGTATGTGTATATATTTAAGCAATAGATCACGACAGGCTGTGGTATATGGTCATTATACCACAGTTAAGGGGCGTTGTCCGTCCCGACGCGCAGCGGAGGGACGGCAAAATGAAAGTCATAGACACCCTCAATTTTGAAAAAGCGAGAAAGTCGGAAAAGCATTTTTTTAACGAATACAATACTGCCTGCAAAGTGTACGACGGTTGCTATACAACACACTGTAGCGTCCTTCAGAGAGAAGGCTAGAGACGGTAGCTTGGTTCGCCGGCAATTTAGCCTACTATCGAGTTCACTCACCGTGTGCCTATTGCTTGCTTGCAACATTTCCACCCTCTCCAGCAATCAACATATTTTTAGGCCTCAGTGAACAATGCTATTGCTTTTATATATAAATAAACAACAGTTCAAGTTAGGTGCAGAGTGATACTGAACTATGTAAACTGAACGGGCGTCATAGCTGTGTGTATACGCTCAATATACAACAGTTGGGCGGCACCAAGCATGCGTTTGAAAATATCACTGCACACAATTGGATAACACCACGACCAATCAGAAGAATACAAGGGGTGACGTATCCAGACCAGCAGAGCTAACCAATAGATAAGACTGTTTCCGTATCCGGTCGGTAAAACAGCAACGCTTTTGGCCCCGCCTATATCAGATACACCGATGTGATTGGTTAATGTTCTGGGGCAGGGGAATCGGGGAGTGAGTATATAGCTCGTTCCCAGAGTGACTCGCTGAGCAAATTCAAATTGTGCTCTCGCGAGAACTCTGGATTTCCAGGGTAGTATCGGCTCCAAATATCGGCCCAAGAAAATCGGTATTGGCGTATCGGTAAGGCTGATGAAAAAAAATCGGCATTGGTATCGGCCCTAAAAAATCCATATTGTCGATCCCTAGTATGTACGTATCAGTGGCGATTTCTCTAAGACTGCAATTTCTTTAACCCTAAAATTAAAAAAATTTAATCAAATATATACTGTTGTGTTAACATTTCATTGACTCAAAATGCGTTAGAACACGTCCATCTTGAAGACGATTTTGTTCAGAATCAGCTGCTTATCGCAGGTCGACTGACTCGATTTCCTTCTCATACATTCCTGTAGCGTCACAGTGCATTTGCCTGTTGAGGCTCAGTCTCCATCCACTTCAATGGGGCTGCATAGAACAGCTTTTTTTAGTGCGTCGAAAGTCGACGGTCATTGGATAATGCTGCGATTATGTCCCTCCCACGGACGCTCAGCGTCTCTGGGGATGAATGGAGGAGTGGGCTGGCCTGGACGCTGGGCTTCTGCCTGATGATTGGAGGGTCTGCGAAAGACTGAGTTCCTGTTTGATTGACAGTGATTTTGAACTATAAAAAGTTGCCTATTTCTTGATATTTGCTTGGCAAAATTGCTAGACAATTTTCAACGTACATTTCATACACTTATACATAAAATGCCTTGCTTCAGTTTAACATAATTCCCACATTTCCTTGTTGAAGTTTAATATTGTTTTGGTAGTTGGCCATCACTTTGATTCAGGGAGCCTGAGGTCTGAACTTCAAGTCCTGTATTCAGATCAGTACTTGCAGGGTGACAGGGGAAAGCTGTGTGATTTCTTGGTGTTCCTTAAAGACATGGAGTTGTACAGTGCAATGCCTCAGCTTTAAAAACTGTTCTCATCAGTGGCAACAATTGGAGCTACATCTGCAGGTGTATAAAGGAGCTTCTCCTGTTTAAAGCGGCTCAAGTCGTACACCTAACACAATGGGCCAAGGCCGTTTAAGCAGCCTAGCTCTGCTGGCCATTGAGAGGACACTGGTCAAGTCACTGGAAAAGACGCTAGTTGGTATGATAGAGCATTTCCTTGAAAAGGAACAGAGAGGATAATTTACATATACATAAATTGACAATTTATATGATGTAGGCCGAAAATGAGCTTCCCCTCTTTGAAAGACCAGCAGCCGCCACTGGTATTGCTGTAGGCTACTCAAGGCATCATTTATCTTGCTTTGCTAATGTTGTTCTCTTTCTTTCTTAGACAGTATTGGCTTACAGCTTACCAGCATTTCCTGGAGTGGATACTGCAAGGCGAGAGACTTGGGAGAGGCAATCACCTTGTTTTGCCAGCCTGAATAAAACTTCAAATTCATGTTGGTTGTTGTGATTTGTTTACTAACCCAAGTGCTGTTATACTAAAGTAGGCCTACTGTATAAGATAATCACTTATTTCAACTGGGGAGAAAAGGTTGAGTACAAATACTTGATATGCTGAGCTACTGCTGGCTGTATGCTGAACCTACTTTGCATCTTTGTGATTTATACCACACAAATTGTAGTTTTAAAAAAACATGGTTTATACAGGAGTCCAAGGTAAGGTGGTAAAAACAATATAAGATTTTATTCACAAAGGAAAATGATCCAATATATCAACATTACAAAGATAAGATTAAAAACAAATGCTTTAATATAAAAGAAAAGTTTAAAAAATAAATAAAATATGTACAATGTACCTATCCTATCCTATGGCTATCACAGCCTAAAAACAGCAACGCCACCTTCAACAGACCCAGGCTCCGTACATTCAAGCTCCAGGTAGTGACAATGCCCATACTACCCATCCCCATGGAACATGGGTACTGAGCAGTGCACTGTGAAAGACCTCCAGCTGTATGCAATAAAATAAAGGGGAAAGAAAGCTATTATTGTGTACTTTGTAAACAGAAATATAGTAGAATATTACAACAGTCTTACCTGTAGGCGAGTGCGTTTTGCTGCGGGAGGTGCATTAGAAGCGCTGGCCTGTTCGTCGTCTGGGGACGGGCCCACAGCGAAGATGGACTGAACAGCAGTTTGTTTTAGAGCGTGCCTCGTCATGCCGAAAGGATTTCTATCATAATCCTCCAGTTTGAAATGGAGACTGCATATCGTTTTACCTTTTATCATTTCAATACCGGCTTCTTCTCCAATTGTGCGGTTGTTTATCGCCTGCAGCCATTGTTTGTAACTTACTTTCTGTCCCTTCCTAGACTTTTCAGTGCAACCGGGTACCAAACAACTATTGGGCATTTTAGCGTTTGAAAAAACGAGAGCAGAAGTCTAAACTAGTCAACATCTAGGGGTCAGGGGTCAACATCTGACCAGGTCCAAACAGCTCAGAGTGCTTTCAATACATGAAGGATTGGAAACGTTTTGACTAAACACTGCTCCTCCACCCTCCAGCACCCAGCCAACACCACTGCTCCTCCACCCTCCAGGACCAACACCACTGCACCTCCACCCTCCAGGACCAACACCACTGCACCTCCACCCTCCAGGACCCAATCAACACCACTGCTCCTCCACCCTCCAGGACCCAATCAACACCACTGCTCCTCCACTCTCCAGGACCCAGTCAACACCACTGCTCCTCCACTCTCCAGGACCCAGTCAACACCACTGCTCCTCCACCTGCCACACTTATATTCGTATGTTCGTATTCGTATGGTTAGTTAATTTCAAACAAACATTGTTAGCTTTCCAATGTCTCCATGGTCCACTGACCCCTCCTCACCACTGCTCCACCACGCAGCACCGCTTCTGTAGGAACGCTTTAAAAGTACAACATTTTTAGTTTTATCAGGGGGAAAAGCCAGCTTGGTGATTGGCTCCCGCAAAAATGTATCGAAACTAGAAAGAAATGTATTGCTCTTCTCCAAACCCTTCTGCAGGGCCAACTCAAACTGCTGGCACAATGAGCGGGGCTACCCAGTCTAGGAAAAGGTTGCATCAACTAAAATACTAAACATAGTATATATTCACTGACTGAAGTGAATCAAATTCACACTTCATCAAAACACATGTCAATTATGAAACAATCTTAAATGTTGCATTTTCCACTGAGAACAAAACAAATGTCCTCCATTTTATTTTCCGCAAGACAGAACCTTGCCCTGCGTGACGGGTTAGCCCAGTCGCTAGCACTGGGCTAACACTGTCCTGTCCTTTAGGTTGGAGGACAGGCTTAGTGACAGTGAATGCTACCTTACAGTTTGCAATTAATGTTAAGTTTAATTCCAGTTTTGTTTTTGTATTTAATAATAAGTAGAAGAAAAGAAGGTTATTATTGATGACATAGGATGCTTTAGATAGGATACTGGTGGTTTAGACAATCAAGAAACATGTTGTATGTTTGTGTGCGGATCAATCACAGATCCCTGAGCAGGAGCCTTTAGTTGTCAAACACACACACACACTCACGCACACACACACACCCCTTTATCCTACCCTATAGACATCTGGTGAGGCTGAGCCAGATGCTGCTCAGGAACGCTTGTGGGCTTTAGTGTGTGTGAATTTAGATCTGTTTGTGTGTGTTGATTGTGTGTGTGTGTGTGTGTGTGTGTGTGTGTGTGTGTAGCTAAAGGCAGATAAGGAGCTTTGTGTAACAGTGTGTGTGAACATGGTAGAAACACAGAAGAGAGAGAGAGAGAGTTAAACAGTTAAGTAGAGAGTGGAGAGCGAGAGGTTAATGGTAGAGTGAGCTATTGTTAGAGTAGGGAGAGAGAGTAGAGAGAGGGGGCTGGTGGTTGTGGGTAAGCAGGTTAGGAGAGATTACAGTTTGCTTTGCGGAGGAAAAGTCCTTCAAGTGGACTCCAGACGTGGCGTGCTTGGGCCCCACCGATCACAGTTACAAGGTAAGATATGTATTTCTGTTTGTGTGCATGTCCTCTCTGCTTCTACTGGACACCAGGAGCTGCTTGTTCAACCAGTGATAATGTAGTGATAACACAGTGATAATACAGTGATAACACAGTGATAATACACTTATAATACAGTGATAATGTAGTGATAATACAGTGATAATGTAGTGATAACAGTAATAATACAGTGTAATACAGTGATAACACTGATAATACAGTGATAATGTAGTGATAATACAGTGATAACACAGTGAAAATACACTGATAATACAGTGATAATGTAGTGATAACACAGTGATAATGTAGTGATAATACAGTGAAAATACAGTGATAATGTAGTGATAATACAGTGATAACACAGTGATAATGTAGTGATAACTCAGTGATAATGTAGTGATAATACAGTGATAACACAGTGATAATGTAATGATAATACAGTGATAACACAGTGATAATACAGTGATAATGTAGTGATAACAGTGAAAATACAGTGATAATACAGTGATAACACAGTGATAATGTAGTGATAATACAGTGATAACACAGTGATAATACAGTGATAACACAGTGATGATACAGTGATAACACAGTGATAACACAGTGATAATACAGTGATAATACAGTGATGATACAGTGATAACACAGTGATAATACAGTGATAACACAGTGATAATACAGTGATAATACAGTAATAATAGAGTGATAATACAGTAATAATACAGTAATAATACAGTGTTACCTACCCGGTATCACGATTTCGTGCTCATGCTCACAAATGTTAATCTATTGATCGTGTCCCAGAGCATGGTGGTCCGACACAGAACCAAATGTACACATGCATTCTGAATGGGAGCGTTTCTCCGACTATGTTCATGCTGGACTAAACGAAACGAGAGAGAGAGAGAGAGAGAGAGAGAGAGAGAGAGAGAGAGAGAGAGAGAGAGAGAGAGGCTTCAGAGGGGGTGTGCGCAGACACTACATTGCACCCTAAACGAAACGAGAAAGACATAGACAGAGAGAGAAAGAGAGAGAGAGTGGGGCTTCAGAGGGGGTGTGTGCAGACAGCACCCTCTAGTTGTGTATATTTCAAAATACAGAACCAAATGTAAACACATGCATTTTGAATGGGAGCTTTTCTCAGACTATTTTCGTGCTGGACTAAACGAAACGAGAGAGAGAGAGAGACAAGAGAGAGAGAGAGAGATCGGATGAGAGGGGGAGAGAGAGAGAGAGAGATCGGATGAGAGGGGGAGAGAGAGAGAGAGATCGGATGAGAGGGGGAGAGAGAGAGGGAGACGGAGGCGGAGGGGGAGAGAAGACAAGGCAAGCGACAACTGCGTAGTAAGGCAAAACAAAATAGCAAAATAAACACGACAATATCAACAATAAAATAATTGAATAAATAAATAATTAAATAAAGCACTGGCATTAGTATTATGAAGTGTAGGGGTGCAAAGGTGACAGAGCATTGGAGTGTTAAGGTTTCATTGTTGTGTTTAAGGTTGCTGGTTGAGAAGCCTGATGGCCTGGGGGTAAAGACGCTTTGTGAGTCCTGTATGCTTCGTCTACCAGACGGCAGCAGTGTGACTAGTCCAGAGGTGGCTGTGGTCTTTGATCATTTTGTGGTAGTAGATCCCCAGCAGGGAGCTGGCAGCCGATGATGCACTCTGCTGTCTATAGCAGTAGTGGACTATGTTTAAGTGGACTATGTTTAAGTGGACTATGTTTTAGTGGACTATGTTTAAGTGGACTATGTTTTAGTGGACTATGTTTAAGTGTACTATGTTTAAGTGGACTATGTTTAAGTGGACTATGTTTTAGTGGACTATGTTTAAGTGGACTATGTTTAAGTGGACTATGTTTAAGTGTACTATGTTTAAGTGGACTATGTTTAAGTGGACTATGTTTAAGTGTACTCATGGAAGGATGGATATGGGAACACAGGACCCAGTGGAGGGTGGTGTTGAGGCCCGGGTCCTGAGCTTGGCGGGCACAACAGTGTTGAATGCTGAGCTGTAATCTATGAACAGCATCCTCACGTATGTGTTTCCCTCCTCCAGGGGAGAGAGGCGGCAGTGTGTACTCTCAGGGATCTGTTGGGGCAGTATGCAAACTGAAGGAGGTCTAAGGTGTCAGTGAGGATGGAACAGAAGCACTTCATAACGATGGAGGTCAATGTGACGGGCGGTAGCCATTCAGGTGATGGAGGCTTTCTTTGGTACAGGGATAATTGTGGTCTGTTTGAAGCAGGTGGGGACTGCAGACTGTTTCAGGGAGAGGGTGAATATGTAGGTGAAAATCCCTTTAGCTGGTCAGGGGACCCTCTGAGGACATGGTGTAGAATGCTGTCTGGCCCTGGAGACTTCCGTAGGATAATTCTCTTGAAAGCTCTCCTCACGTCATCGTGGTCCGGGTCAGAGCAGTCATCCTGGTCCTCAGCTGGCCTTGCAGTAGGGATGGTATTGCTCGCCTCAAACTGCATAGAAGGTTTTGAGCTGGTCCGGGAGAGAGGCGGCGGGTTGGGTGTCCCTACTGGTTTTCCCCTTGTAGTCTGTGATGTGTAACATATTTCAGCCATAATATTCTCCCATAGCCACAATACTGAGTAAACATAACATAAGCTGTAAGACTTGCGTATAGTCACAACCAGGCACAACCAGCTGATTATACATAGATGAAGGGGGCGGGCTTTTGGGGCCACAGAACACGCCCACCTCTACCTGCCTATTTAACTCGGACTCCGCCATTTTAGAATCAGAATCTCTTGGGTGGCGTATCGATTAGATGTAAAGCTTAGAGACGCTCCACGCGTGTTATATACAATCCCTCTCCTTTTGTTTCATAGACGATAGACAATAGATCAATAACCTTAACCAAATAAATTGAGTTAAAAGCAATCATGTCTCGGCGGCCTTTCCTGGACTAAAATATCATAACAGATGTAAGCCACTCCACATACGACTGGGGTCAGAGCTGTGGTAATTAGACTCCACTTTGTCCCTTTGCATCTCTTTTTTTTTCATATGTATTTTTATTGGGAAACATGAGAAAAAACAACAATGAAGTAGCAGTCGTCAAACATGCATGAAATCCCCCCCCCCCTTTTTTTTTTTTTTTTTCAGGAACAGGATAAGGGAATGATAATGAAAACACAAAGGAAATAAAATACAAATAATAACCCACCCAAAACTGGACAAGAGTCATTAAGAAAAAATAAATAAATAAAAAGACTTAGCACAGATACAATTGTTTGATGCTCGACACACACAGCTCAACATACAATATCGTTGATAGGACTATCAGTTACATTCCAGGGAGGTGAGAGAGTCAATGTAAGTGAGTACCGGATTCCACCTTTTAAGGAAATTATCAGACGAGCCTCGTAGTGTATATTTGATTTTCTCTAGATGGAGAAAAGACAACAAATCTTCAAACCAGGAAGATGCGGAGGGTGGGTTTGGGTCTTTCCACTGAAGCAATATACGTCTACGGGCTATAAGAGAGGCGAAAGCTATAACATCACTCTGGTTTCTAGTCAGCATGGTCAAATCTTCAGGTACACCAAAAATAGCAATGTGAGGACTGGGTGACAATGAAATATTGAGAGCCTTAGATACAGTGTCGAAAAACACAGACCAAAATGCAGCCAATTTCGAGCAAGAGTAGAACATGTGAGTATGATCGGCAATTGACGAAGAACATCTATCACAGATATCACTTGAGCCTGGAAATAATTTAGAAAGTTTTGCTTTGGTGAAATGTATTCGATGCAAAACCTTGAACTGAATCAGAGTCAGTCGGGCACAAGAGGACGTAGAATTTACTCTTTTAAAAGCAATTTCCCACCATTCATCTGTGAGGTCAAGCCCAAGTTCCCTCTCCCACTTGCCCACAGCCCCAGCAAGTGGAGAGGTCCCAGCCGATATAATGAGGTCATATAGTACAGTTATACTACCACTTAACTTATTAAGTGAGAGGATGTCATCCATCAAGGAATTAGCAGTCAATAGTGGGAATGAAGCAAAGTGAGTACGGGCACAGTCTCGTGCTTGGAGAAATCGAAACAGACTAGAATGTGGCAGATCAAACTTATTGCGAATATCCTCAAAAGTTGCGAATGTCCCGTCAATGTATAGGTTAGAAAAAACTACTATGCCCTTTCTTTTCCACAATGCAAAGGTTGTGTCAAATTTGGATGGGGTAAACAAGTGATTATTAAGGATGGGGCTATGGGGAGAGGGAGAGGAGAGTTTAAAGTGCTGCCTGAATTGTTTCCAAATTTTTAAAGACGATATAACAATTGGGTTTGAGGTATATTTGGAGGGGCAAGATGCAAGGGGGGCACAAAGCAGAGCAGACAGAGAGGTTGCATGACAACTAAGAGCTTCCATTAGGCACCAATCAGCATCAGAGGAACTATGCCAAAGACGTAATTTCTGGATGTTGGCTGCCCAATAATAAAATAGGAGGTTCGGTAGAGATAAGCCACCATCTTTGTTACGTCTCTGAAGAGTAGTCCTGCGTGCCCTTGGAGTCTTACCAGCCCAGATAAAAACAGAGATCATCCCATCTAGCTTATTGAAAAACTGTTTTGGTAAAAAAATTGGCAGACATTGGAAAAGAAAAAGAAATCTTGGTAAAATGTTCATCTTAATAGATTGAATCCTACCAAACAAAGAAAGAGGGAGGGTACCCCATCGTTGTAAATCCGCCTTTATATCTGGGACTAGCTTAGAGAAGTTTGTTTCATGAAGGGAAGCAAGACTGCGAGTTATAGTTACACCCAAATACCGGAAACTCGTAGGAGCCAGGTGGAAAGGTAGGGCATGAGCTGGGATGCGAGTAGCTACTTCATTTACAGGGAAACACTCACTCTTGTCAAAATTTACCTTATAGCCTGAAAATGACCCAAAACTATTTAGGAGTTGCAGAATGTCACCAATACAGTTGACTGGATCTGAGATATAGAGTAAAAGGTCATCAGCATATAGCGAGACCCGGTGATCCAACCCAGCCCTGCGCATGCCTGTGTAAAGTGGAGATGACCTCAGAGCAATGGCAAGGGGCTCTATTGCCAAGGCAAATAATAAGGGGGAAATCGGACAGCCCTGCCGGGTGCCCCTCGTCAAGGGGAAGAATTTAGACAGTTGAGAATTTGTTTTTACGCTAGCAGTAGGGTTAGTATACAAAAGCCTAATCCATGACACAAACCGAGATCCAAAACCAAATTTATGAAGTGTAAAGAATAAATAGTCCCACTCCACCCGATCAAAAGCCTTCTCTGCGTCTAATGAGACAATCATCTCAGCATCTGGTGAGACTGCAGGGGAAAGCACAATATTAAGTAACCGTCTGATGTTAGAAGATAATTGACGACCCCTGATAAAGCCAGTCTGGTCTTCAGAGACAATACCTGGTAAACACGGGTCCAGGCGGTTCGCCAGTACCTTAGCAAGAAGTTTGACATCCGCGTTCAAGAGACTTATAGGTCTCCAGCTACTACAATCTTCTGCTTTTTTGCCTTTTTTGAGAATAAGGGAGATTGAGGCTTGTCTTAGTGTTGGGGGTAGAGTACCATTTTTCAGGGAATCATTAAACATATCTAATAAAAGGGGAGCTAACTGGGCCGAGAACTTTTTATAAAAATCTACAGGAAAACCATCCGGGCCTGGGGCCTTGTTATTTTGCATCTTCCTAAGACTGCCAGTTATCTCCTCTAGAGACAGAGGGTCGTCCAAGCTATCACGCGTGAGAGTATCAATATTAGAGATATCCAGACTGTCAAAAAAATGCTCTATATTTGTATTGTCTATAGGGGGTTCAGATGTGTACAGCTTGGAGTAAAATGTGGTAAAGGCATCGTTTATTTCAGTAGGATTCGTAGTGAGGGAATGTGAGGAGTCATAGACCTGAGTAATAAACTGAGAAACTGACTGGTGTTTAAGCTGCGATGCTAAGAGGCGACTAGCCTTATCACCGTATTCATAATACGTACCCCTTGTCCGTCTAAGAAGATACTCAGCCCTGCCAGTGGAAAGCAAATCAAATTTGGATTGAAGCTTACGCCTCTCAGCATACAATTCAGGAGTGGGAGAACTCGAGTACTGTCTGTCTAATTTACTAATAGCGTCAACCAAATCCTGCTGTTCTTTTGTCTTTTGTTTTCTAGAGTGAGCATTATACGAAATAATCTCTCCTCGCATCACTGCTTTAAAAGTTTCCCAAAGAAGGGAGGGGGAGGTGGATTCAGATTTATTATTATCAATAAAAAAGTCTATTTGCTTTGAAATATGCTCACAAAATGTTTTGGTAGCTAACAGGCCTGTATTAAATCTCCAGGGCCCACACCTTGGACTAGGGGAGAGAGATAGCTCTAGAACAAGAGGAGCATGATCAGAGATGACAATAGCAGAGTATTCAGTCAGTCCAACAGAAGACAGAAGGGCTTTATCTACAAAAAAAATAATCAATGCGTGAGTAAACACGGTGAACTAGAGAGAAGTATGAAAAATCCCTTTTAGTCGGGTGGAGAAACCGCCATGGGTCAATACAACCCACCTGGTTCATAAATGTGGATAGTGCTCGAGCCATACAAGAAGGGGTAAATCTTTTGGGACATGACCTGTCTAACTGTGGATCAACTACAAGGTTCAAATCACCCCCGAAGATGAGGCGGTGTGTGTCCATATTTGGTAAAGAGGAGAAAATTGAGGTCATAAAATTTGGATTATCAAAATTTGGGGCATATACATTAACCAAAATCACTGGGGTCTGATATAGCACACCTTTGACTATAATATAACGCCCTCCGGGATCTGAAATAGTTTGTTCAGCTGAAAACTGAACACGTTTGTGTATTATGATGGCTGTGCCCCTGGCTTTAGAATTGAAATTTGAATGAAAAACCTGCCCCACCCAAGGCTTACGAAGCCTAGCATGGTCATTCACACAAAGGTGCGTTTCCTGGAGAAAAGCAATATCAGTATTGAGACTTTTTAGGTGTGAAAACACTCTCGACCTCTTAATTGGTCCTCCCAGTCCCCTGACATTCCAGCTAATAAATCTAACAGAGCCTACAGACCCTCTCTGACCTGTATTCTGGTTAGTCATTAATTAAAATCATCAACCATATGTAACATAACAAGCGTAGTGGACAAGCATCATACACACCAGTAACATTAGATATTAAAAACAAAGACCCTCCCCTAGACAAACACCCAACCTTTTCCCAAAATAACCCTCTACTAAAAAAGAAAAAACACATATCTTTGAGGACAAATGAAAACAAAGAAAACCTTAAGCTCAACATTGCGGTTAGCAAAGTGAGTAGCAGGATAAACCTTTGCTAAACAACCAGTTGACCACGCAGTGGTATCCCCTCCTACAATATCAAATTAAATTAAACACCACTAGAACGATTCTGTTTTTAGAACAGACAAATTGGCAACGATCTACAGTCCAACAGAACAAATGCTGGCAGGTGACTAAACACCAGCAGAGGACAGTGCTGCACTCACCCAGAAAAAATGATGAGTCCAAACAGAAAAACACGGGCTTGGTGAGCAGGCTAAACGGAATTAGCCTAGCCTAGCAAAAACACACCCGTAGGCAACAACGGAGTTATCAAAAAAAGTAAAATCAACCCGTAGCGAAATGGAAACACGGCAGCTTAAGTCTTATGAATGCGTTCTTGATAGAAGCGATCAGCCAGCTCGGGAGTGTCAAACAAGTGGACCACACCGTTGAAGGTGACTCTCAGCCGGGCGAGGTAAATCATGCCGAATCGCACTCCTTTTTTGTAAAGCTGGGACTTCACATTATTGAAAGCGGCTCTCTTCTTAGCAACAGTGGCGCTGAAATCCTCGTAGAATTTGATCCTGTGCCCTCAGTAGGACATCTCCCGGTGTTCCTTGGCCCATTTCAAAACCTGCTCCTTCTCAACGTAGCGATGGAAACGGACAATTATGGGCCGAGAGCCCTGGCTGGGTCTGGGTCTCAGGCTGCGATGTGCGCGATCGAGCTCCGGGCCGGAGTCAGGTAAGACATCTCCAGCCACCTCCTTGAATAACTGAGACATAAACTGCCTAGCGTTTGCACCCTCCATATCTTCAGGAATACCCACGACTCTGAGGTTCTGACGCTTGGAGCCCGATATCAAGTCCTCCACTGTAGCGTGTAGCGCTGAGTTATCATCCGACACGGAGGCTAGCTGGTTCTTCAAGGTCGCCACGTCTTGCTGCAGGCTAACGATGTCATCTGAGTGGGAAGACAGTGTGCTCTCGATCTGTGATATGGTGGCGGTGTGAGTCGCCACAGTGTTGGTTATAGATTCAAGTGTTGGGAGTATCGGGGCCATGGCTTCCGACAAGGCAGCGTTGAAATCTTCCTTAAGACTTTCGCTCAATTTCTGGAGCTCAATGACTAGCATCTCAGCCGTTAACTGTGTAGGCCCCGTCGACGACATTTTCTGCTTGTCCTCGAGTCCCGGGAATGAATCAGTCATTCGCTGCTGGGTTTTACCGATCCGTCCACCCTTGCTCATCGTAACGGTGTGCAATATTGTTCCGTTTAACTCTATCAATGTAGTCTGTACCAAAGTTTAAATAAAATTCGGCGTTATCTTAGTAAAATATTATGAAAAATGCGGAGCTGATAGCAACTGCGTCCTCCTTCTACATGCTCAAACCGGAAGCCCTCCCTTTGCATCTCTGATGGCCTTCCATAGGTCATACCTAGACTTCCTCAAGAGAGAGAGAGAGAGAGGCTTCAGAAAGGGTGTGCACAGATAGTACATTGCACCCTGTTGTTATGTAGAGAGAGAGAGAAAGAGAGAGAGAGAGAGAGGCTTCAGAAGGGGTGGGCGCAGATAGTGCAGTGCAACCTCTAGTTATTTATCGTGCTTATGCTCAGATTGTCTGACTTATTTCGTGCTACACAGAACAAAATTCAAACCAAAGCCTTTCAATTGGGAGATTTATTTTCATCTTCAGAAGGGGTGTGCGCAGATAGTACAGTGCACCCTCTAGTTATGTAGGCTATATGTCAAAACCACAAATGCAACAAAGGGAAAATGCTGTTTGTTATGGGTACTCCCATTTGTGCAGCAGACCTCCTCAAAAACGAAATCTATTGAATCGTGTCTCAGAACACGATTGTCGACTTTTTCCGTTCTAGTTGTGGTCTAGTTATGCGCCGGCAGAGGCTGAATTTGATCAGAATTCAGCCTATAACCATCCTTCCCATGCTGCTCGCAACAATATAATATATATATATATTTATGTAAGGGATATTCATGTCGTGTCCAGTTCGCCCTGCCGGGGCTTATTTCCCGGTAATGACTGGCGGCGTTCTAAACATTATCCCGCTTATTACACGGCTCCTTGCCAAAACGAAAAAATACAGACACAGTGTAGCCTGCTAATACATCCAAGGAAAAAGAAGAACGTGAAACAATAAACAAAGAGCAATGCAGGACGTCCAAGAAGAACGGCAAACTTTTGCGTGACATTTTCTTTAATAAACGAAGCTTTCACCGTTATTATCCCCCTGTCGCACGGTAGTGACAATTCTGTCGACCAATCAACGGACAGCGTGTGTAGCTCGAACTTGTTGGCACCCTTTCAGACGTCTTGGTACCCCAACGGAGGAGCACTGCGAAGTAGGGCTAATCACGGCTCAGTCCGGACCCTGTCCACTTTTGGCGGTGGAAACGTGAATCGTGCTGCACCTATTCATACCGAGACAAACCGCACCTGCCGTGGAAACCCGCCATGTGCACCTTTGCTTGTAACACATAGCTCTGCTCCAAACCACAGCTCACCCGTTGCCATAACGACGTTAAGTGCAGCAACTGAGCTGCCGTAAATTGTGTTGTTTTTGTCGTAAACTAGGTTCAGCTGGCTAGGAAATAGACAAATATTCCAAGGTAGCTTCAAAAGGCACCTTGGATGAAAGAGGCCATTCAAATATACTACAATGATCAATTAGGAGGCTGAAACCCTAAAGGAAGTGATGCTTTAGGTGACTTCTGAGTCAAGGACAGTAACAAGTAAGCTATAGACCTGGGGTCTCTTCTATATCAAAGAGGGTCTCAAAGGACGCACACGATTATCAACTTTATTATCAACAGGAAAGGCTCACGTAGCATCATCAAATGCTCCATTGAAACACATTGGCAACAAGCCGTTGCTAGAAATGTATTGAAGTTAGTTGACAAGAGATAGAAATTTGGCCATTAGACCTTCAACCAGGGTGCATCTTGGGATTGCTCTGTGAAAATTGTGGGTCTCTCGATAAATGCCGGGCCCTAACCCTAACCCGAAACCATGGTCCCCCAAGGGGCCAAGTTTCAGTGTGGGGGTCCCAGTTAGGCCCTAGAATAAGGTAGTCAAGTTTCAGGGCGGTAGGACGTCCCTATCGCAAAAACTCTTTCCACCACATTCCGATCCACTAGGTCGTGCAGGCAACACTTTGCACTTTGATATAGAAGAGACTCCAGGTCTATTCACCTTATTCTGCACGTCAACATGGGGGGCGCCATGTTGGTTCCGTTTTGTGTTCGAACTTCCGGCTGAGCAACTCTGTCCATTGCAGTACAGCGGCACATTAGCTATTTTAGTCATTGATTGTTTTCATTGCATATGAGCGCAATGCGCATCCCCGCCCCTTGCTTAAATGATCCTTGTCTATCCACACTTGATTGGTTGCATGCATGTGAAAGTCAGTCACTGTACACACACACATACACACGTAGCATGCACGGAGCACCCGTAGCGTAGAGATCTTCATATCATTCTGCCTCGGCAAACTTTATATAAAATATATATATATATATATATAAAAAAGAAGAAAAGAGAAAAATGCCTCGCGGCCGGGAGCCGACTCCCATCGTTCAGTTAAAAGAGGCTCTTTGAACCGGCTTGTTCGCGACCGACCCATCACTCCAGTCTCTCCCCAAATCCCCACTGACCCAATTCATGCTTGGACTTTTCGATTCTGTTTCTAAATGTTGGAACTGATGGACACTGAACTCTGGGGTTATTTGAACGTTCATTGTGAAGTGGTCCTACTGTAAAAGGAGCGTCAGAAACCCCGCCTGTCTGTGCGCACCGAGGCCATTAATTAAAGGAATGCTGAGAGAATGCTGGAGAGTCGAGAAAAAGAAGACTTAATATGCAAACATGTTATGTGCAATCTAACAACTGCACACAGGCCTATGGCATGTACAAATAAGACTGTTGTTATTCTGTGGCTCAATCAATTTCACCTGACTGGCTGTTCTGGTCATCTCCGAGGTCGGGATATTGTTTAACAGTCTATGTTTAACGGATTTGTCTTCTATGGGCAAGAAGGCAAATCCAGATTTTTTTGATTTTTTTGATTTTTAAAAATAAAAGAATCAAATATTAATATCAATAAAACATTCACAAATTACAAGCATAGGCGATTACTTTTTCCCGAAATAAATTAGAACAAATATCTAATTTCCTTTTCGTTTTGAAAGTTGAGGGTCACGAGTCACGAGGTCAGGGCAGCACAGTAGCGCTAAACACATTCTGTCAGACTTCTAAAACAACCACTGCGCTGACGGCGAGCATGGCATTGAATTATAAAAATAATCTTCTGAAATGAATATGTATTATGAGATTGACAATGCAGAATTTGTTATGGAAGTAATAATGTTTAAACTTAAATTCAGAATTAACACTGACATTGAAAATGTTATGACTTCCATGTTGAAAGTAATACGTAACAGAAGTGTAAGAATGTTGAATGTTGCTGAATATTGGTGTTCTCGCTAGAGATGCTCTCACATGTAATGTAATAAGTAAAGGATAATCACCGAGAGGCAGGGCAATAAACAGTTTGATATGCCCGGCTAGTGGACGGCTTACCTAACCTTACGTAACCTTCCACAAGCCGGGCATATCAAACTTTTTATTTGTTTATTGCCCTGCCTTGAGGTGATTATCCCGTTTATTCTACTTCTTGCTTGCCAACATAATAAAACAATTCAAATATTTTTCTTATTCGTATTGCATGCTTAATAAATGTATACTCTGTTTGAGTTCATCTCCCTCAAAAAATAGTCCCCTTAGACCCCATTCAACTACGGTGAATAACGTTAGCGAATCTTTCGTAGGTGTAATCCGGAAGAATCATGAATATTAGGGTTACGGTTATGGTTATGGTTAGGGTGAGGGTTATGGTTATGGTTAGGGTGAGGGTTATGGTTAGGGTTAGGGTTAGGGTTAGGAGTCAGCGTGAGTCAGCGTGTTTGCCTGTCCAATCCTAGCGCTTGAGGCGGAACTTTTCCCGGATTCCGCCTACGAAAAACAACCAACCGGGGAACATAGGACCCGGGGAACATAGGTACGCTCCCCGTTAGCTCAGCTGTAGCTTATTAGTTTCTATAGCAACCGCACAAGGCTGCAGCTGATCACTAGTTTAATAACGTAGTTGCTACATTATATCTCGCTTGCGAAACATGTATCGACTGACCCTTGACTGACTGACCCCTGACCATTTTAGAAACTTTTTTAAGGTTTATTTTTACAATGGACCTCATGTTTTAAATCTCTGTGATAGAAATAAAATACAAGCGGCGCATTGATCTACTATTTGATGACGCTGTGCTCAGTCAGCGGGCAACCTGCGGGTTAATGCCCTCCTCCCAGCCAATCAGAATCAAGCATTCTTAAACTAAGTAGAATAATCAGTTAATAAACCATTGGAACTTTCATATGATTCACGTTCGGTAATTCTAAAGTGTCTATATGTGCTCAGCTCTGCGGTAAAAAAAATAAAAGTGTGGCCCACGAAACAAGTTATAAAAACTGATATGGCCCTTGATTTCAAAAAGGTTCCCCACCCCTGGACTAGAGGGTGCACCTTCTGAAGTCGAAAAAAGAAATCTCCCAATTGAAATGCTTTGGTTTGAATTTTGTTATGTGCAGCACGAAATAAGCCAGACAATCATGCCCTGGGACACGATTCAATAGATTAATTTTCATGAGCATGAGCACGATAAATAACTAGGTTGCACTACACTATCTGCACCCACACCTTCTGAAGCCTCTCTCTCTCTCTCTCTCTCTCTCTCTCTCTCTCTCTCTCAAAATGCATGGGCTTACATTTCGTTCTGTGTAGCATGAAAAAAGTCGGACATTTGTGCTCTCCTTCAATAGAGTAACGTTCGTGAGCATGAGCACAAATTCAAGTGATACCGGGTTGGATAATACAGTGATAATTCAGTGTTAATAAAGATATAATACAGTGATAACAGTGATAATACAGTGATAATGCAATGATAACACAATAATAACATAGTGACAATACAGTGATAATTCAGTGTTAATAAAGATATAATACAGTGATAACACAATAATAACATAGTGATAATACAGTGATAATTCAGTGTTAATAAAGATATAATACAGTGATAACACAATAATAACATAGTGATAATACAGTGATAATTCAGTGTTAATAAAGATATAATACAGTGATAACACAATAATAACATAGTGATAATACAGTGATAATATAGTGATAACACAGTGATAATTTATGAACCTCCAGTTTCTCAATTAGAAAAGTTTCCTTTCACTGTTTAACTTTAATTGTCATTGCAGCTCAAACATACAACAAAATTGGAGCTCCACTTTCGCAGGGACAAGACACAACATACAATTTATAAAATATTAAATATATAATATAAAATATATAAAATTAATAAATATTAAATAAAGCTAAAAGATTATTAAAAGGATAGGTTTGGGCAGCTGTGTCAGTCTTACAGTGCTGTTCCAGGGTTTTATTTGTTGCTAAAGGCAATGTTGCAAGTTTTATGTAAATGTAAGGTTCTGAAG
Organism: Micromesistius poutassou; assembly: GCF_964030765.1. Lineage (NCBI taxonomy): Eukaryota > Metazoa > Chordata > Actinopteri > Gadiformes > Gadidae > Micromesistius > Micromesistius poutassou. The sequence continues at coordinate 13,085,756 of NC_140284.1, read as the reverse complement.
TACTACCACTAGACGTGGTGGTGCTTCATTAGAAGCCCTAATGAAGGTCTGCGCCACATAGGAAGGCCAAGTCAGCAGGTGACGGCATCAAACAGCACCGCCTGAAAAACAGCCCCAAACAGTTTCATCAAGACTGAACGCCAACACCTCAAAGCCCATTAAGGAAGCAAAAGCAAATGCAGAACACAATGCAGTCGTCGTATGCCAACGTTAACACAAATATACAAAGACATGAACAACCCAAGCGATAGCCAGGTTCCCAGAAGGCTTTGGGACACTAGCCCCCGCGGCTTAAATGCAAGCTTCCAGCTTCCTGTCAGCAAACTGCAGACCAGAGGCTGAACTAAAGATCTACTCACTCACAAGTGTTCTGCCAGCAAGACACACGTCCTTCTGGAAAAGTTAGAATGGAGTCAAGTGATCTGTAAAATCTGGATCTGCTGTCTCTCTTTGAGTGTGTGTTTTCGCAACTCAATAGAGGTTTTTTTAACCTTTAGCTACTAGTAAACAGAAAGGTTTTAGATGACATTTTAGAGCGGTTTGAATACCAACTGTCATACCTGTCTTTAAGAGTGTGTGTGTGTGTGTGTGTGTGTGTGTCTCAGTGTGTAGATTACATGACCAACTTGCGGCCAGCTATGGAAGACAGAGGTGAGACCAACATTCACGGAAACAGCCAGTATGTAAGAGTGAACAATGCTGTGTCCTGTTATTGGAAAACATTGTTTTTGACGTAATAAGGCTGATGTTACCTCCCAGGTAATTCTATACTTTATATACACATATATATATATACATACACACACATATACAGTATATATATATATATATATATATATATATATATGTATACACACACATAGCCATACACACCCATTCACACGCAGTGCGCATGTGAATGGGTTGAAATGTGTGTGTCTCACGCCCAATGCATGAGACTTGTTGAGAGCCCATGTATATGTTTGGATGTTAGCTTGATTTTGTGGTACAGTTTTGTGTCCAGCTCGGCGGTCTGTTAGGAAGTACTGCAGGGTAGCAACCAAGAGGTGCTTTGGTTTAACAGAAGGTACAACCGGCTGTCGTCCGCATTACTATGGAGAGAGATATGCTGGTGCATGAAGAGTTACTGATAATGGAACCTCCAAATGGAATAGATAGATACTTTATATTTAGTATACATATATATATATATACATCTATGTTATATAAATATATAGGCCTAAATAAATATATATATCTATAGATGTAGATATTTTATATTTAGCATATCTATATATATATACATCGATATATTTAGTATGTATAGATGTGACCTCCAGGTAAGATGCTGACCAGTGTGGTGGAGGAGATCCGTCGAGCCGTCACCAGGGACATCAGTGGAGCTCAGCTACTCCACACGCTGCTGCGGGCCCCATGGCTGTACAGCCTTCTCAAGGTAACACACTGTCAACGGATTCATCTGTCCGTCTGTCTGTCTGTTTTTCTGTCTAACATCTTATGCGGACTCCTCCGCCGGCAGAGCCAGCTCTTCCAGCTGGACTCCTCCAGCTGGGCTGCCGGAGGAGTCGGCATACGGCCGAGAGGAACAATGGAGCGTTGGAGAAATGATATGGACCGGAAGTGAACTGACAGCTGTCTACTGAAAACATCTTTCTCGAATGCCGCCTGAGTTTGTTGTTGCTGGTGACGTAAAGAGGTCAGCCGGTGGCTCTATTACCACTAGTTGAAATGGGCACAGCGCCACCATTCGTACCGGGGCATGACACACTTCGGCCAATGAATCGATTTTCTCACCGCCATGTATACTCGGACAACTGCAGTTGTCCAATTGAGGAGCATAGTCGAACTATGGCTTTAATCGGATTACGCTGTGCATGTAAATGTACTGACTTGATGACCTGATCTGTTGGGTCTGTCAGACAGTTGTTAAGTCAATTTTGAAAAAAGTGCACACCCAACTCATTGAGCACTCGTGAAAACAATCTCCAAGTAATGCTGCGGTCCATTTGTATGGTACGCCCGCCCATGCACGTCCTAAAAATCTCCCAGCTTTCTTGCGGCATTTCACGGAGCCACGCCCCCATGTGGTCGTAGTGTAAACCTTCCTACTGGGGATTCTGAGAGTAGAGTGAGTTCAGTGAAGCTGACCGTACGACTCGACAAAAAAAATGGCTGCGCCCGTAAAGAGAATTATTTTCTTTGTATTTGTACCATGTTGGTCATTTAATGTCCTTGCACACTTGATTACATTGCTACTTTATTCCAGTCACCAATTTATGCATTGCAGGATCTTGCTGTGTGTGCAATACAATGTAAAGTTGTGTTGTTAGTTTTCGAGCTTGTTTGCTAAAGAGGCTAATGTAGCTAACAATAACAATGACTATCCAATGACAAACAGGAATGCTATAAGTGCTGCAAGCCAGGAAATTCCGTCACGTTCTCGCTAGAGCAGGTCGGACGTACCGGTGTACCATACAAATGGATTGCAGCATCACTCCAGGCTCCTACTTGCAGGTCGGCCAGTTCTCCTGCCTGACCAATAGGGGGCGATGTGCACTCTAGTATTACTTTATATACAAAACTAGCAGCTTTCGGCATTGCTAAATTCAGCAAGAGTGGTGTTAGGTTAGGTTGTTGTCACAGCAAATAAAGAAAAGGTGTGACTTAACTCTCTTAACTCTATGAGTGTGCCTTAAGGAACAATATATTAAATATTAAGCTGAATTATGACACAGCGACCAAAAACATTTCCAGAAGACCTGGAATTGTATTATTTCCATATAGTCCACAATCATGCATCAACATTTTAAAGTTTTTTTGTTGTTGTTATATTTGCAACATGGGCTTACAAATTATAATTACATATATCCCATCTTAAAATACTGCTTTCAGAAACTCAAAAACATATTTGCACTGTGAGAAATGTAAAAACAGACATTATATGAGAATGATGGAAACATCCACATCAATATCTTTAAGACATGTACATGTAACATATTTCAGCCATAATATTCTCCCAACATAACATAAGCTGTAAGACTTGCGCATAGCCACAAGGGGGCAACAGCTGATTCATACATAGATGAAGGGGGCGGGCTTTTAAAGCCACAGAACATGCCCACCTCTACCTGCCTATTTAACTCGGACTCCGCCATTTTAGAATCAGAATCTCTTGGGCGGCGTATCGATTAGATGTAAAGCTTAGAGACGCTCCACGCGTGTTATATACGATCCCTCTCCTTTTGTTTCATAGACAATAGACCAATAACCTTAACCAAATAAAGTGAGTTAAAAGCGATCCTGTCTCGGCGGCCTTTCCTGGACTAAAATATCATAACATACAGCTTTGCAAAAAAACATGCATACAGGCCACTTGCAACAATCTTTTAGATATTTTCTTCTCTATTATTCACAACATAGGTTTAAAAACGATTAATTGATCCCAATTCAGAACACTGCTTTCAGTAACTCATTTAAACATATTTGCACTGGGAGGAAATGCCCAAAAGTGAAAAAAGTGCAAAACAAATGGGTAGTAATGATTACGCTGCCGCATTGTAGCGGTGAAATTATTATAATTTTTTTTTGCAAGTGTGCCAATGATTATGCGTCCACGTGCCAGTGGTGGCACGCGTGCCTAGGGTTGCGACCCCTGCTCTATATGGTCTGTAGCTTTTACCAACATAAACCTTCTGTAGAAGACCACTATAAACCTTCTGTAGAAGACCACCATCAAACTTCTGTAGAAGACCACCATCAACCTTATGCAGAAGACCACAATCAACCTACTGATGAAGACCACCGTGAACCTTCTGATGAAGACCACCATCAACCTTCTGAAGAAGACAACCATCAACCTTCTGAAGACCACCATCAACCTACTGATGAAGACCACCATCAACCTTCTGAAGACCACCATCAACCTTCTGAAGACCACCATCAACCTTCTGAAGAAGACCACCATCAACCTTCTGAAGAAGACCACCATCAACCTTCTGATGAAGACCACCATCAACCTTCTGAAGACCACTATCAACCTTCTGAAGAAGAATACCATCAACCTACATTGATGAAGACCACCATCAACCTACTGAAAAAGACCACCATCAACCTTCTGAAGAAGACCACCATCAACCTTCTGAAGAAGACCACCATCAACCTTCTTAAGACCACCATCAATCTTCTGATGAAGACCACCATCAACCTTCTGAAGACCACCATCAACCTTCTGAAGAAGACCACCATCAACCTACTGATGAAGACCACCATCAACCTACTAAAAAAGACCACCATCAACCTTCTGATGAAGACCACCGTGAACCTTCTGAGGAAGGATGCTGGCTCTACAGACTTTGTTCAGTCCCATGTATTAAATGTATTAAACTAAAGTAAAATATATTGTGTCACTACAGTACTGGCTGAACGGATTATGGGAAGGATACACTCTTTTATTTGCATTTATCTATGCACAACATTATGTAATATGTCATCAACGGTTGTATTTTATTGATATTTTAGAACCTACATATAAATACTGTGTAAATTAAACCTATTTGTTAGCTAAAGGTCCGTTTAGTAATGTGTATAGATGGCTAGCCTGTAGATGTGTTCACCTGTGTTCTCACAAAGATGTATTGAAATGTAATTAAATTAAAATTACACAATCACAAAATATTGTTGTATTTACTAATAAACTGATTAACTACCAAGGGGGTATTCCATCAACCAAGCTAAACCCAAAGCCGGGCTTATTTTGCTTAGCCTGGCTTCTTTCAGCTAGAGTTGCGTTCCATTAATGTGGCTTAAGGGAATCTCCGCTAAGTAACCATGGCAACTTATCCGACCAAACAACCATCAAGCTAAACATAAAGCCAGGCTTCTTTCAGCTGGAGTTGCGTTCCATGAACGTCACTTAAGGGAATCAAACTAATCTGGTCGGGAGCAGGTTACTGTCAGGCTAACTTGAGCGGTGTTTCAGAGAAATCCATCTGTCAGCAACAATTGTACCATCAGAAGGTTCCGCCAAGCCCAGTCCTCACAATTTTGTCATAAATGTAGGCCTACATATATGAAGTACAAACAGCGTATATTTTCACTAAGGGTCTAAGATTAAATGACGCAAATGAAATAATTGAATGAATTGCTATCTATTATTACTGTGGCTATTTGTTCAACACATTTTTACACAAATCTATGTATTATCGCGTTATCAGTAATCAGCGGCTGGGTGAATGGTCTAGCACTTGCCCTGTGATACGTGCGACCCGAGTTCTAATGTGTAGTATTCTTGGCGTTGGCTTCATTTTGTAATTCCCTTTATTAATTTGATTAATTTGATTAATTACCTAATTAAGAATATTCAAAGAAATGGAAAATAAATGGCATGAAAAGTTATTTGATTTCTCTAGTAATGCTTCCTATATTACTATTACTTGCGTGGGGATAGAACCCCGGACGACCAGGTACAAGTCCGACACGTTAACTCGAGACTATCTCCCTGCTTTTAAATCCATGGTCAATATTAAATTAAAATATGTTACGCTTAATACTACTTATGCATTCAACAGATCGCCGATTTTTGTGCCAGGCAGCCTCCCTGTTTCTATTAATGGTTACGGTGTTCCCTTTTTGAGTTATTATATGCGTGTACTCCTCATAGACCTCCACAAGCAGCTTCTGTTCGCCGCTGGAAAAGATCCCGCTCGGTCCTTTTCGGACATTTGATCCATGATTCGACATTCACGGTTCTGGGCTGGTTACATATCTCGTGAACGCGCGTAATCCACGATAATGTGAGCCTGGTTTGAACTAACCTGAGCAATGCGCGGCTGAACTGCGTTGATGGAACGGCTTTAGCCTCAAGTGGAAGTTGGCGCTAGTTCTAACCAGGCTTAATCAACTAATCGCCGCTTTCGTTAGCGACTTTGATGGAATACCCCCCAAGTCAGTGAATTAGAGTGTGTATTTTATTATTGTGTCTATTACAGATTATATTACATATTATAATGTGGCCAGGTATAAATATAACTAGGTATAATCAAACACTGCAATATGCAGGGCAACAATAAGAATACAGGCATGATCAATAAGAGTATATTTAATAGTCAAGGGGTTATGATCTCTGACATTTATTAGGATAACAGCACTGCCAACAGAGCCAGAGAAGGGAGATTTGGTTAAGTACTAAAGGGACCACTCCATAGACCACTCACCAACTGGGCCGGACCCCTGGCTATAGCGCCCCTAGTGGTAGAAACCAGTGGTCCGTATAAGCTACAGCGGTCAGTGGAGCGACCACTGTCACCAAACCCCCTGTCACATGACCTCTGCCTGAGTCATGTCTGCTTTCACAGGCAATGGTGGTGAAAACAACTCCCACAATGCCCGGCACTCATCAATCAAGCTTTTGTAATTGTTATTGAGCAACACCTGAGGGGTATTCCATCAACCAAGCTAAGCGTAAAGCCAGGCTTATTTCGCTGAGCCTGGCCTCTTTCAGCTAGAGTTGAGCGGTGTTTCAGAGAAATCCATCTGTCAGCAACAATTGTACCATCAGAAGGTTCCGCCAAGCCTAGTCCTCACGATTTTGTCATAAATGCACATATATGAATACATACACACAGCGTATATTTTCACTAAGGGCCTAAGATTAAATGATGCAAATTAAATAATTCAATGAATTGCTATATATTGTTATTGTGGCTATTTTTTCAACACATTTTTACACAAATCTATGTATTATCGCGTAATCAGGAATCAGCGGCTGGGTGAATGGTCAAACACTTGCCCTGTGATATGCGCGACCCGAGTTCGCGTCCAGAGTATTTCATAGTAGGCCTATTCTTGGCGTTGGCTTCATTTTGTAATTCCCTTTATTAATTGTATTAATTCCCTAATTAAGAATATTAAAAAAAGGAAAATAAATTGCATGAAAAGTTCTTTGATTTCTCTAGTAATCCTTCCTATATTACTAATTACCTGGGGATTGAACCCCGGACGACCGGGTGCAAGTCCGACACGTTAACTCAAGACTATCTCCCTGCTTTCAAATCCATGGTCAATATTAAATTAAAATATGTTACGCTTAATACTATGCATTCAACAGATCGCCAATTTTTTTGCCAGGCAGCCTCCCTGTTTCTATTAATGGTTACGGTGTTTCCTTTTTGAGTTATTATATGCTTGTACTCCTCATAGACCTGATCCATGATTCAACATTCATGGTTATGGGCTGGTTACATATCTTGTGAACGCGCGTAATCCAGGATAACGTTAGCCTAGCCTGTGGAATAATATATTCAATAAACGTAAACATTTATTCAGTACCATTTTTTTTGGCGCCCATAATCAGGGATGCGTAACATTACTTGTATCACTACCACGCTTTTGCGTAACTAACGGGAGATTAAAAAAAACAACGAAAAAACTAAAAACATTGAGCAGCTACTTTGGCGTTCGCCACCTGCAAAGAAAAGGCAAACGGAGCCGGAGCAGAAGAAAATATTTTATTTCGAAGTGGTGCCAAGATGTGGCTCGAAACGAATGATAATCGTAGTGAAATACAGTTTTTGTCGTGTTTTATTGCACATTTATCACATTTTGTACATCCCATTGATTTCTGTTGGAAGACTCATTGCTTGTTGACCGGAAACAAAAAGGGGGGCTGTTTATCTTTATTGGTTTATTTAAGACAGGGACCATGTACAAGGTTCATTAATTACGTGGAGCAAAAAGATGGCTTGTACCAGATTATAGCTAAAAGCTAATTTCCATCTGCAGTCCCTGGGCAGGTAAGAAGAATAAAGCAGCTACACCGGAAATGTAGTCTTTTCGCTCGGTTCTCTGTCTCAACAGTAGGGCTAGAACTGAGCAAAAACCAGCCCCCCTTTCCATTTCCGGTCAATCCATTTCAGAAGCAATGAGTCTTCCAACAGAAATCAAAATTTCAGTGTCAAGGGGCCTCAATGTTCAAAATACCGGAATTGTCCTTTAAGAAGTTGTTTATTGAAAATGGAATCTCCTTTGTGAAATTGGGTAGGTTTCATAAGATCAGATGTTACGTGTGGGGTGCGTACCAAACACCATCTCCAAGTAACTCACTAAAAAAGTTATGTGCACCCCTGTACATATACACGCATACATAAACACACACACATGCATATGCATACACATACACATACAGCAGGTGCTGTTGTACAGCCTAATGGCTGCCGGCATAAGGAGAACTTGAAGCGCTCCGTCTTGCACCTGGGGGAATGACATGATTTTCTATTGTGACATCATTGGACAAATGTTACCTCCAGTGTTTTTTCTCCAGGTGTAGTCATTGGTCAGATGTAACCTCCGGGGGGGTGTTTAGAGGCAGTCATTGGTCAGATGTAACCTCCAGGGGTGTGTTTAGAGGCAGTCATTGGTCAGATGTAACCTCCGGGGGTGTGTCTAGGGGCAGTCATTGGTCAGATGTAACCTCCGGGGTGTGTCTAGGGGCAGTCATTGGTCAGATGTAACCTCCGGGGTGTGTCTAGGGGCAGTCATTGGTCAGATGTAACCTCCGGCGGTGTGTCTCCAGGTGTACGACTGTCTGCTGGACTTTAAGACTCTGGACCACAGGCCCACCTTCTCCGATGCCTCCGGCCTCGCCTACCAAGTCAGTGAATTAGAGTGTGCCTTTGAATATTGTGTCTATTATAGATTATATTACAGATTATAATGTGGCATGTATAACAGTTTATCATCTGGTGTTTATTACAGATTATGGATGAGTTGAAAACGGTTCAGTGTTCTGATGAAGGCAGGGAACTCTACAAGATCCTCCAATCACCACACATACAGGTAGGTTACATCCAGTCTTTCTCTCTACCTGTCTGTCTACCTGTCTGGCTCTCTCTACCTATCTAGCTGTGTGCTGCAGGCCCTCCTGTCATCCCATGACAGCATCGCCCGGTTGGACTACGAACCGGTCTTACCTCCTCTACCAGAAGAGCTGCCAGGAGACCAGGACGCCATGAGGATCGTCTGCCTGGTGAAGAACAACCAGCCGCTGGTGAGACAGCCACCGGATAGCCACCGGATAGCCACCGGATAGCCACCAGATAGCCACCGGCTAGCCACTGGATAGCCACCACTACACTTTTTCAATTCCAGCCTAGCCTTCAATTAGCCTTCAGATCATTTATGGATGAACAAACAGTTGCATGAGGTTAGCTTAAAGTTAGCCTTGAGCTAGCCTCCATCTAGCATAGAGAAGGCGGCTTCATAACTAGTTGAGGGATCAGTTGGTTCCTGGTATCCCCGACTCCCCTGCTAGACTGGCCAGGAGAGTGTCGAGCATTAAGGCTCCACTGAGCCACTGGTCTGTGTGACCCTCAGCAGACAACCAGCAGCGGACCAGACAAACATTAGACAATAGATTAAGTAAAATAGATGTTACCGTGCCAATGCCCCTCTCTGGAGTCACAGTGTGTTTCTGATGTGTGTACGTCAATAAAGTAAATGATTTATAGATTAGTAGCTGTAGTCGCATATTGCAGGGGATAAATGCCCTCTTGTAAAACTATCTTTACTAGTAGTCATATTATGCATTCCTGAATACAATTGCATTGTAGTCGCGCTACACTGTAGACGGGGTGCACCATAGTCTATCATGATCATACGGAGCAAGAGGACCCACATACATATATATCTCAAATATGTGTTCTCTGTATATATAGAGATATATGTGATCTATATATACAATAAATCCCCCTCTTTACAACTACAGCTATTTATTACAATGAAATAACTGTAGTTATATAGGGCCCCCAGCATGTAGTTTACTTCACATCTTCTCACTAGTTTAATTTCGCGAACCTGGTCATGGTGTGGTTGGTAGTGGAGGTACAGAAACACAGCGAGTTGTACGACCCAGACATTGTTTATACAAGGACAATTCAGAAGTGCTGCTGTCATTGGTGCTTCAGGTCGACTTGGTTGGGAGTTCACCAATAAAAACATTTGCCTGTTAAATGACCTAACATGTACTGTAGGCCTGGGACTCTGCGGTCCCTGGCAGTTAACCAAGCAAACGTCCTCTCACTGCCAAGAGTCCAAATGAACCCCTTCATGCTCCGTGTAGCTAGACTGGGTAGCCCCGCCCATTCTGCCGGCCATTTGAGTTGGCCCTGCAGAAGGGTCCTGAGAGGAGCAATACATTTTTTTCTAGTTTCGATACGTTTTTGCGGGAGCCAATCACCAAGCTGGCTTTTCCCCCTGGCGCGCTATTGGCTGGTTTAACACATTGACCACAGGGAAGCGAAGGGAAGCCAATACAGAGTTGGCTTACAGAGTCAATTTAACTCCGCCTGTTGATCACACCTCTTGTGCTGAAGAAAATGACAGCAGCTTCCCCAGATCAACGTGTAATCTACCACTGAGCTGGGTCTGGCAGCAGCCAGGCTATCGTGTAGCTCTAACTTGGCACTAGCTCACTTCATTCAGGCATCGGTTCTTGGCCTGTTCTCCCCTCTTGGAGTCTGAACCACAGCTGGGTCTTGAGGAGCAGGTCTAACCTCCTCAGTGTTGTTGATCACCTGATGGACTGATGTTGTGTCTAGTTCCTGGAGAGCGGAGAGCAGAGGAGCAGTGGGCTCCTCCCCTCGGCCGTGGAGTGCTTGGTTGTTGGTCGCTGGGCGTGGTGTGAGGAGGACCTGGGGACAGACCAGGGTGGGCCCGTCCTTAGGTCCCGCCCAAAAGAACCCCGGCCCTTCCTGCCTTATTACTCCTCGCCAGGAAGCTGTCACTCATGTCAACAAACCAATGCATTCTGGGAGCAAGTTCTGAAGCTGTCTACTCTCCCGGTCTATAACTCTGCCCCCCGCACTGGTAATGAGCGATTTGATTGGTCGGTCATACATCAGTTCATTCTTGATCCATGATTGTCATCTGTAATATCTTCATGAGGTATTATCCATGCTTCTATCTCTACATCCATCTCTCCATCCTCCATCTGGGATTCAAAGCAACACCAATTTAAATATGCCCAATCAGGGATTTATATTTTTGATTCATGTCGTATTTTATTTGCAAATGATTTTTATACTTATTTTCTTTGTTCTTATACTCCTCCACACTCCTTGGCTTCATTTCATTCATTCTTGAAACAACATTTACCTTCTGGTTCATCCATCTCTTGATCCTGTCTCTCCCCGGGTCTCACCCCTCCTCTGGACTCGCCCCTCCCCGGTCTCACCCCTCCTCTGGTCTCACCCCTCCTCTGGTCTCACCCCTCCTCTGGTCTCCCCATCCTCTGGAGGCTTTCCCTCGGAGCCCTGCCCCCTGAGAAGAGGTAACCATGGCTACACCTGGACCCCTACAGCATCACAGCATCACCTGGACCCCTACAGCATCAGCCTCCCCACCTCCCCGGTCCTGGACCCCTACAGCATCAGCCTCCCCACCTCCCCGGTCCTGGACCCCTACAGCATCAGCCTCCCCACCTCCCCGGTCCTGCAGCGAGCCAGGAACGTCCCCACTCCTGGGAAGAAGCCCTTTGGCCACGCCCCTTCATCTAGCCCCGCCTCCCGTCGCCTCCCCAGAACGCAGGGTGTCAGCACCACCACACGCCCAGACTCAAACCAGACCCAACAGTCCCTGTCCCAGCAGGAGGAGGACCAGGAGGACCAGGACCAGGAGGACGGAGAGGTGCAGGATGGGGATGCTCTCATCCTGCTGGCCCAGTTGCTGGAGAAGCTGCAGGGGACGGGGATGGCCAGACCCTCCCCCAACTCACCCGGCCGCTGCCCACGCAGACACCACAGCCCCCCACCCCCGTGCAGAGTCTCCTCCCTCTCCCAGGAGTCCCACACCCTCTCCTCCTCCTCCTCCTCCTCCTCCTCCTCCTCCTCCACCTCCTGACAACATGAAGAAAACTCAGCTACACCAGGATGGTCCTGTGGTTTGAAACAAAGGGTCACTGGTTCCAGGTGTGGATGGGTCTCACGGACACACTACTGTCTCCAGGGTCATCATCAGAAGGTTGAAGCGCGATGCTGTTCAGTTCTGTATGGATCTCTTCCTTGATGACCACAACACTAGTTCTGGTCTGGCTGTTCCCACGGTAACATCAAGCAGATGTATTTGACGGTGCCTTGTGGATAGATATGAGCTAGGAATCCATTCCTAAAGGTACAGCCTCTCCTAGCCCTCCACGTCTGTTCATATGGCTGTCTGCCTGTCTGTCTACCTGATGGTATCTCTGCCTGCCTGTCTGTCTAGCTGATGGTCTCTCTGTCTGTCTACCTGATGGTCTTTCTTTCTACCTGATGATCTCTCTCTCTGTCTGTCTACCTGATGATCTTACTGCCTTTCTGTCTGTCTACCTGATGGTCTCTCTGTCTGTCTGTCTGTCTGTCTACCTCAGTGTTTCTCAACCTTTTTTGAGCAAACGCCCCCCTTACCTTACCCTGATCCTCTGGCGCCCCCCCCCCCCCCCCCATTATTATTGTTAAAAAAAAAAAAAAAAATTTTAATTGCGACACCCGTAGGTAGGCTATATCCATCACCAACTCCACTCCAACTCGTGCTACATTGCTTGAATAAAAAACTTCTGTGCCGTTTTGGTTTCTTCTGGACAAGAAGATGTGTATTCAGAGTTTTATTAAAAGGTTTTATTATTGAGCTATTGAAGTTTAATACGTAACAGTGCTTGTGTACATTTTTATTGGTTATTGAACTGTTAACCCGCAAACTTGGGTTCAATTTGTGCACGAAAGACTCCCTTTGTTTACGTGACGTTGCCTAGCAACGCTGCGCAAGTTAAGCGCCTGTAACATCAGTGTTAAATGCGTATGTGCCGGTTGGTGTGCGTACCTTATGAAAAAAAGTGTTTATCGGTTCGCAGACGTAATGAGCGACGTTGCAGTGGTCTACATGTAATGCGCACATTATATTGTTTACAATTAGCATGCTAAGCGGAGTTAGCTTTATTCACGTCTTATGTTGCCTTACTATGTAATATGGATGAGATTCATGTTGCTTAGCGTAATGCCCCATCCACCGCTTGCTTTGCATTTCCCGCAAACCAACCAGTGGAAGTCGGGGGAGGGCGAAACAGTTTCTGAAGCACCACGCTACTGCGATGAGGCGGGTTTGTTTATCGGCGTTACTATGGCGATCATGATGGCACTGAGCATAGAGTAAAAGGTAGATGAGACGATAGAGGGGTTAGAAACCCATATGAAGATAGGCTTTTTATTTCAGTTATCCTATTTTTGCACCGAAAATATTTGAAAACCATGAAAGGTCCCCTGTGTTCGTTCCCAGCGCCCCCCTAGGTTCTACGAACGCCCCCCAGGGGGCGCTGCCGCCCCCGTTGAGAAACCCTGGTCTACCTGATGGTATCTCTACCTGTCTGTCTGTCTACCTGATGGTATCTCTACCTGTCTGTCTGTCTACCTGATGGTCTCACTGTCTGTGTGTCACCCCCCAGGGTGCCACTATAAAGAGAGATGAGGAGACGGGGGAGATCTACATCGCGAGGGTCATCCACGGAGGCTTGGCTGACCGCAGCGGTGTGTGTGGATGTGTATAAAGTGTGTATGAAGAGTGTCTTAAGGGTGTGTGTTTGTTTTGTATGGTGTTTATTGAGTGTCTTTAAGTGATTGTAATGTGTGTTGTGTAGGTCTTCTCCACACTGGTGACCTCCTCCTAGAGGTCAATGGTAACCCAGTGGAGGGTCTGGAGCCGGAGCAGGTCATCCAGATACTGGTACGCCCGCCTTCCTTAACAGCCTTCTGACAGCTTCCCTAAGGGTCTTCCCTAAGGGTCTTCCCTAACAGCCTTCCTAATGTCATGTTATCTGAAGCAATCCATATAACAGACTTAAATAATTTCAAAAATGAACCTGATTAATTAATTTGTGTGTGTGTGTGTGTGTGTGTGTGTGTGTGTTTGTGATACAGATTCATTCTCAGGGAACCATTCTGTTCAAAGTCATCCCAAACAAACCGCAGACCGCTGCCACCAACTCCTCTGTAAAGACCTGTCTCTCTGTTTGTCTCTCTGTTTGTCTCTCTCTGTCTCCCTCCAGTGTTGCCCGCAGCCCAACATTCATTTAGCCTCCTCCGGTCCCTTGTAAGCAGGCTCATTAACGAGCAACATATTCAAGAAGCAAAAATATCTTAATCAACTTCCATTAACATCCATTCATCATCGATGAATAAGTCAGAGTAGTCAATACTATTTATTTACTATCAGTGATACTAATTACATTTGGATGTATGTATGTTTTTAAATGTAATTAGCAACCAACCTATAAAGCACTACTACACTCTCTCTCTCTCTCTCTCTCTCTCTCTCTCGCTCCATCATTCTGCTCTCACCCCCCCTCCTGTCTGATGTCTCTCTCTCTCTCTCTCTCTCTCTCTCTCTGTCTGATGTGTCTCCTGGACTCTTGCCTCAGGTCTTCATGCGGGCCATGGTGGACTACAGTCCCCAGCAGGACTGGTCCCTCCCCTGTCCTGACGTTGGCATGTCCTTCAGGAAGGGCCAGCTGCTGGAGGTGGTGGACCAGACGGACGCACACTGGTGGCAGGCCAGACGGCTGCCCACCACCTCCTCCTGCGCCGGCCTCATCCCATCGGCTAGCATGCTCAAGAGGTACACTGCAGGGCTGGCTGCTATGTTCTCTAGACATGTGGAGGTCTATGTTCTCTAGACATGTGGAGGTCTATGTTCTCTAGACATATGGAGGTATATGTTCTCTAGACATGTGGTGGTCTATATTCTCTAGACATGTGGAGGTCTATGTGGTGGTCTATGTTCTCTCTCATTCTCTAGCAAACGGAGGGAACAGTGGTGGAGCCAGCCTCTTCCCATAGACACCTGCATTCGCCAAGGTGACTGATCAATCAATCACTGCCACTATCAATCACTACCAAACACCACTAGACATAACCAGTCACTAGCAATCTATGGGACATCAATACCTACTAGACAAGTCAATTACTATCCATCACTACCAGACACAATGAATCAATACTAAACACTATCAATCCCTATCATTAACTTGTAGACACTATCAATCACTAATAGACGCTATCGATTCACTACAACACACTCGATCAATATCAAGCACTAATAAATACTATCAAGCACTACGAATCACTATTAGACACTACCAATCACGACTAGACACTTTCAACCACTGCTGTACACTAGCAACACTCACTATAAATCTAGACCAGTTTTACCAAACCACAGCAACACCACAGTACCAAGCAGAACTTCAAGACACTAACCAAGTTGTAGACATAATTTGCAGGATATTTAACAAGTTGGTTTACCACACACAAAGTGTTAAATCGATAAAGGTTCATAATTAAAGAAATGGCACAATAACTTGCGCTTCATGGAACAATGAATCAACAATAAATCAAATCTTAAGTATCTATTTGATTAGACCAGCACGCTGGTGGGGAACCACTGATGTGGAAAAATATACTCTATGTGGTATATATACAGTACATATATGCAGAATATATACTGTATTTAACATGCTAGTTATTTATCATTTGATGTGCATCTGGATATGTGTGAGGAGGTTCGGTGTGACATCACTTTGAATCGGTTTCCAGGGGTTTCCAGGCCTGTGGATGAAAGAGCAGGTAAATAAGAGTTCATCTGATTATGTTGTTCCCTGGTTGGCTGACCAGCAACCTAGTAACAATTTACTCTCTTTCTTCACAGACGAAGAGCCACTTAATAATGGTAATGTATGGGTCTAAGTACAGTTTGTATTATATCATACAATAATACTATTTATTGTATTGTATTATTGTATACTTAAGCAATAGATCACGACAGGCTGTGGTATGTTCTCATTATACCACAGTTAAGGGGCGACCCCCATATAGGCATATAGGCATGTATATGACAGATTTAATGAATTTGTTTTATTTATCATATTACACTGTAATAGGATAAATAAAACAAATTTAAAATATATATATATATTTTTTTTTTTGGTTTGCAGGCAACCTCTTGCGGGCCAGAAAAAAAACAAGAAGGGCCGTACTAAAAACAAGAAGGGCCGTACTAAAAACAAGAAGGGCCGTATAAAAAACAAGAAGGGCCGTAAACAAGAAGGGCCGTACTAAAAACAAGAAGGGCCGTACTAAAAACAAGAAGGGCCGTACTCGGCCCCCGGGCCGCTTGTGTCGCCTAAACCTAGCCATGTAGTAGTACTGAAAATAACACGTGACATGACCTGGTGAAGTGGTGAAGTGGTGAAAGTCATGACCCATTCATCCACCTGGTGAAGTGGTGAAAGTCATGACCCATTCATCCACCACTAGTTCCTCCATTCAGGTACATTTTTCTTCCTAAAGACTTTCTGGCAGAATGCCCTAAATTAAACTTCTCCAATTTGCTTTCTGTCTAGATTCTACACGTGGCAAACCAAACCAAAACTGTAGTTTTGTTTCACTCTAAATCGGTTCGATTATTTGTTCAAAGCTCAGCCATTGTGTGTTCTGACGTCCACACAGTGTGAGTGTAGTGTTTCTACTCCCCAATAAACCAGATCAAATGCTACATCCTACGGACCAATAACATGTGAAGGTGCTTTTCTTATAGCCTACATATGCAAGTGATATCCTTCTATTTAAGCACATTCTTGACTGTGATATACTGTTATTTCACTTTCTATTGACAAATGTAGGCTACTTATTATATATATATATATATTATATGTCGCTTTGGCACTGAGGCACCGCCGCCGCGGGGCTCCACGGTGGCGGTGGCGGGTGACGGGCGACGGGCGACGGGCAGTGGGTGGCGGGCGGTGGGCGACGGGCGGGAGACAAAAAAGCTCATTGTGGGACTGACTCGTAGTGGCTGTAATTCTGCACCAAGGCTGAATTTCTTCTTCAAATACTGTATTAGGGGCCCACTAGAGATGCGCGGATGGGCTATTATTTCATCCGCAACCGCATCACAAAACGCATCATCCGTCCGCCATCCATCCACACCAACGCTTTTGACCAATTTTCAAAACCGCACCCGCCCGCCTGCCGGTTGTTTTTAGGTCTATAGGCGACGCACGGTGCTGCTGACGCAAGGCTATAAAGCAAGCCTTGATATTAAAGAAACACAGACTCAAGCCTATTAATTCCGATATTCGCTGTAAGTCAGCCGCACAACAGTGCAACATGCAAGTTCACATTTTTAATGGTACATAATTAACAACCCCAAAACTGTCAAAGTTTTCAGACTATTTTTCTTACCTTCTTTCTTGAGCTAGAAGTTGAACTTGTTGTGAACATCTCGCGCTGCCATTGACCAATGTCACTTCTGAGTCAAATCACTCCATAATCTCTTTTAAATTCCTTATTCCATGAGTGGTAGGCTACAATGACTGGCTGGTTTCTAGTTCTCCCTTTTTGAGCTCTTCACGTACTACCTTCGCCTGCGCAGCCATCTCCGACAATAAACAAAGCAGCATGCATACACGCAACTAGGCCAAATTACTGCCTGATGAAAATTTGACTATTTCAAAGTGTGCTTGTTTTTTCGGATGTAGGTAACAATATATAACAATACTTAACAATGTATATGTATATATATTTTTATTTTAAATTTGATCGGTAAAACCGGCACCCGCCCAAATTGAATTAATAATTTTTTTTTTCACGTCATCCGCCCGATCTGCGGTTTAGCCGCGGAGTCCGCGGCTGCAACCGCCAACCGCGCATCTCTAGGGCCCACTAACACATATAAAAGCATCCATAAAGTAGCATCTCTAGGGCCCACTAACAC
The DNA here is from genome assembly GCF_964030765.1 of Micromesistius poutassou. Classification (NCBI taxonomy): domain Eukaryota; kingdom Metazoa; phylum Chordata; class Actinopteri; order Gadiformes; family Gadidae; genus Micromesistius; species Micromesistius poutassou. The sequence continues at coordinate 13,067,963 of NC_140284.1, read as the reverse complement.
ATATAAAAGCATCCATAAAGTAGCATCTCTAGGGCCCACTAACACATATAAAAGCATCCATAAAGTAGCATGCCATGGGATCTTTAAAATATAAATTGAATGCATTAGGTATACAAATATCGGTACAGGTTACAATGACCACAACCGTACTAGACAAAAGTCCAATAAAACACATAATCGGTACATATACAGATAGAACAAAAATGTAGCCAAGCTCACGCATTATACCCAATACTGAAATACATCATCTGATTCAAAGTGCCAATTGCAGCATGTATTAAAAAATCCCTTGATTAGCTATTTAGTAGGATAAACCACCATTACATCAAGTTGTAATCCATGTGTATTTGGAGTTAGGGAACCGTATCATACGAACAGTAAAGGTAGATCCTCTTCAGGTCTTTTGTGGGGGAGAAGAACGAAAGATTTATTTAGATGATTGACCTAAAATAAGTAAAAGTAAATCGTCGCACTTTACACGTCATTATTACGTCGCAACAGATGAAGATTTAATGACTTGCTGCCATTGATTCCTGTGGTATTGATTGTTTCCACAGATGAAGCCGAATCAGATATAATTAATGGACTCTACCTGGGTAAGATGATAAGTTGGTAAGGTAGTTGGTTAGTTTGTTAGATAGGTGTTTATTTTGTTTTTTGGTTATGGTGTGATGTTCTCTAAAGGTTCTCTAGTTCTGCAGTGTGGTGTTCTCTAAAGGTTCTGCAGTGTGATGTTCTCTAGTCTAGAGGTTCTGCAGTGTGATGTTCTAGAGGTTCTGCGGTGTGATGTTCTAGAGGTTCTGCAGTGTGATGTTCTCTAGAGGTTCTGCAGTGTGATGTTCTAGAGGTTCTGCGGTGTGATGTTCTAAGGTTCTGCAGTGTGATGTTCTCTAGAGGTTCTGCAGAGTGATGTTCTAGAGCAGTGTTTCTCAATCTTTTTTGAGCAAACGCCGCCCTTACCTTACCCTGATCCATCCCCCCCCCATTGTTATTGTTAATTTTGTTTAAAAAATTTGCGACACCCGTGGGTAGGCTATATCCATTACCAACTCCACTCCAACTCGTGCTACATTGCTTGAATAAAAAACTTCTGTGCCGTTTTGGTTTCTTCTGGACAAGAAAATGTGTATTCAGAGTTTTATTAAAAGGTTTTATTATTGAGCTATTGAAGTTTAATACGTAACAGTGCTTGTGTACATTTTTTTTGGTTATTGAACTGTTAACCCGCGAACTTGGGTTCAATATGTGTACGAAAGACTCCCTTTGTTTACGTGACGTTGCCTAGCAACGCATGTGCAGCCTTTATCCGCTTCATTCTGAGTTGGAGAGTAGCACGTTTAATTTTGCGGCCAAATAGTAATTAAAGTAGTTTGTTACTATACAAATTAAGTGCCTGTAACATCAGTGTTAAATGCGTATGTGCCGGTTGGTGTGCGTACTTTATGAAAGTAATTGTTTATCGGTTCGCAGACGTAATGAGCGACGTTGCAGTGGTCTACATGTAATGCGCGCACCTTCTATTGTTTACAATTAGCATGCTAAGCGGAGTTAGCTTTATTCACGTCTTATGTTGCCTTACTATGTAATATGGATGAGATTCATGTTGCTTAGCGTAATGCCCCATCCACCGCTTGCTTTGCATGTCCCGCAAACCAACCAGTGGAAGTCAGGGGAGGGTGAAATAGTTTCGGAAAGCACCACGCTACTGCGATGAGGTGGATTTGTTTATCGGCGTTACTATAGCGATCATGACTGTACTGAGCATAAAGTAAAAAATAGATGAGACGATAGAGGGGTTAGAAACCCATATGAAGATAGGCTTTTTATTTCAGTTATCCTATTTTTGCACCGAAAATATTTGAAAACCATGAAAGTTTAAAAAGTTCAAAATAATGACCGCTACACAAGCAAAGTTGTGCCGCCCCCGTGTTCGTTCCCAGCGCCCCCCTAGGTTCTACGAACGCCCCCGTTGAGAAACCCTGTTCTAGAGGTTCTGCAGTGTGATGTTCTAGAGGTTCTGCAGTGTGATGTTCTAGAGGTTCTGCGGTGCTCAGTGAGTCCTGTGTGTGTCAGCGGGGTTCCGGCGGAGCCTGTGTCTGTGGCGGAGGATGGCCTACAGGGACTGTCTCCTCTCCTGCTCCTCCTGCTACTCCTGCTCCCCGCACAGTACCTCCCTCTGCAACCCGTATGAGGAGGTGGTCCTGTACCAGCGCTCCCCCCAGGAGAACCCCCGCCTCATTGTTCTTGTCGGTGAGACTTTCTACTGCTATGGACTGGTTTCTACTGGTCATCACTGGTCTGGACCAGCTGACCCTTCGGTTTCTATTGGTACTACTACTTCTGGTTTTGTATTGGGCTCTCATAGTCTCTACTTGTTTCTGCTGGTCTCTACTGGTATCTACTTGTTTCTGCTGGTCTCTACTGGTATCTACTTGTTTCTGTTGGTCTACTGGTATCTACTTGTTTCTGCTGGTCTCTACTGTACTGGTCCAACCGACTTCTGGTTTGTGGTTCTGCAGGAACTTCAGGAGTGGGAGTGAATGAACTGAGGAAGAGTGTCATCAGGATGAAGCCGTCCTCGTTCAGGGGCCCCGTCCCACGTGTGTACCCCCTCCCCACCCTGTACCCTGTACCCCGTATCCTGTACCCTGTACCCTGTACCCTGTATCCTGGACCCTGGACCCTGGACCATCTCTATACCCTCCGTATCACCTGCTGTGTCTGTCACTAGATACCACCCGACCAATGAGAGACGGGGAACAGAGCGGGAGAGAGTACCACTTTGTGACCAGAGAGCTGTTTGAGTACATGGTGTGCAACAACAGGTACTCCATCACATTCACAGCGGCTGCTTCTTTGTTTCCATACTTGATGTTCTGCGTCCATTTAGTGTGTTTGTATCTGTAGCATTGGGTTCTGTATTTAGTATTTTGGGTTAGGGTTAGGGTTCATGTGTTTTGTGTGTGTGTGTGTTTCTCTGTGTGTGTTTCTCTATGTGTGTGTGTGTGCGTGTGTGTGTGTGTGTGTGTTTCTGTGTGTGTGTGTGTGTGTTTCTTTGTCTGTATGTTTCTCTGTGTGTTTGTTTCTGTGTGTGTGTGTGTGTTGCTCTATGTATGTGTGTGTGTGTGTTGCTTTGTGTGTGTGTGTGTGTGTGTGTGTGTGTGTCTGTGTGTTGCTCTATGTGCGTGTTTGTGTTGCTCTGTGTGTTGCTCTATGTGTGTGTGTGTGTTGCGCTATGTGTGTGTGTGTGTGTGTGTGTGTAGGTTCCTGGAGTACGGGCTCTGCAGGGGCCACTTGTACGGGACAAGCAGCGACGCCATCAGAGAGGTGCTGAGGAAAGGCAGGATCTGCATCATCGACGCTGAGCCTCATGTGAGACCTACCAGTGTCCTGCCCCTAGTGGCCTCATGTGAGACCTACCAGTGTCCTGCCCCTAGTGGCCACTCCAGACACCACGCCCTGTATCCCTGGTCCTCAGGGATACAGCAGGACCTTCAATAGGCCGTGTCAATGTGGACAACTGAATGCTGCTAAAGGACTGAATATAGAATAATCAAGTGTTGTTTGTGTTTCTGCGTCTCTGCATGTGCGTGCGTGCGCTGTGCGTGTAAGAGTCTTCATGCGCTGCGCAGCAGGAAGTTGAAGCCCTACGTGATCTTTATCCGACCGCCAGAGCGTGACATCCTGAGACTGACCCGGCAGCATGCCCGCATCCTCACCTCCTGCTGCCGCTGCAGAGCCTATACCGTAACACACACACACACGCATGCACACGCGCACTCATGCACACACACACGCACGCACGCACATGCACGCACGCACATGCACACACGCACACGCACACACACTCGCACACACGCACTCGCACACGCACGCTCGCTATCTTACTATCAGCTCGTCATTTCATTTGTCCTCCTCTCCCTTTTCCTCCTCCCATCCTCTCCTCCTCTGGTTCCTCTCTCCTCTCTCCTGGTGCAGGAGGAGGACTATGAGGAGCTGGAGGAGGCGTCGGGGCTGATGGAGATGAAGTACGGCCAGCTGTTCGACCGGACGGTGGAGAACGGGAGGCTGGAGGAGGCCACGGCCGAGCTGCTCTCCGTCATCCAGGAGGCGCAGGAGGAGCAGCAGTGGGTCCCTGCTCCCTGGAGCGTCCCCGAGGAGCCCAGGAGGGAGGAGCGGAAGGACAGGGGGATCAGGGAGGAGCGGAGAGGAGGCCTGACCTACACCATGGACTACACCAGCGACGTGTACTAGGAGGACTACACCAGCGACGTGTACTAGGAGGACTACACCAGCGACGTGTACTAGGAGGACTACACCAGCGACGTGTACTAGGAGGAATACCTCCGGGAGCCGTCCGCTGGCATGCGACCTTCTATCAGTTCTGAAACATAAACGCGAGCGCTCAGACCCCAAGCTCACTCCAGCTCTGCTCAAAAACTTGCCACAGCATGCGGCGCTACGCAGCACAGAACGAGCCCAAGAACCAAAACCAGCAGCGCGTGGGTCCGGGGCTCGTCTGGTCACCAGCTTTAACTCGGACAGTGATCGTCAGTTCACCTTTTCACTAACATATGCAAGAAAAACTATTTGACACTTGTTAGTCAAGCCGCGTTTCCACCCAAACCAGCCGTTACTTCTGGTCCAAGGATCGCCTTTCAGGGAACTGGAAGGTTCTTTTGGCCCCTTGAATGAAGACCCTCTTAGGTTAGGAAGATTAAATTCTTAATGGGAGGACAATTCCTGTATTTTGAACATTGAGCCCATATTTGGCTCATTTGGAATCGCCCTGCCTGCTTCAGAATGTCTGGCTACGGGCACAAACAGTGGATGAGTCCAGGGGCTGAAGTTCTTCCCAGTACACCCCTGACCTCAGATATGGTTGCGGTTTGAGGTTTTGTTAGAAACCAGTTAGGGAATTATGATGGGCACTGGAACAGAGTTATGCCTATTTTCGTTCACATCTATTGTTCACGCCTCCTTAATTAAGTGAAAAACACATTATTTGATCCATTTTCATTGCGCTCCCGAAGTTGTTTATGCATTCCTAACTGGTTCCACTAAGAGCACTGGTTCCACTACTGGTTCCTGGGGCTCCACTCCGGCCCTCCTACCCAACAGACGTCTCCATCTCTTACTTCCTGTGTGTACGCCAGTTAACCAGGGAACCTCTTTGGATGCCAGGTACCACATGTCAGGACAAACCAACCATCATACACACGTACATGTTAAATACAATCATGGTGTGGGAGTTTTTGTCATTTATTTCAAGTAGAACAAAGAAATATGACCAAGAAGTATGATGAGTGTTATTTGAGGCTTTTTTCACTGTATGCATTTTATACTGGTGGTCAAAGAGAAGCCCAGTGGTTGACATTATATATAAACACAATATGTAAAGCACAAATGTGTGTGTGTGTGTGTGTCGTGTTTATTCTTGCCCAGCTCCCCCCCCTCCCCCTCTCTCTCTCTAAACCCATGACAGATGGTGTCTCAGGTTTTAAGTGAGGGATTAAGATCTGGTCAGGCTTCTGCACTGGTGACCTCCTCCTCCTCCTCCCCCACCTCCTCTTTTCTAAGTATGGCACTGGTTTATCAGCCCAGGGAGACCATTTGCAGGCGTTGTAAATCATTTCACGTGACGCTACTCTGCTCATCAAATCCTTGCATTCCGATAAGCATTTTGACGTTATTGAGTTAAGTTATTGTTATTGAGATGCACTAACAAACAGGGAAGAGGCAGGAACTGTCTGTAATACTGAAATATATTTAACATCAAGTGCTGTAAACAGTAAAGATAGACTGCGAAAACTGTTTACTCAAGTATGGTCAGGCTCTTACATGTTCATTCCTCACACGGGCCGAAAGCAGTAGGTGTTGATCTCCTGAGACCGCAGCGATGGTACATGTGGACCATGGTCGGCTCCACATAAAGCTGGGAGGAGGAGTTCTCCACCATGAACTACTAGTAGTGTTGCAGTCTCACCAGGAGCCCCTATACATGTGTATGGCCCTGATACCATCTCGGAACAGATCCAAAATCCCGGCAGGAAAAGCTAGAGCGCACTCCTGTCACAGCACAGCAGGAGGCGGGGCGCGTCATCAGAGATGTTCAATTGTTACAATGTTTTGAGTCGTTGATACAATTTCCTGAAACCAATAAGCTGTTGACTGCATGCAGACATTGATACAACTATAGGCTAACTATTAGGCTAATTCAATATATACCGCAGAGGCCGCAAGAGACTCACCAGTTCAGAGCTCACCTGGGGCCTCATTTATAAAGGTCTCTGCGCACGAAAATGTTGCGGAAACAGGGATGAAATGTGCGTACTCATCTTTCACCGGCAACATTGTGATTTATAGAAAAATTCCTTGCGGAAAAGAGTGCGCAGTTCTACGCATCCTTTCACCCTGGAGTAAAGGTCCCGCAAAGTTTTTCAAACAGTGATCTCCGGAGATGACAACAGAAAGTTGGTGGCGGTAATGCACCATATCGGTTTGCAATCCGCCAATAACGCCAAAAGAAGAAGAACACGCTACCTCCCGACATAGACATCTGATATAAGATGTCTATGCCTCCCGATACCCAACCACCGCACCACATAGGCCTACTATGACTTCGAATTTATTTATTCATTTTATAAAAAGCACCCATTATGAAATGTGAATTAAGGCAATATTATGTTCAACACACTACAACCCATTCAAATCACAATCCTTGGCCAGACCAACTGTATCACTTAAGTTGTATTCATTTTCCTGATACATATATATGTAGGCCTACATTAAATTAGCCTATAGGACATAGAAATTAATTATCATATTGGCACAAGGCCAATAAATAATGCTCCTGTTGGCCTCTGTATTCTAACGGGCTAAAATATGGCAGCTTTGGAATTGCTCGAGAATTTAGCGAGGGGTATGAGACGCGAGCGCGTGTAATGCATGCGTGTGTTCCCGTGTAATGATAGGTCAGCAAAGGCTCCTTATATACTAGGAATATTCATTGGTTAATTAGCATTGACCTTATAAAGACTATTGTGGGACGAACTTGGGAGGAGCATGGAGAGAGACATGTTTTTCGTTGCCGCGTACAGCAGCAAGATGAATCGTTTGACTCGTATGTGACTGAGCTAAGGCTGAAAGTGAAATCCTGTAACTATGGCGATATGCAGTCCTCCATGCTACGCGATCAGATAGTCTTTGGAATACACAATAAAAAGGTGCGGGAACGACTGCTAAGGGAGGACAGTCTGAATTTAGAAGATGCAATCAGAATGTGCAGAGCTAGCGAACGGACTGAGAAGCAGATAATGATTTTTGAGAAGCCATCTGTTACTACTGAAGCACCAGTGGGTGTAGACAGGGTGGTCAGAGCTCGCGCACCTCGCTCAGAGGGGGAACGTTCTAGTAATGCACGTGAAGCAGGATCAGACTACGTCATGAACTGTAGGCGCTGCGGTGGGAAACATCGCTTCAGGCAATGCCCCGCATATGGGAAAGTTTGCTTGAAGTGCAGGGGAAAAAATCATTTTACAAAAGTGTGCCTATCTGCTAGTGAAAAGAAACAAATTAATATGATGGAAGAGAGCGAACAAGGCTATGATGAGGATGACATATTCTATACTGACACTGTCACTGTGGAAAATGAGGCCACTTCAACGCTGGAAGTTAGTGTGAACACAATAAATGCAGACAGGTGGATTGTGCCACTTACAGTGAATGGCACAGAGATTCACATGAAACTTGACACAGGAGCTAATCTTATCACATTGAAAGACTTCAAAGCTCTGCCCCACAAGCCGGTCATAAAAAACAAAAAAGTGGGATTGAGAGCTTACAATGGACAAATGATTGAAACACAGGGCATCTGCAGGTTACAAGTCCAGAACAAGCACATCAAGAGAAATCTACCGTTTGTGATAGTGCCGAAAGGGAAGGACTCCCTACTGGGAGATCAAGCTTGTGAGGAAATGGGACTTGTTAAGCGTGTTCTAAACATTGCCAAGACAGAGAGAAAAGTACAGTCACCGCAGCTGAAAAATACAAGAGTCACCACATCACAAGCAGACAGCTGGGAAGCGCAGTATCCCAACATTTTTGATGGCATAGGGGTGCTGCCGTTCACATACAGCATTAAACTAAAAGATAATGCTAGACCTGTGGTGCATGCTCCACGTCGAATACCTGTTCCGCTGAGACAAGATCTTCGCAAAGAACTGGACAGAATGGTGTCATTAAATGTCATTCAACCCACCAAGGGAGCCACGGAGTGGGTCAACTCAATGGTCTGCGTAAGAAAGCCCAACGGTGCTCTCAGAATATGCATGGACCCAAAAGACCTCAATGAAAACATCCTCAGAGAACAATATCAAATTCCCAAGAGGGAAGAGATCCTGAGTGAGATGGCTGGGGCACAGTGGTTCACAAAGCTTGACGCGTCACATGGATTTTGGCAGCTGCAAATTGACAGTGCAAGCACAGACCTATGCACCTTCAACACGCCCTTTGGGCGCTACAGTTATCAGAGACTCCCCTTTGGTATTTCCTCAGCACCAGAAATTTTTCACTGTGCAATGGAGAATGTGTTTGAAGGACTGGAGGGGGTCAGGGTTTATATCGATGATGTCATAATATGGGCAGAGACCCCAGAACAGCTCAACAGCAGAGTGCACAGTGCACTTCAGAGAGTCCACAAGTACGGGTTCAGATTGAACAAGGAGAAATGCCAGTTCAGTACACAAGAAGTCACGTTTCTTGGGGATCGACTGATGCCGGCAGGAGTACAGCCGGACATGAACAAAATCAAAGCAGTGACTGACATGCCCCAGCCAACGGACAAGAAGGTGGTAAAAAGAGCATTACGGACGGTGAACTACATGGGAAGATTCGTGCCTAATCTGGCCGCAAAGACTGTTGCTCTCCGCCAGCTCCTACACTCAAACACAGAGTGGTCCTGGCACCAAACACATGACAAAGAGTGGAAAGAAATCAAGGACATTTTAAGCACAGAGCCAGTGTTGTTGTTTTTTGATCTGAGACGAGAATCTCCACGGACGCCTCAAAAGATGGACTGGGGGCCGTCTTGCTGCAGGATCATGATGGAGATTGGAAACCAGTGGCTTATGCTGCACGATCCATGACAGAAACAGAACAAAGATATGCACAGATAGAAAAAGAGTGTCTGGGGATCGTCTTTGGCTGTGACAAGTTCCACTCTTATGTCTTTGGCTTGCCACACATTGAACTTGAGACCGACCACAAACCACTCATAACTATCAGCAAAAAGCACTTGAATGAGATGACATCACGCATCCAGCGTATGATGATGCGTCTACAGAAGTATACCTATGAACTGTCATACAAGCCGGGAAAATACCTGGTAGTGGCTGATGCTCTGTCAACGGCCAATCCAGCACAAGGACTGAACACAGACGGCGAGGAATATGAAGCCATAAGAGGCCACGTGGATGCTGTGGTGGAGGCTCTACCTGTGAGCTCTACCCTGATAGAGAAAATAGTAATGGAGACTGCAGTGGACCGCCAGCTCCAGAAAGTGATATGGCACATGCGAAATGAGTGGCCAAAGCAAGCGTGCCCGCAGTACTACTCGTTCCAGGATGTATTGGTGGTAGCTGGTGGCCTGCTGTTGAAAGGTGATCAAATAGTCATCCCAACAAAGCTGCGGAAGGAGGTCCTCAGGATACTGCATAAAGGGCACTTGGGCATAGAGAAAACAAGGAGACTAGCCAGACAGACTGTTTACTGGCCAGGCATGAATTGTGACATAGCAGAGATGATCAATGACTGTGCCACTTGCCTTACTTACCATAACAGACAGCAAAGAGAACCGCTGCTCACAGACATGAGGGCGGAGCACCCCTGGGAAAAAATTGGGACAGACCTGTTCCACTTCAGAGGGAGAGAGTATCTACTGATGATCGACTACTACTCCAACTATCCTGAGATGGCTCTGCTCACGAGCACAACAGCAACAGGAGTAGTTAAGCATATGAAGTCCAGCTTTGCACGACATGGCATTCCAGGAACTGTCGTCTCGGACAATGGGCCTCAGTATGCCAGTCAGGAGTTCAAAAAGTTTGCCAGAGAGTATGGATTTGAACACGTCACAGTGAGCCCACACTTCCCACAGGCAAATGGCAAGGCTGAGAAGGGCGTTCAAATAGTGAAAAGTCTTCTGACAAAGGCAACAGAGAATGGTGAGGATCCTTATTTGGCTCTGCTGGCTTATAGAGCAGCACCTCTGGCGTGCGGGAAGTCTCCGGCTGAACTGCTCATGGGCAGACGACTACAGACACAGATCCCAACAGTGAAGAAACGAGTCTCCACACCTGTGCTGGAGGCAATGAAAAAACTACAGAAAAAACAAAAGAGATACTTTGATCGCACAGCAAAAACAATGCAACCTCTGCAGGCGGGCGACAGAGTCAGAGTTTTCAACACAGAACGACAGGACTGGCAGCGCGCTGGAACAGTGCTAAATGAAGTGGCTCCGAGGTCCTACACAGTCCAGACGGACACTGGGGGTGTGGTCAGACAAAACAGGTTGCAGCTACTCAAAACACAGGCCAGCAATGCAGTTCCTTCAATAGAGGAGCACCGGGACAACCATGCACAGCAGGGAACAGTAACAGACAATCAGCCAGGGGTTTTAGAGGAGAATGCACCTGTCATGACGGAGCCAGAGGCAGCTCCAGAGAGACGGTCAGAGCGCATTAGAAAAGCCCCTGACAGACTTGATCTATATCAGAAGGCTGTAAGCTCATTATTACACAGTTGAGCTATAATAAGTTTAAAAATAATAAATAAATAAAAATGATCAGTTAAAAGTGTTAACATCAGGTAATGTGTTGAGCCTTAGTTAATACCAGGTAATGTGTAGCCTTATTGTTGAGTCATATTCTCATGCTCAGGTTAGGCTAAAGTAATCGTGACACAGTCTGTTTATTATGAGGCGGTGGTAAAGACCGTCCTCCTACGGTGTGCTAAGTACTGGCAACCTCTGGCACCAAATTATTATTTATTTACTTTTATGTTTAAAGAGTGCACAGTGAATCTGTTTTTGTTTACTGAATAAGGGAGATGTAAGGATATCCTGCAAGACACTTTTATGTTCCTAAGAGGCCACCGTAGCTGGAGACTAACGTAACGAAATGTTTAATAAAGTTAGTTGAATACTTACCAGCTAAGTTGTCAGTCGCATATCTTTACACCTAGTGCTCGTTAGAAGCGCAAAGAGGTCCCTGCGGGCGTCCATACTTGTTGTTGTTATGGAGTCAGTCTCAAGAACAATTTTTGGTTTTATATCATAGCCTATAAATAAGAATAAGATTCCATTTGTTCATCCGCTTTAATAAAGTGACGGGATGTTAACAATAATCAAACAAGTACTTAACAGACCGAACTGCGTGTGTGTGTGTTTACACTCTGAACAACTGCTTCCTGTTCCGTCTATGCGCATGCTGTACGGGATGCCATATGGGACAGTCTATCATGCAGTAACATATAGTAAGCAGTAAGGGGCGCTATATAACAATATTCTCTATCTCCCCCCGAGTCTTTAACGTGCCAACAGGTAAAGGCTGAGAAAAATAAAACAAATGGACCAACAAATGTCCATAAACCCCCAGAAACTGATGTCCAACGTCCAAACACAAATGTCCACATAACCCACCCTATGACTACCCCACAGAATAGTCATTGTGCCAAGCAGGAACACTGGCCGTCCTGGTGGATCGGTGTAGACCCGACCCCGGCGCAGGGTGCGACATGTCCGGCCCCGGCGGGGGAGCGGCCCCTGGGTCCATAGGGGCAGGTGGCGACGCCCAAAGCAAAGCGCGCCGCGGCGTGCCCCGTCCTGGGGCTGCCGGTGTGACCAAAGTGGGCGGCGCTCCATGCCGAGGTGGGCTCACTGGCATCAGTACCGGCGGCGGTGGGGATACAGTCTGTGCCACGGGCAACCCAGGGTCACAGTTGAGGTCAGGCAGGCGCGGTGACACGATGGGCGCCGGTACAAGGATGCAGGTCGCCAGGTCGTCATAGATAGACCGGGGCGGCGGCAGGACGTCGTGAACAGGGCTGAACTTGCGCAGGAACCTTCTGTTCCGAAGTGTGATCCTGCCCGAGCCATCGATCTTGACCACATATTGGTCATGCTGGCGGACCTCCACGACACTGCCCGTCCTGTCCCATTTGTTGGGGTAGGGCCCTGTCTGGTTCTGAACGCGGACCATGTCCCCTACCACGAGCGGTGGGAGGCGTTTAGTGTGCTCCGCCCAGGTGTCAGCCGTGCGGATGTGGCATTTGCGGAGGGCCTCCTCCCTTGCCATCAAAGTCTCACGCCAGGTCTCGTGTGGCCTGTACTTCCCGGGGACAATCGGGATGAAATCGCGTATCGGGCAGCCGAATACACACATCGCCGGGGAGATCTTAGTGTCAGGGTCAGGTGTGTTACGATACTGCAGTATCGCTCTCTGCACAGCGTCAGTGTCAAGGTCGCAGTTGGGACCGGTGTTGTCAGTGATAAGATGTTTCATTGTCTTCACGCCAACCTCAGCGCGGCAGTTGCTGTGGGGGAAGGCCACCGACGAGAGGCAGTGGTGTACACCCCATCTATGCAGGAAAGACCTGGTTTCGGTGGAGGTGAACTCCGGTCCCCCATCTGATGTGAGCTCCTCCGGCATCCCATACGTCACGAAGGCGCGACGTAAGTGATTTATGAGGCCGGCTGCACCACCTGTCGACCTCGAAATGATCGGCCAGTTAGAGTATCGGTCCACTGTCACAAGGTAGTGCACACCCCTGTGCGTGAAGAAGTCTGAACACACTGCCTGAAAGGGGTAAACGACCGGGATGGATGGGGTTGGCGGTGCACCAGGCTGTGAAGGTGCCATCCGGTGGCAGTGCTCGCAGTTCCTCCGAGTGGCGCTGATGTCGGCCGGCATGCCCGGCCAGAACACTGATGATTCAGCGCGAGTGGTCATCATCGACACACCCTGGTGGGCAGCGTGTAGGGCGCTCAGCACTTCGCCGCGGAGTGAGGGCGGTATGACTACTCTGTCCTTGTACAGGACCACCCCGTCTGTCGCTGTGATGTACTCGCGGTACTGGTGAAAGTCACGGATTGTCTCTGGCATCTCGGACTTCGAGTCGGGGATGCCGTCTGTCGCCATCTCCTCCAGCGTGCACATATCGCCATCGCTGCTGGTGGCCTCCCTGACACGGTCCCACGTCACTGACCGCAACGACTCAAGGCCTGCGGCGCACCATGCCAGGTTGTCCCCCTCAGCGTCGTCACCATCCTCCGGCTCAGCTTGGCGAAGGAGAGACAAGACGTCGGTGTGTGTGCTAGGTGGGGGGTGGGTCACTACGGCAACATTGTCGTCCGGAAGGTCCATGAGTGGTGGCCGTGTGGTGCCGACCGGCCTACGTGACATGGCATCCAGCGCCCTGTCCGCGAGGAGCTTCAGCAGCGGCTTGTGGTCCACCGCCACAATCAGGTCTTCACAGCCGAACACGAAGTACCGTGCCTTGTCCAGGGCATCCACGACTGCGAGAGCCTCGCCCTCTATTGGTGCGTATCTGGACTCTGCAGCATGTGTGAATCTGCTGCCGACCAGGGTCACCTTCCAACCATCTGTGCAGCAGAAGGGTCTGACTGGTGTGCATTGGCAGTGCTTCTGAAGCAACCAGAATCCAATGCCGTCCTTTGACCAGTCTGTAGTGAGGCATGTTGGCTTTGTCTTATCAAAGATGCGGACACCGCGCTCAATCTCCTGGACGATCACGTCCTTCGACTCACGAAATATGTCCTCCAACTCCGCGGTCCACTCGAAGCGCACTCCACTCTTCAGGAGCCTCCGGAATGGATGCATTCGCTCTGCCATACTGAAGGCATAGGCCACCTGGTTGACCAGCCCGAACCACGATCTGATGTCCGTGATGTTGCGCGGTTGTGGGAAGTCGTGGATCGCCTCCAGGAAGTGGCTGCATGGTTGCACATCAGTCATGGTGATCGTGAAGCCTGCTAAGTCCACTGTGGGTGCGCTGAAGATGAACTTCTCCGGGTTGAGGATGATTCCATTCCGGCCGCATATGTCCAGCCACTGGACCGCCTGGAAGTAGCTCTCCTCGATCGTGTCCGACCATAACAGCGTGTCGTCCACACACTTGGTTTTGTTGCCAATGTCTGAAACGACCTCATCGTACCGTCGTGAGTAACCGTCCCCCGACGCCACGTACCCCACGTAGATCATGCCCAGGTCCACGCAGGCTGCGCTGGAGAGGAATATGCGGTCTGAAGTGTCCGTCACGTATGCAATTTGGCGCGTCTCCAATCTTCGAGCGTCGCCACTGTTACCGGCAAATCTGACCACTGCGGCTCCGAGGATTCGAATCCCCTTGTTGTTAGCCGCTTTCATGGTCATGGATACAGGGATGAGGTCCTCTGTACTCAGGCCCATTTGTCTGGCGACTTTGATGCCAATCAGGCAGCTCTGGCATCCCGTGTCGGCCATAGCAGGCCGGGTTACTGCGCGGGTACGTTTCCGGAGGTCAAAACCCAGTGCCTTGTAATCCTCACGCTCGTTGGTGAGAGTGAGGTTGACGTACGGCTGTGGGCTAGATGCACGTTTCTCCCACTTGTCGCACATATCATCGTAGAGGTGGTGAGCGAGGGGGAGTGTGCGTAGCTCGCCGTCTGCGCTGGACACAGTGACAGTACATAGTTCGACTAAGGCTGCCGTCTGCTCGTCACACATCTCGTCTGTCTCATTGGATGGGGGTCTGGTCAACCGGCCACCCAGGCAGGCCCTGTCGAGGTGATTCTGGCGGCCACACTTTCGACACTTCTAACCGTACCCGGGGCACTCAGCGCGTCTGGAGCGCCATTGGGGTGTCTTGCCATGGCCCACCTCGCCGCAGTAGATGCATACACCTTCTGGCTCGGCCTTTGGCTTCTCTGGCCTGGCTCCCCCTCTGGTGCGGACATCCTGCTGTTTCCCCCTCCGATACGAACTGCTGATCGTGTCCGTGCTCTGGGGGTCGAGTAGGCGTGAAGCTGAGCGTTTTCCGGACTCCTTGGCCTCGATGTACTCTATCATGTCCTTTAATGGCATGTCCTGGTTCTTTTCGCCGAGCAGGTCAAGTTGTATTTCTGAGTCTGCGATACCGCGGGCAATCACATTGCGTAGAATCTCTTCAGTGAAGTCGTTGACCTGGTCGCACCCTGCCTTAGTGCATTTCATCTCGTACTTGCATGTGTCTGCCTGCCCCTTGATGCGGGCGTGGAACGACCAGATGGGCTCCTCGTGGCCCTGTCGCATGTTGGATAGGGCCACCCGAGCCACCATAGTGTTCTCCGCACGGACGGCGAGTGTATTCATGGCGGCAAGGACATCCTTTTCATCGCTGTCTGCAAGGCTCCTGCCCGCCGCGCAGGTGAGGTCTTTCCGCAGATCCTCCTCGCAGCACTCCAGTAGCTGTGCGACTATGTCAGGTCCGGCAAGCTTGGTGCCCGTCTTGTATTCACCCCAGCGGGTTATGAAGTATGACCAGGCCTCGCCTGTCCCAGCCAGTGCTATGAAGGGACGCTTGAGTTTCACCATTTTGGCGTTTGCCCCCGGTGCCCTGGGGGCTGCAGCGTGTACAGTAGCATGTATACCCAACATGGCCGCCACTACTACCGCCTCAGCATGCTCGGCTACATAGTCACAACGCTCAATCGGGCATTCTGCATTCACAAGCGCCATTGGGAAAGTTATTCCGTAGGAAAATATTCCTTAATCTTGCAAGTTAGTTTTCCATGGGAAAGTTACTCCATAAATCTTGCAAGTTAAGAAGTTAAGTTAGTATTCCATAGGATTATTCCACAAAAGCAAGTTAGTCCATACCAATTGTTCTACTTTCGGTGACACACGTAGGTGTACGGTGTTCTGGGAGGATCGAAAGGGTGCAGTGCTGCGACGTCTTCGTGGTCTGTTTGAGCACCTAACGTCCACCTAAAGTCCTCCTCTGCACTGATAACCTCTGCTTGGCTGCGTCAAGCTGTTTGATTATAAATAAGAACAAGATTCCATTTGTTCATCCGCTTTAATAAAGTGACGGGATGTTAACAATAATAAAACAAGTACTTAACAGACCGAACTGTGTGTGTGTGTGTTTACACTCTGCTCTACTGCTTCCTGTTCCGTCTATGCGCATGCTGTATGGGATGCCATATGGGACAGTCTATCATGCAGTAACGTATAGTAAGCAGTAAGGGGTGCTATATAACAATATTCTCTAGCCTACGAACTTCTGAGGGGCGTTTCCTGAACGCTCTTATTTCAGGAAGAAGGAAGAAGGGAAGGTTTACGTAAAGACATGTAAGAGCTTCCTAACCTCTGAGCCGTTTTGAAGGTGGCATTTAGATGGAAACATAACGTGCCTGGAACCAAGCTAAGCTAAGTCGTGGTGAGTTGAGCTGGTACTGTCGGTGGAAAAGAGGCATAAGTCATATTCTGAAAGTCTCCAAACATTTATGCCTCCTTACCTTAACCTTTGTGGAAAACGTCATCGGGTCAAGGAGAGATGAAAAAGTGCTTCCTTTCAAACATAGGAAAAGGCCGCACTGTTTAAGATGAATTAGACTCCACTTTTCCTAACCAACGTCATTGCGCGACGGCTAATATTGCTGATCTCTAGCGTGAAACAACATTTTTCCGAAGATGGACTACAACAAGCACTCTTTGATCCATGTGTTCTTGTTGTATTGATTTCAATCATGTTGTCGCCAACAGTGAGAATCACTTAGGTCAGACTTGGCTATGTTATGAATTTTCGTCCAGGAAAGGCCGCCGAGACAGGATCGCTTTTAACTCACTTTATTTGGTTAAGGTTATTGGTCTATTGTCTATCGTCTATGAAACAAAAGGAGAGGGATCGTATATAACACGCGTGGAGCGTCTCTAAGCTTTACATCTAATCGATACGCCGCCCAAGAGATTCTGGCCTAAAATGGCAGAGTCTGAGTTTATATATATCAGGTGTTCTTCTATGGTTTTCTCACTTCCTCTGTGTGTCCGTTGCTGCCCCTAGTGTAAATGTTTTGTAACTTTGTCAAATGTGTTCAGTGCTGCCCTCTGGCGATTAGGAGGGGAAATTACCTCTAAACTATGCTTGGTGCTACTGGATATGGCTATGTGAGAGTATTACAGTAAAAATGTATCACTAGGGAATATTACAATTAAAATATGTCACAGCTAACAGGAATATTTGAGGCCACTTGAATCCGAATTCACACATTCACAAAAGAGGCTAAACTTATGTTGATGTTGAAATTAACTGCCCCCAGTAGTCTTTCTTAAATGTGAAGTTGGCATTTTATTTTCTCATGGTGTATATTGTGTGCTTGCTAACCAGCAATAAATTAATTCATTTCGATTCAAATAATTATGTTTCTGGAATGGGTATCTATTATTATAAATTGTATTTTCTAGGGCCGGGACTTTAACGCGTTAATTAAGATTAATTAATTAATTAATTAACGCGTTAAAAAAATTGACGCATTTTAATCGCACTTATTTTTGCACCGCGGAACGTTTCTCACTGGATGAGTTTCAGGCGGACCGATTATACTGGAGCACCAACTAGCGTAGTTCAGACAATAACAAACCACAGTGAACATGAACGAAGTAGCTGATGAGACCGCTTTGGTTGGCCCCGTGGATGGGAAATTTTGTTACAAAAAACGAACGGATGGAAGTGTCGATAAGAGCATGGTTGTGTGCAAGCTATACAACAAGGAATTCGCATATAACCGCAGCACATCGAGCCTCAAGTATCACCTCAATGCAAAAGTTTTGCATTGAGGTGATACTTGAGGCTCGATGTGCTGCGGTGATATGCGGTCTACCTACCTATAGGCTACCTGAATTTCTGAAATGTACTATATTTCTAAATATGCTATTGCTACACTTAATGGCAAGAATTGCACTGGACCCCGTTTCCCGAAAGCATCGTTAGCCTAACGACGTCGTTAAAACCCTCGTAGCTAACGACGCCTACAGGGGTACTCGTTAAGCACTAGGATGCATCGTTACTATAGCCTCAGTGGAGTCACCAGCTGGACATTCCGTGTATTGGATGTGTTTTATTAAAACACGTCATCCAATACCACTGAATGTCCAGCTGGCGCTATTTCGCAATACCCCAAAAACAGTGGTTCCCGCATATATATTACTCGTCGTAGACTACTGTTAGATTTAAACAGCAAAGACAGAGACATGTTAGAAGTCAACAAAAATATAACTTATTGCAGCAATTTAAAATTCCAAAAAGAAATGTAGGCCTACCGATGAAACGCCACGTCACAAGGCAACCCTATCACAAGGCATATAATAAAATCAAATTATTCCATTGCTCGTGTGGGAGGTCGCTTGCGAGCGGCACTTGCTGTCTCCCTCTGATTTCAATTCAACCATCGTGGTTAAAGTGTCCTCATATTGATCAATGACAGAAGACATACTGTAGCCTACATGAATCATGCTGAGACCAGCGGGTGTCGGATAATTTCTGCAGGCGTTTTTTGTTGCGATTGTTTGCCATAAAGCACTGTAGGCGCGTCGGTGAGGCTGTGATGAAGTTCACTATTTATTGGACCGTGTCTAGACAGTTACGAACATCCCTGACCTTAGTGTGGCAGCAAAAAAATATCTCCCCATCAAGGCCAACAGCAGAGTAGCCTACGAAAAGAATAGACTAATATGAATGCTACATTAAAACACAATTAATTTGGTCTAGGCCGACATATGCTATATCAGTCCTAATCCCGAACGCACCGTGCGTACATTGTTCCACGGCATTTTCTCCCCTGAAATAATTCCATATTACAAAAATAAAAAATAGCATGTGTGTGTGACTAGGCCTATAGCATTTATTTAAATGTGCTGATTTCTGAAACATGCTTTGCGCCGCAAAGAGGGCAGACTTTCTCTGATTCCTGCATTCCGTTTCATTCATTCATTCATTCAGTGATTGACGCGCCGCGCACTCTCTAGAAACTTTGGTGTCAACATTAAAAATACAACGTTCCATTCATTCATTATCATTCAAACGCAGAGGCAATGACACGGCTATTGCTGTTGCTGGTCTAGATCGATTCCTGCCCATATTGTTGGGCAGGGGTATGATGATGCGGGCAATAAGCGGGAATGGCACGCATCGATTCGCAGCACAGTTTCCTGCAGCAGTCTACGTTCACTGCAGAAACCACGCTCTCAACTTGGCGATTGTGCACTCCACTGAGGTCAGGGATGTTCATAACTGTCTAGACACGGTCCAATAAATAGTGAACTTCATCACAGCCTCACCGACGCGACGAGTGCTTTATGGCAAACAATCGCAACAAAAAACGCCTGCAGAAATTATCCGACACCCGCTGGTCTCAGCATGATTCATGTACAGTATGTCATTGATCAATATGACATTTTAACCACGATGGTTGAATTAAAATCAGAGGGAGACAGCAAGTGCCGCACGCAAGCGACCTCCCACACGAGCAACGGAATCATTTGATTTTATTATATGCCTTGTGATAGGGTTGCCTTGTGACGTGGCGTTTCATCGGTACATTTATTTTTGGAATTTTAAATTGCTGCAATAAATTATATTTGTGTTGCCTTCTAACATGTCTCTGTCTTTGCTGTTTAAATCTAACAGTAGTCTACGAGTAATATATATGCGGGAACCACTGTTTTTGGGGTATTGCGAAATAGTGCCAGCTGGACATACAGTGGTATTGGATGACGTGTTTTAATAAAACACATCCAATACACGGAATGTCCAGCTGGTGACTCCACTGAGGCTATAGTAACGATGCATCCTAGTGCTTAACGAGTACCCCTGTAGGCGTCGTTAGCTACGAGGGTTTTAACGACGTCGCTACGTAACAATGCTTTCGGGAAACGGGCCGAAAATTCTGCGATAATCGTACAACGGTGTTAACGACGTCGTTAGGCTAACAATGCTTTCGGGAAACGGGGCCCTGGGCCCCGGATCGTACGAGCATGGATCCATCGTTATCGGGAAACGGGGCCCTGGGCCCTGGGCCCCGTTTCCCGATAACGATGGATCCATGCTCGTACGATGGATCTCACGATGAATCGTTAATTTTAGGGCAGCGTTTCCAAAAACTCATCTTAACATGAACGTGCATGCTCTGCTCTTACAACGTCGTAGGATTGTAGCTGTCTACTGACACGGTGCTGAAATGGGCTCTGTATGAGGGGGAGACGCAGGAATGTTGTTGGATTAAACTATATTTTGTGGCAGCAAAAAAATATCTCCCCATCAAGGCCAACAGCAGAGTAGCCTACGAAAATAATAGACTAATATGAATGCTACAAATATTAAAACACAATTGATTTGGTCTAGGCCGACATATGCTATATCAGTCCTAATCCTGAACGCACCGTGCGTACATTGTTTCACGGCATTTTCCCCTGAAATAATTCCATATTACAAAAAATAGCATGTGCTGAATGTCCAGCTGGACATTCAGTGGTATTGGATGACGTATTTTAATAAAACACATCCAATACACGGAATGTCCAGCTGGTGACTCCACTGAGGCTATAGTAACAATGCATCCTAGTGCTCTACGAGTACCCCTGTAGCCGTCGTTAGTTACGACGGTTTTAACGACGTCGTTACGTAACGATGCTTTCGGGAAACGGTCCGAAAATTCTGCGACGATCGTACGACGGTTTTGACGACGTCGTTAGGCTAATGATGCTTTCGGGAAACGGGGCCCTGGTCTGTTGGACTTGAACAAAAATAAACAATATTTTTGTTGCTTAAGCTTATGTATTCAGTCATTATTCAATGGTATACTAAAAATAAAATCGAATCTAAAAAAATTACTTCACACTGTTCTCAGGTCAAATATTTATATGCGATTGAAATGCGATTAATTAATTACAAAGCCTCTAATTAATTAGATTTTTTTAATCGAGTGCCAGCAGGCGGCCTGTTTTTAAAATATTGCCGCCGTAAAGGATTATGGGATACCAATATCTCCTTTCCTTTGTAAAGGTTGGTCAGGAGTAACCTATGCTAAAGGTGGGTTAAAGTTTGGTGGTTATATAGGGCTAAGAATATTTATTTTACTTCAGGGAAGTTAGATTTTCTTAGATTTAAATAGCTAGATTTAAATAATTTATTTGGTTGCTTAACATGTTAAAAATTCAAGGTTATAACAGGTAATCAACGTGAATGTCAAGAGACAGCATTCTTTTATTTGAAACAAATGTTTTTTGAAATAAAACAATTTAATAAGGACATACGTAACAAGACATTTCAATAAATTAAACGGGGGCACTGGCAGTGTGCGAAATACGGGAGGGCGAGCCCCCTGTTTGACACTTAAGACCCCCTGAAAGCCTCAACTGCTAAATTATGGGGGGAAAATCGATAAAGACGGGCAGAAGAAGAATCTCATGAATTGCCGAACAAGGTTTGTGGTGGCATTAGTGTCATCAAATAACGACAGCAAGAAGAGTCAAGAAAATACATAGTAGCAAAAACACCTTGATGTGTAAAGCTAATGTGCACGGTTTGTAAACCGTTCCCTCGGGTCCCAATCCGACCGCACGGATTTGGATTGTTCTACACAGCAGGGATTCCCCATGAAGCATTGGAGAAGGCATACCTGATTCAGAGCGGCAACTATACAGTAGGAATGGCGTGTAGTGTAGGGTTCATCTTTTCACATTGGACTGTACAGTTACGTTGGCTTTACCATCCTGTTAGAGCGTCTCGTGTGCTATAGTCTATAGAGGTGCAGCATGACATAAAGCAACTCCAACCGCTGATTTACAATCGTGTCCATAAACTTAGAGTATATATATCGCTGTGGTTTTCATGAATATGTTGTAAAATTAAGACATTTCTGTTCATTGTAAACCAAATATTGTTATTTTGTAACATTGTTTTGAATATATTGTTGAATTCTTTGAACATTGATATTTTAATATTGGTTCAAAATAAACAATCTCTGACTGAAACACTGGGATTGCCTCATCTTGAATATATCTTCTCCTCATGCATGAGGCCTCTGTAGGGCCAGTAAGCCCTCACAATGCTGCATGGGGAATCCCTGCTGTGTGGAACAAATCAAATCCATGGGCACAAGTATTTTTTTCTACCATGTGACATATGTCTCAGACTCTCTCTTGGAGACAATTACTTATACGGAAACATGTAAAAAATAAAACTAAGTTCATTATTCAATAATCTTGGATTCTAAAAAGCTAAGTAATAGTAAGTAGGGGCATGCCTGTAGCCAGCTGTGAGATCACAGATTTTTTGAGAAAAAAAAAGATTTGGAAACTAAATACAAGTGAATTAAAACCATCAGTGGCTGAGAACCTCTCCCAGATGAGCAGTTCAATGTGGACTTGATACTTCGTCTCCGCCGTTTTGGAGATCTGGTGGTGCCAGTGCGAGCCGAGCCCCCCCCCAACGAAACTGAACCCTGAACTGAAGCCCCCCGCCGATAGACACTGGGTACACACTGGACACTGGCCCACACCACGTTCACACCCTCCCATATGTACATCAAACTATTCAGAAAACTTTCAGTGCTTAAAATGTTGATATTGGTTCAAAATAAACAATCTCTGACTGAAACACTGGGATTGCCTCATATCTAAACGATGGAATAAACTTTAAAGTTGAAAGCACCATATAAGTCAGCTTATTTAGCATTAGCCAAGTTAGCATTAGCATGGCTAGCGGTAGTCACTAAGAATCAGGATAGAGTTGCCTTCTCACTTTATGACACAGTGAGTCTCATGTCCTGGGATTGACACCTAGCGTTGTCCCGAAGACAGCTTCGTCTGGTCACTGCATCTGTGTGTGTTCCAACATTTAGAGTCTGTTTTGGAACAGTGCCTTTATCTGTTGAGATCTGAGCAGAAAAGGATTGTGGGGATTTTCCCTGAGGATTCATGATGGAGGGATGAAAAACCCTGGCTGGGGACCATGGAACTATGGTCAGCTGAGGAGAGAGAGAGAGAGAGAGAGAGAGAGAGAGAGAGAGAGAGAGAGAGAGAGAGAGAGAGAGAGAGAGAGAGAGAGAGAGAGAGAGAGAGAGAGAGAGAGAGGTGAGTTCCCATCAAAAGGTCTCGCATATTGAACCACATTATAAGAAAATCTGAAAAAGAAAATGCAAATTTAGATGCCTAAAAAATTGCTACTTCGTTATTTTGTGATCTTTTCGAGATTTGGCGTTTCCACTTTAAAATGTGCAACTTTAATCTGTGCATAAAAAGAGACAAGGCAGGGAGCACAGAGACAGAGAGAGACAGAGAGGGAGAGCTCCTCCTCCAGGTACCATCAGCTGTGTTGCAGAGCGTCACAGGGAGAGCAGGCTGCCCAGCAGGCTGCCCAGCAGCAGCCAGACACTGACAGCCAGACGAGGACTGGCAGAGCAGGGGTCTGGAACACAGCAGGTTTCACTCTGAAAACATTTTTCTACATACAGTATATAGTGGTTGCAGAAAATAATGACATTTTTTTTGCCATCGGCCAGCATTAAGGGAGTGGAATGCTCTGAGAATATCTGTTCCTGGTTGACTGAAATGTGATTGGACGGTGTGGGGAGGACTGACCAATAGTAGTGCTTGAGGTTGCGTTGAAGGGCGTGGCCTGTTCAGGGCAGAGGTCACAGTGGTCGGAGCAGGAGGGACAGACCAGCACACCGTTGTACACCCAGCCGCTCACACGCACACTCACACTGATCAGCTGACCAGGATGCACGCACGGGAACGACAGCTCCTCCACGTACACAGCCAGACCCTGGTCCGAACACACCACCTACACACACACACACACACACACACACTCTATTTGTTGAGATAGACAACGGCTTTTCAGCAGTGCACCTGAAGGATTTCATCACGTGTTGCTTTCTGTAGTCAATCAAAAAAACACATCAATATATACATTGATTTTCAAATCTGCACGTTCCACCTCTAGATAAACTAGATGAACTCTAGAGTGCACTATACTCTAAATGTTATCCTTTGTTGGGGACATTTACAATCTTGTTGTTGTTCTGTATTGTGTGATTCATCTTGCATGATTCTGTTGAGGCCTGATTCTGTCTCTGTGTGGCCGGTCACACGGGCATGGATGGCTATGTTATTTAAAAGTAATCCATGCGTCTGCTGCTCCGGTCGTAGCGACTCCACGCCAATTGAAATGCGACGGAAGCCGCAACATCCTTAATATCACGCAGGTGCTGCTTGGAAGAAGTCCGGATTCAGATCCACACGGTCTGTGTGGAGGTTACAGCTTCAGTGTGAAGCAGGTCTCACCAGACCAGCCGGCGCAGTACGACAGCACGGCGGGAGATCCACTTCTTGTCTTTGTCGTGTTTAATAAAACGCGTCCCAGTGTCGGGAACTGCGATGCGGGCCGGGTGCCGAGTCAGACCGTCCTCCACCCCAGTGGGCCGTCAACCCCCAGGTAGAAGAGCAGGAAGAAGAACCTACGCCTTCTAACAAGGCGCTGCCACACCAACGACTTAATGACCTGGTGTCAATGACTAGCGCCGAGTGAAGGTTCAGCATAAAGACTAGTTATCATTAGGGCTGTCAAATGAACACGTTCATTTCGATTAATTAACCACAGAAAAAATAATGCATTCAAAAAATTAACGCTGATTATTATTATTTTTTGCCACTTACAGTATTCAACAAAAAGTGTCAAGACAAAACAAAGTATTGTATATTTTTTGCCTGAAATGCATTGCATCTTGAGTGAAATGGAAATATTTTTAATTTGATCTTAAAATGCTCCGTATGTTAATGAAAGACATGTTTTAAATAAAAGAGACATTGAAGTCTATTATGTCTATTATTCATTGAATCACTCATCTGCCATAATTTATTTGAATTAAATTATTTTTAAATACTTTCTCTGCAAAATGTAAGTATGCGATTAATTTAGATTAATTAATCACAGAGCCTGTAATTAATTGGATTCATTTTTTTTTAATCACTTGACAGCCCTAGTTATCATCCGTATGTTTGGCGGTGTGTGTGTGTGCACCTTGTAGCAGCCTGAGCCCCAGTCAGGGTAGGTCATCTTCTTGTCACACTGCTCCATGCTGAAGGCGGACCGCTGGTAAACACACACTGAGTCTGGACCGTAGCGCTCCACCGCATAGTTCCTCCACCACTCTGCAGACACATCACACTGATCAACACTCACACAACTGGGCTCATTCAACATCACATCGATGGATCACTGGAGGACTAGAGGAAGGCCTCTGGACTTTCAAACTGAACCCTATTTTCCCATCATTCTTTGGGGTCAACCATTGTTTTAATATGGACAGCATTGAGCCAGTGTAATCCTTATGGGGAGTAACGCTTCTTCAATGTATGTTCTCTAGCAGTGCTTGTTTTTGTCACATTATATTCAAACCTTATGGAAAGGATCCCTACATAGAAATCAAACCTTGATTATTTACCTTTTGCTTGATCCCAGTCTGTTATTGTGTCCAATCAAGGGTGACTCTCCTTCACCCAAATCTCTTAGACACCACGAAGCGTGAAACTAGCGTGAAACAACATTTTTCCGAAGATGGACTACAACAAGCACTCTTTGATCCATGTGTTCTTGTCGTATTGATTTCAATCATGTTGTCACCAACAGTGAGAATCACTTAGGTCAGGACTTGGCTAACGGGAATATTTGAGGCCACTTGAATCCGAATTCACACATTCACAAAAGAGGCTAAACTTATGTTGATGTTGAAATTAACTGCCCCCAGTAGTCTTCCTTAAATGTGAAGTTGGCATTTTATTTTCTCATGGTGTATATTGTGTGCTTGCTAACCAGCAATAAATTAATTAATTTTGATTCAAATAATTATGTTTCTGGAATTGGTATCCATTATCATAAATTGTATTTTCTAGGGCCGGGACTTTAACGCGTTAATTAAGATTAATTAATTAATTACACAATAATTAACGCGTTAAAAAAATTGACGCATTTTAATCGCACTTATTTTTGCACCGCGGAACGTTTCTCACTGGATGAGTTTCAGGCGGACCGATTATACTGGAGCACCAACTAGCGTAGTTCAGACAACAACAAACCACAGTGAACATGAACAAAGTAGCTGATGAGACCGCTTTGGTTGGCCCCGTGGATGGGAAATTTTGTTACAAAAAACGAACGGATGGAAGTATCGATAAGAGCATGGTTGTGTGCAAGCTATACAACAAGGAATTCGCATATCACCGCAGCACATCGAGCCTCAAGTATCACCTCAATGCAAAAGTTTTGCATTGAGGTGATACTTGAGGCTCGATGTGCTGCGGTGATATGCGGTCTACCTACCTATAGGCTACCTGAATTTCTGAAATGTACTATATTTCTAAATATGCTATTGCTACACTTAATGGCAAGAATTGCACTGGTCTGTTGGACTTGAACAAAAATAAACAATATTTTTGTTGCTTAAGCTTATGTATTCAGTCATTATTCAATGGTATACTAAAAATCCATGTGAAAAAAAAATTACTTCACTGTTCTCAGGTCAAATATTTATATGCGATTAAAATGCGATTAATTTTGATTAATTAATTACAAAGCTTCTAATTAATTCGATTATTTTTTTTTAAATCGAGTGCCGGCCGGCGGCCTGTTTTTTTTAATATTGCCGTCGTAAAGGATTATGGGATACCAATATTTCCTTTCCTTTGTAAAGGTTGGTCAGGATTATAAAACGGGTGGCTTAAATCAAGCGATCTGATTGGTTCCCAACTGTTGTATATTGAGCGTATACACACAGCTATGACGCCCATTCAGTTTACAGAGTTCAGTATCAATCCGCGCCTAACTCTAACTGTTGTTTATGTATATATAAAAGCGATAGCATAGTTCACTGAAGCCTAAAAAACATGTTGATTGCTGGAGAGGGTGGAAATGTTGTAAAGCAATAGGCACACGGTCGGCAATTTAGCCTACTATCGAGTTTGAGTGAACTCGATAGAAGGCTAAATTGCCGGCGAACCAAGCTACCGTCTTTAGCCTAGCCTTCTCTCTGAAGGACGCTACAGTGTGTTGCATAGCAACCGCCGTACACTTTGCCGGCAGCCAGGAGGGACTACTTTTTTGTATTCGTTAAAAAAAATGCTTTTCCGACTTTCTAGCTTTTTCAAAATTGAGGGTGTCTATGACTTTCATTTCGCCATATTTACGTAACCGTTTTATAAAAGCAATAGATCACTTCGTTCAGTGATATACCGTCATTATACCACAGTGAAGGGGGTCGCCGCCGCTCCGCTGCGCGTCGGGACGGACAACGCCCCTTAACTGTGGTATAATGAGCGTATACCACAGCCTGTCGTGATCTATTGCTTAAGTAACCTATGCTAAAGGTCAGTCTGTTATTGTGTCCAATCAAGGGTGACTGTCCTTCATCCAAATCTCTTAGACACCACGAAGCAACGCTTTCTTTTGAGAAAATCTGTCTCCTATCTCCAGCCGTCACTTTGTTGGACACAATAACAACCAGACCATGTGAACAGATATTTTTTAGAATTATTATATTTTTCTAAAATAACTGATATGTCGCGTGGACTTTCTCAAAGCAAATAGAAGTGCACTTAAAATCAAGTGAAACTAGAACACTTGCATCAAAAATCTAAAAGCATAAGAGACAACAGAAAAGGCTATTTTAAATCAAAAAATTTAAGAATATTTTATTTGCATTAATAATAACTCTGGGATTAGAAACTGAATATTTTATTTTACTTTTAAGACCTCTGTGGGCCTGAATTGTATTCTTTTGTGCCATACAGAATAATAAATAATAAAACAGCTGCGTAGGAAATTCTGTGTAAATTCTGTGTAGGACATGGTCATTATTCAAAATCAATGTGTATCGCGATATGCATCACATCATGGCCTGTGTATGGTGATACGCATCACATCATGGCCTGTGTATGGTGATACGCATCACATCGTGATAAGTATGGATTTTTAGTCAAAATAATCATTTGAAGCCTGTATGAGGACTAGCGTTAGTCACGTAGCGTGACCGCTCCAACATTACAGAGTATTAATAATCTGCTACTCTTGCAGGTTGGTCTGAAACATTCTGAATCAATACCACTCTTGCCGGTTCCATTAACCAGCAGCTAGCTTTGTGCAAAAAGGTATATTTTAAAGGCTCAATCTTACGGTTTTGTATTTTTCTGTAGCAGCGTTAACGATGTTACTTATAACATTCTTTCTTAGCCCTGGAACTCAAAAAAGTTTCTAATGCCCCAAAAAATATATATTTTAAATAATGTAGATATAATATAAACGTGTGACATCATTTTTTTTGTTATCCCTCATAGAGTTCAGCCTCCACAATCATTCACTCCTTGAAGAGTCAGGAAATGGCTTTCAGAGAACATTGGTCCTAAGTGAATGCTGGAAGGTCATTCCTTCGTCCTTAACTCATATTGGCCATTCACATTGCCTTTTAACTATTGCCGAGGTCTCAGAACTTTCGAGAGTTACTGGTTTGGAATTGTCTGTGTACTAGAATGAAAGTGTAGAAAGCTATTAATTAATTTAATGGCTTGATTCACTCTGACCACTCTTTAGTCTGGTCTCCCAGTTGCGGCTCTGTTCGTGTGTATCTCTGATTGGCTGGGTAGTGGTATGAACCAATTTAGCAGGCATACTATTGGTCAGACTTTCCTCTACTGAACTAGTCCCAATAAAACCCACCCTAAACATGCTGCTGATATCAGACTGAGGATGACGAGTGCTCAGGGATGTACCACTAGACGTGTTGCAGCTTAACGGGACCAGGGTAGTAGGACTAGTAAGTAGTGTGTATTCCTGGTAGTATGTAGGACTAGTAAGTAGTGTCTATTCGTGGTAGTATGTAGGACTAGTAAGTAGTGTGTATTCCTGGTAGTGTGTCGCACTAGTACCTGGCTGGTTCTCTGGTACCCTGCAGTAGGAGTTTCTCTGGTATTCTCCGCTGAGGTGCCAGCTGAACTCCTGGCTGAAGGGGCAGTAGTCAGCGATCTCCACAGCGCCCCCGTAGGACGGGATCTCCTCCGCAGCCACGCCCTCCATCTGATCGAAATACTGACGCACACCTTGACCTGAGAGAGTGTGTGTGTGTGTGTGTGTGTGTGTGTGTGTGTGTGTGTGTGTGTGTGTGTGTGTGTGTGTGTGTGTGTGTGTGTGTGTGTGTGTGTGTGTGTGTGTGTGTGTCCGAGCCCAGCCTGCGTCTGACAGAAAAGTAACTGAGCCCAAAGGCATCAAGATATATATGTCCGAGACCGACACACTAACAGTTAAATCAATTTTTTTTCTCATACTAATAATACGTTTACGTTTGTGTGTATCAAAGCACGCCTTTATTAAACAGCTGCAAGGCATTTGGAAATGTCAACAGATGAGCGCAACAAGCGCTTGTTGCACAGAATCATAACAAATTGAAATCCAAATAGGCCCACAAAAAGGCCACGATAACGATCAATTCCACAGAATGACACAGAGGTTCTGAGGTTCTGTAGGACAGGTAGCCTATGAATTTCAAATGAACACGAGTGTCCCCAGCAAAGTAAAATCAACGTTAACATAAAGGCAACGCCAACTCCAAATCGCGCAGATGTGACCGAGCCCAACTTGAACCCCAGCATAATTGTTAAATATTTGACCCCGCCGTTAAATATTTGACCTCCGACCCCGCCGGGTACCGTCGGGGTCGGGCGTGGGCGTGTGCGTGTACCTGGTATTCGGATGGCAGTGTGTGTGTGTGTATCTGCAGGTTGCAGACGGCCACCGCCTGCTGGTCCTGTCTGCAGCTGAGCCGGAGGGGAGACGACCTCACCGTGTCACAGAATGGAGTCACAGGAACACGCCTACACACACACACACACACACACACACACACACACACACACACACACACACACACACACACACACACACACACACACACACACACACACACACACACACACACACACACACACACACACACACACTAGAGTGTTGTAGAGTACTGTAGTGTGTTGTAGAGTACTGTGTCATGTTGTAGAGTACTGCAGTGTGTTGTAGAGTACTGTAGTGTGTTGAGGAGTACTGTGTCATGTTGTAGAGTGCTGTAGAGTACTGTAGCGTGTTGTAGCCTACTGTAGCGTGTTGTAGAGTACTGTAGAGTGTTGTAGAGTACTGTGTCATGTTGTAGAGTACTGTAGCATTTTGTAGAGTACTGTAGCGTGTTGTAGAGTACTGTAGTGTGTTGAGGAGTACTGTGTCATGTTGTAGAGTACTGTAGTGTGTTGAGGAGTACTGTGTCATGTTGTAGAGTACTGTAGAGTGTTGTAGAGTACTGTAGCGTGTTGTAGAGTACTGTAGAGTGTTGTAGAGTACTGTAGCGTGTTGTAGAGTACTGTAGCGTGTTGTAGCCTACTGTAGCGTGTTGTACAGAACTGTAGCATGTTGTAGCCTACTGTAGCGTGTTGTAGAGTACTGTAGAGTGTTGTAGAGTACTGTAGTGTGTTGTAGAGTACTGTGTCATGTTGTAGAGTACTGCAGTGTGTTGTAGAGTACTGTGTCATGTTGTAGAGTGCTGTAGAGTACTGTAGCGTGTTGTAGCCTACTGTAGCGTGTTGTAGAGTACTGTAGAGTGTTGTAGAGTACTGTAGCGTTTTGTAGAGTACTGTAGTGTGTTGTAGAGTACTGTAGTGTGTTGAGGAGTACTGTGTCATGTTGTAGAGTACTGTAGTGTGTTGAGGAGTACTGTGTCATGTTGTAGAGTACTGTAGCGTGTTGTAGAGTACTGTAGCGTGTTGTAGAGTACTGTAGAGTGTTTTAGAGAACTGTAGCGTGTTGTAGAGTACTGTAGCGTGTTGTAGAGTACTGTAGAGTGTTGTAGAGAACTGTAGCGTGTTGTAGAGTACTGTAGCGTGTTGTAGCCTACTGTAGCGTGTTGTACAGAACTGTAGCATGTTGTAGCCTACTGTAGCGTGTTGTAGAGTACTGTAGAGTGTTGTAGATTGTTAAAGAGGACTGTAGTGTGTTGAGGAGTACTGTAGAGTGTTGTAGAGTACTGTAGCATGTTGTAGAGTATTGTAACGTGTTGTAGAGTACTGTAGAGTGTTGTAGAGTACTGTAGCGTGTTGTAGAGTACTGTAGAGTGTTGTAGAGTACTGTAGAGTGTTGTAGAGTACTGTAGCGTGTTGTAGAGTACTGTAGAGTGTTGTAGAGTACTGTAGAGTGTTGTAGAATACTGTAGCGTGTTGTAGAGTACTGTAGCGTGTTGTAGATTGTTAAAGAGGACTGTAGTGTGTTGAGGAGTACTGTAGAGTGTTGTAGAGTACTGTAGCATGTTGTAGAGTATTGTAACGTGTTGTAGAGTACTGTAGAGTGTTGTAGAGTACTGTAGAGTGTTGTAGAGTACTGTAGAGTGTTGTAGAGTACTGTAGCGTGTTGTAGAGTACTGTAGAGTGTTGTAGAGTACTGTAGAGTGTTGTAGAGTACTGTAGCGTGTTGTAGAGTACTGTAGAGTGTTGTAGAGTACTGTAGAGTGTTGTAGAATTCTGTAGCGTGTTGTAGAGTACTGTAGAGTGTTGTAGAGTACTGTAGCGTTTTGTAGAGTACTGTAGCATGTTGTAGAGTACTGTAGTGTGTTGAGGAGTACTGTGTCATGTTGTAGAGTACTGTAGCGTGTTGTAGAGTACTGTGTCATGTTGTAGAGTAAAGAGGACTGTAGCATACTGCTGAGTACTGTAGCGTTTTGTGGAGTACTGTAGCGTGTTGTAGAGTACTGTAGCATGTTGTAGAGTACTGTAGCATGTTGTAGTGTACTATAGAGTGTTAAAGAGGACTGTAGCGTACTGTAGAGTACTGTAGCATGTTGTAGTGTACTGTAGAGTGTTAAAGAGGACTGTAGCATGTTTGCGTAGCATGTTGTAGAGTGTTGTAACGTGTCATAACATGGTTGCAGTATGTAGAATGTCATAAGCCCTGTGTAAACAAGAACTGTTTACAATGCTTTTGATATTGCCGCAAATAATGTTTAAAAATAGAAATAAAAGGTCCAGGAACAGTAAGAGAAGTAGACACAGCAAGCAAAGTGGCTGATACTAGCCTCCCTCTGGAGGGGGCTGTAGAGTTCAACCGCTGGCATTACCATCTCACACTAGTTTATAATTCACCATTCAACAGATTAAATCCCTTGGTAAAGGAGCAACAATAGGGGCAACAGCAGGTCCTACTGTTGACGTGACCTCTGACCTCTGCCGCTGTTTGTCCATCCAGAACTTGCAGCTCTTCATGACGAAGTCGCAGCCGAGGCCCCGCCCCCAGTCGAGGCGCTGGGCATGGCTGTAGTCGGCACGGTACCAGCCGGTGTCCTCCATGAGCGCCAGTGTCAGACGGGAGAACACCCGGTTCTGAGTGTGGGAACCCGTCATCGCCTCGTTCTGTCACCAAGGAAACAAACTTACACACGGTTTCACTGTTCCTAGAGTTCTGCTCCCTTAAATAGAACAACGTGCTCATTAACTTACCTACGTAAACTAAACCGTCTCTAATAACCACAACTGACCACCTCCAAAGCAGCAGGGCCATAGCGGTGTGTCGTTCTGACCACTGAACAGTGAGGGGCACTGACCTCCAGCAGGCGTTTCTCCCAGTGGTTGAGCTGAGTTCCTGCTCCGCCCTGGTTCTCCAGCTCCATGCCCTCCAGGATAGGACAGTTGAAGTGCCTCCGGGCCTCCTCCTACACACACACACACACACACACACACACACACACACACACACACACACACACACACACACACACACACACACACACACACACACACACACACACACACACACACACACACACACACACACACACACACACGAAGCCCTTTGACATCAGACAACGTTCTGAGCAGTGTGGAGCGTTCTCACACTGCCTGACCAGAGTTTTACTCCTGCTTCCCTTAAATTACATTTAAGGGAAGGGAAAAGATTGCATAGATTACTATGTTGAAGATATATTACTATGCAAAAGGAAAGAAAAAGAAGCTGGAATCAAAACACAAACACTACTTATAGATATCCTACTTTCCACGTTTTTTTATTCATCATTTGTTTTCTAGAATTATAGATAGATTTTTTTTGTCCTTGGTTTGTGTTAGTTCATTTTTAATCATGCTAATGCATCATCTGTTATTGGATACATACTGTCAATTTGATATGTTAAATGGACCGTTATTGGATACATACTGTTGATTTGATATGTTAAATGGACCGTTATTGGATACATACTGTAGTCTTGGAGCCCAGGAGGACGAGATTGACACCTTGACTGTTCATCAAGGTGTGAATCAATGGGGATCCTTATGATCAACAAACATTCATTTTGAATACATTTGTTTCAATACACGCACACACTCATGAGTATGTTAACATTCCCACACACTAAGCCCCTCCCTCTCACCACGACACGGGGCGTGACCAAAAGATGGACCTGGTGTCTGATCATGACCCCTCCTCTGACGTCCCAAAGCCGGGAGACAGAGCGGACCACTGCCTCGCTCCACTGGTACAGACCCAGGCTGAGGAGAGACGGTAACAATCAGTGCATTTACATGACACTGTCAAAATAAATGTTTTTTTCTCCCGACATGTTTATGATCTTTATTCATTCATTCATTGCGCCGCGGCGGGGAATGCCGTATACGGACGGGCGGCAGAGGGGCTGCTCCGGCGGAAGAAAGATGTTTTCAGTAGACAGCTGTCAACTCACTTTGGGTCGGCGATTTATTTAAAAAGCTGGCGCAGAAGATGGAGGAAGCCGGATTGCCAGAGTGTATCATCAACATGCATTCAGTACACACTACGCTTCGATTTAACCCAAGGCTGAATTAAAAGTACTTTTTTTTTTTTTTTTTTTCTAAATGTTTCTTATCAACAAGGTTGTAAAATAACTACGATCTTTATTCATTCATTGCGCCGCGGCTGAACTGACGGGGGTATTCTCTGATATTATGAATCTTACAGACTGCGTCGGGTTCTCCGACTCTCTGGTACTTCCACAACAAGTAAAGACTCCTAGTCGGGTTTATCTCGCCCATGGGGAAAAGGAATTGGGGGAAATTAACTTTGGCTTTGACTCTCTGAAGTCCAGATTGAACCAAACATGGAGGAGAAAGCAATGTTTCAGCCGGCAGAGCAGCCGGAGGAGTCTGCATACGGCATACGAGAGGAACAATGGAGCGTCGGAGAAATGATATGGACCCGAAGTGAACTGACAGCTGTCTACTGAAAACATCTTTCTCGAATGCAGGTGCCTGAGTTTGTTGTTGCTGGTGACGTAAAGAGGTCAGCCGGTGGCTCTATTACCACTAGTTGAAATGGGCACAGCGCCACCTATCGTACCGGGGCATGACATGCTTCAGCCAATGAATCAGTTTACTCACCGCCATGTATACTCAGACAATTGCAGTTGTCCAATTGCGGAGCATATTCGAACTATGGCTTTAATCGGATTAAGCTGTGCATGTAAACATACTGAATGTACTGGTTACAACATAGAAGTCAACAGAAGAGAGAGAGCAGGGTGTGGGGGTGACCTCTGACCTCTCGTTGAAGGCTGGCAGCCCACTAGCGTAGCGCGGCGTCAGGGGGGCTCCCTCATCATCGTGGAAGAACGCAAACAGACCCGCCGAGAACCCCTAGAGGACAACAGCAGAATCACAGTCACTGAGAACCCCTAGAGGACAACAGCAGAATCAGTCACTGAGAACCCCTAGAAGACAACAGCAGAATCACAATCACTGAGAACCCGTAGAGGACAACAGCAGAATCACAGTCACTGAGAACCCCTAGAGGACAACAGCAGAATCACAGTCACTGAGAACCCCTAGAGGACAACAGCAGAATCACAGTCACTGAGTACCCCTAGACGACAACAGCAGAATCACAGTCACTGAGAAACCCTAGAGGACAACAACAGAATCACATTCACTGAGAACCCCTAGAGGACAACAGCAGAATCACAGTCACTGAGAACCCCTAGAGGACAACAGCAGAATCACAGTCACTGAGAACCCCTAGAGGACAACAGCAGAATCACATTCACTGAGAACCCCTAGAGGACAACAGCAGAATCACAGTCACTGCTGGAGGAGGAGGAGGAGGAGGAGGAGGAGGAGGAGTCACAGCTCACTACTGTACGGTATGGAGGAGGAGGAGGAGTCACAGCTCACTACTGTACAGTAGGAGGAGGAGGTGAGGAGGAGGAGGAGTCACAGCTCACTGCTGTACAGTAGGAGGAGGAGGAGTCACAGCTCACTGCTGTACAGTAGGAGGAGGAGGAGGAGTCACAGCTTTACAGTAGGAGGTAGGGATGTCACGAGAACCGATACTTCGGTACCAAGTCGATACCAAAATTCAAAAAACGTGACGGTACTCGTTTTTCTTAGTACCGTAAGTACCGTAGGTACCGAGGATGCAATTCCTCCGGACGTCACGTGGGCAGCATATACACCTACACGGGAACATGGAAGACGGCAGCTGCAGCGAGTGCGACGGCTTCGCCTCGACTCGTCGATAAAAAGAATAACAAGAGTCGCGTCTGGAAGTACTTTGCGTTTGGAACACTGCGCCGCGCGACTGTTTCAGACGGGACCCGTTTCAATGTTGCGCTTCTAAACACGCATGGTACGACTGCGTTCGGCATCACTTACTTGATGTTGTTTTTATTGAAGATCGGCAGGTTGTAGTAGGTGCGGCGGTGAATGTGTGCGTGCGTGTGTGTGTGTGTGTTGCGAGCGTATGCAATTTCCAAGTAAACAAACCAACTCAAAGCCGATGCATGCATCCAAAATTATTCATTCAAAACCAAATAAACTAATCAAAAACAGCGTTGCTTATTCGCTTCAAATACTTTTTCTTTTCAAAACTTGGTAATTAATACGGCGCGGTACTGAGCAGTTGAAAACAATGTTGGCGTCTCCTGTGGCTGCCTTGCGCACCTGCGTTATATTACTTAATATTAGGTTGGAAGTTATGTTTTAGACCCCGCCATGCACGCAAGTGTAAACGCCAGCCGCATAGCTGCATGACTGCCTGCTTTCAGCGCGTATTATTATTTTTAAATTATTATTACTTGAACGCTACATGCCACTGTTCTTTTTTTGTATTGTTAATAGTGGTTTATTTTTATTCATTACTTGAAGGTACATGAACATGCCAGTGCCACTGTTTTTTGGAATGTTTAAATGTTTTTAATAAATAAAGTACATGGGATTTATTGTTTTGTTTTTGACCGTGGTATCGAATTGGGTATCGAGAATCGTGGAATTTCACTGGTATTGGTATCGACTACTAAATTTCTGGTATCGTGACATCCCTAGTAGGAGGTGAGGAGGAGGAGGAGGAGTCACAGCACACTGCTGTAGGAGGAGGAGGAGGAGGAGGAGGAGGAGTCACAGCTCACTGCTATACAGTAGGAGGAGGAGGAGGAGGAGGAGGTGAGGAGAGGGAGGAGCAGGTAAGGGACTGACCAGTGCGTGGATGACCTCATGTTTGACGGTGGCCAGCATGCCCTCAAACTCCTGGGGCTCGGAGGAGATCATGGAGGGACACAGGTTGGCGTAGCCAGCCACCGGCCTGGAGGGAGACAACATACTTTATTCATCACACAGATCCAGCATACAGGGAAGGACTGGGACCAAAAGATGGCCCGGGACGCTTTGACCAAGACCGGCCCACAACAGAGCAGGTCCCAGAACCTTGAAAATCTTTATCAACTCACTTTGGATCAGTCCAGACTTCACCAAATGTTTTCCAGAACAAATTTCCAAAACACTACTAATGCCACTCTACAAGCAACAAGCCATATCTTTTGACAATGAAAAGTGCTTTTTTTGGCCCTTATTTCAAGTTATCCCCCTGTTCCAGCTCGAATGTGAAAGATTTGAGAACAATTTTGAGGGTTTTGGGGTCTAGGAAGGAGTTATCCCCATGGTTACGACCCACTGCAACTTTGAAAGGTTTAGTAGGTAGCGCTACACAGTGTGGCGTTCTAATAAAAGAAGCATAACTTTCTCTCAGGCATGAACATCAAAATCAACCGCTGCCCAGATGGAGCTTCATATCCACAGCAGAGGTGACCAAAATACTTTCTCTCTCAATTACTTATATCAGTAACACTGATAAAATAGTATAGTATAGTATAGTATACTATACTATTAGCACGGTATAGTACCGGTCTAGTGTGGTCTCCAGCCGGCGTGTTCTGCATAGTATTAGTATAGTGTAGTGTTAGTATAGTAATATGATAGTATAGTATTTGTATAGTATTAGTATAGTGTAGTATTAGTATAGTGTGGTATAGTGTTAGTATGGTATAGTATAGTACCAGTCTAGCGTTGCCTCCAGCTGGCTGTGTTCTGCATAGTATTAGTATAGTAACGTATAGTGTAGTGTTAGTATAGTAATATGATAGTATAGTATTTGTATAGTATTAGTATAGTGTAGTATTAGTGTAGTGTTAGTATGGTATAATGTTAGTATGGTAGTGTTAGTATGGTATTAGTATGGTATAGTATAGTACCAGTCTAGCGTTGCCTCCAGCTGGCTGTGTTCTGTATAGTATTAGTATAGTATAGTAAGGTATAGTGTAGTTTTAGTACCGGTCTAGCATGTTCTCCAGCTGGCAGTACGCTGCGTAGGCTACGATGTTCTCCTGACCGCAGCGTTCTGTCGTCACTCCGCTGACGTAGAGGATGAAGTCGGAGTGCTCCACACCCACGCCGTCTGGGGGCCCCTGGGGGCCACAGGACGTCCCTGACTCACTGCACACCTTACACTGCTGCAACAAAACAATACTACAGTATTAATACCCTGTACACACCTTACACTGCTGCAACACAACAATACTACAGTATTAATACCCTGTACACACCTTACACTGCTGCAACAAAACAATACTACAGTATTAATACCCTGTACACACCTTACACTGCTGCAACACAACAATACTACAGTATTAATACCCTGTACACACCTTACACTGCTGCAACGAAACAATACTACAGTATTAATACCCTGTACACACCTTACACTGCTGCAACAAAACAATACTACAGTATTAATACCCTGTACACACCTTACACTGCTGCAACACAACAATACTACAGTATTAATACCCTGTACACACCTTACACTGCTGCAACAAAACAATACTACAGTATTAATACCCTGTACACACCTTACACTGCTGCAACAAAACAATACTACAGTATTAATACCCTGTACACACCTTACACTGCTGCAACACAACAATACTACAGTATTAATACCCTGTACACACTTTACACTGCTGCAACACAACAATACTACAGTATGAATACCCTGTACACACGTTACACTACTGCTACACAGTACTAGTATCAACACTACAATACTATAGTATTAATACCCTGTACACACCTAACACTGGTATTAGTGTGAATAGCTGTGCATGTACAGGTATGGTCTGCTGACCCACAGGTGTAATGACAGGCGTTACGCAGTGCCAGCTGCTGACCCACAGGTGTAATGACAGGTGTTACGCAGTGCCAGCTGCTGACCCACAGGTGTAATGACAGGCGTTTCGCAGTGCCAGCTGCTGACCCACAGGTATAATGACAGGTGTTACGCAGTGCCAGCTGCTGACCTGCAGGTGGTGCTGTGGGACGATGACGGGTCCACAGCGGGTCTGCTCTGCACACGCCCCCTGGCAGTAGCGATGAGGGTCGCCCCTCTTCCTCAGGTAGCGTCCGCTAGCACACTGCCTGGAGACACAGGTAGAGAAACCAGCTGTAGGAACTAAGTAAACCTCTTGGAGTTATTAACATAATATAACTTATGAACCCATTGTGTATCCACTACATTATATGAAGCAGAGGTTTATATTCAGCTTAAAGTTTCCATATGTATTACATTTGATAAATTATATAGGTCATTTAAAGTTCCTCAAATATTGATTAGCTGCTTTGCTTTGATGGTCAGCCTCACTTGTAAGACTTATGGTGTGTTCCAGATGCCTCGGACACCAGCCTTCCCAGTTGCACTTGTGACGTAATTTCCTGTCTCGT
The DNA here is from genome assembly GCF_964030765.1 of Micromesistius poutassou. Lineage (NCBI taxonomy): Eukaryota > Metazoa > Chordata > Actinopteri > Gadiformes > Gadidae > Micromesistius > Micromesistius poutassou. The sequence goes on along the minus strand of NC_140284.1, from coordinate 13,028,778 downwards.
AGAACTTATAGCGTTCCCGTTTGTCTTTGTGATGGTGTCATGTCATTGGCTAGTCATCGTTATTGTTAGCTACATTAGCCTCTTTTGCAAACCAGCTTGAAAACAAACAACACAACTTTACATTGTATTGCACGCACAGCAAGACAGTGCAATGCATACATTGGTGACTGGAATAAAGTAGCAATGTAATCAAGTGTGTAGGAGACAATAAAATTACAAATGTGGTACAAATACAAAAGGAAAATATAGTTGCCAGCAACAATAACGGGGTCCTACGGTATGACAGCCACCAGCCTAGCCATCAGCCTAGCCATCAGCCTAGCCATCAGCCTAGCCATCAGCCTAGCCATCAGCCTAGCCATCAGCCTAGCCATCAGCCTAGCCACCACATATACCATGTTCTCTAGTACTGGCCTCTTGTCAAGCCAGCACCTTCCCCCTCTACCACAAAATGAGACTCCCCTTATATAAGCCAATAAGTCCCAGGTGGACTGATTGGGCCATACCAATAATAAGGGGAACTTCCCTGGCCAAGGCGGGGTTAACCTTCTGCCCCCTAGTGCTCCGGAAGTCCAAATACCACATTAAATATGATGTGAGGGGAGAGACGGTGAGAAGGGATTTTCACATTCTCACATGACCGTATGACCGACAGTATGACAGTATGACCAACAGTATGACAGTATGACCGACAGTATGACAGACAGTATGACTGTATGACAGACAGTATGATTGTATAACTGACAGTATGACCGTATGACTGTATGAATGACAGTATGACCGTATGACTGTATGAACGAAAGTATGACAGTATGACCGTATGACTGTATGAATGACAATATGACAGTTTGACAGTATGACCGACAGTATGACCATAGACTGCCAAGGGCAGGTTGGAGTATATTTTGAGAAATATAAGTCTTTCCTATGTGGAGGTATGGTGAGCTTGGTTGGTATGTTAATATGCATTGGTATGCCTTAAAAACTGGTTTTCCGGCAGTTAACATATCAAAACAATCATGTTACTAAAGCCTACGGTGTCAAAATCCACTGTCAAACGGATGTTTGCGAAATAACGTGTGTACCCCTTTAAGGCCCATCCTGCATTGTATTGAGGCCATGGTTCAGAAGGGAGAACTTCAAACTAATGTTTTTTGATTGTTTTTTCAGATATAGTCTTCAAATTTGGCATGGGTATACTATCGAATCTCCTCTTAATAGCCACATTCAACAGCTGGGCCTAGGTGTTTTGGATGCAATGTTGGAGCTGTTTAAACGTGTTGTAGAGCTGTATACATGTGCATGTATTTCACTTTAAAATGCATATCTCGGCCGTCTTTTGCCTTATTGCTATTATTTGATCACCCTATAGTCCCACAGTGACCTGGTACATGTGTGCCAAGTTTGGAGCTTTTCCCACTTTCACCACCAAAGGAGTTAATGTGTGAGTGTTTGGTCAAGTTGTGGTCACTGCACTATATCCCGATGGTCTGACCATATGGGTTGCAATGTGAAAGTTGTTCATCATGACAAATGGTGCATGTATACCAAGTTTCATACAAATTGCCCCTTCCTAGTGGTAATGGCAGCCTCTTGAAGTCCTGAACTTCAAGGCCTTGTTATAGCGCCACCTATGTGTTATTCTGGCCCATCTTTTGATTCCTTAACTAACTCTACGAGTTCTATAAGCCTGCCAATTTTTATAACTTTTGGAGCCAAAAAGTCAGGATAAAAATAATAATACTAACGAATACAATAGGTTTCCTACGGATTCCGTAGGACCCCTAATAAATCTCTTTACAGGTGCAGCCATTTTTGTTTTTGTTTGCCTCACTGAACTCGGTGGACTCTCAGAATTCCGAGAGGGACCGACCAAAAGGGGGCATGCCTCTGTGAAAGAATGCTGGGAGATTTCCCCACTTGCAACTCGGAAGGCTGATGTCTGAGGCATCTGGAACACACCATCAGTAAAGTTGTTTGCTCCACCACTAAATGTAAACGTGTGAGACAGGAAGTGGGGCATAGGAAGGAAGGAACGGGAAGCAGTATAAAAGGAAGGGAGGAACCTTGGAGTGGTACCTGCTCAGCAGCAGCAGTCCCACACGGCGGCGGACACTGAAGACCTTCTGCAGGTACTCAATGGCCTGAGGAAACAGCTTATCCTGGGAGCACACAGGTACAATATGAACACACACGCATACTAACAAATCCTGATGGAGGCTCTCTGTTTTCAGTCAGCTCACCTTCACAAGCCTCCGTTTATCCGCTGGTAGTCTGAGAGAGAGAGAGAGAGAGAGAGAGAGAGAGAGAGAATGTTATCAGACTAAAATGTCAAGCAGCCAACAGGCTTGGTCGTCATGGAGACGGTGCAAACTCACTGGTCCACGCTGGAGTCGTAGATGATCTTCATCTTCAGACGAAGGTCTTCAGGAGAGCTCCTCTTTGACAGGCGGTCTGACCTCAGGTTCACCTGGAGGACCACCTGGAAGAGGGCCGGGGGGGGGGTCAACACATTGTATCCCTGCTGCCAGGTTACACAATTTGGTGCTAGGCTACACACCTACACATGCTCTGTTGCTAGGTTACGCACAGCCTCCTGTTGCCGTACGTGTGTAAGAAAAATAGAGTTACATATACCCCCGAGGTGACAGTAGAGATGCCATGTGGGGTATATGTTTAAACACCGTTTTAGATCCTATTTATCTTGCCTGCTGGACTAGACAGTTAGCCCAAATGACGGCTTCATCCCCGCACCTTCCCAACCTGTGCTCACCTAGAGTAAACATCTCACCGAGCTGGTGCTCGATGTGTCGGTCCTTATAGAAGAGTCAATGCAGTACATGGACCTGAAGCACCTAGCCCCGCTACATACCAGTATACTGCCCAGTATTCTAGTAGTACTGCCCACTGCCCAGTATACTAGTAGTACTGCCCACTGCCCAGTATACTAGTAGTACTGCCCACTGCCCAGTATACTAGTAGTACTCTTCTGTACCTCGCTAGGAGCCGGGACGTGGTGGCCGAAGGCTCCGTGGACTAGCAGAGACCCGAGGAGGACCAGAGCCAGGACCCCGACCCGGTCCAGAGCCAGGGACCCGACCCGGTCCAGAGCCAGGGACCCGACCCGGTCCGAGGGCCGAGGGCACATCCTCGCTCCCCGACCAGCTGCTCTCTCATCGGTCCGCTGGCGGTCGCTCCATTCATCGGCTACTGAGTGAAAACATCACGTCACTCCCCGACGGAATAAGAGATATAAAGCGTATTATCACGATCCTCCCCCGCGAATGGAAACGTTTCAATACAGCCGTGGATGTATAATTGCAATAATAAGAAGAACAAATATATTAAGAAGGTGTTTAAATTAAATTAATTAATTATAAGGACTGGCGCTACGGTCAGCTGTCTTCTTCTTCATCTGCGGGCCAGAACACTGCCCCCTGTTGGCCGAGAACAGAAGGCCAGAACACTGCCCCCTGTTGGCCGAGAACAGAAGGCCAGAACACTGCCCCCTGTTGGCAGAGAGCAGAAGGCCAGAACACTGCCCCCTGTTGGCCGAGAACAGAAGGCCAGACACACTGCCCCCTGTTGGCCCGGAACAGAAGCAGAACACTGCCCCCTGTTGGGCTGGAACAGAAGCAGAACACTGCCTCCTGTTGGCCGAGAACAGAAGCAGAACACTGCCCCCTGCTGGCCCCGGAACACACAACATGCCTTTGACTAGAGATCATCTGGACAGTTTGAAACGATAAAAAACTATGAAACAAGCTTCCATTTCACCCTGTTTTGGCTTTATTATCCACATTTAAAATAAAAAATGTTGTCTAATGTATGTGCATATGGAAGATGTTATATTGTTATAGTATTTGTTGTTTTTTCACAACTTGATGTTGCCCCAGTGTTTCCCATTTTTTTTTATTATGTGTTTAAATAGATGTGTTCAAGAGAGAAAAAATATGTTTGGAGATTATGGAGGCTCTTTTCCTCTAAAACGATACATTTTATTGGCTGTTGTCTATGTCAAAATGTAAATCAGCCCGGATATTTGTTGAACTCACCCTCTCTCACTGTGTAGGCACCTTCTATACTGAACATGTGTTTAAAAGCTCTAATAGCTGAAGCTTTTTTTTAAGTAAGGTCCTACAAGCTGCCCTGGCTAGGTAGTTTTCTCCAATAATGCCCACAAACCAACAAATCCATATGTTTTGATTGTGTTTTTACACCCCACTACGCATGCTCAGAGACAATTTCAGAACATACATTGACCCTAAGGGGGGATGATTTGAACATCCCATCTTGACATATAAATTGTCACTAATTAACCTGGTTCTGGCAAATCTTTTAAAGTGCATTTGATTGACGCGTTTAAAGGTAAAATGCATGACCATCTTAGAGGGTTTGTAATCCCCCCACCGTGGTTTCACACATTAGGGGCCGCCAAGAAACATTTAGCATAAAGCCCCCAAAGCTAGACACAAACCTGATTGCAGGGCCAGAAGTTGGAAGAAATCGCCTCACAATGAAAGTGAATGTAGAGGGCTCTGGGCAAAGGCCTTCAAGGGCTGGTGCTCTACGGAACACGTGACCCTGATTGGACTATAAGGCAGGAGTCAGGATCAACGTCCAGTCACAGCTAGTGTCACACAGTGGATGAGATGGAAACATTCCCTCCCTTTCTCCTTTGGTGGGGCGTCGCCCGTCTCCCTATGGAACAAACTGCCCTGGTCCTCCTGGGCACAAATCTTTTTTTCATAGGATGGTAGGGGCAGGTACTGCCTTTTCCGCCACTGATTGGTTAGAAGGGCTCTCCTCCGATTGGTTATTAGATTTGGCGGCAGGCTCTCCTCCGATTGGTTATTTGATTTAGTGGCTGTGGCTAGTCTACCACCAACAGAAGTAAACAAACTCGATCAAACAGTGTTAAGTGTGTTGCGTTGATTTTCACATTTTCATAGCCTGTTAAGATGAGTCCTAGCTGGTTGGTTGAATTTTGTGATGAGAGAGAGAAGCAAGTGCTAGTGATGGTGGTGGGTGTTTTTTTTAAGTAGATAAAACTAAAAAGCAGTTGCAATTTGATGAGAAGGGATTAAACACCAGTGTTTAAAAACAGAAGCAGATATTAACTGTAGGTTAAACATTATTGTTTGTGTGTGTGTGTGTGTGTGTGTGTGTGTGTGTGTGTGTGTGTGTGTGTGTGTGTGTCTGTGTGTGTGTGTGTGTGTGTGTGTGCAGCCATGACAGTTAAGTGGTGTCATATTTGTGCAAAGGAGGAGTTGGAGACCATCATACCGGATCACCTTGAGGTTAGGATTAGGAATAAGTCAACGATAGGGAGCGCAGCTCCAGTAATAAATGGTTTTGCCACAGGTATCAACACAGGTATTCAATGGTTAAGGTTAGGCTTACAGTTAGGGTGCGTTGTTTGTTGTGTTGATAGGTTCTAATCGCTACCTTTATCAATGACCTGTACTTTTTTCTATTACAATGCAAATAAAGAGTCAATTTTAAGTTTGCCTTTTGAAATAATATGGTTGATTTGATAACAGCAGCTTCTGCCTGAGGGGCATTGCAATTTCCTTTGCAGATACACCCCACTGGAGAGTGGTTTCACAGCCTCTTTAAAACTCCAACTCTCCACCATAGCGGAGGCAGAGACGTGGCTGGAGGACTTCCAACGCTCATCAAGAGTGACCTTAAGAGTGGAGAAAACTTATCCTATCACTGAGGATACAGTTCGGCCCAACAGCTATTGAGTAATAGTTACAATAGATGTTTCTTGTTTTTGTAATTGTTTAAATAGTCTTTAATGAATAGCTTTAATGAAGTATTTCTATGTTCAAAGGTTGACTTGAGATGCCAACACAACACAAGGCAGACGGATTACACTAAGAGAAACACACACTGTCCTGCTGGGCTCTACCTGGTGTTGAAAAAGCAAAGCCACAGTCAGAACAGGAAGTCCAGGTTGGCTATTTCACATAACAGAACAATACTTTAGAGATTAACATTACATACTGTTTCATCCAGGTTACATGCTCATGTTTCCTTTCCATATTTTATAGCTCTAGTGATACTCATCAGGAGGGGTTATTGTTGCATGTGAACATCAAACATCACCACAACCACCACCTTGGCTGATCTGAAGCCTTACAGCAGCGAGATGTGTCTGGAGAGACGGTGGAGAAGCTGGAGAAACAGAATGGGCACTCCCCCTCCTCAGCCCTGAACACCCTGAACTACGACCTCCAGGAGGAGCAGGGTGATCAGTATGTGTATGCCTCTGCAGATAGCTCCATTTGTCCAGACGTCCAATTCTGCTACTGGTCAGTTTCACATTTGCTTATTCAAAAACAATGATCTAGCAGTGGTAGGAAATGTAGTCGTCTCAATGAAAAAAATACTAGCAATTTTGTGCACATATGCTGCTAAAATCATAACACATTGACAGCTGTTAAATAAGGCTTTGCTATACTATGACCCCACAATTCTTTTTTTTATTGCCTTTCCAGATTATACTACTCCATTTTCAAGAGGGAGTATGGAGCTGCATCAGGGGATGCCATGCTTGAAAACCTCCAGGAACGTCTGGAGGTTTCCAGTCCACCGCTGACGGGCTAACAGTCATAGCTTTGTGCACTCCAGTCATGAAGAGGATCCACAGACTGGAGCGACCCAGTGGAGAAATGCTTGTTACCACTGCCCTGAAGGCAACACCGGCAGCAGGGTTATGCTTTTACACTGTATGTTTTTGTCTGTTTCATGTTGTGATAACCTCTATTGTGTTACTAGTTAAATAGGTATATACATATTCCATGTACCCAATCATAGGCTCTTGACAGCAGACCTCACAAGTCTGAAAAATCATTTTGGATCTCATTTTCAGAGGACCCTAAGACCTTGTGGGATTGAATATTTTTGTTTTATTTTTTCTTTATTCTCCACAATCCCTTCTTTTTAAAAACACCAACATGACTTTAAAAACTTGTATAGCTCAATAACCTTTTTTTCATTTCTGTTAGGAAACTGTGACCGCATGAATAGCAGAATATTCCTCCTGCTGACCCATTCGGCTGCAGGTGGGTTGCCACTGGGAGTCATAATCACAATCACAACATCCGAGTCCCAAAACACCATTGCAGCGGGACTCAAGTTGCTGCAGTCTATACGACCAGGGAATGCTTTCTATGGAAGAGGAGAGCTGGGCCCAAAAGTTGTCATGACAGATGACTGCAATGCCCTGCGACAGGCACTGCAGAATGTGTTTCCGCAGACCACTTCCCTCCGCTGTGTCTTTCATGTGCTGCAGGCCATGTGGAGATGGCTCTGGAACAGTCACCATGGGGTTTGTCAGAGAAATTCATATTGTTTTATTCTAAATATATTATGTCAGTTTAAATTCTAACATTGATTTAAAAAACCCAACTGTTCTCTCAGCAAATCTCTTTGCTTGAAGGTGTTAAATAAACTGTCTTACAGTTTATTTAATAACTGTCTTAGTATGGATGAAGACACAATATTTTCATCACAGGTGCCGAAGGGGGACCGGCAGTAGCTGCAGGATATCTTAAAAAAAATGGTGTATGCCATGTCACCAGAGGAGCTGGAGGCCTCATACCACCAGGCTCTCCAGGACCCAGCGGTGCTGAAGCACCAAGGGTACCAGGACCATTTGACGGCAGTGTTTGCCCAACGCAAAGTTATTTGCCCAACAAATTTGCCCAACAACTTTGTTGAAGTGTCATGAGGGTCTTGAAAGACAGCATCTTCCACAGGTAGGGATAAAAATGTATACAGCTTTAAAACTTTATTGAAGGTGATACCAAAGCGACACACACATACAAACACATACACTACTATCTCTCTATTGCCTTCCTTACAGGTTGAAGGCTTACAATGTCACCCAACTGGTCGACTTCATTTGCACCAGACTGGAGGCCTACTACATCAGGTGACTCCTTGATGTAACAAACGGAAGGACTGTGAACAGTGTCCAGAGTCCTGACAGAATAGTTAAGGTATGTGTTCTTTGTGCAACCTACTACCAGGAAGTTTGGAACCCAGAAGCATTAGTGAGGGGTTTTGTAACGCAATGAAGGGATCCTATTTAGGGGTGTAGTAGATCTGGTTGTCCAATTAGAATTTAGTATTTCAGAGAGCCTTGTAAACGACTCATTTTGTGATTTACAAAAATGCCTTTTTTTATTATAATTATCAACATCTATCTATTTTTTCTTTTTCTTCTTCTAGGAAGATGAATCAAACTACACAACTACAGTGAACCTTATCTGGTGAACATCTCCATGGGCATGTGCACCTGCCCAGCTGGCAGCAATGGGGCGCTCTGCAAACACCAGCATTCTGTCTGGCCAACACAGCAAAAAATAATTAATACTCTGACACACACATACACACAGTCTTGTATATATCATCTTGTTATGACTCTCTGTAGTCACTTTTGAGGACTATGCCGTCCAGGCAACATAGAGATATCGTAATTATACCATTGGGTTCAGAAAAAATCAGTTTAAATGTGTGCACTTGAAAGTACACACACACACTCACACTCACACACACATTAATTACTAGTAATGTTTAACATATGTATCTGCTTCTGTTTTTAAACACTGGTGTTTAATCTCTGCTCATCGAATTGCAACTGTTTTTAGTTTTAGTCAGTTTTTAGTTTTAGTCCCCCAAACAGCTAGGACTAACTAAATAGGCTATGAAAATGTGAAAATCAAATCTGACGGAACACACTTATCACCGGATCGAGTTTGTTTACTTCTGTTGGTGGTAGACTAGCCGACAGCCACTAAATCAAATAACCAATCGGAGGAGAGCCTGCCGCTAAATCAAATATCCAATCGGCGAAAAAGGCGGTACCTGCCGTGTAAAATTGTACCCATGGTGTAAAGTCGGCCAGCAGTGTCATTGGAATTAATGATGGCTCTAATGTAGTATTCTATCACCTTTTGGAGAAATGTTGAAAAGTAATCATACCAAGATGTCAGGGAATGTAGAAGTTAAAGTTAAGTCATCTTTATCACATCACTGTCTACATGTTTGAGAATCAATGGATCATTTATGCAACACATTTGCAAAGACTGTTTTGACTACAGTCACACTCCAGATCTTCTGGCCTGACAGTCTACTTGGATATAATTGTATGCAGCACAACTCATGAACTTTCACATTAAGCTTGTTTATGAATAACTATTGATGCACCCACAAATGGATTCATTTGATGAGAAACTTTTTAATGTGAAACTTGCCTCGCCTATGATGAGTTCGTCAGCCCTCAAACTCTGAAATTCTCTGTGCTGCAGGGTGTAATTCTCCTTCTGTTACACATATTTTACAACAGCCACAACAACTTCAGTCGGTTTGTATGTCCAAAGGGCATCAACCTGCAAGGATATCAATACAATAATAGTAAACAACAAAATGGCAGCAATCCGAAGAGTTATCTAAGTATATTTCAATCTTAAGATTTCTAATTCTAACCTGAGCTCAAAGAGAATTTGGTCAATACCAGTGTCTAACAGAGATGGCACCACTAGAGGGAAATGAGGGTATTTAGGAAATACTAATTTCAAACAGAGGCTGCGCTCTACAGAAGGTAAAATCAGTATCAGTAAAATCAGTAAAACCAAGGACACCATTTGATTATTTATTTCCGAGGCTTGTTGGGTGACCGCCAGTTCACTCAAGCCTCCTCAGTTATTTTGCTGATATCATGTTAATTTCTAAATACCCCAAGTAGGAACCCTGTGCTCCCTCTGGCTACAAACCTTTGTTACTGTATCAAGGTTTTTTTTTCTCTAATATCTCATGTAACTTAAATGCCACTTTTAAAAATTAAGTTTGCACTTACTCTACTAAGATATTTGCAGTGGAAGGGTCTGATCTATAATATTACAAAGGGTTCTGGCTCTAATACTTAGTGCTGCATGTAATCAACTTTAAAAAAAAATCTATGTGCTACCTGTATGACTTGATTTTATTCTGTTTAGAGCATACACTTTATTTTAGGGATCAGCAAAAAAAGTACCTCTGTGGCAGACTTGAACCCTTTACTTGTGAGGTCATTGATGCTGTGCTTCTCATCTGTGCTCTTCTGAACTTTGCCTCTGTTCAGAGCTGACTTTGCACTTTTTGGAATGGGAACAGCATTTGGAGCAGTGTAATATTTGGAGCTGGCAGTGAGGAGCATTGCTCCGTCCCTCTTTGCCCAACCCTCCTGAGATTGACTTCATTGATGTCTTCTGGTAGCATGGGTTTACAGAGCAACTGCTCAGAGAAGTTATGAGCCATAATGTGTTCTCTGTATCTCCCCTGTAGGGAGCCATACATTTTCCTGACAAAGACACCTGGCCTCAGTCGCCTCTTCTTTTTCAGAATTGAGTGTTTAACAATTCCGAACCACCTCTCTACATGGCAGTTTGTGTCCCGTGCTTTACCTGGGTCAAATGTATCATCTGCTTTGTCAGATGCATACCTTTTCAAATTCCTCAACAGCAGACCACTCCACAGGGGAAAAATGCCTAGGTAGTTCTCCCATAAAGACTCATTCAACCAGAAATAAAAATAATGATTTATTACAGCGACATGATAAAACTTTGCATGAAGAGTCTTTGGCGTAAGCCCCGTCATGGACCCTGGTTGGCGTGTGGACTCGACGTGTCCTACCAGGACTGGCAGGGGCGGAGCCTTCCCCTGCGCCGTAGACTGGGGCAGACCTGGTGGTGGTGGGGTGGAAGGAGGTGCGTCGAATGAGATACCTGAGCACGGAAGAGGTGTGTTAGACAGCTGTTAAATAGTAGGTGCAGGCCGGTGATTGGTTAAGCAATTAACCAATGAGAGTAGCGCGCCAGAGTCTGAGTCCTCCTGGTAGAACTTGCGCTAAAGCTTACATTTCTCCCATAAAGACTCATTCAACCAGAAATAAAAATAATGATTTATTACAGCGACATGATAAAACTTTGCATGAAGAGTCTTTGGCGTAAGCCCCGTCATGGACCCTGGTTGGCGTGTGGACTCGACGTGTCCTACCAGGACTGGCAGGGGCGGAGCCTTCCCCAAAAGAGGAAATAACCCCATGGGATTAACATTAAGAGTAAGTGATAACTCGGCATGACCTGTCAGGACTGGCAGGGGCGGAGCCTACCCCAAAAGAAATGGGATAAGACAAAAATAAACAATGAGATGATACATACCTGCCGTAGAGAAGGGGCAAGGAGATAGATAAACAACGCACCCAATGCACAACGCATAATTAGAGACAATCATATTACCCATAAAACACAGTTAGGTTTAAACCGTCTACATGAATGGTGAAGTTAGTACACCCGCTGGGGTTGCTGCAGGCAAACCTTGAGTGTTTGTGTAAGACCACCGACGTGGACTATGCGCTCACCGGGGTTGCTACGAGCAACTTCGAGTGTTTGGAAATGAACCACCGACGTGGTCTATGCGCTCACCGAGGTTGCTACGAGCAACTTCGAGTGTTTGGAGATGAACCACCGACGTGGTCTATGCGCTCACCGGGGTTGCTACAAGCAACCTTGCGTGTTTAGAAGTAAACCACCGACGTGGTCCGCACGCTTGCTGGGGTTGCTACGAGCAACCTTGAGTGTTTAGAAGTAAACCACCGACGTGGTCCGCACACTTGCCGGGGTTGCTACGAGCAACCTTGCGTGTTTAGAAGTAAACCACCGACGTGGTCCGCACGCTTGCCGGGGTTGCTACGAGCAACCTTGAGTGTTTAGAAGTAAACCACCGACGTGGTCCGCACACTTGCCGGGGTTGCTACGAGCAACCTTGCGTGTTTAGAAGTAAACCACCGACGTGGTCCGCACGCTTGCCGGGGTTGCTACGAGCAACCTTGAGTGTTTAGAAGTAAACCACCGACGTGGTCCGCACGCTTGCCGGGGTTGCTACGAGCAACCTTGCGTGTTTAGAAGTAAACCACCGACGTGGTCCGCACACTTGCCGGGGTTGCTACGAGCAACCTTGCGTGTTTAGAAGTAAACCACCGACGTGGTCCGCACGCTTGCCGGGGTTGCTACGAGCAACCTTGAGTGTTTAGAAGTAAACCACCGACGTGGTCCGCACACTTGCCGGGGTTGCTACGAGCAACCTTGCGTGTTTAGAAGTAAACCACCGACGTGGTCTGTGCGCTCGCCGGGGTTGCTAGATAGATACTTCATTGATACCCGGGGGAAATTCGTTGGGAAAAGTACGCATGACATGCCGTGAGGAGGGAGGATGCCAGAAAGGAGGCAACCCCCAGACTATGCTCCTGTGGGGAGTACAGTGTGGGGACAGGAAAATACACCTCAGCAACATGAGCACATAGTCAATACACTTACAACATGAAACACAAGACCTGCCACAGGGGAGGGGGGGGGGAAGGTGGGGGTTAGGGGGTGGGATAACCCGGTGCAGGCGAACAGCCCTGCTCCTTTGCAGCCAGGAAACCAGCGCAGGCCGCGACCCTTGCTAGACTAGGGGGGAGAACAAGGGGAACAAGGCAAAGGCGTGAGATCAACCTGCCATCAACCAGTCCGTACATAACGAAACATACGGGACCGAGAACAGGAAGGTTTCTACGAGCGACCTTGAGTATTTAGAAATAAACCACCGACGTGGTCTATGTACTCACCGGGGTTGCTACGAGCAACCTTGAGTGTTAAGAAGTAGGCCACCGACGTGATCCACACACTCACCGGGGTTGCTACGAGCAACCTTGAGTATTTGAAAATAAACCACCGATGTGGTCTATGCGCTCACCGGGGTTGCTACGAGCAACCTTGAGTGTTTAGAAGTAAACCACCGACGTGATCCACACACTCGCCGGGGTAGCTGCGAGCAACCTTAAGTGTTTAGATAATTTGCCACCGACGTGGTCAAAACTTGTACGTAAATAACAGTAATACCTGCCGGATCTTGCGTGAGAATAAAGCAGCCTAAGTACACCACCACCACCAGTAATTGCAAACATGACAAATACCTTGACTGATTACCCGATTTTAGAGAGCGTAGTTTGTGCTTGGCGAAAGAATCTCGAATCTGTTCGGATGTACGATTCGTATGCTGTGGAAGACCACCTTCCCAATCGTTTGATTGAGGAATCGGACAGCCCTTGCTCCGCGGCTGTCGTTGCTGCTCCTATCCGGAAGGAGTGACCCGTATAGAGGGGAGAAGGTAGTCCACAGTCCTCCACCACCTTAGCGAGATGTATCCTGAACCACTCCTTAGTCATTGGCGAGCCGTTAGGCAAAGTGAACAGAGGTGAATCAGGGGACGTGCATTGGCGAAGCTTGAGGTAGTGAAGCATGGAAGCATAAGGACAGAGTGAATCATTAATTCTCGAAATTATAATAGTTACACCTGCCCCTAAGCTATCGCTTTTAGATTGTTTTAAGAAGATGGAAAAATGTCTTGAAGAGAAGGAGATGTCGGAGAAAGACAGGCCCTGTGTAGGAGAAAATGTTAGAGTGGGTGACGTGAATTCCCCTGGGCGCATGAAACCGTAAAATGCTGTTAGAAACACAGCTTCTAGTAGAGCGTTAAAGTACGGAGAAAATAACCCAGCTCTGAGAGAGCGCACCAATCTCTCCAGGATAACAAGGGTGATGGGGGAGCGTTTGTCTGGAACTTTTGGCAGAGACTTAGTAATACCTTTTAGTAGAAGACGAATTGCGGGAGTCGAAAATAGACTGGGAAAGCCGGGATCCTGGCACCTTGCGTAGTATTGGATGCCAGCTAAGTTTTTACGGATGGAGGATAATTTAAGGCTGCATGATTCGAAGCAGTGAACTATAAAAGCGCAGACGATGGGAATTGACATTGGGAAAGCTGGTACGTGCAGAGAAATGCAAAATAGATTAAAACGAGACCATGCGGAGCTATAGGCTTTAAGGGTGGAAGGTGCTAAAGCTTTGGACATATATATACTAGCAGAGTCTAGCAGAGAGTTTAAACTGAACCCTAAACCAACAGCAGTTCGTGGAATGGTGGGCAGCGTAACGGGTCCGAGTTCGCTGCGGGGCATAGGCGTCTGAACTCCTGAAAACGAAAGCGAGAGAGGGAGTCAGCTGCAGCATTAAAGTGACCAGGTATATGTTCGGCGTTAAAGATGAAGTTGAGAGTGACAGACTGCCATGTAATGCGTCTGAGTAGGGACATGATGGTAGGGCACGGTGAGTGCTTTTTATTAATTACTGCCACCACTGCTTCATTATCGCAGACCATAGTAATGCGTTTACGACGCCATTCTTGGCCCTACAAGACGCTAGCGATCGCTATGGGGTAAAGTTCAAACAGGGCAGAGGACTCGGACCCGAGAGCGAATGTGCGGAATTCCGCTGGCCATTCATCGGCGAACCATTGCCCTTGGAAGAAACCCCCGAACCCGATCGAGGGGGCCGCGTCGGTGAATAGTTTGAGGGAATCAGATGATTCAGGGGCGTCGTTATAGAAAAACGATATGCCGTTCCAATTGCGAAGAAGGAGCGACCAGAATTTGAGATCAGACCTACAGCCTTCGTTGAGGTACACTATATCGTTCAAATTTGGGACGGAATGGGCCAGGGTTAGAAGGCGAGAAATGAAGGAGCGACCTTGCGGTATAATGCGCATTGCAAAATTAAGGTGGCCTAGAAGTGAGAGAATTTCGCGTTTAGTGACACCAGCAGATGACTGGAAAGAATCAGAGATGTGTCTGATTCTCTGCAGTTTCTCGTCGGGAAGGGATGCTTGCATCGAGCCAGAGTCCAAGCGAATCCCTAGGAATTCGAGCGAAGTGACTGGGCCCTCTGTTTTCTCTCCGGATAAGGGAACGCCGATATCACGAAAAACTCCTTTTAGAGTATCTAAAACGCTGGTTTGGACTGAAGGAAAGTCTATTAGCAGGAAATCATCCAGCAAGTGCAGGACGAATGGCAGCCTACTCACGTTCAACAGGATCCAGCACAGAGCCTCGGATAGCAGGTTGAAGAGGTGGGGACTGCTCCTGCATCCAAATGTTAGTCTGACCGCAAAATAGAATTTGGCCTGCCATTTCACTCCGAACAGCGGCCAGTCTGCGCGGTGAATAGGCATGATTTTAAACGCGTCCATAATGTCAGCTTTAGCGAGCCAAGCATCCTTTCCTGCGATTTTTATCAGCGCGATTGCGTGGTCGATGGTGGCGTAATGCAGGGAAAAAGGTGCTGAAGGGATACATTCATTTACGCTAGCGACGGTGTCGGAGTGGGGAGAGGACATATCGAAAATAAGACGTTTCTTTCCTGAATATTTCCGAGTGGCAACGCCTAGCGAATTAATGCGAAACGGAGAGAAGGGAGGGGAATCGAATGGGCCAATAACATAGTTTTTATTAACCTCTTTGGCCAGAAGACCCGACACGACATCGGGTTCAGCCAAAGCTGATTGAAGGTTTTTAGCCACATGATTAGAAGACAAGGAAGAGAGGACTCCCACCCGAAACCCTTGTGAAAGGCCCGTGATGAGGTGGTTCACGAAACAGGGGTCTGGATGGAATGCTAGAAATTTAGATAATGTAGGCACATTAATAGGTGTAGAGGGATGGATTTTTAAAATCTCTTGTAGGGTTGGGCCTTCCCTTTGTTTGCCGGCCTTTGACGCCGGGGGCAAGTGGATTTCGGGTGTGGGTCCTTGCAAATGCTACAGATATGGGAGAATTTACAATTAGGAAATGAGCAGACAGCTTCGTTGAAATTATTACAAATTGCTATTCCGTTAAATTGGACAATAGGCCGGCCGAGTCGATCTTGTTGACGGCTTACGTGTTCAGCGACGTAGGCAGGAGCCCGGGTGGGCGGGGTAGATCCGGTTAATGGGCAGAGCACGGTTGTGTGACCGTGGGAATCGCAGACGCCGCACGCTATGGCTTTAAAGCCACCGAAATGACGGAGCAGCAGCTCCGTGTCCATAACGGACCAGTCAAGTCTTACGTTAGCCGTAATGATGCATTGGGCTGACTTAGCTGAAAACGCTTTATGATATTCATAAAACAATGTTCCCCCATAGCGCTGGTGTAGTTCGGCGACGATAGCGATGTAGGCATCCAGTTCGACCCTTCTTTCGGGGTAAACTTGGCACAGAATGTCTCTATAAATGCCAAACGTGATTACAAACTCACCGAAAGACAAGTTACGCGTAATCCTAGGATCGCTAGTCTTTAAGAGCACAGACACATCGCCGCATTCGGCCCATTTGCGCTCGACCGCCGGTGAGGGTAGCAGTAACCCGGCTAGGTTAACGTCTTTCCCCTGGAGAATATTATTTTTTGTAAGCTGGGTAATGTTTGCCGCGGCGGGCGTAATAAATGTCCTACCGGGATGGAGAACTGGTATGGCTGATGATAGAGTAAAGGATATAGGAGCTGGGGCGGCTGCCGCGGAGGCAACAGCCGGCTGGAAGATAATCCCCGTGGCTGGTGCGTTGGTCGTGATGGCGGAGAGAGCCGATGTCGATGGTTCCGAAGCGTAGACCTCGGGCAGGAGATAGGAGGGCGCCATAACGCCCGCCGCCGCCGCGTTGGGAGCTTGGGTTGGGGTTGGTTTCTCGATAGCGCTCATCCTGGTATCGAGGCTCTTGACGGACTCGCTGAGGGTTTGAAGAACTTGGACCATATCTGAAATGAGGACCTGTGGAACGGTGGATTGCTGATCCTGGGGTTCTGGGACGTGCGCTTTCCTCATCCGTTTGGTCGGGCCGGGAGTTGCAGGAGTCATTGACCGTTTCCTGCCGGGTTTCTTACTTTTGGCCGCGGTGGCAGCAGCAGCAGCAGTGACAGCATGAGCGGTGGCGGCCGCGGTGGCCGTGGCGTCCGGGGCAGACGCTGGGGAGGGAAGTGCGTCCGGAGGAGGAGGGATTCCAGGGTTCGCCAGGGAAGTAGAGGCTATTTGGAGGATCTCCTCCCTTGTTAACCCGGGTTCGACCGGGACGCCTTGTAGAATGAGTAATTCAAGTAGTTTTCGCGTTGGCCAGGATGCCCAAGAAACTGATTTAAGCTGAATCCTGGAACTCCTGCGCGCGATATCGGGAGACTGAGGAATAACCTCGTCTTCAGATAGTGAAAGATCGAACTCGAGATTAGAACGTGTAGTTGACATCTTGAGCTGCCAAGGTAGCGCGGTGACTTGCGTCGAATGAGATACCTGAGCACGGAAGAGGTGTGTTAGACAGCTGTTAAATAGTAGGTGCAGGCCGGTGATTGGTTAAGCAATTAACCAATGAGAGTAGCGCGCCAGAGTCTGAGTCCTCCTGGTAGAACTTGCGCTAAAGCTTACATTTCTCAAAAAGGACATCAACAATGTCTGGGCAGTAGTATGGATTGTCCTCATCATGTGGGGACCCTGCACCCTGTTTTTCAAGCTCTCCCTGTACCTCTTCCAAGACCTTCTTGAATTCATATGTGAAGGGAGATCTGCCAACAATTGTTTTGGCATTTCTTCTTTCCTCATCATCCTCCCCCTGAGCTAAGGGGCTGTCTTCCAATTTTTCTGTCTCTTCCATGTCAGGAATCTTTTGTTCTTTGATTAAGTCCTGCATGGCCTTAACATTAATCAGGACGGTATTGATGTTGTGTTTGCCCATTAATACTGTGCACAGTGAGCGGAAGATTTTCAGTGCTGTGGTCATCAAGGTAGTGTTTTGCAACCGGGCAAATGCAAATGTTGCAAAATGCTTCAGACCTTTGTCTGCTGTTTTTCTTCCCATTGACTGAATGACCGCTTTGAGCACATGTGTAGGATTGTAAACATTGTGATGTCCTTCCATGTCTTTGTTTCTGAACAAATAGGAAAAGCCCTGTCCAAGTAGCTGACAATGCTCTCCCTGTTGAATGACAGAAGAACACTTTGGAGTAGCGCCCAGCTGTAATCGGTTTCAACCTGATGTACTCTTATTGTTGTGTACTGTGACAGTTTTCGGAGGAACTGCATTATCCAGAATGTGATGGGTGGTATAGAGTGTTAATTTGTCAGCATTTCACAGACTGGGAGGGGAGGTGCATCCCGACCACCTCCATGAAGAGTGAAAGAGTAGTAGAGCACTCTTTTGGTCTGACGGGGAACTTTGGTTGCAACTTTACCTATAGCACCTAAGTATAAGGTTAGTGGGGTCCGCTTTCTCAGGTGCTGCACAACTATGTTTATGCCTGTTTCAGTATACATATGCACACCAAAGGGATCAACTTGAAAGTGCTGTATGTACCCAGGCATCTTGGGAAATTTTGCATCACATTCCTTCATGATGTTTTGAGTGAGGTACATCTCCATGAAAACATCATTGTGAATTATTTTCGCTTTTCTAACCTCTGAAGTAATCACTTTCAGAACATTTTTGTTCAGACTTCGGGTTATGTTTCCTGAAATTAGTTCAGCAACGGGTGTTTTTTTAAGTTTATTGTAGTGGAATTGGCTCACTCCTTTACTTAGAGCTCTTGATACTGTCCCTCTTCTTGTGTTTGTTGCTGGTCTGAATTTTATTTCACTTGTTGTGTGCATAATTTTTCCACTTTATTGCACAGATATCCTAACCTGGGTGTCTCCCACTGGTTCCCTTTTCCTTTTAAAGAAGTATTTTTCACTGCAGGAAGGGAATGTACAAACTGCACTGATATTTAAATATGGACTATTGATTTTCCGGCTGTAAGGAGTTTTGATATGCTGGCTCTTGAAAGCAAGGGTACAACAGGGATTTTCCTTTTGAAAACTGTTGTACAGCACATGTGTCCATGGTTGCCTCAATTTTGTTGATCCAGACAGTGGAACAATTGTTTGCCATTTATTTTTATTCACTGAAATTGTGAATCTCTTTCATACCACTGGCATCTTTCTCCATAGTTTTTTGTTCCATGTCTTTCCATGTCCAGGTTGGACTCTCTGCAATGATATCTTATTTAGCTTGTTTTCTGCTTCATTTTCTTCATTCTCTTCTGTGTACTCATCTTGTTCCTCTACTTGAATTGCTCTCTGCAATGACCTCTTATGTTGTTCATCTTCTGCCTCATTCTTTTCTGAGTCTTCATCTGTGACTGCTTCATCTAGAACAGTGGTTCTCACACACATGCAATTTTTCATTATAACTAAATAGTGTTTTCATTACGACGACAACAGAAAGTGCTAGGTTTCAAAAAACATTGTTTAATAATAAACAATAAGTAATAAACAATGTTTAGTAAAAAATAAAAGTCCTTATTTGTAACAAGATGTAACAAGATGAATAGGCATTTTAAAACATGTTTGTTGTTGTTGTTGTTGTTGCTTTTTGACACTATCTTGCTTGACTATTACTTTTTCTTTTACAACGTAACACAAAAATGCAGATAACACTGTGGCTGAGCTAAGCCTTTGCTCCTGGAAAATGCTACAAAGCCATAGTTTAGGTAACTTTCGCTATATTTTCGACATTTTGTCAGTCCAGCTGAGCATCTCTGCCTTTTACTTGCTGCGGCCTCACAATCATCAATTGGCTGAATTGGCTCCGGGATTGGGCCACTGTTTTTGGATTCTGCAGTTGAAGTTAGAGTTGGTTGATCGTTGTGTGGATCTAAGTTAGCTAAAAATCACTTTGATGTACGATGCTAGCTATTTATTTCTGATGTAGAAAACAATAATAGGCTACATTTGGTTAGCCTAGTCAAATACGCACAATATATAGTCTGAACAGGTATACTGGCGTAGCTCATCTATGTTAATAACTACAATCAAAGGCTATTGAAAGAGTTCTGACTGGAATATTGTGGTAACCCGGTCCACAAGAGTCTAGAGACCTCACGGCAAGTACCACGCAGAGGTTTCCAATAAGGCCGTATTCTGCGTTTATTCACAGGTATGAGAGATAACAGGTAATACATCAACTATACTATGGCCTCCGTGAGACTCGAGTAGGATGTGTCGTCGGCCTTCTGCTGGGTCGTCGTCTCTGCTTCTCTCTGGGCTGAGTTCCCGGTCGGCTTTTAAGATGTCCGCCCGGTCGTTTCCACCCTCCGGCGGGGTGTTCTCCATCAGGCTGATTGTGTTGAGTGAAGATGTGCTCACTGCCGCCGGCTAGTGGATGGCGGTGGTACACCCCGTCCACCACTAGCCCACAGTTCCCCCTGGTGGGGAGCGGGTTGCCACACTCCTTCACCGCTGGCTGAAGCCTCTGGTCGTCAGGGGTCCAGCCCAGACATGCATCCCGGCGTGATAGAGCCTCGGCGTTGGCGTTCTCCTTGCCCGGACGGTGGTCCACCTTGAAATGGAAGTCCTGGAGGGCCAGGAACCACCTCGTCACCCGGGCGTTGGTGTCCTTGGCACTGGCCATCCATTTGGCCAGTGGGGCGTGGTCCGTGACCAGGGTAAACTCCCGACCTAGAAGATAGTATCGGAGTTTGTCCAGGGTCCACTTGATGGCCAGAGCCTCCTTCTCTACCGTGGAGTAGTTTCTCTCGTTGGGTAAGAGTTTCCGGCTGACGTAGGTGATCGGGTGCTCCTCTCCAGCCCGGACCTGGGAGAGAACTCCCCCAGCCCCACCTCCGAAGCGTCTGTGTGCACTATGAGGGGTAAAGCAAAGTCAGGGGTTATGAGAACTGGCTCCGAGCATAAGGCTCTTCGGAGCGTCCCGAAGGCCTTTTCGGCGGCCTCGGACCATCTGATCCGGTCAGGTAGGGCCTTCCGGGTCAGGTCATTAAGCGGGCTGGCCAGCGTGGCAAAGCCTGGTATAAATCGCTGGTAATAGCCTACCAGCCCTAAAAACGATTTCACCTATTTTTTGGTGGTGGGTCGTGGTCAGTCCCGGATGGCGGCGACCTTGCTTTCTTGCGGCCGAACGTTTCCCTGTCCTACCTGGTACCCCAGGTAGGATGTTTCCTCCAGTCCAAGGCGGCATTTGGCCGGGTTGGCGGTGAGGCCCGCCTTTCATAGTTCCCCCAGCACCGCCCGCAGCTGCCGGAGGTGGACATCCCAGCTGTCGCTATGGATGATGATGTCATCGATGTATGCTGCTGCGTAGGCCTGGTGGGGTCGTAGTATCTGGTCCATCATTCGCTGGAACGTGGCCGGGGCCCCATGGACGCCGAAGGGGAGGACGGTGTACTGGTATAACCCTCCTGGGGTCGTGAACACCGTCTTCTCCCGGGCTGACCGGGTCAACGGCACCTGCCAATATCCCTTGGTTAGGTCCAGGGTGGTGAGGTACCTGGCTGGACCGAGTCTTTCAATCAACTCATCCACCCTGGACATGGGGTAAGCGTCAAACTCAGACACCTCGTTCAGCCTCCGAAAGTCATTGCAGAACCTGTAAGTCCCATCAGGTTTGGGCACGAGGATGACCGGGCTGGACCAGGCGCTGCGGGATTCCTCAATGACCCGGAGCCGAAGCATCCGGGCTACCTCCTCCTGGATGGCATCCCGGCGGGCTTCCGGGACTCGTACCGTTACTCCTGGTGCCGTCCGGATATCGTGGTGTGTGACCGATGTTCTCCCCGGGATCACCGAGAACACGTCCTGATGTTGCATGACAATCTTGCTTAGGTCCTGCTTCTGGGCCGGACTGAGTTCCTCCCCCACTGGAACCACTGGGATGTCGTGTTGGGTCGCCAACACCAGGGACGCCGGGACTGGAGGGTCCGCTGTTGGGAAAAACAGTCTGTCTAGTTACTTGACCAGATGAAATGAGACAGAGAGGTAATAAAGTCTGTCAGCACGAGGGCCTCGGATTTATTGAGTAAAGTAGCAAAGGTGATACAGATTCATAAAGCGTGAGAGATCGAATATTTCTAAGTCCCTAACAGCGCTGAGGTCGTCTGGAGCTTCGCCTCCGTGGAAGTTCTGCTTCAGAAGAGCATGAGGTGATCTGTGTGGTACAGTCTTATGCTGTATTTTCCCTCCCAACGAGGTGTGTGCGTTTAGGCTGGTGTGTGTGTTTCTGGATGTTTAGCTTGACCTTGAGCCTCTGGGCTCTGATATCTTTTATGAGTGTCTTCTGTGTTTCTAACCAGGTGCGAGGGCTTCTCGAGGGGTATCTTGACCCAGAGTTGTGGCCGAATATTATCAGCAGACTGACTCCTGTTCTTGCGAATGTGTGGTGCATTGTCTGAGTCTCCAGCATCTCCCCTAGTTGGGACATGCGGCCTCCGGCTCAGGCCTTGACCTGAAAAAATAGCTGACTATATTCGTAATGTACATGTGATATGTTCGTTAGTTTAGAACAAGAGTTAACTATATTCGTAATGTACATGTCATGTGATGTGCTCGTTAGGCTATTTTGCCCATCATATCCCCCTCAAGTCACCGCCAGGCGACTTCACTTACTAGGGATACGAGGGGTGTGATGTGCTCGTTAGGCTATTTTGCCCATCACCCTCCACTGCTTCAGGATGTTGACGTGGTACAACTGGGTGGGCTTACGTCTCCCGGGTTGTCGTACCTGGTAGTTCACATCTCCCACTCGCTCGACCACCTCGTACGGTCCCTGCCATTTGGCCAGGAATTTACACTCCGCCGTGGGGACCAGGACCAGGACCAGTTCTCCTGGGTGGAAGGTGCGCAGCTGGGCTCCCTGATTGTAGACCCGCGCCTGGGCCTGCTGGGCTCGCTGGAGGTGGTCTCGGACGATGGGCCACACTTGGGCCATGCGGTCCCTCACCTGCTCCACATGGTCCAGCATGGTGCGGTGTGGAGATGGCTGGCTCTCCCACGCCTCCTTGGCGAGGTCCAAGATTCCCCGGGGCCTTCTCCCGTAGAGCAGCTCGAAAGGGGAGAATCCGGTGGAGGACTGGGGTACCTCCCGTACGGCGAACAGTACATGGGGTAGCAACTGGTCCCAGTTCTTACCATCCGTGTCCATGGCTTTTTTCAACATTTGTTGTAGTGTTTTGCTGAACCGCTCCACCAAGCCGTCTGTCTGGGGGTGATACACCGACGTCCGGAGCTGCTTGACCTGTAGAAGGCTCAGCAATTCCTTCATTACACGTGACATAAAACATGAGCCCTGATCAGTGAGTACTTCCCGGGCTATCCCCACCCGGCTAAAAAGTAGCATGAGTTCTTTCGCTACCGCCTTGGCTGTAGCCGCGCGTAGGGGTAGGGCTTCCGGAAACCGGGTTGCATAGTCCACTATCACCAGAATATACTGGTGTCCCCGACTGGTCTTGGGGAGGGGCCCCACAATGTCAAGTGCTATCCGGTCAAACGGGGTCTCTATAATGGACATCAGGATGAGAGGGCCGTGGCCCTAGGGGCTACCCGCTGGCATTCGGGAGACGCCTGGCAATACTGCTCTACATCCCGCTTAACCCCCGGCCAATAAAACCTAGCTAGGACCCTGTCCCGAGTTTTGTCCATTCCCAGATGTGCTCCCAGGAGGTGAGAGTGGGCCATAAACAGCACCTTGCTGACATATGGTCGCGGGACCACTAATTGTTCCATCATCTCCCCCTCTTTTTTCACAACCCGGTAGAGCAGTCCCCCTCTGGTGCTAAAATGTGGGTGCAGTAAGCAACTCACGAGTCCCGGGCTTGTCCGTCATGGGCGAGAACGTGGCTCCATGGATGTTTCAGGGCTTCGTCCTGGAGTTGAGCGCTGGTGAACTGTCCCGACCGAGCAGTACCTTCCCCCCCTACCAGGAGAAAGTCTGAGAACTCGGTGAGGGGGGAACTCTCGGGCTCCTCGGGTGGGTCGTTCTGCTCGGATGCCGTGAAGGTGTCCGTGGTGCCGGGGGGTGGTCCCTGGGAACCGGAGCGGGCGGTCCACCCTGCCGTGTGGATCGGGGAATGGTGATGGTCCGTTCCCCTCGCTCCCCTGGTCCTCGGCCGTCGATTCCCCCGGAGTCGCCGGGAGCCGCGTGGCCCCGTAGGCCGGTCGGGCCATCCTCCCAGCTCGTCGGGGAGGCTCTCTCCGGAGCCGGGTTTCCCGTTCCGGATTCCACAGCCGATGGAAGATCGGACAATCCCTCCCGATCAGGAGCGGGACCGGGAGATGGGGAACAATCCCTGCCCGGGCAGTGAACACCCCGTAGGGGGTCCGTACGACCACGTGGCAGGTTTCATAAGCCCACGGTTCCCCCTGGTGGGGAGCGGGTTGCCACAATATATGATCACTGCAGGTAGAGCTACATTAAAAGTTGCTCCTTATTGGCTCGTGACCTAATCACCCTTTGCACCCCTCATTTAATTGGTTTAAAGCCAGGGGACATAAAGGTGCTCATTTGTGAGAGTGAGGTAGCTTAATGGTTTGCAATGTTGCCTAATATATACAGCGCTAGAGAACTACATCATCTGATTAATCTTTTTTCTGCATGCCATGAACCGGATAGGTATTATAATTATAGTGCTCTTTTTTACGGCCCCTTTATTATTTAATTTATTAAAAAATAAACATGTAAAAGGACTGAAAGACAGATTCCTAGCCCAGATGAAGCAGATGACTTCTCTAGCGCCACCTCCCCCGCAGTCTCAGTCACTTTCGTTATGAGACACGTTGAGGCAAGCTCACACAATGCAGATGATGGTGGTTTGCTGATAGTTTGCTGCTAATGTCTGAAAATGCTTGTCTGAAATCGTCAGTGCTTTGTGGTGTGAGTTTAATGGATAGATCATTGGATCACTTCAAATACCTTGGAGTAACCAGATTCCAAACTCACTTTTGATCACAACACAACAGACATCCAGAAAAAAGGAAATCAAAGACTGTCAGCAATACACAAATTCAAAGGACTTCATGTTGCTCCCCACCTACACCTATTACTGTATACAGTGGGTCCCAGTTAGAAATGGACACTTCACTCGTGCAATATGATTCAGGAAGTTGTGTGAAATGTAAGTACAACTGCAGCCGCTAGGGGGCAGCATAAGACCGCTGTGGTGTTCCGCGTCCTACCGGACGGAGGGTTGCCCATTTTTCCAAACCAAGTGTTGTAGCTATTGAATATTGTTGTTAATAAAAAGAAATCCCCAAAATTATGCAAATGAACATTTTTCCAAACCAAGTGTTGTAGTATGACCAACAGGAGAGCACTGATGTGTGCAGTGATTTTGGTGACACTACACTGCTTAAGACTAAAGTTATTAAATATTTTTGTAGTGTCTCTTTTCGGTTATGCACTTTTTAGACGGTCCCTAGGCGTTTGTCAAACAGCCTGCTGCCCATAGACACCGGTGTTATCTGTCCAGCTCTGAGGACAACTCGTTTAGATGAAAATGTTGTTGTAGCTCAGTGTTTCTCAAACTTTTTTGAGCAAACGCCCCCCTTACCTTACCCTGATCCTCTGGCGCCCCCCATTATTGTTAATTTTGTTTAAAAGAAATTGCGACACCCGTGGGTAGGCTATATCCATTACCAACTCCACTCCAACTCGTGCTACATTGCTTGAATTAAAAAAAAAAAAAAAAGCCGTCTGTGCCGTTTTGGTTTCTTCTGGACAAGAAAATGTGTATTCAGAGTTTTATTAAAAGGTTTTATTATTGAGCTATTGAAGTTTAATACGTAACAGTGCTTGTGTACATTTTTATTGGTTATTGAACTGTTAACCCGCGAACTTGGGTTCAATATGTGCACGAAAGACTCCCTTTGTTTACGTGACGTTGCCTAGCAACGCTCATGTGCATGTGCAGCCTTTATCCGCTTCGTTCTGAGAGTAGCACGTTTGCGGCCAAATAGTAATTAAAGTAGTTTGTTACTATACAAGTTAAGCGCCTGTAACATGAGTGTTAAATGCGTATGTGCCGGTTGGTGTGCGTAACTTATGAAAAAAAGTGTTTATCGGTTCGCAGACGTAATGAGAGATGTTGCAGTGGTCTACATGTAATGCGCACGTTCTATTCTATTGTTTACAATACAATCCCCGAAGAGGACGGAGGGGTTTCATCGATGGTCTATGTTCCCTAGGGAACTTAAAGGCCTAACAAACTAACTAACTATTGTTTACTTTTATTCACGCTTTATTCACGTCTTATGTTGATTCATGTTGCTTAGTGTAATGCCCCATCCACCGCTTGCTTTGCATGTCCCGCAAACCAACCAGTGGAAGTCAGGGGAGGGCGAAATAGTTTCGGAAAGCACCACGCTACTGCGATGAGGTGGATTTGTTTATCGGCGTTACTATAGCGATCATGACGGTACTGAGCATAAAGTAAAAAGTAGATAATACGATAGAGGGGTTAGAAACCCATATGAAGATAGGCTTTTTATTTCAGTTATCCTATTTTTGCACCGAAAATATTTGAAAACCGTGAAAGTTTAAAAAGTTAAAAATAATTACTTCTACACAAGCAAAGTTGTGACGCTCCCGTGTTCGTTCCCAGCGCCCCCCTAGGTTCTACGAACGCCCCCCAGGGGGCGCTGCCGCCCCCGTTGAGAAACCCTGTTGTAGCTCAACGTGTATATTACTACAGTTGGAAAACTGAGTTGTTTGTGTTTGAAAAGTGTTTCTTTTATGATTTATTGAACCGGAAACTTCAAATCTGTGAATATTGTTCCAACTTTATCGCAGTCTCTGTAATGTACGTAATTGCACTTTGTATTAAACTAATCCATGTTAATCCACACACAATTACACACTCATTATTGTTGCTTGACAAACTTTGTGAGGATGGCCCATCACTTACACAAAGCAAATAATGCCCTGGAGTCCACAGAGGAAATATCAAGACCTTCTTTGCGGAATCCACCTTAAACAAGATTTTTTTTCATTGTGTATCCACCTTAAACAGGTATGCCTTTTTTCATTGTGAAACATTTCCTTCCTAGCCATATTATTATTATATACGTATGCTCATCTACTAACAGGAAGACTACATAGAGGGTCGCGAGCCATGGCTGGGAGCCATGTTGGGGGCGTGTGGAGGTCCATAATGAAGACATCTTTCCCCTACCAAAAAAACTGTTGTTGTTGTTTCTGTTACATTAGACAAAACCAACCTAGTTCTCATTCAAATATGCATGCAGACATACCTGAAGTTGAGCCATCTCTTGCACCAACCTCAAACAAGCATTCCCCACCTGTAAAATCATATCTTTCTTAAACCTTCAGACAGGGAACATGCCAAATAGCTCCTCTGTCAATAACCACATATTTTACCCACCACAGACTCCATCTCCTTGTTTAACCCCAAGGTCAGCATGTTTTCTCTGGTCAAACATGTTGGACCAGATTTTACAATGAGCTCTTGCGCTGGCCCACTGTTATCCAGTACACAGTTGATATATTAGGCAGACAAAACCGAAAAATTACCAGGCCAATACTTCACTTGAACAATCCACTTGAACAAGAAGAAAATTGAGTTATCATGTACTGTGTGAAGTTGTGTTCAGTCAAGTTTAATCTATAGTATTTACCAGCTTTTCCTGAAGGGGGTGAACTCCAGTCAGTCCCCACAAACTACTGCAGTGGACTGAACTGTGGTCCTAAATAAAATTGCAGTAACACTAAAATCAATTGATTTTAACATCAGTCAAAGTTTTCCTTTTCACTTAATATGTTTCCTACACAAACCTGAGTTATTTATAGACTGGTTTAGCTGTAAGACCTAGATGTACCTGCATCAAGAGTGGCCACATATGTTTGCTGAGCTTAGCTGTGCAGCCTGGAGGGCAGGCGCTGCAGCCTGGAGGTCAGGATGTTCAGCCTGGAGGTCAGGAAGTGCAGGCTGGAGGGCAGGAAGTGCAGGCTGGAGGGCCGGAAGTGCCGGCTGGAGGGCCGGAAGTGCAGGCTGGAGGTTGAGCTTGCTGACACATTACCACTGCTGTCTGGCAATGTTTGAGAACCTTAAGATTAGGTAAGAAAGACACAACCAAATTGAAAAATATTATGCAATTGTCCAAAGATATTGTACAGGAAATTAAAGTCCTTGTGTAATATGTAGTTTGACATTAACCTAGTATCACTTGGCCCAAATCTGACAGTCTAACATTGTTCAGCTCTTGAACTTGTAGACCTCTTAACTTTTCAGCAGATTTTCATTCTGATTGTGATTTCGGTGCTCTATGATGTTTTGCATCAGAAAGATGTGAGAAGATGGCCCCATGTTATTGTGAAAGAAGTTGTTTTTTCTCATACAAGGGAACAGTTGCTCAGCCACCTGACTGTTCAAAGTCGCCTGCAGTTCTGGAGCAATGTATATCCTTCCTAGTACATCCTGTTGATCTTTAGTGTTCGACTGGTGGAATTTGTCATACAGGACGTAATGCTTGTCTGAGCCTATCACAGGATGGCCATTTGGCTCTGGATGTTGGAGTCTCTCTACCAGCCATGGGAGGTGCACTTTCAGGTTGCCATGTGCAGCAGCCTCAACATTGCCAGGTGTTGGTTCGGCAAGCCTTCCCTCAAAGGGATGGAATGGAGGGTTGTCTGGGACTAATGGGACAAATTGGCATGGGCTATATACACAGACATTTGGCAGGTGGTTCCATGAAATAAGTAAATCTGTAATCCCTGGGGCTTTCAGCTCTTAGGTTGAATTTAAGGCTGTACACTATTCCATGTGGGCACATAATGACGGACCATCCACCTATAACAGCACAAAGTATCAATTTAGTCTAATTTCTTTATATACCTTATGTAACTACTGTAATAAATCTACATTTTCAGATTGCTCACCAGAGGCCCCCAAATGGATTGAAAGACCTTGTCATAGGTCTGCCTGCTCTCCACCCCCCCCCAACAAGTTCCATGCGGGACCGCTTTGTGTACATGTTGCAGGATTTGCAAAGCGTTCGAATAGTGGACACCTAAAAAATTTTGGATTCATAATCTGTGTTTCCCATTAGTGGTGGCAAGTGGACATAGAAATCAAAACAGACATAATTTCACTTTGTCATATTGCATGTCAGAAGAGTAATGCATTTGAATTTGTTGGGAAAAACAGTCTGTCTAGTTACTTGACCAGATGAAATGAGACGGAGAGGTAATAAAGTCTGTCAGCATGAGGGCCTTGGATTTATTGAGTAAAGTAGCAAAAGTGATACAGGTTCATAAGGTGTGAGAGATCGAATATTTCTAAGTCCCTAACAGCGCTGAGGTCGTCTGGAGCTTCGCCTCCGTGGAAGTTCTGCTTCAGAAGAGCGTGAGGTAATCCGTGTGGTAGTCTTATGCTGTCTTTTCCCTCCTAACGAGGTGTGTGCGTTTGGGCTGGTGTGTGTTTTTGGATGTTATCAGTGCTGGCGTGGGGGTTACCTGGATCCAGCTCCCCGTTCAGCTCCCTAACCTTGAGAAAGGCGGGAGGCGCCCTGGGCTGCGGTTAGACTATGTGTTAATGACTGTGGTCCAACGGTGGGATTTCTAACCGTCTTCTGGGTTGACTGGATCTTATGGGTCATGACATAAAAGTTGAAAGGCGTACACACCTGTTCTTGCGAATGTGTGGTGCATTGTCTGAGTCTCCAGCATCTCCCCTAATTGGGATATGCGGCCTCCGGCTCAGGCCTTGGCCTGAACAAATAGCTGACTATGCCTGTGTTAGTTTAGAACTAGGGTTAACTATATTCGTAATGTACGTGTCATGTGGTGTGTTCGTAATGTACATATCATGTGGTGTGCTCGTTGAGCTGTTTTGCCCATCAAATTCCTCATCCTCATCTGCTTACCCGTGGTCGGGTCACGGGGGCAGCAGCTCCAACAGGGGCCCCAGACTTCCCTTTTCCGGGCCACATTGACCAGCTCTGACGGGGGAATCCCGAGGCGTTCCCAGGCCAGTGTTGAGATAGAATCTCTCCACCTAGTCCTGGGTCTTCCCTGAGGTCTCCCCCCAGTGGGCATCCTTACCAGATGCCCGAACCACCTCAACTGACTCCTTTCTAGGCGGAGGAGCAGCGGCTCTAATCCGAGTTCCTCATGGATGGCTGAGCTTCTCACCCTAACTTTGGTTACAGTTCGTAACTGGCGTCTTTAATATCCTGTCCTCTGACCATTTATAATGGATGTTATCCTTGTCTCTTATACGCTTTGCGTTTATTGAGGAAGTTATGATTGCTTGTGTGAACCTTTAATCCATTGTCGCATACATTCGTTCCAGTTTTACACATTCTGTGCTCTGTTCATTGTTACGCCTGCCAGCGGTTCCTCCGCCCCCAGTGGCAGTGGACGTAGGAGAAGCCTTGTTACTCTGCATTGCCCAGTTCTCATAGATTACATGAAATACGGGTTGAGTCAGAAGTTACAGACTCTCTTTATTCTCTTGATTATCGCTTTGCGTGGTCTAAGGAGAATTTCAGGTTCTTGAGTCTGATGTGCCCTGTGACTTAGGTCTTTGTGACTGGGGTCCAGCAGGAGTACATTGATTGGGCTCCGCTCACAGCTTCACCTTAGCCCATAAGGCGAAGCCTAGACGGCGTAGCCTACATGAAATAGAATGATAGTTATGTTATTATAACTCTAGTTCTATGTTTGTAGGCGTAGCCGTCTAGTTTCCCACCTGCTGTTCCCCCCAATTGCTGAAAGAATAGCGTGGAGGACGAACGCTGCTCTGCGCCGCGTTATATACACGGTGCCGTGGGGAATGTGGGCGGTGCCCACGTTGATTGGTGCATAGCTGAAATTTTCAGTGTGCGCGAGCACGCGCACGGGACAAGTCAATAAGGCTACGCCTACAATCATAGAACTAGGGTTATAATAACATAACTATTGTTTTCCCTCAACCCTGGCCAATCAGGAGTGAGGCCCATTAATAAATGGAGCACACCTGTGCAACTCACTAGTGATGAATTTCATGATTCGTTTGCTTGAATCAGTTAGTTTGCCAAGAAGAATCGTTTGTTCGTTCATTCGTTCTTTCGTTCGTTCTTTCGTGTTTCCGGTAGCGGTGAATCGGTTCTCAGCTGAGTCGGTCAGACTCAGCTCCTCCCTCGTTCTCATTCTCAAATGAATCACGGTCGTGCAATGGTGCAAACAATCATCAATCAACACAACAATACAACATTAACTAAGTTCCTTTCACCACTAACACATTCAGCGAATGAACAGTGACTCGCGAGTCGCCTGGGGAGTCGAGTCTCGGAGAACGAACGAGATGAACTGAAATTGGGAATCAGATTGGTTCGTTCTTGTTAAAGAGTCGTTCATTCGTCATTCATGCTGGTTGCTGCCTCAGCTCTTCCGTTGTGTTGTCAGAGCCTTATTTAAATTTGTTAAAGGTACGTGGTGGGAAGTAGGAGGCTAGGTAAGTTGGGTACCATACATATGCATTCACGTAGGTACTCCTACGTGAATAGTTAAAAATACTAGGTCAGTTGATTGTTGCCACCCTTGTATTTTTCCCCCTTTTTTACATGAGCAGAGTAGGCCTTTTGTTGTTTTGTTTTTTGGTTACAGAGGTAGTGAATAGTTAGGCCTAGTTTTGTTATACTTGTTTCATTTGTTTGGCAACTTCCTTTCGGTCCCTACTTCCCCCACAGGTTTGTTTTGACGGCTCTAACAGAAAATTTTCTGTTATGACAATAAAACCCCTTACTTTTTGACACCTTTACTTTGACTCCGTCAATATTATTTAGTTGTATTATTTTGTTTCATTTACCTTCGTCTCATTTACCCCTGGTTCCACCAAAGGGGACGTAATAATCTGCAAAAAGCAGTGATGAGATCCTCAGAACACCAAACTGCAACCCCTCCCCACCACGACTACGCCTCGATATCCTGCCCATGAATATCACAAACAGTATTGGTGACAAAGCGCAGCCCTGGCGGAGGCCAACATCCACCGGGAACAAAACTGACTTTTGACCTGTACTCCCGCAGCACCTCCCACAGTTTCTCCCAGGGGACCCGGTCATATGCCTTCTCCAGATCCACAAAACACATGTAGACCGGATGGGCATACTCCCAGGCCCTCTCCAGGATCCTTGTGAGAGTGAAGAGCTGATCCGTAGTTCCACGTCCAGGGTGGAAACTGCATTGTTCCTCTTCAATCTGAGGTTCGACGATCGGCTGAATCTTCCTTTCCAGCACCTTGGAGTAGACTTTACCAGGGAGGCTGAGAAGTGTGATACTCCGGTAATTGGCACACACTCTCTGGTCCCCCTTTTTGAACAGGGGAACCACCACCCCGGTCTACCACAGGTGTAAATGTTGACTTGAGGAGGGGCGATCGGGATTGTTGACGTGGGGGGGGGGGGCTTGTCATGTTGACCAAAAGTCATTCTCCATGGCCTCTCCGAACTTCTCCCACATCCGCTGCTTAGCCTCCGACACAGCAGCGGCTGCAGCCCTTTTGGGCCTGTCGGTACCCAAGTGTCCGAGGGTTACCACCCCTTGAGGAACCTAAGACCCTGAGGCCACAGCTCTCCGCCGCAGCTTCAGCAATGGTTTTAGGAGCAAGTTTTTTTTTATGATACATTTTTTTTATTTGTCTTTTCAGTCAATGTACACATTGCAATCAATGTACACATTGCAGGGGAAGCATCTTTGCAGCCCAAAATAAACAAACAATAAGCAAATTGACTTGAGCAGCCCTGAATCCATACATACAACAGGGGCACAGTGAAACATTGCTTGCCCCGAAGCCTGCTCCCCCTAACTCTCCCATCCCTCATTCCCTCCAGCCCACCCAATCTGCCCCCACCCCTCAACCCCCAACATGACAAGCTCAAGGTGTTGAACAATTAAAATAAAATAAAGAATAATAAAAATAATAATATATATATACGTATATATACATATATATATACATACATACATATACACATATATATATACATACATACATGCACACACATACATACATATACACATATACATACACATATGTACACATACATATACATACACATACATATATATATATATACACATATATACATACATATACATAATAATAATAAATAAACACACACACACACCCCTGGGAATCCCATGTCCATTGTGTACATACCCATTATATACATATAATAAATGTCATTCAGACATAGTAGTATCAAAAAGAAAATAAATAATAATAAATAAATAAATAAATGCTACGATCATATGATGATATCCACAGAAGTCGCAGTCGTTTTAGGAGCAAGTTAAAAATGTATGGAAAATAATCTGTAAGTTGTTCATAAAGAATGTTTACTTACATTTCTGTGATCTATATGTAAACATCACTAGTTCAATAACATTTATAAAGAAGTAAAATGCTATATTGTTGTTCAGTTCCAAAATGATATTAATATTAATATCAACAAGCAAAGCGTAGCGTGGCAAGTTTTTTTCTTCTTCTACTGATCTCACTCGCATGTCACGTGAGCGGATGGCAGCACACGTGGCCAAGTGTTTCAGATTCCGACCCTCTGGTTAACGGAAGCCTTTATCTGGCCCATGTGAAGGAAATGGTCTACATCAGGCCTATTCAAGTAGCGGCCCTTCTTAATTTGTTTCTGGCCTGCAAGAGGTTGCCTGCAAACCAAAGAAAAAATTATTTAAAAAATATATATTAAATAACAGCTTATTTTAATTAACGATTATACATTTGTTAATGAAATGATAATCTGCAAAATCACTTATTTCAAAATCATCATCCCTAGTTTAATATATATTTCCCTTTAATGGATGTTTTCAAGCAAAGGAAAGGTGATGTATAATCAAGAAGAGATTAAATATTTAAAAATGAAAGAGCAGTTCATTGGATATCCATCATTTGAAATCCATAGTCTTTATAGCTTAAATGCCGACAGAATGTAAAATACACAATATCAAATAATTCTTTGTATAATTTAAATGTTCAATCTCACAA
Source organism: Micromesistius poutassou (assembly GCF_964030765.1). Classification (NCBI taxonomy): domain Eukaryota; kingdom Metazoa; phylum Chordata; class Actinopteri; order Gadiformes; family Gadidae; genus Micromesistius; species Micromesistius poutassou. Next base: position 12,995,063 of record NC_140284.1, on the reverse strand, counting down.
AACTAGCCATTGATCATCAAGCCTTTGGTTCTAGAGAGTAAAGAAGTAAAGGATATTTTGGTGCCATCAACTTTATTTTCTAAATGGTTGTTTTTGACAATGACAAACTTCTGAATATATGTTTTCTTATTTCTGGTAACTTAAGGCCATACACTAGAGGGTTAATTATTGGAGGAATCACTATAAACTCCAGTGATAAAATTGTAGCTATGATTGGATTGAGTTCATCAGGGTTAAAACGGCTAAGTGTGACATCGCTAAATGCTGTAATGGAATAAATCACAAATGTCACAATGTGGGGGAGACATTTTTGCAAAACCTTTCCTTTGAACTCAACTGAGCTTTTTCTACAAACAAGATAAATGTGTAAATAGGTGTACAACACATACAAAAGTGGGAGAAAAGCTGTGCATATACTCATCAGCATACCAACAATGTTATTGAGTGTAGTGTCGATACATGACAATCTGACAATAAACCACGGTGCACAAAACACTTTCTTTATCTCATTACCACATAATGGAAGCCTAACAGACAATAAAACGATAGTGGCTACAGAAAAGGCAGGACATATCCATGCCAATAATGCTAACTTCGAAACTGTTTTACAAGTCATTTTACTGTTGTAATGTAAAGGATGACATACAGCAATATACCTATCATATGCCATAATGCTCAGAATAGTACATTCATAGGATGCATAGGAGTATATGATGTAGATCTGAGTGAAACAAGCCGGACGTGAAATCAAATGGGTGTCTGATAAAAGGTCTTGTAGAAGTCTTGGGAAGAGTCCAGCTGAGCCATACAGGGAGTTTATAGAAAGACATGACACGAAAATATACATGGGTTCATGTAATGATCTTTCTCGTGATATAGTTAATATTATCACCAGGTTAGCAGAAACAATAAAGGCATACAGTAGGAAACAGAAGACAAAGGCTAGGTAGCGGTAGGGTCCTATGTTCACAAACATTGTGAGTTTAAAGTAGACCTCAAAAGTACCGTTTTCCATTTCATCCACTGTACCACAGTCCTTGAGGATATTTGCTATTTAACTTCAACAACCTAGCTGGGATCTATATTGGCTGTTGTCACCTGTATGGAGAGGGAATTAAGCAGAACATATATTTTTGAGTGAGATGGATGAGATAATTGGTTAAAATAAAATAAAACATGTACTTACCATTTAGATGTGCTTTGGTCATTTGCAATGACTAACCTGGTAGTCAATCCCCCAGATCCATGTTGTCTCTTGTTCATAGCCAGACAGACCACTAGAAGAAGATGCTAGGTAGACTAGGAGTCCAATGGACTATAAATATCATCGTCAGCACACTCTAGGGTTTCACACAAATCCCCAAGTGCTTTGGGGTCAACAGCAGTAGTATTATAGTAGGTCTTATGGTGTGAACGTGTACGTGGTCACTGGGATCATGGCTAGGTTCATGAAGTCTCTTTTGCTTGTAGATACTTTATTTGATGAGCTATGAAACTGTGTGATCAATTGTTAAATTGTAATATTCTGTGCTTCCTGTGTTTTCAGCTTGTCTTAAGTTGTTTTATGATGTTTACGGTACGCTACGAAGAAGAAAAGATATGTTCTCTGACTATGGATACAAGGGAGTGTTAGTGCTAAGAAATTAATAAAATAAATGATGAAATAAATAAACTCCACTTAGGTTCTGTTATGTTTTGGGTTTCTTTTAGGGATGTCCCACTTTTTCACTTCCGATACCAATACCGCAGCTTTGGCTATCTGCTGATACCGCTATCAGTCCGATACTTTGTTTTACTCTTGAACAAATAATAATAATAATAATAAAATAGATGGAAGCACTTTTCTCAAGATTCATTCTCATGAAACATCTCACTAAAGAAGAGTTGAATGGCTTAAATCAAGTGAAAAGATTTTGTGACGATCCCTCCACTCAGGCACTAGGTGTCCCTGTTTCTTTTGAGTTGTGTTTTACAGATGCTGAGTGGAGTGATCGTCAGCTTCATGAGTAACACCTGGGCCAGTGTGCTCTGCCTATAAAGACCTTCCTTATTCTGCGAAAGGACTCTTGCGGGGAACTGACTCCTGTTTACCGGCAGGCCTGATGGCAGCACTTTCTTTTTGTTTATTTTGATTTGTACATACATTATCACACATCCATACATGCATTCATGACTGACACTGATCTTTACATGTTTGTATTGGTTGAATTGTAAAATAAATACCGCTTGCTAGTAGCCAGCTCGTGTTTGTTCTCCCTACTTTGGCACAGCCTTGGAGCCGGGTTGTGACAATTTGAACAGAGTTCAAAAGTCTAAATGGAGTAAACAATGTAAACGTGCAAAGTATTAAAAAAATGTAAAATGGTTGGAAACAAAGTGAAGGGTTAAACTAATAGTTAAAGTGATAAAGTTTGAATACAGTTGAGATTATATAGATATAATCTATAGCTGAGCTGTTACAGCTGATAGTTTGAAATGGTTGAATCAAGTGTATGCGTGTGATATGGCTAAAATTTCGCCATCAGGTTTGAGGCAGAGGGTTACCGACACACATTCCAGGTAAGTACGCACGGAGAGTGGAATTCCTGTTTGAGTATTTATTCCAACAATCTGGTTGACTTTCAGGAAGTGCAATTGAAGGATGATAGGATGCAAAAAGAAATGATAGACAAGTGTTTCAGGAATACGTAAAGCTTATGCGGTCGAAAAACTATTCCTTCTCCGCCATTTAACCTGCCCTACTCTCAGTCATGGACTAATAAATAAGTCTAGACAGCCGCGCCACCGAGGCACGTCAGGATTAGAGGGCGTGGCTACGTTACTACGTTTACAGGTAGATATAAGGTAAGCGCGTACAAACGTCCTAATGTCAGATACTATCAAATCACATTAAATAATTTACAAATAATAAAGACTTAGAAAGTAACTAAAGTTTTCTAAGACAAAATGCAAAATGCCAAATTATGGCTTCTACAGCGTGTGTGTGTCTTCACACAAACCAGGAAAAGTGTTATTGACGTTATTCTTTCACATCTAGGTAATCGAGATAAGATCACAAAATGATGAGGCTTGGTTGGACTCCTTGGAGTCTCTTTCATAGGGCACATAATTTGTGTAGATAGCCATGACGTGAAAAATATTGTTTATGTTAGCATTTAGCTTCTACTGTAATGGCTAAATATACTGTCCAACTGCATTTTTTCTTGTTAAAAATATATTTTTCTAGAAAACTAAAATATACCATATATATTTAGTTCCTATCCTCTATGTGTAACCACAGACATTTTTTCAAAAATCATTAGGCATTTCGTTTGTTTTGCTACTGAAAGTGTAAAAATATCATGTGGTGCGACCGTCCAGTCATGAATCCAGTTTTGGACATTTATTTAAAATGAATCTAAATCTATTCAAAGTTATTTTCTGCCCTATCTGGCATAAATTCTATAGTGTTTAGTACCCTCATGTGAAATTACAATGATCTTGTAATGATATTTCTCTCTTATTATGCAAGTAAACTTTGTCCAAGTATGTCCATTTTATGAAATATGTGGTGCGACCATGAAGAAACCACCATTTTGGAGCTTTTATTTTGAAAGCTACACCAACACAGGAAGTTCTATCACACACAACTTTGCAAAGGACCCACAGAAGCAGTTAGCAGGTTTGTAACTCTGTCTCATCTTTTAAAAAAAACCTGCTTTTAAAATGGCTGGTAAATAGTTTCCAAATCTGGATGTCATGTGGTATGACCTCAAAAAGTATTTATTAGGACGTTTTTGTATTTTAATATCATTTTGATGGTTTATATATGATAAAGGTAGTAAATTGTTATATTATTTAAAGATAAAATTTTGCTTTTTCTTAATTTTTTCATGAATTTCAGAGACAACGCTTTATGTTAAATCCTTGTAGATAATATTGAAAAAGGGCAGAGTACCTTGCAAGGAGAAGAGAAAGGTTTGTTGTAAAAGCTGAAAAAAATTAAAACTATAGATTGAAAAGCAACTTGAACTACATGACGTTATATTGTGTGGAGGACATTTAAAATCATACACATTTTCATTGAAATATCAATCTGCTAAAGCCAAACTGTGAACACTGTAGTTTGACACAATGATACATTTGTTTTAGCTACCAGAGAAGAAAGCAGCAGGGAAAGATTCCTTACATAAGGTCAAGTGAGCTGTCAGACAGAGAGAGGAAGAAGCAGAGAGGGAAATGGAAGGCTGCATCCAGTGAATACAGAGATGAAGATGAAAAAGATGGAAAATGCTGTGTTAGACCTCACACCACCATCAATGGAGAATACTCCACCGATTGATGTAAGCTCCAGAGCCTTCAGAAAATGATGATCAACTAGTGGTAGACTCAGTACCAATGAATGAGGGTTTTAGTCCACCAGTGGCTTCCACACCAGAGAGGGTTAAGAGGCTTGATAGGAGTTATTCAGAAGAAAAACGCTGCAAAAGACTGCAGAAGGAGAAGGGTATTCTGCAAAAGCAGGTTGCATATATGAGGAAAAAGCTGGTAGAGATGAGAAAGCTGAAAGATAAATCTCGAAAGAGGGAAAGCAGATTGATGGCAAGACCAAGTTAAGGCCCAAGACAAAAAATCAAGCAAAGGGGAATCAAGAAACTGTCAGCAGAGAGAAAGCAGGCAGTTGTCAAGTTTTTGGTCAGAGATGAAAAGTTTTCTTTTAGCAGGCAAAAAAGATGTCATCACCAAAAATAAACAAAAAATGCAAAGAAGAGTTCTGACCAAGCCCCTCAATGAGCTCCATACTCAGTATCAGACGGAGATGGAACAGCATTTCTCCATGTCATATAGACAATTTGTTAGATATTGGCCATTTTACATCACAGAGCCAAAGTCCAGGGACCGAGACACATGTGTATGTGTCGCACATGAAAACATGAGGTTGCTGGTTCAGAAACTTGCCATAAAAGGGCTTCTGAAGACGACCAGCATCTCAGAATTGTTGACCATGATTGTGTGTGACCTTAAGAAGAAGACTTGTATGGTCCAAAATGTTGCTTTGACGAGGTTGAATTGCCAGAATTAGAGTGTGCTGAAGTCTCTTGGGAGCAATGGGAGCGGGTCAGATCTAGTAATAGTGAGAAGACCTTTGCCAATGTTGTAAAGCGCACACACACAGGTACCAAAAAGCTTGAAGAAATTGCTATCCATCAGTACATCTGGATTCATCAAGCAGAGCAGTTTCTTTATGTAAAAGATACACTCACCAACTCTGAAGCTGTTCTACATGTTGGCTTCTCTGAGAACTATGCCTGCAAGTTGCATAGAGAGATCCAGTCATTCCATTTCGGGGGTAGTCGAAAGCAGGCAACCATCCATACAGCTGTTCTCTACACTGTAGGTGGACTCAAGTCATATGCAACAGTCTCAGACTGCCTTCGTCATGATGAGAGAGCAGTGTGGGGACACACGGAGCCCATCTTGAAAGAGCTGCGAGCAACCAACCCTGAGATAATAACATTACACCTCATCAGCGACCACTTGGACCACTTACTTACTTACATGGACCACTTACTCAATACAGGAACAAAGGGAACTTTTATCTGTTGAGTACTGTGCCATTCCTCTTTGGTTTTGCGCACATAACATGGAACTTCTCAGAGAAGTATCATGGAAAGGGTGCCCCGGATGGCGTTGGTGCTGCTGTGAAGAGGGAGGCAGACCAATATGTTCTGCGTGGAGGTGAGCTGCAGACCCCACAGGACTTGCATGATATGTTGGCAAAAAAGTCTGGAACAAGTATACATTACTGCTGGGTAAGTGAAGATGCCATAGCAAAATATGACGACATGTTCCCGGAGAACATGAGAGCTGTGAAGGGCACTTTAAAGATCCACCAGATCTTGTCTTCCCAAACAGCACAAATCAGGCACAGGGAGGTGTCGTGCTTTTGCAAACATGCCGAAATGAAAACATGCTCATGTTACCAGCCTGTAAAAGTTGACCTGAGTAACACCACATCCAACACGGAGGAGGCCTCAACCTCTGAGGACGCCTCAACCTCTGAGGAGGCTTCAACCTCTGAGAAGGCCTCAACCTCTGAGAAGGCATCAACCTCTGAGGAGGCATCAACCTCTGAGAAGGCATCAACCTCTGAGTCACCGAGGGGGGAAAGTGATCAGGAGTTATGTGGCAAATTTGTGATTGTAACATACGATGAACTTCCATATGTAGGCCATGTTCTTGAGGTTGTGGGAAAAGATATCAGGGTCAATGCCATGCGTCAGTCAGGGAATAAGAACTTATTCATGTGGCCACAAGCTCCAGATGCCATATTCTACAATAAGAAAGATGTTGTAGCAGTCATCTCAGAACCTGAGCCAGCAACTTCTCGCTGTTTGAAATTGAGAAGCCAAGACTGGAACAAGTTTTAAAGTTCCTGGGGTTAAGGAAATTTAAAAAAAAGAATAACAATGACATGTGAAAGTTAATGTGTTAGCAGAAATGAAAAGTGTTGAGATGTTTGTCTTCAATATTCAAATGAATAAAATCTGTTTTAAATATTATATGCAAATATTCCATGCAAATTATTGCCTCCTGTTCTATTGATTGATCTATTGAAGAGAATTAAGTTGGTTTCATCATTTGGTGTGACCACCCATCATGTGGTGCGACCATTAATAGCAATAACTGTAGCAAAATGAAAAAGTGATGCCTTCTTTCTGTGGCAGAAACTTAATCACTGATGGGGTAAGCTGAAGTTAGTAGAATTTTTTTACATTTGCATCATTTTTATGCAATTTACAGGAAAAATAAGCATGCAAACTACGTGCAAAACGGTGACCGTGACTTTATAGGAATGAGGATTATATCAGTATGTATGACAATTCAACAGAAATCCAAATAATTTGTTTCTAGACACATATTACTAAGAACTTGTGGAAAAAAGGGTAAATATGTTGAATAAATAAATACACGCCTGAAAGAGGGTTAAGCTTCTAGGACACTTATAGTATAACACCACGGTTTGCGTGTGAAGAGGTGTGGAGCTCCTGGCTGGCGTTGATTGTGAGTCCGCATCCAAAGGGGTTAAACTTCTTGGATACATACTATAACGTTCTGGACTACTATAGAACCATGGCGGTGCAACATGGCGGCCTCTGTGAATGAGAACCCGAAAACAAAACGATTCTTATTTTCATGGGATTAAACACTTATTAAAAAGTACTTGAATGTAATGAATGATACGGTCCATTTCTGCAAAGTCCATTCCACTGGATACCACTCAATTCTACACATTGGACCTTTAAGTTATATATGGAAACTACTACCTCTAGAACTGTGTCAGACGTTATGCATACATTGCTCTTCTCTTTTCGGTCCCTTAAATTTCGACTGTGTAGTTCAAACCTGCAGTCATTGTCTAATTGACAATTACTATTATTTGAGTTTCCCACTCATTCAAAGCGCTCAGAGACCAAGCAACCTGTGTATCCCCTAAGTGATGTAATGTCATGTCACTTGTATGTCTTAACACTGTCTCTACTGACCCCTGGCCTGAGGGAACTGGCTGGCTACAGCTAGGCTAACAGCTAATTATGACCCAGTGGTCACTCTATGACGGCCTCGCGAGAGCCTCCACCAAACAAACAACTGTGTTTATATTCTCAAGGTCCTTAGTGTATAGAATACAGGTTATTATCTCCATTAGTCCCTGGGGAGCTATTACAACCCCTAGGCCTCCCTGGAGGATAAGCCTGGACATTAGGTGTGTCTTGTAAAACACAAATTATCCTAGAATCACTGAGCTAATACCAGGTCATTTTGCATTTCAACACTGCATAACATTAATGAAACAGATTTGGAACTTGAAGAATTATAAAATCTGTAGTTTCAGATACTTATTTTACTCAGAGCTGTACAAAGTAAAACTGTACTAAGTAAAAATCGACTAGACTGTGAGTGTTTCAGAGTGTTTGTTAAGGTTTAATATGTGCATATATATATATATATATATATATATATTAGTGCTGTCAACCTATATATATATATATATATATATATATATATATATATATATTCTAGATTCCATATCCCACCACGCTTCTCTTCTCCACTCAGTAAGCACCTGAAACTCAAGATGCTGAACTCGCACACTATTGGTTACATAGTGGACTAAATGTATTACATATATTACCTAAATATGGACTCAAATTGTCTGTTAAGGGTTGAACACTTCTTATTGAAAGCAGTTTTGGCTAACCTGGTACAGTCAATCAAACATTCTGTCTACCCCCCCGAAAAGTGGGCCAGGAGGCTTTTTTACATTTATAGTGAGTGGGGACTAGAGGAAATACTGGGGCGGGGGGGGGAATGATTTTCCTTCAGGACAATAAAGTGGATCTGGTCTTAACGTGGCTAATTCGATTATATATTAATAAACATTTGAGCCTACTTGTTGGGCTTTAAGCCGACTAAGAATTTACATTAAAAATTTCAAACTTTCACGTGGTTTTAAGATGATGAGAAGATGTATTATTGTGTCAATACATTGTATACATTCATCCAATAAAATATTGTTGCATAACTAGGTTCTGAAAATGATGTAATGACATTTTGAATAAAGAGAATAAAGAAGTAGCCAATGGGGAGTCTTGATCCTGCCCCTTTTGTTTTAGATGAGGCAGTAATAACTGACTGGATGTGTTTCAAGAAATGAATAAAAGGGGTTGGATGCGGGGATGGATGGCATCAAACCATGTATTAGCTTGTTAGCATGATGCATATCTAAGGAGTTACAAGACTTGGATTTGTTGAGTATGAACAGTTTTCTTTCTCAAGTTGATATGTGTAAAGATGAATACATCATTTACTATCTGTATCGATATGTGTAATGGTCAATACATAATTTATGAAATGTAACGATGCGTGCAATGCTTAATACATCTTTTATATTTTCTCTGTCTGGATTAGAAGAGACAATGAACCAGAGACTCCCACTTTTCTTTCTTTCTTTACTTTGCTATTTTGTCATTCTGCTGGTCAATATTGCTTTAATTCTTACCATAATAGTAGACAAACATCTTCATGAACCCATGTACATCTTCCTGTGTAATCTCTGCATCAATGGACTTTATGGGACAGCCGGATTTTACCCCAAATTCTTCTTTGATTTGCTGTCCTCTACTCATCTCATATCCTATTCTGAGTGTCTTGTACAGGTGTTTGTCATATACTCCTATGCTGCAGGTGACTTCTCTATTCTGGCTCTGATGGCTTATGACAGACATGTTGCTATATGTCGCCCTCTAGAATACCTATCAATCATGACTAAAGAGAGAGTTGCCTTTCTAGTCTGCATGTCCTGGGTTGTACCCTTGTGTCTTGAGGCTGTTGTAATATTGATGACATCATTGCTAGAATTATGTGGGTCTCACATAGATAAACCCTATTGTGCCAACTGGTCCATTGTTAAACTTTCTTGCACCTCAACAACAAACAACAATATTGTTGGTTTTATAACAATTCTTTTCTACTTTTGCCATTATGTGTTTATTATTTGTACATACGTGAAACTTGTCAAAACATGTTTAAGATCCACAGAAGGGAAGAAAAAGTTCATGCAGACATGTCTCCCACATATACTCTGTCTACAAAATGTCTCCATTGCCTTACTGTTCGATCTTTTGTACACTCGATATGGAACACAATCTGTACCACAGAATCTCAGGAACTTCATGGCTGTACAGTTTCTTGCCTTTCCTCCTATTCTCAATCCTCTAATTTATGGACTGAATCTCAGTAAGGTTCGAAACAGAATTGGAGGTTTCTTTAAGACCAAGTAGGTTTTGAACAATCCACCATGATCAGATTTAAACTGTTAGATTGATCAAACATGGAGGCTATTCTATAGTAATTCCCCTAAATTTCACAATGTCTTACAATATGTTTGATAATAGCCAAGAAGTGCAATAACTATATATGATACATATATATATATATACCCATAACAAAGAAGTGTTAATCATGTTAACATAAACTTTGCAGTAGTGAGAAGCATGTTGCAAGACCAGATGGGCAAAATAAATGTTTCTTTAAAGGTGTGTTTAGCGGTTCCTACTGTATGAATCAATGCATTGTTGTAATTTACTTAAATTAAATTATAACAGGTTATCTGCTTTACAGAAGAATACAAGAGCAGATCTTTTTATTTTATAAACTTATTTTCTTAAGTCACAAGTGTGTTGTTAATTCTTCAGCATTGATATATAACGTGTCATCATATTTAGGTAACACTTTAAATGAAGATACACATATTAATCATAAACAAGCTGCTTACTAACATGGATATTAGCAGTACATTAGCCCTTTATTAGCCATTATAACTTAATAATTAATAATTCACTCAACATGACCATATTCTATTTGTTGACTATGAATTATGATCTGAACAGACAAAGTTTAGTACGGGCCTTATAAAGTGTCAGCATCTCATGAAGTTATTCACCCTTTACAACACATAATTATTATGGTCTGTTCTTGTGGTCTGTGTTGTTTATATTTAATTCATGGATAATTCAATAAGTATTAACCCTCACATGTTCCCTATTCTAAAGTTGCCCCCTCTTCACTAGTAAACCATAATTACTGCACACGATAACCGATAAGCAGATTGATAGCCAGTAATTATTTTAGAGAGAGAGAGATAGAGAGAGGATCCAGTGGGAGAAGGCCATGTGATGTGACCCCCTGGAACAGCAAGCACACCTTGTTATCTTGTGGTGGTGTGTGTGTGTGTGTGTGTGTGTGTGTGTGTGTGTGTGTGTGTGTGTGTGTGTGTGTGTGTGTGTGTGTGTGTGTGTGTGTGTGTGTGTGTGTGTGTGTGTGTGTGTGTGTGTGAGTGAGGTGTGAGACCTAGCTAGGTTATGAGCAGCTTGTTTCCTGGAGAGCACAGGTGAAACACACATGGTAAACAAACATACATTTAACATGGGTAACATATTTGTGATGATTTCCACGCCAGTATGTCCATTCAATTACGTCCAAGTGATCTCGCAACACATTTTGAGTGCAGTTGCCTCTCAGTCTCCATATAGTTGACTTGCAAACACCCCAAAGACGCTCCACATTGTGTGTGTGTGTGTGTGTGTGTGTGTGTGTGTGTGTGTGTGTGTGTGTGTGTGTGTGTGTGTGTGTGTGTGTGTGTGTGTGTGTGTGTGTGTGTGTGTGTGTGTGTGTGTGTGTGTGTGCACCTGTGATGGGGTCAACAAAACATTCTTGGTGGTTGACAGTCTGGTGATTGAAACCCTTATCCTGAAGATGGTGGTAAGACCTCCACCCATCTGAAATGATGGAGCTTCCACACCAAACGTGTTTCTTGATAAGGGGCATAAGATGACTGGCTGAAAAATAATTTGGCAGGCCACAGATTAGGCTTGTTGGGACAGACATTTTTTGGCTGCACATTTTTTAACCACTATTATTCCACGGCTCTTCTCAATGCTGTGGAATGCTCCGTTCACTTGCATGGGCCTTCCCGACTTCCGGTGGTGAATTATTTTTCGATAATGACTGTTGCTAAGCATATAATGACCGCTGTCAAGGAAAGTGGATTTTTTCACGTCTTTCGTATCACTCTGCAAGTAGTCCGGTTACTTATCAACCCCAGCGTACTCGGTTGCTAAGCGACGTCAACGTCTTTGGCAGACTATTTATCTGCTAATCAACACTACAAATGCTTGTACAACATATAAATTGTAAAAAGACACACCGTATAAAGTAATTTTTTTGTTTTGGCAAGTAGCCGTGTAATAAGCGGGATAATGTATAGAACGTCGCCGGTCATTATCGAAAATAAGCCCCTTCAGGGCGAAGCAAGACCCCTCCACTTCACGTCAGGGTCCTGTTCGCTCTGTCTGGGCTTATTTTCCCGTTAATGACCGGCATTCTATACATTATCCCTTACATATAGCTCAAAATAGCACCAAACCTCTGCAGTAGCATGATTAGGGTCCCTACACATTTATGGAGTTTATTAAAAAAGACTGTTTTCCAAGTCTGTGCCTCACCGGTAGGTCCATGTTTCCAGGAAGTCCACACAAGTTGATTACCGGCTACCGTAAATAATATAATAGAGGCGCCAACAAATTTAACTTAACAATATCCCCTCTTGATACATGGCTGTTTTAAATTAGTTGGCACCTCTATTATATTAGTTACTGTATGTGGTATATACGGTAGGTGTGTGGACTTCCTGGAAACATGGACCTATGGGTAAGGCACAGACTGAGTGGGGTCTAGCTGCAGCCTGTAAGACATGGACATCCACATCCAACTGCTCGACTTCTACGTCACTCACTTGCCACGCCCACTGCCGTTGCTCTGGCGAAGCGTAGCGTCTCGCGAGTGTTTTATGAATAAATAATACCAAATCTCCGGCCGCGGGAAAGTTTAGATCTCATCTCTACTACTTTGATGAGACGACTACGCTAGCCACAGAAGGGGAACGAAAGTCAAGACGAATTATGGTGGCAAGTCACAAAAATGAAAGAATAAAAAACCTAATTGTATTTTATTTTGAAATGTGTTTTTGATGGGTACTTGGCTACTTATACTGAGCCACTTGATATCAAGTTAATGCAATGTAATATCCAGGGGCTTCATGTACTAAGACTTGCATGGATTTCTGAAACTTTGCGGACACCAAAATCTGGAAAGCTGCTGCTCACAAAAAAATCTGGATGTATCAATCCTTGCGTAAGCACGATTTCACGCAGATTCTCTTTGTACATCCCAATTAACGTGAAATTGTGCGCACATGCACGAGCCCGTCTCTCCACCCAGTCTCCTCCCTCATTTAATATGCTAATTTGTATAAATAGACCTGCAGTAGTGCGCTCGTTAGGAGAAAATGGCGAAAGGAAGAAAAAATAACTTTAGTGAATGCGAGGTGGAGGTGCTGATTTCGGAGATAGAGGCCAGAAATAAGATCTTGTTTGGCTCTCTTTCCTCCGGAATCAGCACCAAAAGCAAAAAACTGGCGTGGGAAAATGTTGCCAAGTCGGTCAATGAGGTTGGGGCGGAAAGCCGAACTGTGGCTGACATTATAAAAAAGTGGTCGGACATCAAGGTGGACGTAAAAAGAAAGTTGTCTGCCCACCGTAGAAGCGTGGGTCAGACGGGCAGCGGGGCGGAGTCGGAGAGCTCGCCTTATTTGAGCAAAGGGTGGCAGCTGTGATTTGGGATCGGCTCACTTTTGGCCAAAAAATCATAATAGTCGCGGAACACCCCTTCATTTCGATTGCGACCATCTTCTAACAAGGCCAACACTGCCATTGTCAACCAATCGATTATTGCCACATTTTGCGCATGCTTTTATATTCTCATTTATTTGGATGCATGCTGACGGTTGTTCCCATACACCCAAGGTGTCAATAATATGTACATAATTCGAAATCGACCGACTGGTTCATTGATAGATTGAATTTAAGTAACAATGGCTTGTTCTTACTCCACGCATCAAATAATAATATTGCAGTCAAGAATCTGACGACAAATGCGTGAAGAGAGATCCATTAGCGATGTCATGCATGGTCCTGAAATATGTAACGTTTAATAAACAAGTCATCACTGAAAATAATATTGATGGGGCTTCCTTTTAATTTCCTTTTAACTCCAATTGTAACAATATATTTTTATGGGTCTGTTTACGTTTAGTCTAATATCAACAACATTGCAGTGTCACGTTTCAACTTTCAGTGTCAGTGTCAACTTTATTGTCCTACCATAGGTCTACCGTTCAAATTGATGTTTGGGTTATGTAACTTGCTTTGATATCGAAGATAACTCAACGAAATTTGTCAAATAGTAGCCTAGATGTCAATATAATAAATAAAACCGGCTAATATAATGCAGAAATTATGTGTGACAAGAACACGCTGATAATATCAACAATAATAATAAAATAATAATAATATATACATTATATAATTTATATCATATATATAAAATACCACCTAAACCATATATGTTCGGAAAGCACCCTCAGGATGAGATCCAAGATGGTTTTTGACATGTCCCACCCTCATCATCATTATTATTATACCTGCTTCCTTTGTTCAGATTTCTTTCCCTGAAATGCATGCATGCAAATTAAAAAAAAAAGTGCATAGTTAAGTACTTAATGCCTTATTTGCTTATACAAACAAAAAAACTTGCAATACAAAGAAATTTTGTGTTTAATGTGAATAAAAGGCTGGATAAGTTTTCTCCTGTAGTATCTTGCCATAGAATGCATAGGACATTAGGGGATTAAGCCTAATAGATGAAGTTGCCCAAGGGATATCACCTGGCCCCTTCGAAATCTTGAGTAGCTACCCCAAATCTATAAGTTTAGGTAGAAAAAAGACAATACCACATTCAGTCCCCCTGGACAATCTATAGTCATCTATAGTTGTGTTTAGTTTGTTTCCCATTGTCCTTATGTGACGTATTATCTGATGTATCTGTCATTTTGTTCCCATTAAAATTAGGTTCATGTGATTTTTTTGATTCACGGCATCCATCACAACAACGACAATCCTGACCCTGAAGAATTCTGTATGGGTGGTATTTATACATGGCCCTGCTGCAGCTACAGTAGTAAACTGCAGTTACATTTCAACAAACATATCAAAAACCACCTCAAACAGGCAGTGCAGCAAGAAGGCATGACAATAAGTGTAACAATTATGTAAATGTAACAATTACAATGACAATTTAACAGAAATTGTGCTCCCACTCAAAGACTTTGAATATATGTCTGTGCTTCACAGGTTACTTCATCTGCAAGTGTAATCGGCAGTGCAGAACAGCTGCTCACTTTCACTGCCTATACTGCCAGAAGACAATTTTAAGGAAAGAGCATTGTAATATAAAATCTCATCTCTTAGCCATCCAATATACCTAACTTCACAATAACCATTATAACATCATAGGCTCATATGGCTACTGTGAAAATGGCAAAGGGAAACTTTGATTCTAAATTGACTTTGATTGACACATCACATTTGTTCTGGCTTTGCATGACCTCTCTGCAATTGCAAGTAGTAGCATCAGTAGTAGCACTATTATATTAGTTAATTACTATATTAATTACTTAATTACTATATTAGTAGCACAGTGTACATACATTGTGTATTGGTTATACACAACTTCAGAGGATATATGTATCTACTTTCAATAAATGTGGACGGCACTAAACAATCCTGAACAACAACAAATATTATAACATGTCTCACTTCTTCCACAGTTACACAACAACAGCATAACATTTCAGCGGGAGTGCCACAGCATTCTGGGACATGGTCAGTCTCGAAATGCTAAGTCGCGGACTAGTCCCAAGTAAGGACATAATGTAATTATGACTAATTTAGATGATTATGATAAAAGTATGTATAGTTTTGTTGATGTGTTTGTCTATCTTGTCATTAAAAGCCAACAGGTCAAACCCGTTTGTGGTCCACCCATCATACCACAACTGGGCCCCCATGGTTAAAACATCACCAGGGCCTCTGATGTTTTAATAAACACAGTACCAGAAGGTTATGCCTGCTCATCCTCCAACTGGTGACAGTGAATTCAACATCACTGAGGACAGGCTTACTGATAAACTGCTAAAGCTCAAGGTAGGGACTTGCTCGATCATTTTAAAGTTTGCTCATTTAAATGTCCCTTACATTTAAGCACATGGAAAAATCCCTCATCATCATCTTCAGATGGATTCTGTGCGTAGTCTATGCCAAAGGTCTAGCATAGATGTTGGATGGGGGTCTCGGATGGACTTGGTGACACGTCTCCAAAATGAGATGAAGTCCAGAGCCACCTGTGACAAAGTTTTTTCCCAGATATAGGGAGCCTCCGGTAAGTTGTGGTTACCCCAGTTGTAGCGTATTTTAGCATTGTAGCATATTCTAGCATGCATCAGGCCAAATTGTAACGTATCAATTCTAGCTTGATCAAGCCAGAGATCCTTGGCGACTAGGGAAGAATTAGTGTATAGCCATTCATACACGTATCAATTCTGGGGATATAAGCAGGCCAGGTGTCTGAGAAGCCCAGAGACGGAAGCCACGAAAACAGGCGTAATACCTACACATAGCCACGAGAGGTTAGGATCAAGCTTGGATTCTAGCTCAATCAGGCCAGATATGTCCTTGGCGACTAGGGAAGTATTCGTTCATGTGTAGAGCCATTCATACACGTATCACGGGCAGTGTCCCCGTTTTAGTTTTCCATGACTAAAAAAACACTACACATTTGGAGGTTTTTACACCGCTGAACCCAAAATGTCCCCGGATTTTGTCTCAGAAATCTGGTCACCTTACAATAGACACACAAAAAAATCCTGTGTTCTAAATAGGACCTTAGCCAGCAGATGACAGAGCCAGAGAGACCCACACAACATTCAACAGGGTATCCACACGGTAGTAAGAGGTAGTAAAAATAAAAGTAAAAATGAAGGCCCTTGAAAGGTAGTAAAAGTTAACAAACCCAATTTGACTTGGTAGTAAATCTTTCATCACCACCTCAATATATAATGAGTTTCCATTTTTTGCTTAAATTGTGTTTACATGTTTTAACTTCATCTAGCCTAAAAATACAGTTTACGGTGCTAACAGGACCTGAACTGAGTAGCTGTTAGAGTTCCGTGGTTGCTATAGCGACGCCACCAACATTTTCCGCCTTTTCTCCTCAGTTTCCCCTCAGAGTTCCGTACGGCTGAGTTTCTAGCTCTATGAGAAATGGGGAAATGCAAGTTTTCACAAACGTGGGTTGACGACCCGACATTTAAACACTTGCTGAAACCCGTGATGGGAAATGACCAAGAAGCTTTTTGCTTGTTGTGCAAAAAAACGATCAATGTGACATGGAACGGCATTACAGCGATTAAATCACACAACGCTTTGAGCGTTCACCAGCAGCAGCTTCGTGTGAGGGGGGAGCAGCTCTCTATGTCGTTGTTTTGCGGTGCTAGCAGCAGCAGCACTAGGACTACAGGGATTGCGGCAACACAAGCAAATGCCATTAGCCCTGCTGGCACCTCAGCAGCGATAGACGGACAGAATTTCAAACGTCACAATTTCAAACGTCATCCCTCAGGGCTGAGGTTCTCTGGTGCCTGAACACTGCAGCCAAACACCACTCGTACACTTCGAACGAAGGTATTGGGGCAGTGTTCGCGAGCATGTTCACAGACTCCCAAATAGCCACAAGTTGTGCGTGTGGCAAAGATAAAACAGCCTATATGGGATTGTCAAAAAATGGTGTATCAATGAACATTCTAATGTACTTTTTAAAAAGGCCATCTCCTTGCTACCACCTCTCAACCCATGTTCTGCTGATGATCTTTTAGAAAACTTTAATTTGAGTCATAGATGTCATTGCACCTTATAAGGTTAAAATGATTTCTGGAAAGCAAAAGGCACCTTGGAGAAAAGCTGCTTTTGTAACAGCCCAGAAAAAAGAATGCAGGAAGGCTGAACGCATATGGCGTAAAACAAAACTTCATATTCACCATGGCATCTATAAAGAGAGCCTCTGTGCCTACAATTTAGACTTAAAAAGTGCTAGAGAAACATTTTTCTTCAATATTATTAAAACCAATACTAATAATGCCAAAACCCTATTTGCAACTGTTGACAGACTGACCAAGCCCCCAACACAAATTCCACCTGACCTTCATTCCACTCAGAAATGCAATGAGTTTGCAGCATTTTATACTGATAAAATTGAAGGCATCAGACGCGCCATCAATGACTCCAAATGTTGGACTACCACCCTATTCAGGCAAAAGTAAAATGGCAATGACATGTTTTAATGTCATAGACTCTCTTGTGGAAACTGTGACACAACTGAAGCCATCCACCTGTTGCCTTGATACTTTACCTACCAACCACTTTAAGAATGTTTTTGACTGCCTAGCAATAGACATATTGCAAATAGTTAACAACTCTCTCCAATCAGGCACTTTCCCAAAAGCCTTAAAAACTGCAGTTATCAAACCCCTTTTAAAAAAGCAGAGCCTAGATGCCTCTATTATTAACAACTACAGACCAATATCAAATCTACCCTTCATAAGTAAAATCATTGAGAAAGTTGTCCTCCAGCAACTTAATGACTTCCTGGCATCAACTGGTTGCTATGACACCTTCCAATCCGGATTTCGACCCCTTCACAGCACCGAGACCGCCCTTATTAAAGTTGTAAACGACATCCGTCTTAACACAGACACAGACGGCAAAATCTCAATACTAATGCTACTAGACCTCAGTGCTGCATTCGACACTGTAGACCATACAATACTTTTGGACAGATTAGAAAACTGGGTGGGGCTTTCAGGCACAGTCTTAAATTGGTTTAGGTCCTACCTACAAAATAGGAACTACTTTGTTTCCATTGGCGACTTTGTTTCAGAATCAACAAACGTGACATGTGGAGTCCCACAAGGTTCGATCTAGGGACCCTCTCTATTCAACATCTACATGCTCCCACTAGGGAAAATCATGCAAAATAACAATATTGACCATCACTGCTATGCTGATGACACACAAATCTATGTATCTCTATCACCAAATGACTATCAGCCCATAGATCTGTTGTGCCAGTGCATTGAGCAAGTCAAAGACTGGATGTGCCAAAATTTCCTTCAACTAAATGAGGACAAAACCGAGACAATTGTATTTGGTGCTAAAACCGAAAGGCTTAAAGTTACCCAACACCTTCACTCTCTGTCCCTGAAAACCTCAATCAAAGCCAGAAATCTAGGGGTTATCATAGATTCAGATTTACATTTCGACAGTCACATCAAATCAGTTACAAAATCTGCATATTATCACCTTAAAAACGTAGCAAGACTTAGAGGTCTCATGTCTACCGAAGACTTACAAACACTTGTACATGCCTTTATCACTAGCAAGCTTGATTACTGCAATGGTCTCCTTACAGGTCTCCCAAAAAAACCTCTAAGGCAACTACAGCTTGTTCAGAATGCTGCTGCTAGAGTTCTAACAAAGACCAAAAATTTGAACATATTACACCAATTCTTAAATTATTACATTGGCTCCTTGTATGTCAGAGAATTGATTTTAAAATCATGTTGCTAACCTACAAATCCCTACATGGTTTAGGGCCAAAATATTTAACTGATATGCTTCCACTACATAAGCCTTCTAGGCCACTAAGATCCTCTGAGACCAATCTGTTAATTATCCCCAGAGTCAACACGAAACATGGGGAAGCAGGATTTAGTTACTATGCAACAAATAGCTGGAATAAACTCCCTGAGGATTTAAGACTTGCCCCAACTCTGACAGCTTTTAAAACAAGACTGAAGACTTTTATGTTTGCTTTAGCTTTTTGCTAAATCTTAAATCTACAATGCTTCTATTTTTAGTAGTAGTAACTTTGCCTTTATTTTCTCACTTTCTAAAATGCATTTTTTTAACTGCCTTTCTAAAATGTTTTTTTTTAACTTTGCCTTTATTTTCTATCTATTTTACTTTTTACTTATCTATTATTTTCTTTTATTGTATGACAATGTTTATATGTGAAGCACTTTCAGTCTGCCTTGTGTATGAAAAGTGCTATATAAATAAAGTTGCCTTGCCTTGCCTATATGATCGGTTTTGGAATTGCTCCGCATTTTAAGAAACTTCTTACAAATAGCATCAATGATTCTGGGCCATTTGTGCTGATGTTCGACGAGTCTCTTAACCAGTCGCTTAAGAGTAAACAGATGGATATTCACGTTCGGTTCTGGAAAGATGACAGCGTGACGTCTTCATATTTTGGATTACAGTTCCTTGGGCATGCAAGGGCTGAAGACTTGCTGGAAAGCATTAAAGTAAGTGGATAATTTATTGTATGTTCTTTCTTCATACCTGCAAATTTGTCACTTTTTGGCAATAATCGCCGTTTTCTTGGGGGGGGGGGCATAAAGTTAGCCTATGCTTCGAGCAAAATGGCTAATGTTAGCTAGGAAGACAAGCGGACCTGATGCTGGAATTTCCATTAGCAAGATAGCAAACTTACTAGCCAGCTAACGTTAGCTAGTTCTAATGTTAATTCCAGCATGGTCTGCTTGTCTTGCTAGCCATTTAGCTTGCTACATAAGGGCATAGTCTTTCAGCTAGCAACTCCTGTTACAACCTTAACGTTAGCTAGGCTTATCATTAGCCCCTAACGTTAGCCGGGTGCTCTGCCCTGAGTTCCGAGATATACGGCTACTACTCGAAATCTGAGCTACCCTGAATATTCATTACAGAGGTTGTCGTGCGTGCAGTCATTCATGGCAAGTGAACCGAGAGGAGCTGGATGTAGTCCAGTTGTCAAACAACGGCATAGGCCTACTTTTAAAGCGATGTGGATATGTGTTAATGTGGGTAAATGTGACTGATGCGAGAGTAAGTGTAACATAAAGCAATAGGCCTTATGCGCAACATTCTTCCGGGTTCTACAAAACAGTGGTCTTGGCTTCCGGCCGTCCGCTGCTCAATAAGCTGAGCTTATTATGGCGACCTTCTACAGCCGGTGTTTACAGGAGCTACCTCGAACAACTATTACCGATGTGCACAGTATTGCCAAACGGACGTCCAGAGCCCCGGGGACTCTGTTAGACAAGGGATTTAAGTTTTACGCCTCCTCATTTATTCATAATTATGAAGGTATCTACATTTGTAGCTTTTGCTAATAGCACTCGTTAGCATTAGTTAACTGTAAGTAGCCTAGTTGTGTACTTGTATGCTATCGGTTAGTTTATCAGTATTTTTGCTCACAGACAATTAAGACAATCAGATGAAGACTGCATTTTAGCGATGGGTTTATACTACCAACAGTATAATTACTACGATGTCCTGTGTGTTTATGCTGGTCTTTGTCTACGTGGTACGCTGGTCTTATGTGTCTACTAGGATAGCTGCTATGGAGGTAGATTTGTGTCTTTATTATGCAATCAAACAGAATAGGTTTGAGAGCAAAACTTTCCACACTGCAATCAAAAAATAGATTTGAGAGCAAAACTATCGACACTGCAATCAAAAAATGTTTTATTGCAAGTAAAATAAATGTGAAAAAAGTATAAAAAATGTATTAATGGGAATCCAAAAGTTTTGTTTGCGAATCCAAAAGTTTTGTTTGCGAATCCAAAAGTTTTGCTTGCGAATCCAAAAGTTTTGCTTGCGAATCCAAAAGTTTTGCTTGCTGTTGAGCTGAATCTCGTGGGCGGGACCTACGCCGAAAGATGTAAGACACGTCTCTAATGGCCAGTCTCGATCGGAGTGACAGCTTGGCAACATCCACAGTTAGTAACGAGAGAGGGAGTTTTGAAGTCCATGATGAGAACGAGCGGGACTCAGGAGCGGAGTTGCCAAGCTGTCACTCCGATCGAGACTGGCCGATAGAGACGTGTCTTACATCTTTCGGCGTAGGTTCAGCTCAACAGCAAGCAAAACTTTTGGATTCACAAGCAAAACTTTTGGATTCGCAAACAAAACTTTTGGATTTGCAAACAAAACTTTTGGATTCGCAAGCAAAACTTTTGGATTCACAAGCAAAACTTTTGGATTCGCAAACAAAACTTTTGGATTCCCATTAATACATTTTTTATACTTTTTTTCACATTTATTTTACTTGCAATAAAACATTTTTTGATTGCAGTGTCGATAGTTTTGCTCTCAAATCTATTTTTTGATTGCAGTGTGGAAAGTTTTGCTCTCAAACCTATTCTGTTTGATTGCATAATAAAGACACAAATCTACCTCCATAAGCTGCTAGGTTTAATGTTGACTGGCTGCTACCGTTCTGGCAGGTGTTTCAGATTTCTAAAACATTGATTTGTATAAAGACAACTGTGATGAATAAATTAATGAATGAATGAAAGGATGCTGTATCTTCTTTTCTACCAGTTTCAAACAAAGACAGGTTGAGAGGTACTGTCACTGTCAGAGCAGCTTGTCACAGGTCCATGCAGAAGAATGAAAAACTAGGCTATGTTCAGGGATGGGTTTGTTAAATTGTCTGTTTCAGTTTAATGACTGTACAGCATGCGTTCATCAAGCCTCTCAGAATGAATATATTTACACTGCAACTGCTTTCATTTGGCCACCAGCATGTTCTCAACTATGTAAACACCATATTCACAAATACAGATATAATACACAAATACTTTCAGACAGCTCATTACTCCAAGCTCAATATCCAGGTTGTCCCCCCTGTTCATGCCTGTACAGAAATGGAACAACAATGGCACAAGCCCAGAACTGCAGTAAGGGTTGAGGCAAATGCACTGTATATGTATGTAATAGTTAGGCTATGTGTGCTGCAATAAAATAGTAATTTGCTAAAAGAAAGTATAGTGATCTAAGGTTAGAAGCATTAGAGGTGCAGCGTAATATAATGGCGACTCAGTTAATTTTCTTTACTTCATAAGGGAGTAAAACCCGGGCCTGTAAACAGCATGATTATTACAAGACCCAGGCTTAACAGGTGCATGGAAGGAGGAATCAGGTGAGGTGTAGTCACTGAGGTCATACATGTAAACATTAGCTGGGGCACAGCAGGTTATGATTTGTAACAATATCACTGTATTTGGAGGTCACGAGCAGTTACTGAAACCATTAGACTATGCATACCACATATTTTACTTTTAGAATTGTAACCTTTTCATAGTAGGATATTACCTTTACCACTTTGTTTCATAGAAGTACACTCTACAAGGGTATGCATGAGCACCCTTTTGATATTGGGCTGCTATGCATTGAGGACACATACGAGGACTTTGCTATAGAAGAGAGGCCCCTCATAGCAACTATGGCAATAAGTGCTGAGAAAACGCTGGTGGAGACATCATTTGGCTTAGCCCAAAAGGGAAGTGTACTCTCTTATCAGCAGCCTATACTACCCACTAAAGTGATCACAATCCACGTGGATGCTCCACCTTTCCCAAAGTTACCCATTGATAACTTTCAGCTTCCCCGACAGACATGCTGGAGTTTACACTAACAGACAAACAAAATTTTCATCTGAAAAGTTTGACTTACGTTAGAAATGACCAGGAAGATTGAAGAGGCAACCAGAGAGCAGGCTGGAAATGTGGAGTGGCATCAGCTGCACAGGTGTAGAATAACCTCCTCTCACTTTAAAGAGGTGTGTTTTGTGAGGGGAGAAGGCTCAGCACAGTCACCGGCTGAACGCATGCTGAAGGGAACAAGGCAGACAGCAGAGATGAAAAGAGGTACACACACACACACACACACACACACACACACACACACACACACACACATAACTGTCCATTTCTAAATGAAATTAACCGTTACCTTGCAATGACATCAATCTCCTAATTACAATAATTGGCATTATGATCACTGTATTGCGATCATTCAACTCAAATTTAGAAACATCTTCTATTCAAACAGGTGCAGATATGGAGTTCACTGCAGCTCAAGAATACAGCAAAATCAGGAACGTGAACTACATGCCTACAGGCCTAATTATTCACCCTGATGCCCCATGGCTAGGCACCTCACCAGATGGCCTTGTATTTGACCCTCTCGCACAGCCACCTTTTGGCCTAGTTGAGATCAAGTGCCCCAATGTTATCAGCTATGTAGATTGCAAGTACCTTAACATGAAAGAGGGAACACTGCTCTTAAAAGAATCACACGCATATTACTGGCAGGTGCAGGGGCAACTTATGCTTACTGGAATGACATGGTGTGATTTTGTCATTTGTGCCCAAGAAGACATGCTGGTCCAACGAATAGTTGTTGACCCAGAGGTCACAAAAGTAATTAGACAGAATACAGACAGTTCTTTTTCAAGATTTACATGCCCAAGTACCTGACCAGATGTTAGGTACTGAGCACAATATTTAATTGACAATCATTTATTAAAATAATTTTCTGTTTCAATCATTTTTCATGTATTTACAATAGGTACAATGGGTTTCCCACAGAAAATGTGTTAGTTAAGGTGGTGGGGTTTGCCGTGACACAAGAACAGTTTAAGAATTTGTGCAATTTGAACTCTACACATATTTAAAAGGAAAGTGCTACTGAACATTGTCAAAATAACAACTGAAACAAGAACAGTTAAAGAATTTGTGCAATTTGAACTTTTATGACAACGTAGTTAAGGCGGCAGGCGTGTGTTGCTTAGGCAGCCGCCTAAGCAGTAAAGTGCTGTGGGAAACCCTGGGTAAATTAGATAATCTATTTGGCTCACGCCTTGACCAGTGGTTTGTTCTGATAATTTGATAGAAGGCAGGCTACTGTGAAAAGCTGGTTGATACTACCATTAATAGTCAAAGGGATGATGGAATCAAACTATTTATTCTGTTTTATGCGCCTAATCACTCTCTCCACGTGTATTCTCAGCCTGCCAATTTCCTGAGTAGCTAAAACATCTTCACGAGACAGCTGAGAGTTCCTTCCCAGAAAAGGTGGTCTGTGTACTTTGCCCGGTACTAAATCATCAATTGTAAAGCCTTTATCAACCATTACAGCCATGTTTTCATCTAGTAGAGGGATGATTCCAGATTGCTTGAACAGTTCTTTATCGCTAATAGAACCAGAGTACAGTGTTGACACAAAGGGGACAGCACCGTGCGGGGACACAACAATCATTCCCTTTACTGTGGTATGAGACTTATACTGGGAGTACATCTCACTCTGCAAAAGGAGCGAGGAAGGCGTCTGACATTTTAGTTCAGTGCAGTCTACTATCACCTGTGTGTCAGAGTACTTTTCAAACGTGTCAGGGATCATGGCACGGACTGCATCAGGGGACATCCAAATGCCCACAGCACCCAAAACTGTGCAGAGAAAATTAGCCCAGGTCCTAATTGTTCTACTAACAGTTGATTGATGTACGTTGAAGCGGTCCTCTAGATCCCTCTCCTTCAGACCCAGAGACAGATAGACCAGAAAGAGGAACAGCTCATCAATCAGTGGTAGACAGCGGTTCTGTTAGTAAGAATGTACAAAGAAATAAGTACATTGTGTAAGACAAATGTGTTTGTAACAGCATAGCACTACATCGAAAATATTCAAAGTCAAAGTGGCTTTATTGTAGTACTTCACGTCAAGATATACAAAGGAATCGAGATGACGTTTCCCACTCTGCAAAAATGCAGTTCGTAATAGCAGCATAAGACTAAGATCTTTGTGACATTGACAGTGCAGAATGACAGTAAGTAAGTATACACAATGTACAATATGGACATGGTATGTACAGTAGGTACAGAGGAAGGGCAGCAGTGTACAGTGCAAGGGGACTAGCTGTAATAGTGCAAGCATGTGGCTGGGGAGTGAGGGGAGAGAATTTATCATTCTAACCGCTTGGTGTATGAAACAGAGTCTGGTGGAGCAGCTGTGGAGGATCCTGTTCCTTCTCCTAGAAGGCAGGAGGCTGAACAGACTGTGTGCGGGGTGGCTGGTTCTGGTCTGCTATCGTAGTCGTGACACAAAGCCACGCTGGCATCGATCGGCACCTCACCCTCATCCTCCTCCTCCTCCTCTTGCCGCTGTGTCCTTTGCCACACGCTTGGCCGAGTGACCGGCAGGCTGTAGTTGTTCCAGGCGAACAACACCGGAATCGCCCCGGGTTTCAAACGGCATCGGCCACCTTCAACGATATCTTCTGGCATAAAATGCCGACTGCAGACAGTGGTGTGTCTCCTTATAACGAAGTTATCACGCCTAATGTTTCGGACCCATATCGCCTTAACTGACTCATCCTTTGGAAACTGGTGGAAACTTACGCTAGAGTTAAATTTCCCCGACACAGAACATCTCGGCTCAACAAAAACCGCTGTTCAGATGTTGCCGTTTCTGGTATTTTAACATTTGTGAAATTTTAATCACACGAATACACTAAAGCGAAACTTAGAAGTTACCAGGAGATCACCTACCGCTGCCGTCAACCAGTGTACGGAAGTGAAAAGCGCAAATGATTAGACCCGTTTACACCTGTTTTCCGGTTCGAACGCTGGGCGCTCCGCATAACCCCTATTTGGCGACCGTGTTAATCTCTTGTTTCATGGGATGCACCGCATACCTGGTAAACAGTAATTTCTAACAACATAGTGTGGCGACACAAGGAGGATTTACTAATTTATATATCAGAGTATCTTTTCTCTTTGTTACCGACAACGCCACCTTGGGTTAGGGCCCAAGGACCCGTACTAACTACACTATTACTACGACTGTCACCTCTGACAAAAGGACACTCAGGTTCGTTCAATCAGGGAGGGCGGGAGACGGAGTTCAAAGATAACATAAAACACATTATTATAATGAACACAAGGTTTGGCACAAAAAGATAAAAAGAAAAGTGAGCCCAACTGGGGAAGGAAGTGGGTACAAGCTGAGGCTTACCGGCTGGAGGAGGGGTCGACAGGGGAAAGTGATACCCAAAAAAGAAACGGGAGAGCACCCCACTCACACAGCAAAACAGGAAGTGCACACAAGCACACGCACACCAGGGATCACCACCACCACCACCACCACCGTCGGCCTTCAGCCCTAAGAGAAAAGAGGCACAGTTAAGAGGGCTCACAACTAACACAATACCAACATAACATAACAATATCACACAACATAAACCAACTGATGAATAATCAATCAATAAACTAAAGAGTATTAATTTGCAGTAACCAGAAATCAATCAAAATGAAAGAAAACAAGAAAATTAAAGAGTCTCTGGCGGAGCTCGCAGCGGCCTACCCGAGCGGCAGCCACACACACACACACCACACCACGCACAGCAGCAGCGGGAAACAGGGTCAGCAACAGGAGGCAAGCCGACTAGGGACAGCTGACGGGACCCGTAACCAAGCCGGTGGAAGCGGCAGCGAAGCAGCAGTGGCAGGGCAGCGTAGCAGTAACAGTGACTAAATAGCCATGATTACTCAGCTCTCAGATTTAGCATTCGTAAGCTCCGGTTCTCAGTCCGGTTGATTGCGTTCCTTCTAAAGAGGGAGAGGGGTGAGGAGGGTCGGTGTAGCAGGGGAGACAGCCACCACACACCATGCGACCAGCAGACTGTTAGAGGGAGAGGAGCGGAAAGGGAGCTTAGCACCTGGCTAACAGCAATTAACAACAAAAAGCTCACCATGACTCACCTATGCTCCGGTCAGCGGCGGTAAACGACCCCAATATATTGCCCCAATTGCGATGAGGACGTCGGATCTATTAGAGTACCGATTTGAGTTAAATGAAACGCTGACAAATGTACACAAAACATCATGCTAAGGTGTGCCTACCTGTTCTCTGAGGTGAGCGGCGAGAGCAACGACTCGGAAGTGGGCGGGCCGAAGAGGCAGGAAGCGAGAGGTCAGGAGGAGAGGCACGGCCTACTTTTATCCCCCCGGCATAAAAAATGATTGGCGAATAAGCCAGAGAGGGCGTGGTGAAACAGAAGCTTGTGTTTAAATAAGCAGTGGTGCCTCATACCACTACAATCTGGATATTTAGATAAACAATCTGGTGAGCGTGTTGTCCTAGGCTAATACGCCAACAGCAAATTTCTATATAATAAAGGGCTACACGGCCACTGTCACCTTTTTTACTCTGAGGAGTTTGCAGGTCTGATTTCTTATTGTCGTTATATCCCCATTTGAACATTTTATGTCATAATCAGGGTGCTATGGGTTTTTTATTTAAATCAGAAAAAAAGCAATCAACACTCAACAGGCCTAATTATTTGTTTAAGTTAACCGTAGGCCTATTAATTTAATTTTTTTTTTTTGTGACAATTCATAGGAATGTGTTGCAAAACTAAATTTGAGACAGCTGCTGTCTGTCAGTATGGATGGCCCAAATGTCAATCTCAAGATGATGAAGCTTCTTCAGAACGAACATTCAGAGCTTTATGGGGATGCACAACTCAGTGTTGGCAGTTGTGGCTTGCACATCCTCCACAATGCCATGAAGGCAGGATTCACAACATGGCAGGTAGACAGGCTGTTGCAAGCTATGCACTACATCTTCCACAATGTTCCTGCCCGAAGATTACACCAGCACCACAGGATTTTCTACCTTTCCCCGACCTTTCTGTGGCCATAGATGGATGGAACATGTCCCTGTGGCTGAGAGAGCTGTCGACATTTGGCCCATGCTTTTAACATACGTTGATGCAGTTCAGAAGAAAAAGTTGCCAAACCCCAACACAGCCTCATATGATAACATCGTGGCAGCGCGGGATGATGAGTTAATAATTCCAAAGCTCCAGTTCTTCTTGTCAGTTGCACGATGCTTCCACCCATTCCTGACCAAATATCAGACAGACGAGCCTGTGCTGCCCTTTTTGGCTAAAGATCTGAAAGAACTCCTGATGGTATGAATTGTAATTACTGTAGAGTTACTGTCTTCATTTGAATGTGATTGAACTGTATCAGTTGACAGGTGTGGCTGGATTACTAACAGTTTTTCTTGTACTTTTAAGGGTTTACTGCGATGATTTGTGAAAAGGGAACTTTTACAGAGCCAAAGCTCACTGCAAATTATCACAATTCAGGTGTCTGAGGAGAAGAACTGGGTCTCTCTTAAAAATGTGGACATCGGCCTGGGTGCTGAAACTGCCATCAAAAACGCTTCTGGTGGAGTGGCAGCTCACCCCAGATGGCGGGGGGCAGCCACTGGCCCCATAGGCATGTGTGATGGTGTCGACAACCCAGTGGGACAGCCGCTGCTTGGAAAGAGCACAACCTCTGTTAGGGCCACTATGACACACAAACAGTTGCTCTGACTGCCGTATACCGGCAGAAGCAGCAATGTAAGCCTTAAGTGCCCGTACCGGGCACAGCAGCTCAGACCTATCCTCCTCAGATGGGTCAAAGCGTGCAAGCTGGATAGGCTGGTTAAGATGGGTGCGTGAAAGCACCTTGGGCAGGAACGCCATATTCGACCATAGGACCATGAGCCATCAGGTTTCCACCACAGGCATGTATCTGCCACGGATAGGGCATGCAACTCCCCGAC
This sequence comes from Micromesistius poutassou, assembly GCF_964030765.1. Classification (NCBI taxonomy): domain Eukaryota; kingdom Metazoa; phylum Chordata; class Actinopteri; order Gadiformes; family Gadidae; genus Micromesistius; species Micromesistius poutassou. The sequence goes on along the minus strand of NC_140284.1, from coordinate 12,966,069 downwards.
CCGCTTCGCAGAGGAAATGGCGAGCAGAAAAGCCACCTTCATGGACAGCCACTTTAACCCTACCTTGGTCAAAGGCTCAAACGGAGGTAATGACATGGCCTCAAGCACCAGGGGCAGGTCCCATGCTGGAGCCCTCAAGGTTCTTGGGGGAAGCAGCCTTAGAGCCCCTCTAAGGAAGAGGGACACCTACCAGAGGGACTGTTGACCCCCACTGTGGCTCCGTCGACCATCTCATGCCAGGAAGAAATAGCAGCCACATAGACCCGTGGCCACGGAGCAACTATTAGTAGGTCTACTGCCTTACCCTTACACCAGTCAGAGAACAGCTTCCATCTGTTCTCATACTGTTCCCTGGTAGATGGTGCCCTGGTATTCAGAATAGTACTCCTGATGGTCGCAGTGCAACAAACCCTGCAGCGGCCAAGCCCAGAGCTGGAGGCAGCAGGGATGATACGTCTGGATGCCAAATCTGAACCCCAGCTGTGAAAGGAGGTCCTTCCTGAGTCTCCCTGGCCAAGAGGGGGGCACCAGTAGCCTTTGGCCCCACAGAAGCACCCTCTGGAGTGTAAAAAGAAGCAGGGGCAGTGAATAGAATCTTTATTATTTGTTAATTAATTAAATATGTTGGGAAAAACAGTCTGTCTAGCTACTTGACCAGATGAAATGAGACAGAGAGGTAATAAAGTCTGTCAGCACGAGGGCCTCGGATTTATTGAGTAAAGTAGCAAAGGTGATACAGATTCATAAAGCGTGAGAGATCGAATATTTTCTAAGTCCCTAACAGCGCTGAGGTCGTCTGGAGCTTCGCCTCCGTGGAAGTTCTGCTTCAGAAGAGCATGAAGTATTCTGTGTGGTACAGTCTTATGCTGTATTTTCCCTCCCAACGAAGTGTGTGCGTTTAGGCTGGTGTGTGTGTTTCTGGATGTTTAGCTTGACCTTGAGCCTCTGGGCTCTGATATCTTTTATGAGTGTCTTCTGTGTTTCTAACCAGGTGCGACGGCTTCTCGAGGGGTATCTTGACCCTGAGTTGTGGCCGAATATCAGCAGACTGACTCCTGTTCTTGCGAATGTGTGGTGCATTGTCTGAGTCTCCAGCATCTCCCCTAGTTGGGACATGTGGCCTCCGGCTCAGGCCTTGACCTGAAAAAATAACTGACTATATTTGTAATGTAGCTACATGTGATATGTTCGTTAGTTTAGAACAAGAGTTAACTATATTCGTAATGTACATGTCATGTGGTGTGCTCGTTAGGCTATTTTACCCATCAAATAGCAAAGCCGTCTCTCGGTCTCTTTCTCTCTCATGCTCACTGTCTCTCAGTCTCGATTGCACACACGCACGCTGTCTGAGAGGTCTCCGCTATCCCTAGTCTATCCTTAATCTACGTCAGTCCATGGGTTTGTCCGTCAGTCCCCGCATATGCAATGAATATATGGCCAAACTAAAGATTATTTATCGTGCTTTTCCAGGCACCTCAAATCCACTTATCAAGGTTCTCGAGGGTATTATTCCACCATGCAGCGAGCCTTATTTACCTTGGCCATCAGGGGTATTGTATCACCATACCCGATCATTATAGGCCTTAATTCCTCTGGGTCTCTCTCATAGCCCAGTTTATTCCATTTATCATCTTTACCTTGGCCATCGGGGGTCTGAGTCTCCAGCATCTCCCCTAGTTGGGACATGCGGCCTCCGGCTCAGGCCTTGACCTGAAAAAATAACTGTTCGTTAGTTTAGAACAAGAGTTAACTATATTCGTAATGTACATGTCATGTGGTGTGCTCGTTAGGCTATTTTGCCCATCATATCCCCCTCAAGTCGCCGCCAGGCAACTTCACTTACTAGGGATACGAGGGGTGGGACCTCAGCGCATGTCGCACCACTGTAGCACCGTCAATAACACCAGAAAGATGACAAACTCGATCATAAAAATAAGCAACCATGAGCATGGGATCCTAATATCTCGCTTGACCGGGTGTATGGGGAACCACGTGGGAGAAACGCTACCCATGCTTTGGACATGAGTATGCCATACACACCCCACCTAGGGGGTGGCATCCACCCCAGCCTTACATTGCGAGCATCCCTTCCCTTACCTTCTCCTTCTGTGTAATTACACAGAAGGAAAGGCAAAATCAGAATATGCGATCAAGGAAGAAATTGAGATTACTAAACCAAACAAAAACCGAATAAGGAAATCAAAACAAACATCAAACAATACCAAAAAACAACAATCAACATCAAAATTAACTCCAAACAATCCCAAAAAACATCAAAACAAACAATAAACAATAACATCAAAACAAACAACAAACAATACACAAGCAGCGGGGAAATCCTTCATTAGCCCCTGCCAGGGAGTCACATGGGAGTATGGGCGGTACCACCCCCATACTAGTTTACGACCAATTTATACAATGGCCCTGGCAGGGCGCTATCCTGGTGAGCATGAGCAAAACAGCAGGAAACATTATAACAAATAAACAATATCAGAAAACAACAAAAAACACCAAAACGAACATCAAACAATCTCGAAAAACCTCAAACAGTATCAAAACAAACAACAAACAATATCAGAAAACAACAACCAACAGAAAAACAAACACAAAAGAGTCAAACAGCAGCAAGACAAACAATAAACCATACATGAGCAGCGGGGACATCCTTCATTAGCCCCTGCCAGGGAGTCACATGGGAGTATGGGCGGTACCACCCCCATACGAGTTTACGACCCGTTTATTCAATGGCCCTGGCAGGGCGCTATCCTGGTGAGCAAAAGCAATACAGCAGGAAACATTATAACAAATCAAATCAATACCTAACAAAACATCGTCTCTACAGGTGTGTGGTGCAAGACCAAAACGAACATCAAACAATGTCAAAAGGCACGATCAATACCAAGACTAACATGACCGCAGAAAAATGGCAATCCCCCTCAGCCCGTCGCTAGGCGACTACACTCAGTAGGGATACGAGGGGTATTATGGCCGATGGATAATAACAAGCAAACACACGCATGGGATAATGTACAGGGTAGGCCCAGGGCACGGGAACCTCTAAGAAACCACGGAATAGTCCTGAGCGGCATCACGGGCAGGCGGACGCAATGCGCCGCCTGAGCATTAGACCCTTTTATTCAACTGCACTCAGGACCTCGTCTGATAAACGGGCAATCAAGGCCCCTGGAATCCCGCCCGCGTGTAACCCCGAGCCTCGTTCAGTGGGACAGCGATATAAACAACATTTGAGTTCCCGTCGTACCCGACCGACGCCGGGAAAAAATCCGGACCTATAGTCAGAGGCACAGACACAGGCATAGATATGGGAGCGGCTAAAAACAGTGAAGCGTACAGAAGCAAATACAGCCAGGGGCGCCCTCAAGCCCTAAGGGAACAAGCCGTAGCCCCTGGTATCGGAACGCAGATCCCTGGTCCGAGTGGCGTGGGAGGAGGGGGCGGCACTGTAGGCGGGGACGGGGAGTGGGGCCACCCTCCTGGAGAGGTTACTAGCACTTCACAGGCAGGGTGGGGGGGGTGGGTTGGCGGTGGGGTGGCAGCAGCCGGAGGTAGAAACTGGAAGCCGGGGCCGTGTGCCTGGAGAGGCTACTAGCACTTCACAGGAATATGTCCGGCCCGGCAGGGATGTAGTCGATGGCGGGGAGGGGGGGCGGGGAGGGGGGGCGGGTAGGGGAAGTCGTACTCACAGTCAAAGGTTGCAGGCTCTAGGTTCTAGGTTCTTCCTGGCCGTCCTGGGGAAGCTGGTCAGGCAGATCCAGTAGGGGCATGAGGGGGGCTGCCTCGGAGCAGGGAGGGGGCTGTTGTTTCTCCTTTTCGAGGGCTGTGGTGATGAGGCGCGAGCAGAGGGTGCGGGCGCAGGGGATGCAGCAGCACCCGCAGCAGACCAAAACCCCGACAAAGCAGGCCAGGGATGACATGATGGCCATGAGGAGGCCCTTCCACTTCCCGAACATGTCAGTCATCCATTGCTCCATTGGGTTGTCGACACCAGAGTCCTCGGCCATCTGGATAGAAAGAGCTCGAAGGCCGGCCAGTGCCGTTGTCACCGATCCGTCAGGGGCCGTGTTGTTGGGAATGAAGGTGCAGCACTGAGCCCCAAACATCGAACAGACCCCCCCTTTCTCGGCTAACAACATGTCCAGGGCCAGACGGTTTTGATACGCCATCAGAGAGGTGGCGGCCAGTTGTGAGGCTAGCCCCTCTACCGCGTCGCGATTCAGGTTGGACAGGCGCTGGACGTTATAGTGAATGTAATTAATCCGTTCAACGTTTTTGTTGGGGGTGTTGGGGATTAGGGCGGCGAAAACGGGCATGTTCTCGAAGCCTGCGGCTATCCGATCTGCCAATTTAAACTTGTTTGGCACGCCCCGGGGAATGCCTATGGCATCCATGTACGTGGGCGTGTTTTTGGTTAGGTCAAAGTGGTCGGTCAGCGCGGTGGAGCGGCGGTTTCAAGATGTAGTTTGGTTGCTGGGCCCGGGCAAACCCCGGGTAAAGAGCGTGACGAGCATCAGTAGGCGCACTATAATGCAGGTTCCGGACCATTGTGCTGGAAGTGTCAGTCTAAGGGTGAATTTGTCACAGGACCAGAATAGGTCTTGGCGTCCTACGCAAGGGTTGGTCATGTTGGGCCAAAGTGTGACGTTCGTGTCGGAGTGGCACCATGACAGTGGTACTGCCCCGACGCTTACCGTTCCGACCCTGGTAATGCACGAGTGGGTCGACCCCCCAGGGGAGCACACAGGGGGAAGTGAGTCGTTAAGGCCGGGAGGAAACAGAGAGCTAAGGAGGCCGCACCCGGCCGGGTTGATGGTCATAAACAGAGCTAACATGCAGTGAGAACCGATGGGGTCGTTGGTAAAATTGTACTGGGGTTGAGACAAGATGGGGGCGGGCCGATGCACAGGCTACGCAGTCGGACAGCCCCTGGAATCTGACAGCGGCAATCCAGTTGAGCCATGCGTTATCGTCGGTGTAGCCGGTCGCGAGCGCGATGGAATCGTGGGTGGGGAGCTGCCCTACGGAATCTAAATCGAAAACTGTGACCGGGCCGTCGCGAGTAATTATGGGTCGGACCGGGGGCTTAGGAGTCGTCGTGTTGGCCCTAGGGGATGGTGCGGTGGGTGCGGCAGGGGCCTTCCTGAAATTGATCTTTAACAAAGCCATCGTGTCCGCGCCAGAATGAGATAACCCGAACACAAAATAGGCAGAGTCAGTGGTTACACCGCGCGCCCGAGTCGACCATGACGCGGGCTTGCCCCATCCTCGGTACGGGTTTCTGGTAACGTTCCTGAGGGTAAGGGTGATCCCGCCTTTGCCTCCCGAGAGGAAGCCATTAGCCTGTAGTGCGGCCGTCTCGTCAGGCCCTGGTTGTTGTCCTGGGACACCATTACCCCGTTGCCCTGGACTCTCGTGAAGGAACCCTTCGGGCCATCGCAGATGTATACATCGTACTTTTCCCAGGCTGCGGGTTTGCCTACGCACGGAACGATGTCGCAGAGGAGGAAGGTATAGGCGGCGCTGGAACCATAAGTATAGGTTAGAGATAGCCCACCGTATTTCGTATTTGTCGAGGCAGGGGTCGTTGGGGGACTTGGTGGCCCGCTGGGATGTCTGTCTCCTGCGGCGGTGTGGACCCTGGGTTGGGGGTCCCGGGGAGGGTTGCATCGCTGTAGACGGGGGCTCGGTGAAGGCCTTGCCCGGGATGGCCCGATGGAAATCAATCCCCCACATGATCAGGAAACCCAGGAGGGCCCAGGTTATTTCTACCATACCGATGATGTAGCGTCTGTTGGCCCGGGGCTGATGTGCCGTCGTTGGTAGCCTCCTGGTGCTGCCGGGCGAGGTCGCGCTGAGTGGCGGCAAGGGAGCGGTTGTTGGGATTGTCGGCTTCGCGGATGGTGGTCAGATGGTGCCAGCGGGCGCCGCTCTTTCCTGCAAGGGAGACAGAAAAGGGGGTGGCCAAAAGTACCTCATAGGGGCCTTCCCACCATGGCTGAAGGGACTGTCTTTTGTGGACCTCGACCCAGACCCAATCCCCGGGGTTGACGAGCACGGGTGTGGATGCCGTGGGGGGCGGGAGGGAGGTGACCTGTGAGTATAGAGCTCGGGAAGCGAGAGTTAGGGCTTGCACATACTCTAGGAGGGCTTCATCATAATGGTCTAGCACTGGTCCCCTGGGAGGGGCATGTGGCCCGGGCATGGGCCTCCCTGTCACCAATTCGAAGGGGCTGAGTCCACATCGTGAGCTAGGGTGGGAGCGCACGCTGAACAGCGCCAATGGGAGGGCCTCTAACCAGTTCATCTTTTTCTTAGAGGCGTAACCCGCCAGCTCCTCCTTCAGCAGTTATTGCTGCTGGGGACCCGTGTCCCCAGGATGAACTGCCTTTGTGGTCACGCTTTTGAGGGTAAGAAATCGAGATTATGAAATTAAATCAAAAACGCTTAAGGAAATCAAAATAAAAATATATTTTTTTTTTTTATAGTCATTAAAACCGAAAGTCAAAGTAATTAAAATCAAAAGATAAATGGGGAAATATTATTGCAAATCAAATCAATCCCCAATAAATCTTTTGTCTTTTCATGTGTGTGGTTAAGTGTGGTGTAAGTGTGTGTTGATACAACAAAACAAATCAAATCAAAATCAAATCCTGGCTCGGCTGGTCGGCTCCGGGCGTCTCTGCATCTGGCTCCTCCTCACGCTCTGGAACTCGTGTTTCTATTGTTGGAATATAAACTTATGTACAGCAGTTAGTGGACAAACATATTTTCTTAATCCTATTACTTATTGCTCTAATGGAGGTCCCGTATGGGGCCTTGAATAATAGGTGAAGGCATGGGTCGACCCGTAAGCATTTCATGCGGGGTTAGATGCATCATTCTAGTAGCATGCGTGTGATAACTCATTAGTGCTAGTGGTAGTGCATCTACACAAGTCAAAAGTCAAAAGTTTGATTACAGCATCCACACTTTGCTCTAATTTCTCACTACTTCCCTCCTTGCTTATTAAATGATAGGTAAACCCAAAAACGTCATTAGTGCAACCAACTTTGAAGCCCCTAACCTTAACAACCTTTAAATAAAACCAATCTGGTGGGAAGGGAAATCAAAGCCAGTATATCCAAAACCAAAGGCTAATATTGGTGGGTTTACCATCAGCCGCTGTAAAACCACACTGTTCCCAAAATTAACAAAGTCATGCACTAAACCGAAAACGTAACTTGAGTTATATACCATTTTATAAACGAAAACGTGACATGTCCACCACTTCCGCTGCCTGAGCCAACATATCTGACTCCTGTTCCTCCTCCACCTTTCACCCCACCCGGCTCATCCCATTGTAGCAGTATGGGCCTTTAATTAGTGCTGCAGTACCGGCCTATCACTGTTGGGTGCGCTGCCTATAAAGGTGAGTGGTGGTGGTCTGGGAGCTCCTGGCTGCCCCGCCTCCTGTTATCACCGCACCTGGCCGCCTCACCTGATCGCCTTGTGGCTGGATCGCGCAGCTCGCCGTTGGTTGGTATGTAGTAGTTGTGTGCATCTGTGTACCTTCTAAACTTTGCACAAGTCCTCAACATTGGCTTCCATCCCTCAGGCAGTTCATTGGCCGGGTCTTCCCTCTCCTGTATCGGCTGCAGTTGTAGGGCGTGCGAGTGTTTTCCCCCTCCACCTGTTGCAGCGGGGAGCGATCAGCTGAGTGATCGAGTTGCACTTCAGCTGAGTGATCAAGTGATCCCCTTCCTCCCCTTTAGTGATGTTCATTCAACTGACGGTATGTGGATAAGATGACGCTAACTCAAGTTATTACAGTTGTTCAGCCTCTAGAACAAATGTATTTTTCTATGGCAGGGCTGACGTGTGTGTGGGCGGTTTCTGCCAGCACGTTCCCCCCCCTCTTCACGCTGCTGGTGGCCGGCTGCTGTTGGCCGGCTGCTGTTGGCCGGCTGCTGTTTTGTCCACTGGTTTATATAGCCAACACATCCATCCTACTCTGCATCTCCTACTGTGCTGTACCTGCCACCGAGTATGGTGATTGCTGCCTCATCCTCATTCTCATTATCTTAATCTATTCATTTAACCGACTTCTAACTGATCTTATTGATGATACTATTTGTGTTTTGTGGGTTGCTTTGCATGTTTGTTTTGGTTTAATTCGTTTTCTTAGTTATTTTGGTTTGGCTTAATTGCTTTACTTATTTATTTGGATTTATCAGTTTGGATAAATCTCCATTACTTTTGATTTAATTTCTTTGTTAGTTTTCTTTTGTTTGCATTCATTGGGTTTGTTTAAGTTGTGGGTTGAAGTGATTTAACCCTGATTTAAACCCCATTTAGTTATTTGCCCTCCCCTTTTTGTGTATTTTGTGTTTGGTTTGTGTGTGTGTGTGTGTGTGTGTGTGTGTGTGTGTGTGTTCACTTTAGTGTGGTTGTGTGAACATATTTTTATTGAGAAGTCATGTTTAAAGATTATATATATTGTTAATTAAAAAGGAATTGAATTTGTATGCTGGACCCAGTCTCAAGCTTTCATTAGTAACGAACTTGTGTGCTTTAACTTAGGTTAATCTAACTCTCCAGGTGAAATTCCTGGGGTGGCGTTGTTGGCAACTTGTCACTAGTTCTTTAACTAAACTAAACTATCTTATTGGTCCCTCGACCGTCGAATGCCACACCATGATGGTTGCAGCTCGTCACTTCACGATCAAGTGAGTCAATGCTCACAGTGACTCTGCCAAGTAATCGTGACTGTGCCTGCTTTAGGTTGTCCCTGGTTTCAAGGTGGGATCTTATCCGTCGTTGGCTAACCAGCCTTCCATACTGGCTTACTGCAGGATGCCGTGCCTGGGATACAATCAATTTCCACCCATTAGGTGGAATAGATCGCAAAGTGGAGGGATGGAGACAGAGTCCTCAGCCCCAGCTACTCATGCAGCCAAGTGTGTGTATAATGGAGACACATCAGGGCGGTTACCCTGTGTGTGTAAGTGGGCGGATGATGGGGCCAATCAGAAAGTAACTTTCTGTTGGAGTGAGGAGGAAAATACTATCGAATGTTAACATAACAGCAGTAGTAGTGGCTGAAAGGTAAACCCATTACTTCTGAATGTAAATTGAGAACCTAGCTTGTACATTAGATCCCTTCCCAGCAGATGTAGCATTAACCCATCCAATCCATAATCCATCTAATTGTCCTACTTGTACAGGTTATTAAGATCAAGTTTTATTTTACGTATTTTTTATTCATTCTTATCCTTATAATATCCATATTTTTTCAATTATCCTTTCCCGTGTGAAAATAATAATAATAACTTAAGTCTCCTTAAAGTTGCATGACACCTATTGTTTATCCGTATTCTTTTAGGTTAAATCAGGTTAATAACACTTAACTTCAATTGTAGTAACATTATTATTTTGTATGAGTGATGTGTATTCCCCTTTAGCCATAACGTGAATATCCAAACATCTTTTACAATTTAGTAATTGGTTGACGAAAATGTAATTGTAATTATTTATAGTAAAGACCATTTCCTTATTAACTCTATTGTTTCATCTGAAATATGCTTCCAGAACCACCTTGTGTGTTCCAACACTGCTACTACCTCAGTGGCCCTGATGAGGCCTACTACCCGGCCTTTCTCTGTCTTCCATCTCTATTGGTCCTCTAATGTAAATTATTATGTCTATCATCAATTATAAATTTTAATATAATGTCTGTTATTACCGTAATCCCTCAGGAATTTTTTATTTCTTTATTTATGCTGTCTTTTGGTACTTAAACCTCGTCAGGTCTGTTGAACTGTGCATTAACCCCACCGTCCCCGAGTCCTTTTAGGGCGGGTCCTTCTGCTCAGATTGGTGAGAGAGGATTTTCCCTGAACTCTAAAAAAAGAGTCCCCAGCGCTGGTTGTCCCCTGGACTTCTGTGGACGAGCGGTGTCCATGCTATGGACAACTTTAAATGCTAATCGTTGTGAGGCGCACGTGTTCTGGGGGCTGGGTGTGGGGAAACCAGTGGTAGCTTCTCTTTGCGGCGGGGTCTCAGAAACAACACATCCAAGAGACGTTATTCAACATTAATTTATTTCATCATTTATTATTATTGATTTGTCTATTCCAACAGAACAAGCTGTAAGTCAAAGCAACACGGCAAAGAGATATTATTTATTATTATCGATTTATCTATTTCAACAGCCTAAGCCGTAAGTCAAAGCAACAGGGCAAAGAGATATTATTTATTATTATCGATTTATCTATTTCAACAGCCTAAGCCGTAAGTCAAAGCAACACGGCAGAGAGATATTATTTATTATTATCGATTTATCTATTCCAGCAGACCAAACCGTAAGTCAAAGCAACACGGAAAAGAGATATTATTTATTATTATTATTGATTTATCTATTTCTATCTTTTATCCGTTTACCGGGTGAAGATAGTGTGTACCACGCACACACACACACCACTCACACACCATCTCTCGGTCTCTTTCTCTCTCATGCTCACTGTCTTTCTCTTTTATGAGTGTCTTCTGTGTTTCTAACCAGGTGCGACGGCTTCTCGAGGGGTATCTTGACCCTGAGTTGTGGCCGAATATCAGCAGACTGACTCCTGTTCTTGCGAATGTGTGGTGCATTGTCTGAGTCTCCAGCATCTCCCCTAGTTGGGACATGCGGCCTCCGGCTCAGGCCTTGACCTGAAAAAATAACTGACTATATTTGTAATGTAGCTACATGTGATATGTTCGTTAGTTTAGAACAAGAGTTAACTATATTCGTAATGTACATGTCATGTGGTGTGCTCGTTAGGCTATTTTACCCATCAAATAGCAAAGCCGTCTCTCGGTCTCTTTCTCTCTCATGCTCACTGTCTCTCAGTCTCGATTGCACACACGCACGCTGTCTGAGAGGTCTCTGCTATCCCTAGTCTATCCTTAATCTACGTCAGTCCATGGGTTTGTCCGTCAGTCCCCGCATATGCAATGAATATATGGCCAAACTAAAGATTATTTATCGTGCTTTTCCAGGCACCTCAAATCCACTTATCAAGGTTCTCGAGGGTATTATTCCACCATGCAGCGAGCCTTATTTACCTTGGCCATCGGGGGTATTGTATCACCATACCCGATCATTATAGGCCTTAATTCCTCTGGGTCTCTCTCATAGCCCAGTTTATTCCATTTATCATCTTTGCCTTGGCCATCGGGGGTATTGTATCACCATACCCGATCATTATAGGCCCTATGGGTCTCGAGGGTATTACTTCACCATGCAGCGAGCCGATATTCGATGTGTCACGCGTTTAGGGTCAATCAGGTTTTTTACAGGTTAACACTACGTTGCAGTCAGATTCGTCCCCGCGGGATGTCCCGTAGCAAACCGTTCTTACAGTCTCACCTCCTAATGTGGTTCCTATATAACTATGCAGAGTTCGGATTTTATCAACAGGTTCTGCCTACCTTTTGTTTAGGATCCCGAGGTGAGACTGCAGGAATCGGTCCAGCGCTCCGGGGGCCCGGGGCGTGCCCCTCTCCGTCCTCGGTGGTTTTCCCAGTTACGGTTCAATTCAGAAAAATCACGTTGGGGTCACTAATTTGTTGGGAAAAACAACAAATTAGTGTTGTCTGTCTAGCTACTTGACCAGATGAAATGAGACAGAGAGGTAATAAAGTCTGTCAGCACGAGGGCCTCGGATTTATTGAGTAAAGTAGCAAAGGTGATACAGATTATTTTCTAAGTCCCTAACAGCGCTGAGGTCGTCTGGAGCTTTGTGTCCGTGGAAGTTCTGCTTCAGAAGAGCATGAGGTATTCTGTGTGGTACAGTCTTATGCTGTATTTTCCCTCCCAACGAAGTGTGTGCGTTTAGGCTGGTGTGTGTGTTTCTGGATGTTTAGCTTGACCTTGAGCTTCTGGGCTCTGATATCTTTTATGAGTGTCTTCTGTGTTTCTAACCAGGTGCGACGGCTTCTCGAGGGGTATCTTGACCCTGAGTTGTGGCCGAATATCAGCAGACTGACTCCTGTTCTTGCGAATGTGTGGTGCATTGTCTGAGTCTCCAGCATCTCCCCTAGTTGGGACATGCGGCCTCCGGCTCAGGCCTTGACCTGAAAAAATAACTGACTATATTTGTAATGTAGCTACATGTGATATGTTCGTTGGTTTAGAACAAGAGTTAACTATATTCGTAATGTACATGTCATGTGGTGTGCTCGTTAGGCTATTTTACCCATCAAATAGCAAAGAATAAAAGGAGAAACATAGTAGTATATACAGTGTTTATCCAGCATAGCACACACACACACGTCATGAGTTCAAGGACCTGATGGCCCAGGGAAAGAAACTGTTTTTTAGTCTGTTTGTCCTGCTGTTGAGGCACCTGTACCTCCTGGCCGGGGGCAGTAGATTGAACAAGTGCTGTCCTGGGGCCTCATGTACACAGACTTGCGTGGATTTCTGACTAAAACTTTGCGGACGCCAAAATCTGGAAAGCTGCTGCGCACAAATAAATCCGGATGTATCAATCCTTGCGTAAGCACGATTTCACGCAGATTCTCTTTGTACATCCCAATTAACGTGAAATTGAGCGCACATGCACGAGCCCGTCTCTCCACCCAGTCTCCTCCCTCATTTAATATGCTAATTCGTATAACTAGGCCTGCAGTAGTGCGCTCGTTAGGAGAAAGGAGAACATGAAGAAAGGAAGAAAAAATAACTTTAGTGAATGCGAGGTGGAGGTGCTGATTTTGGAGGTAGAGGCCAGAAATAAGATCTTGTTTGGCTCTCTTTCCTCCGGAATCAGCACCAAAAGCAAAAAACCGGCGTGGGAAAACGTTGCCAAGTCGGTCAATGAGGTTGGGGCGGAAAGCCGAACTGTGGCTGACATAAAAAAAAGTGGTCAGACGTCAAGCTGGACGTAAAAAGAAAGGTCTCTGCCTACCGGAGAAGCGTGGGTCAGAGCGCAGCGGGGCGGAGTCTGGGAGCTCGCCCTATTTGAGCAAAGGGTGGCAGCTGTGATTTGGGATCGGCTCCTTTTTGACCAAAAAATCATAATAGTCGCGGAACACCCGTTAATTTTGAATGCGACCATCTTCTAACAAGGCCAACACTGCCATTGTCAACCTATCGATTATTGCCACATTTTGCGCATGCTTTTATATTCTCATTTATTTGGATGCATGCTGACGATAGGTTGTATCCATACACCCAATGTGTCAATAATATGTACATAATTCGAAATTGGCCGACTGGTTCATTGATGGATTGATTTTAAGTAACAATGGCTTGTGCTTACTCCACTCAACATCACATAAGAACATCACACAGTCAAGAATTTCACAACAAATGTGTGAAGAGAGATCATATGTCATGCGTGGTCCGGAAAATATGTAACGTTTAATAAACAAGCCATCACTGAAAATAATATTGCTGGGGCTTCCTTTTAATTGCAATATTGACAATTTAGTTTTATGGGTCTGTTTAAGTTCAGCCTAACAACAGCGTCACATTATGCGTCTCGACAACAATAACGCATGATTGAAGCGCATTTAAGATCACGCATTCTGACGTTCAAATCCACTTTGAACTCGCCTCATATTGCAATATTACTTCATGACTCGTGATCGTGTAGGCTTAATGTTGTTACGCTGCATTGCCTCTATGTGCCGCCAACTGACAAAATGCAGCAGAAATGTGCGTAAGCCAGGCATTTAGTTTGCGTGGAGAACCGCACTCTCACGTCAAGTCAGTCTTTGTACATCCGAACGTTTGCGTGAGAAGTTGCTTACGCAGCTTTTTTGTGCGTAAGCAAGCTTTGTACATGAGGCCCCTGGGTGTGAAGGGTCTGCAGTAATTGCCCTAGCTCTCCTGAGACACCGCTTGCTGGCGATGTGTTCAAGCGAGGGTAGGGGACTGCCAGTGATGCGTTGCGCTGTGTTAATGACCCTCTGCAGGTTCTTTCTGTCCGCCACAGTGCAATTGGAGAACCAAGCCGTGATACAGTACATCAGGACGCTCTCGATGGTGCTGCGGTAAAAGGCCACTAACAGTTTCTCCTCCAGATGGTTGCTTCTAAGTATCCTTAGAAAGTGTAGTCGCTGTCGGGCCTTTTTCACCACCGCGGATGTATTGGTAGTCCAGGAAAGGTCCTCGGCTAGGTGTGTCCCAAGGAATTTGAAGGAGGAAACCCGCTGAACACAGTCTCCGTTTATGCTCAGTGGGGCTGGTTCCCCCTTTTGTTTCCTGAAGTCTATTACCATCTCCTTTGTTTTGCTGGTGTTGAGCAGCAGGTTGTGTTCTGAGCACCAACCTGCCTGCCTGTTGATCTCGTCTCTGTACGCAGTCTCGTCCCCTCCGGTGATGAGGCCGATGACCGTAGTGTCATCTGCAAATTTAATGATGGTATTGGAGAGGTGGATGGGTGTGCAGTCATGCGTGTACAGGGAGTACAGGAGCGGGCTCAGCACACAGCCCTGGGGGGAGCCTGTGCTGAGGTGTTGAACGCCGAGCTGTAATCTATGAACAGCATCCTGACATAGCTCCCTGGCTTCTCGAGGTGGCTGAGTGCGGTGTGGAGAGTAGTAGCGATGGCGTCCTCTGTCGATCTGTTAGCTCTGTAGGCGAACTGATGAGGGTCCAGATTTGAGGGGAGACAGGTCTTGATGTGATGCAGGATGAGCCTCTCAAAGCATTTCATCACTACTGATGTTAGGGCAATAGGCCTGTAGTTGTTTGGGCACTTTGGAGCAGGAGTCTTTGGGACAGGGATGATGGTAGCTGACTTCAGGCACCGGGGGATGGTAGCCTGTGACAGTGAGAGGTTGAACAACCTGGTTAGGACTCCCACTAGCTGGTCAGCACAGGCGCAGAGCACTTTTCCGAGTACACCATCCGGACCGGCTGCTTTCCTGGTGTTCACAGTCTTCAGCACCTGCCTCACCTGGTGTTCCTGGAGTGTGAGTGTGCTGTGACTGGAGGTCTGTGGTGTCCATGCAGCTGTGTGTGGGGCCACAGTCTCGAAGCGGGAAAAGAAGGTATTCAATTCCTCAGCCAGTGATGTGTCAGCGGTGGTGGTTGTTAGGGGTTTGGAGCCTTTGTGGTTGGTGATGCTCTGCCACACCAGCCGCGGGTTGTTGTTGGCGAGATGGTCCTCCACTTTTCTCTTTTGGGCCGCCTTAGCAGTTTTGATGCCCCTCCGCAGTTCTGCCCTCGCCACGCTGTACTGCTCTTTGTCACCTGACTTGAAGGCAGCATCCCGGCTTCTCAGGAGTGTCCGGACTTCTGAGGTCATCCATGGTTTCTGGTTGGGGTAAATCCGGATACGCTTCTCCACAGTAACACTGTACCATCGGTACACCCGCAGAGAGATATGACCTCTGTCTCCACGGGGACAGAGAGAAGAGACATCGCTGACACACCCTGACCTTCCGGTGCCTGTGCCACTTGGGGTACAAGTGGAGGCTGTTTAGCCACATCTGCAGTGGGCGCAGAGACAGCAAGCCGAGAGGCACCACAGCTGAGGCAGCTGTCAGTTTGCCAAAGAGCTGGAGGAATTGAATGAAAGGCACCATCCTGCCACACCCAAATAGGGGAAGGCGGAGGAGGATGTCGTTTACACGCTGAGGTGACAGGTAGGCCCTCATAGCGTCCGAGTCCAGGACCGTCCCCAGGAAGTGCTGATGGTGCAATTCAATTGGGACGTGGAAATATGCGTCCTTTAGGTCTACAGTGGTGATGCAGTGAGCATATGAAAAGGTAGCACCTTCAGGAACCTGTTGAATCCCCTCCGGTCGAGAATAGGACAGAATCCACCATCTTTCTTTCTTACGAGAAAGTACCTTGAGTATAACTCTCTGGGATGCAGCAGAGGATCCACTGGCTCGATTGCCCCCTTTGCCAGGCGGACAACTCCTGACTCAGAGTTAAGGCTAGGGGCCGGCGTCGGAACTGCAAGTCATACCCTTGGGTTAAGGTGGAAACCACCCAAGGGTCTGAAGTACAGGCAGCCCAGTAACTGAGCTGCTGCTGGGAAAACCAGCTGACGACTGGCCCCATGGGCCTAGCGCCTGCTGCCTCGGCCTCCTGAAGCTCTGGGGGGGCGTCGGTTAGGGTTGTGAGGTACGAGGCTGCCAGGAAGGTAGGCGCCATCAACAGGCTGTTGAGCAGGCCGCTGAGACCTCCGTAGGCCACCAGGGTAATCAGGTGGCTGACAGCACCACTGGGGGACAGCCGAGAGGCCCTTAGGCCTGCTAGGAGCGGACACACTCCTGTTAAGTCGGGATAGCTGCTGGCTGGTGTTCTTAGCTCGGGCAGCCCTCTCCAGTGCATCCAGTTCAGCTGACCCAAAAAGCTACCCTGGTTCTACTGGCACAGTGCGGAGGACCTTCCTACGACCTTCCTTCCTACGACTGAGCAAGCCAAACCTGGAGGCGAGTCTGGACGAGGGTGGACATTGTGCGCCCCAACTCCCTCGACATGAGAGCAAACGCTTGTAATGAGGCGTAACTCAGACTCTGCAGTGACGGCTCAATCTGGGCCTGCTGCAGAGAGTTTGAAAGGCCCAGCAGTAGGTGGGAAAGGGAGTTAACAATACGACCCATGAGTGCTGCAGAATCATAGGCCTTTGATAGAAGGTCGTCTGTGACCCTGCACTGCGGCTCAACTGGTGGCATGCGGACCAACCCAACCTGTGCCACATCCTGCATGGCAGCCAAGGTCTGGGCATCTGACGTTGAGTGGGAAAAGGCCCTGGTGTCCCTCCAACATGCATGAAGCTCCTTCACGTATTCTCCTGAAGGGGGAACAGTGAACGTGGCCAGGGCACGCCTGAAGAAGGCGCTGGCCTGAGCCGAATCTGCTTGCGGAACATCGAGCTGTAGGCGAGCCAGAGCCATGCGTATGATGGCTGCCATGGAGGTGTCTGCTGCCCCCTGCAGAGAGCTCTGAGCAGCTGACAGGACATTGTCAAACTGAGGTGTATTCTCCAAGGGAGGGTCAGGCTGTAGTCCAGCCAACCCCCCACCAGTCCCAGGCTGAAGGGCCAGGAGGGGCGACCTCATCTGCTCCATGTCGGATGCCAATCGGTCTACCTGTTACCCGCTGCTCCATCTCTGCTAGCCTAGCCACTCTGAGCGCCCAAGGCAGGAGGCTACATTTCATGCAGACGCTGTCAGTGAGGCCCTCCCTCAAATGCTCAAGGCTGAGGCAAGGAGGGCAGGTGTTATGGCCGTCCTCAGGCTCAAGAGGAGCCACACAGGCGACACATTGATGGGCCATTACGGGGAGAGCCAAAAACAGCGTCACTGGAAGCGGGAGCAAGAGCACTTCCCTCATCAGTAAATTGACAACAGAAATTAATTAGCCTGAGCGCTGCTGCTAATTGTCAACGGAAAAGCCAAAGGCAGCATTACCGGGAGCGGGAACACTACCTTTACCAGTGATTAAGTAAATAACATATTAATTAGCTTAAGTGTAAGTGCCAGAGATGGAAATTAACATTTTTCACCAGCCACTTTTTATCCGCAATATTTTTTTCATATATGCGGCTAATGGTAAACAATATAATAGAAAGAATGGCTAAGAAAAGTGTTTTTCATACACATAATTTTTTACATCAGAAGTGATTTCTACTGTAAGTAGGTGCTACCAAGGAACTGAGATACAAATATTACTCTTACTGCATATGATAAACAATACACAGGTATCTGCCATGTTAAGTCATGTTTATTTCAAAACATTTTATAATTGAACACAGACCATGAAGAAACAAGAAGCCTTTACAGTCTTTGAACACCCGCGTCATGAATATTCAACTCTGGAGTTAATTCGGGATTTGCCTATGGTACATAGATAATATTGGTCAAGATATTCACCAACACAGATATAGATGAATTTTCAGTTATTTATTGGATGTTACTTACCGGGTTTTATATTTGGTGAGGATTGTCTGGGTGGTGGACAGACAGCTGTGTACTTCAGCTACTGTGACAGTTGATGCTTGAACTGCCTTGAAGAGGCCACTGAGGTGTGTCAGGCACTTGACACACGACAAATACCATTTTTTTTAGTAGGCTAGAGTTTATTGCTCTACTATGAACTATGTGCTAATTAGTAATTTTTTTTGATTTATTTTTTGATGTCCGTGCATTGTCAGAGATCATCATCAGGCGATTCGACGCCGGTAGGGAGAGGAAGAGGGAGAGGACAGAGAGGCAGTGGATCAGTGGGAGCTAGGCGAGGAGGACGACGAGGAAGAGGAGAACGAGAGTCACAACCACGACGACAAAGACGCCTGGCAGCTACAAGAGAAAATCTTGATAGGATAGTGCTTTTTTTCTCGGCAGTTCATCGTTTTTTATAGACCGGAAGGACATTGAAGCCTCCGTAGAGCTCACCCGTCCTATGTAAATACAGATAAGTGATTCTTCGCTCAGGAGGATAAGTGAGATTGTTGGCAGAGATAATTTTACACCAATGAGGACTTACTTAACATGCTTCTCACTACTGCGAAATTTATGTTTACATGATTAACACTTCTTTGTTATGGGTATATATATATGTATCATATACAGGTATTGCACTCACACTAGGCAAAGTTGCCCTGTACTGTACTCAAGTACGCCTCAACTGGGCCTGAGTATTGTTGCCTCGTACATAATAGTACATCCCGGCATAATACATCATCAGCAAGCGTCAACCCTGCCAGAGTTAGTAGAACAACAATGGAGAACAACACAGAGAACACGATTGGCACTTTACTGACTTTGTTGCTTATTTGGAGCCGTTAGACTCAGATACAGTCCTCTCTAGTGGTGGATTTCATGATTCGTTTGAATGAATCAGTTTGCGTCGGTCAGTTCGCCAAGAAGAGTCGTTCGGTAGTGGTGAATCATGGTTCTCAGTCACTGAGTCGGTCAGACTCAGCTCCTCCCTCGTTCTCATTCAAACAAATCACGAATGCACAGTTCTCAGCTGAGTCGGTCAGACTCAGCTCCTCCCTCGTTCTCATTCTCAAACTAATCACGATCGTGCAATGGTGCAAACGGTCATCAATCAACACAACACAACATTAACTAAGTTGCTTTCAGCTGAGGAGCACTTCATGTTTGGAATCGGGATGTTGTTGCCCATCTGGCTCTCGTGACTTCTCAGTCCTCGAGTCTTCACCGCTAAACACAGTCAGTCAGTGAACGAACGGCGACCCAGCGACTAGTGGGTGGAGCTGGGAGTCGAGTCTCGGAGAACGAACGAGACGAACTGAAACAGGGAATCAGGTCGGTTCGTTCATGTTAGAGTCGTTTGTTCGAACTGATTCGTTCGCGAACAAGCCATCACTAGTCCTCTCTCACTGCAGTTTTTTACGCAAGGCAGAGATTCGCAGTTAATCGTGCGGCACGCGTAAGAGGATTTTTACGGAGGCAGCAGGAATCGAGGGTGGCCTTCGTAGCATTAGTTGCGGACTACAATTCCCGCTCAAGAACCATACTTGTTGTTAATCCAAAGATTGTGGTATGAATCAACACCTATACCCTCCCTGTACTTTTTAAAGTTTATGTGTGTATGTGAACTGTTGAGCTCATTTGTACGTTATGTGATGGGTTACGTGTCGTTGTTGTGGATGAGGATTCGGACCCTTACAGGCAGCATCATGTTTTGATTTATTTATTAGGTAGGCCTATTAATTCTCTTTTTATTTACCAATTTGGTTTTGACCTGTCTATGTAAAATCAAAGAGCTCCCCAAAATACATTGTATAGTTAGCACACAAGCCCTAACTTGTATAGGTAACATTGGTAAACGTCAGTAGCCTATAGGCCACACAGACGTTTTTACACTGCCAAATATGCCTGTCTTATGCACGCCTTTTTTGTGGCACGGTCCGCGGGTTTACACAGCCCGAGGTAAATTGCCTGCTTGAGCTAATGGTGCCTTCTATTTGTCCACCCGACTCGATCTGCGAGTCGGATTTCCGAGTTACGAACCGGAAGTTGCAAATAGAACACCCCCGAGGTCGGAAAAACGACTCGTCAACTCGTCTGAACTCAGAGGACCCCGAGTTCAATAACAAAGATGGCTACTCCGAGCATCACATAAGTAAACATTGTGGTTTTCTACTATTTTAAGCACTTGTGTTTTTGTTGTAACCAAATGAAGAAGTCGTACACATAGCACTGTATACTGTTACCTATAGGCATGTCGTTACAGTCTTATTATGTGTTAAATACCGCATATTTTGTAGCTTGTGCCGCTGAAATTGGCTAGAGATCTCCATGTTGCTATGACAACAATGCCGATTCTTGAGCAGAAAGCAGAGCTCCGACTCGTCTTGTTGTGTGCCAAATAGAACGAAAAACCCGGGGTCACTCGTTTTACGAGACGGATGTGACGTCACACCCGAGCTGCAAGTCGCGATTACGAGACAAATAGAAGGCACCATAACACCCCAATTGACCCTCCCGGACTCTACACACATTGACGGTTTGGGTTTCATTCTGATGTAAATGCGACGGTTCCGGGGGTGTGGGTAGAGGTGTTGCTGCGTTGTCTAGACAGAGACAACGCAGCGATATCAAAATGAGGAACTAGGGAGAAAGTGAAATCCACAAGCTGCTGATCATCATGGGAGAGAAGGTGATGCAGTCGCATTAAACGAAGATGTTGAAAGATGGTGCGATCTACGAGAAAGACAAGGAACTTTCCTTACAAGGCTTTTGTCAGGATAAAAAACAAGTGGTCAGCAAAATAAAGAATATGTTGGCGTTTTTTGCACTTGTAAATAGTTCATCAGGTTTGTAGCCTACACTCAGAAGTATACTCATTCTTGCATGCAAGTCTCTTGAATCATAAAAAAATAAAAACATTCATAGTATGCAAATTATTCTAAAGAGGTCTAGACTCTGTGCGCAGCCCCACCTTCTCCTGTGAACCAAGAAAGCCCGCTCCGTGAAGACGGGCGATTTTACCCCCTCGGTTTTACACAGGCAACTTGAGATTAGTGATGGATTTCATGATTTGTTTGCTTGAATCAGTTTGCGTTGTTCAGTTCGCCAAGAAGAATCGTTCAAATAGTTTTTTTGTTCAGTCCACAGTAGCATGCAAAAGCAGAACATCCCCAAATGGTCAGCTGCAGACAAAAATAACTTCTTGACATCACTGTAGAATGGCCTCAGTTCTAGGTTATCCTGTCTTTGGATGAAGGTGTTGGTGTCATGGCCAATTGAGAGTTCCTCATTAGCATTTAGCATTAGCATTAGCATTTCCCTTGTGATGGTTGGTTTGATACCTGTAGAAATTTCATTCATAATGGTAATCACAGGCTCAGGTTTACAGAACGAAAGCAATATCTTTTGCAGTTGCAGTTCCAAAGTTGGAAGCAGGATATGTATGCATGGCTCCTTTCTGAAGCATCTTGTTTCCAATATCAAAAATGGGTATGGCCCTCTGCAGAAAAATTACATAGACCTTTGACATAGGATTGGTGAGGAACTGAAGTACCTTTTCAGGTTTTGTCAGATCCCCTTTCTCTTCCTTCTTGGTTCTTTCAGACTTTGATTTTCCTTTTGCAGCTCTCTTCCCAATTTAATTTTGCTTGAAAAATGAGGAAAGTTGTCAAGTCAAACTGTGGAGCAATGTGTGCAGGAGCTTTAACCTCTGGCTTACTAAGTGGTGTTGCTTTAGACCTCTTGGCAGGACCTGGAGAGGATGTGGGCAGCTTAGGTAGGCTGGAAGAGGACTGCTTGGGCTATACTGTTGCAGGTAAACTGGTGGAGGGTGTGGCTTTGGATTTTTTAACAGGACCAGCAGAAGACTTTTAGCCTCGTGAGACCATCCTGATCTCGCAAGCTCCATTGTATTTACTCGCAGATCAGTCTGGTAACCTGCGATAGAGAAAATTTGGAGCCGAACGCAGAATGACCGGCCAATCAGCGTTGGTTTTGAGGCGGGTTTAGGTGTGACGCAAAGAGAAGCGACTGTTAAGTCTAAACAAAATGGCGGCTTCCACGGATGAGATGAGCGTAGCTATCGCGCAAGTTTTAGTAAAAAACGTCACTGGAGGCTTTTCTCGGAGGAAAAGATTTTTGTTCTGGCTCCGCTAGTCGCGAAGAAAATGGGAAAGGTCAAGAATCCCATAGTAGTGGTAGTGTCTCCGTTGGTTGCCCCAGCAGGAGCAAAACTTTTCTCTCTGGACTAACCTTTGTATGTGTGACCCCCAGGGGGTGCTCGAATCTACAATTTAGAGTATGGCTAATTTTAACTTAGTTGTACAAACAGCACTCCCCTTCAAACTATATCCAGGTGTGTCCAATGAAGGCACAGAAATGGGACTGATGCAATCAATATACATTTATTAGACAGTAATCGAAATACATGCTGGTTAACAACCAGGGCAAATAAAACTCTCATGCAGTTAGCAGCAGATGAAAATCCAACAAATACTGTTCCCACAAGAGATGGTGTAAAATGCCCATAGGCCACACAAGAAATATATAATGAACAAAATAACAAACAAAAACAGACAAAACAATTAGGTTAACGGGCTACCACTAGCCGGCCTTCCCCCTAGGCCCGCCTAAGTCTCCCAATTAGCCAACGAAAAGGGTGGCAGATGTTAAAAGCACTCGTAGGTTACATTTAAATAGATAAG
This sequence comes from Micromesistius poutassou, assembly GCF_964030765.1. NCBI lineage: Eukaryota > Metazoa > Chordata > Actinopteri > Gadiformes > Gadidae > Micromesistius > Micromesistius poutassou. The sequence goes on along the minus strand of NC_140284.1, from coordinate 12,943,420 downwards.
AGTAGACAAATTCAGTCCTGGGAAAAACAGTGGCTGGTCGAACAGACAACGGCAATCCTCCTGTAATCAAGAATCACAATCGACACTAGATTTGGCGCTACATCCTCTCATAAGAATCCTAGTGTTAGTATAGGCATGATTAGGTGGATTAAAAGACTAACTAGAATGGCTAACTTACGTGTTTAGGCCAGCCTAGATGAACTAGACACTAAAACTCCAGTACCAATGCGATTTACAGGTGGATGACGCGAAGCTGTGCACACTCACCGACGTGAGCGTTCTCTGTTCATACACAAATTAAGTTAAGTTACCCTTTATTGTCCCTTTTTGGGGGAAATTCTTTCTCTGCTTTTGACCCATCCGGGAGCCGGTGAACACCCGGAGCAGTGGGCAGCCGCAGTGCAGCGCCCGGGGAGCAGGTGGGGGTTTCAGGTGCCTTGCTCAAGGGCACCTCATCCGTGGATGAGGACATAGGAGAGTGCTGCACAACCACTCCCCCGTCCATATTTTTGTCTACCGGTCGGGATTCGAACCAGCCACCCTCCGGTTACCGGTCCAACTCTTTAACCAGTAGGCCACGGATGCCCCACAAATAGTGGACATGAAATGATCAGTGCTACAAACACTACGTCATACATTTGTATGAGAACGGGAGCAAGTACACTTACGTTGCTGCTAACCCGTGTGACTCACAAAGCGCTGTTATGCGATCCATGTCTCCGTAGACTTGTGCTTGTGTGCACCATTTACTGGTCACCATACGCACAGACACCAGGCCAGAGTTACGCGCCGACACCAGGCCGAAGCTACAAACAGACAGTAGACTGTTAGGCGCTGCACAATAAGAATGAGTTTGCATAAAAGGGTAAAACAAACATTTCCAAAAGACTCACGTTCTCCTGTTTACACAGCTGCTACTGAGGCTCTTACTTCAACTGACACTGCACTAGTTGTTCTCTCCGAGTTCGCACCCTATTTAAGATGTGCCACATGTGCCACCTGATCTAGATGATTAGTGCCAGTGGGAGGGGCCAAGGTGCATGCACTGTTGTGACACTTGTCTCGTCCATGTTCCAAATGTCGGAACCATCAAAGCAGTTCATCACAATTGCCTCCCCCAGGCGACTGAAGAAGAGCTTGACATTTGCCTTGTTGAAGGAGGTGGCCCTTGAAAGGCTTGTTGCTTGTGGACACCTAATAGATAGTGTGGGATTCCGCTTAAGAAAATTGCTGAACCAAATGTCTGCCCCGCCATCAGCTTCTAGTCCCAGGTTTCAGGATGATTTATTTCGAAACTCACGGCTAGCTGATATGCAAACTTTCTGACCTATGCAAAAGCATAACACATTTCTGTTGATTGTCTAAATTCATATTAATTGCGATTAATTGCATTTGCGATAATATCGCGATATGACAAAACAAGATTTTCTAACCACAAAGGCTGCGATTTGATTGGTCACGTGACTTGCGAGTGAGCCGTGTTATGGGAATTATTGTTTGATTAGCGGTAACAGCCAGGGACGTGCACAGGAGTTTTGAGGGGCAGGTACCCTCAGGGGCAGGGGCACCCTCAGGGGCACCGTCAACAATGGTTGACAGGGGCACCGTCAACCATTGTTGACGGTGGGGGGGGGGTTGGATTGCGGACGAGCGCTATTGTTGACGGGGGGTTGGATCGCGGACGAGTGCTATTGCGGGCACGATTGTTGAGAAGGGGGGGGGGGCGTTCGATCGCGGACGAGCACTATTGCGGGCGCGATTGTTGAAGAACACTCAGAGGGCACTTTTTAATACGAGGCAAAAAGGGCAGGGGCTCAAGCACCCCTAGGGCCCTATGTGTGCATGTGCCTGGTAACAGCACATTGTCGGACCGTCGGGTGAAAATGAGTCGTGGCTCAACATGGAGCGAAGAGGAGACGGAATGTCTATTGGATATTTGGGCAGACGCCCACATAGAACGTATGCTGGCAAACACACATAAAAATGTCGATGCATTTAACACATTGAGCACCAGGATGAGGAGAAGGAGTTCGAAAATAAATCTGATAGTTTATTATGAAACAGATTGATTTATTGCTTGTGTTCGTTGAAAAATACATGAGAAGAGGACCTTGAAAAAATAATTGCATATTAAATCGCAATCGCAATATTGAGGGGAAAAAATCGTTCAGCCCTAATATTTTTAACTAACTTTTTACTGCTTTTATGTAATTTATTTATCATTCACAAACATTGAAAAATTGAGTTTGCATGAAAGGTTGAATACAAATTAGGAGGTCATGACTCTTGCCTATTCTACCCTGTTCTCAGCTATCATGCTTACCTTGCGTGGAGTTAGCCCAAAGTATATATCAGCTGCCTGGCTAATATACTCCAATAGATCTTCCTGCTCCCTGCTGAAGACTTGGTTTGGACTGACGTATCCTACCTGAGGAAGGTCCCGGGATCCCTGGTCTTTAAGAAGTTTAAATTTCTGCCAATATCTGTTAATATGTTAATATATGTTAATAGGTAACATGGCAGATACCATGCTTTCTTGCCACTGCCCTGACAGATATTCCATTATTAACCTACTCTGCTGCTCTTTTCAGTATCTTGGCATACACTCCACGGTCAGTTTTCCTCACCCATGTTCTAGGCATTCTGTAGAATTATTAAAATCACAAAAAATATCGACTTTGTATGTAAGGGGATGGTTAAAACACTTTCAAAACCTGTGCAAGCAAGGGAGAGATACACCATTCTTTACTAGAGAAACTATAGTTTGACCTGATATAACTCATACAACTTTATCTACAACGGTAAAAGTACTAGAAAACAAACATTAAAAAAAAAAGTTACTTTCTTACCTCCAAATTGGCATTTCTCTTGTAACTCATGGAAAAATGGCGCCAACTACTGGAAACTTTCCACGAGTGATCGTAAAGGAAGGAGTAGACTGAAACTGTCACTTGGCTCATATCTTATCCCTGATTGGTGGAATTGGTGGCGTTACAACTCAACCCGTGTTACAACTATCCCTGGTCTCCCCTAACCTTTAGAAATCCCCGTTGTGCATGGAACTGCCACAGGCAGTGTTGTGTTTCACCAATATACAGTAGCCTACAGTACATATACGGTACAGCAGGCAAGGTCAGCTCGACTCGCTTCCAATCATTTCAAAAACTCGCAACTTCAAAAAATTATTGTGTTTATTTTACGATTCAAAAATTAACAAAATTGTCTTCTAAATTAAGGGAATTATACTGGGAAACGAATAAACCATTATAAGCAATGAGTGAACTTAGTAAGCGGTCCAAATACTTTTTTCAACCACCGCATCTTTCCCTTGACGGTGCGCAAAGCCCGCACACAGACAGCAAAGCAGTCTCAGCATAAACAGTATTTAGGTGAGTCAATCCATGAAAAAAAAGGGCTTAACCCCAAAAAAATTTATACAAAAAGGTTTTTCAATGGATTCTAGTAATATTTGGTGTGCTGAATAACATACTAAAAGTATACCAAAATATACCTCCCAGAAAGCCCTAATTTCCAAGATGGCGGCGGGGAGATTGAAATGGCTATATCTCAAATTGAAAAAATGTTGCAACTGATTCTGGTACCTCTGGACATGCTTACGAACATACTAAAAATCTAGGAAAATACACCTTCCGGAAAGGCTTCATTTTCAAGATGGCGTCCAAAATGTTGGCCGGCCAAGCTTAAAATGGCTATATATCTCAATAGAAAAAGATTATTCGAGAAAATATGCCTCCCAGAAAGGCTTCATTTTCATAATGGCGTCCAAAATGGCGGCCGGGAGCTTAGAATGGCTATATCTCAAATGGAAAATGTTACAAAAGAATGTTTCAACTGATTGTGGTACCTCTATACATTAAGAACGTGCGACAAATCTAGGTAAATATAACTGCAAGAAAGGCATCATTTTCAAAATGACGGCCTGTAAGCTTACATTGGTTAAATGGTTAAAATTGGTTACTATTGGTGGTGTTGGTGTTGAACAACATAAATGCCACACTTATTGTGGTCTTTATTCATCATCAACTTCGGGCTCCTCTGGAAGAAACTTGTTATGTGGATTGTCACATTCCTTAAGTTGACATGGTCCACAGTCAGTAGTACAAGGTAGTCCATATTTTCTGCAAGAGCAGCGGAGTGTCTTGCAGGCAGTGGTACAGTTACAATGAATGACCTTCAAGAGACTGTCTGGAGCAACATTCATTGTTGACATGAGTGGGACCAATCTATTGTCCTGCAGGCTCCACCCCCAGTTCAGGGCATCCATACCATCTTCTGTTCCCATCCAGACCATGACCTGGTAGTATGCTCTACGACAGTGAAATTTGGTCGCAGATTCATGAATCTGCGACAGTCGGTGCAGTTGGTGGCAGAGTATTCGGTGAAGGAGTGAACCTCCATCAAGAACATAATGATCTGTTTCTGGTACAGTATCTAGGATTGCATCACTTGCATGATCACAGATTGCGTGTGCAAGTTGTGGTTTATCAGCCTTGCGGAAGATGTTTCCAGCTTCAAAGAGGGCAGGAGGGAAAGGCTTTATCCTTTCTACTAAATGAGAATGTGAATGCAGGCTGTCCAATCATTTTGTGCATGATATTGCGTCCAACAGAGTCATAATCATGCACGTTCACTCCGTCCTCAGCAACAACACCTGTAACAACATTCCTTAAAGAAGAGTCTGGAGAGAAAGGTGACCATATAGCAAGTTTTGAAGTGATCTTCTCCAGGTCAGCAGTGTAACATATTTCAGCCGTAATATTCTCCCAACATAACATAAGCTGTAAGACTTGCGCATAGCCACAAGGGGGCAACAGCTGATTCATACATAGATGAAGGGGGCGGGCTTTTAAAGCCACAGAACACGCCCACCTCTACCTGCCTATTTAACTCGGACTCCGCCATTTTAGAATCAGAATCTCTTGGGCAGTGTATCGATTAGATGTAAAGCTTAGAGACGCTCCGCGCGTGTTATATACCATTCCTCTCCTTTTGTTTCATAGACGATAGACAATAGACCAATAACCTTAACCAAATAAAGTGAGTTAAAAGCGATCCTGTCTCGGCGGCCTTTCCTGGACTAAAAATATCATAACAGCAGCATCCCTTTTCATCCTTGCCTCTGTTGAGTCCTTGTGCTGTTCTGATGTTGTGTATGTCTGGTTTGTGAACTCCTGCATTGCGGTGTTGTACTAAAGGGCTCTCTGATTGTCAGTCATTCCACTTCCATGCGTCATACCACCGGTAGTCTTCAATGACCTCATCAATGTCGTCTCGATGACAAGATCTGAGCTGAGGCCTGCCCATGACTGGCTGCTGCGACGGATAACATGAAAACCCATTTTGAATTTTCTGAACACATCTGGGTGGTTGATGAGAAGCTGACTCATCTCTTGGACATAAAAGTGTACAGATTTCAAGTACTTGTAATGCCCAGCCGCAGCGAGAATCGGCATGCAGTCAGAAACAGCGCGTAGTTGCAAAAGCCAAGAACCTGTGCGATCTGCCGTTATCAGTGACCTAGCAACTTCTAACATGTTTTGGTAATTTAGCCACAACTGACGAGCACACAGTTCCATCTTCCTTTTCCCCAGCTCTTAATTTATTCTAATGAGGGTCTCTGATATAAACACTGTTTCTAATGGCATTTCACCCTTAACTAGTGAGGTATACATAGCTTCAGACTGTTCAACCATTGTTGCAAATCCATGACTATCATCAATCATCTCTGACACCAGCATGCGGTTAAGACATTTGTCTACAAGAAGATGGCCACGGAATGCTCTCTGAACTGATTTGCCAGTCATCATATGGGCTACTGAATTCTCCCCATAGACTACTCCTAGAATGTCCTTAAGTCCTGTGCCATCCATCAGTGTACCAATCACTCCTAGCAAATCCATAAATGTGTGAAATCCTCCTAGGAGCAGGACAATGGACTTGAGGTGACTACACTGTGGTGAATCTATGATTATCTCTGCTGCTTTCCAGTACAGCGGCTGGTTGAAGGTAACTACTGGGGCAAGGTGGTGCTTGGATGCAAAATCACAAATGAACTCCAGTGTTGAAAGAATGCATGTTTTGTCTCCGGAGTACATGTCTATCATGGGTAAGTATCTCACTGAAGACTGCCCTGGATGTTCATTTCCCTTGTGCACAATGTGCATCATCCCCTGCCAACTTGGTGTGGCCTGTTTGAAATTGAATGATAACTCCCAAAGCAGATCAACCATCTTGTTAGATTCTGTGATTCTTGGAAGTTCTTTAAATGTTGTGTCTCTGCAAAAGTGTTTGGCAAAGTGATAATCTATTATTGCAACTTTTGAGCTCTGTACAATATTCAGTTCATTCATTTTGAACCTCGGGATCCTTTGGTTTGTCTTCTGTCCTGGTGTCAAGGCAGCTAGCATGCCCATCCCATGAAATGTCCCCTTCCCATCAATTGTTAGAATGTTGTGATCTACATTGTCTGCTGCAAATAAGACGGTCGTGTTCGACACATCAATATCGTTACCAAGCATGTTGGGAGCAGTACAATTTGCGGCATTCACTTCAAACCTCTGCAATTCAGCATAGGAAGAGCAGAATCCCATCTTATTCAACGTATCTAAAATGAACCTAGATCGGTTTAAATGGTGCATTTGCACTGCAAGGCCAATTTGCAAAGGGGCAAGTACAGCTCTGCTTGTACAATTGCGTGGCCAATGCTAGCAATTTTCTGCTCTGTCTCATTACCGACAAACAAAGCTTTTAACACAATACGGAGTGATTTTGGAATATAATCAAGGGCATTTTGGAGTTTGAGTGTGTCTGTAGTCGGGTACTCATTAACAGGTGGGACATTTGTCATTATGTCACTTTTTATGAGTTTTGCAGCTGTTTCAAGTAAGCGTTCATCCCTGTTTTGTTTTGTGTTGTTGAAGTAGGATCTGAGGATGTCTGATGTTTTCTCTCTTATTGTAACAATACAATCTAAGCCATCTCCTTCTGCAATAAATATGCTATTCGCATACCGTTGCATCAGCAGTGTTTTTAGGTATTGATTACCATATGGGATGGAATCAGCATTAGACAAATACTCTTGCATTTTACACCTAAGTGCAGAAACAGTCAGCTGTACATCATTCAATTCAAAGTAAGCACACATTTTTGAGAAGGCTTGTTCTTGGTCCTCATTCTTTGGCCTTCCAGCCTTCCTCCGCTTTGGATGACAATCAGGCTGAAATTGCGTGGGAACATCACGGTCACACCGGAAATGTGTGCTACAAGCGTTATGATACACGCAGTCTGCAGCATGTAGATCACTACGATAGTATTCAATACTACATTTGACTTTTAATGACCACTCATCATTTCGTTTATCACAGCTTTGCAATATAGACTTTGCAAAGTTGTCTGTTTTCACATAACTGTAGTCGGCACTTCCTTCATGGACATTTGTGCCGCAGAAAAGGCAATCAGTTTGGTTATTAAATGGATCTTCAGACTGCCTAGTAGTCCTTTTATTGGTACTGGAATCACTGCTCTGTTTCTTCTGTAAATGTAAATAAATCTGTTGACTATTTGTGTACAATCTGCGGCACTCTGGATGTACTTTCATGCCAGCAGTAACAACAATACTGTCACCTCTTTTAACACTAGCTTCATTGATTCCATCAGCACCCTTCAGACGAATCTCAACTAAATCACTTCCATCTTCCAATTTGCAAATGGGACAGATCTGGTCGCTGAATGCACTCATCTTGAACCTAGCGATAAAGCAAGGCAAGGTCTTGGACAAAATCTTCTGAAAGAAACTAAGCTGACTCAAAGTAAAATGACCACCCCTCAAAAGAAATAATAATAATAATAATAATAAATGGGTTCAGTTAATTGACACCAATGTAAGTCAATTTAGTGTTTGGAAGCCTTTAAAAAGGCTGTTGTTTGAATGAATCGAATATGCTGCTGCTGCTCAAGTTAGGTCTTTACTCGAAGTAAGTCTAATGGCAAATGAACAGAAAATAAGAAGCAGAGCAAGTCTTATAAAGAAGACACTCCCCCTTCCACTGTGTGTGTGTGTGCGCCATCTTGAAAATGAAGCCTTTCCGGAAGGTGTATTTTCCTAGATTTTTAGTATGTTTGTAAGCATGTCTAGAGGTACCAGAATCAGTTGAATTGAACATTTTTTCAATTTGAGATATAGCCATTTCGGCCGCCATCTTGGAAATGAGGGCTTTCTGGGAGGTATATTTTGGTATACTTTCAGTATGTTATTCAGCACACCAAATACTACTAGAATCCATTGAAAAACCTTTTGTATCAATTTTTGTTGGGGTTAAGCCCTTTTTTTTTCATAGATTGACTCACCTAATTATATAATAAGCTAAATAAACTGTTCAAACTGCTTTCATTTCAAAATGTATATTTTCATAAATAATAAGTCAGACACCTTTGTAAACAGAAAACCAATAGGCTCATTTGAACGGCTGCGACAGATGTAATTAAGGATGTGATTGCCTCAATCTCCTCCGCTGTTTCTATATTTTAATTTATTTATTTTTAATCAGGCTATGCTATGTTCGCCCATGGTTAAATAAATGTTTAGGCCTACTAGAAGGATTTCGAGCAATGTTTTATTCGCAAAGACTGCAATATTTTTTAGAACGCTGTCATGCACCTGCGCATGAAATGGAAAATCGATCTCTGAACAATCAATTTCAATTTCTTTCTGGACATCGCCATTTATGAACGCCGTAAATGGCGTAAAAAAAAATAAATGTGTTTCCTAAGAAGACTCCTAAGAGATCTCCTCTTAGGAGTGATCTCCTCCAGGCTCGATTACTGTAACAGCCTGCTCATCGGTATACCCAACAAACACCTTCAGAAACTTCAATTCATTCAGAACTGTGCTGCCCGAACTCTGATGAAAACCCGCAAATACGACCACATCACCCCCATTCTTCAGAACCTACACTGGCTTCCCATAACCTCAAGAATCCAATACAAAATCGCCCTCATCACCCACCTTTGCATCTACAGCAACGCCCCACAATACCTCAAAGACCTCCTTACCCCTCACTCATCCACCCGTAACCTCCGGTCCCAAAGTACCAACCTCCTCCATCAGCCCCGCACACGACTCCGCACCATGGGAGACCGAGCCTTCTGCTCCACTGCCCCCCACATCTGGAACTCCCTCCTTGAACACCTACGACAACCCCAGTCTGTCGATGCCTTTAAAAAAGGGCTTAAAACGTTTCTATTCAAACAGGCTTTCCTAGGTCGTCCCTAGATGTTTTTATTCTCTTTCTGCACTTTCTTCTCCTCCTTTAGCTATTCTTTCTTCTGCTGATTTTAATCGTGTCTGATTTTTCTCTTAGTCTTTTGTTTATTTTGTTTTTTGGTTTCTGTAGCACTTTGAGATAACTTTATGAAAAGTGCTTTACAAATAAATTTTTTTATTATTATTATTATAAGAGACCGTTCGGGAACCACGCCTATAGAGGTAAACAACTTTGATAAGTCTAAATGTAGAAGTCTTCGTAATAGAGGATGGATGTTATGGGGAAACCGGGCCCAGAAAAGCAGGTCAGGTGAAATTGATTGAGCCACAGAATAACAACAGTCTTATTTGTACATGCCATAGGCCTGCGTGCAGTTGTTAGATTGCACATAACATGTTTGCATATTAAGTCTTCTTTTTCTCGACTCTCCAGCATTCTCTCAGCATTCCTTTAATTAATGGCCTCGGTGCGCAAAGACAGGCGGGGTTTCCGACGCTCCTTTTACAGTAGGACCACTTCACAATGAACGTTCAAATAACTCCAGAGTTCAGTTTCCATCAGTCCCAACATTTAGAAACAGAATCGAAAATTCCAAGCGTGAATTGGGTCAGTGGGGATTTTGGGAGAGACTGGAGTGATGGGTCGGTCGCGAACGAGCCGGTTGAAAGAGCTGGCTCTTTTAACTGGATAGGAGTCGGCTCCCGGCCGCGAGCCATTCTTTTTAAATATATATATATATATATATATATATAAAGTTTGCCGAGGCAGAATGATATGAAGATCTCTGCGCTACGGGTGCTCCGTGCATGCTATGCGTGTGTGCAGTGACTGACTGTCACGTGCATGCAACCAATCAAGTCTGGATAGACAAGGATCATTTAAGCAAGGGGCAGGGACGCGCGTCGTCCTCATATGCAATGAAAATGTGATAACTGGGCAGAGTAATTACAACATGTTAATCCGCTGGTCCACTAGGTGGCAGCAACCCTCTGTTGTTACGTTTGAGTTAACCTACAGTAAAGCACAGAACAAGTTCAGTCAGGGATGTGCCCCTGTTTTTGCCATATTAAGTTAAGCTGCACACGGTGTTCGTCAGGAACAAAATAAAGCTCCTTCAATGTGAAATAAGAAGCCTCCTGTGAGTTACTACATAAATGGCGACGAGGATAAACTAAAGCCGATGCCTCATGGGGATGCAAGCAAAACAGTAAGACTCTGTAAAGTTGCTACGTTAGCATGAGCGGATCCGAATCCGAATCGGACGTTCCCCGAAAATGATTATGGCGGCGGCCTTGGTAGGGAGCACCGCTCCGTTCAACAGTGAGACGCAGACGTGGGAAGAATATTGTGAGGTTCTCCACCATTTTTTTGAAGCTAATGAAATCACAGATGCAAGTCGGCAGAAAGCTATATTGCTCAGTTCAGTGGGAAGTCAGACGTACAGCCTCGTGAGGAACCTTGTCAGTCCCACCAAGCCCGGAGACAAGATGTTTGCCGAACTGGTCAGGATTTTAAAGGAACATTTCAACCCCAAACCCAGCTAGATTGTGCAGCGGTTCAAGTTTAATTCCAGACATAGGAAGCTTGAGGAAACAGTAATGGAATACATCGCTGTGCTAAGGAAGTTAGCACTGGATTGCAACTATGGAGACAAGTTGTCGGAGATGCTATGTGACAGACTGGTTTGTGGGATCGGAGATGACCGCATTCAGCGCCGACAGTTGTCAGAGCCGGATTGGACCTTTGAGAAAGCACTGAAGCTGGCACAAGCCATTGAGACAGCCAGCAAGGATGTAAAGGATTTACAGTCTCTGGAGTCTACACCCTCACACATGAGGGCACCTCAAGCAGTGCACAAAGTGTCTACAAAGCAGTTCCCCACTAAGCAGCAGCACCAGTATAACGCTTGTTACAGATGTGGAGGTGAGCAGCACAGGGCTAGGGACTAGGTTCATTAAGGAAACCTGACATAAGTTAAATGGGCCACATTCAAAAAGTGTGTAGGTCAGGTGGCTCGGTTAGCGCTTCACAGGCTCGAGGGGGTGGAGTACCATCAGGGAAGAAAACTCAGGGAACACATGTCAGCCAGGGGGAGGGCGACATAGACGAAGATGAAGTCATGTTCACACTGTACAAACTAGATGAACTAGACATACCAGCAGAGGAGCCATTTATACAGACATTGACTGTTAATGGGGATAAACAGCAATTTGAAATGGACTCGGTGTGGGGTAACAGTAGTGAACCACTCTGTGTACAAAACCTTATGGGGGAAGGAGGTGCCAGAGCTACGCTCATATAGAGTGAGACTAAAAACATATACAGGACATAAAGTAAATGTTGTGGGAGCAGCAGTGGTTAAAGTACAGCATAAACAGCTAGTAGAGAACTTACCATTGGTAGTGGTGGCAGGTTCAGACCGCTCAATGGTGTTTTATGCCCCCAACGGTGTCTTCAAGGCAGCGCTGCATGCAAGGCACTCCCCGCCCCCAACAGTTTCAGCCAATCACAGCACTGGCACTCCCCTCTTTCAATTTCAAACGTTTACCTCCATCTGCAGTGAAGGAGTTTAAATCAACGTTGGTAAGGTGAGTAGCCTAGATATCTTATGTTTAAAGTGTGTAGCTACTTATCAGTGGATATTAAATATTTTGTTTAGTAGTAATGCTAATCGTCATTAGCGCTAGCTAACTTCCAGGCAGCCAACTAATTTTTTGCGGTTGTAAGAGCGACTGAGTAGGCTAGTGCTATGATGTAGTCTGTTAGGCTGGCATTGAGCATTGAATTTACGTTGGCAGGTACTACTTTTCAACTTATTACTGGATATAAAAAATATGGTTTACTAGTAATGGGCTAGCCATAGCTAACTTCCAGGCACCCAATTCATTTTTGTGCTATGTAGGTAAGCATTAGCCTGTGTCTCCCAGTCTGCTTATTTGAACAAGTATGGCAAAGCCTTGTATTAAATAAGGTGCACTAGACATGATTGAGTGGTTGTCTTTCAGATTGCTTACAAGCTAACTTGTATTGCCCGTTGAATTGTAGATACCTTCAATGCAGCTTGGGTAATATTGTTACACTGGCTAACTTCCAGGCAGCCATTTGTTGTTAGATAAATGGAAGGCTAGACAGACCTAGGTATAGCCAGATTGACTTCCAAGCAGCCTTGGAATGTTGGCTACCCCTGAGGCAGCCTGTTGAATTGTAGATACCTTCAATGCAGCTTTGGTAATATTGTTACACTGGCTAACTTCCAGGCAGCCATTTGTTGTTAGATAAATGGAAGGCATCTAGACAGACCTAGGTATATCCAAATTGACTTCCAAGCAGCCTTGTAATGCTGGCTACATCTGAGGCAGCCTGTTGAATTGTAGATACCTTCAATGCAGCTTGGGTAATATTGTTACACTGGCTAACTTCCAGGCAGCCATTTGTCGTTAGATAGTCATCTAGACAGACCTAGGTATAGCCAAATTGACTTCCAAGCAGCCTTGTAATGCTGGCTACCTCTGAGGCAGCCTGTTGAATTGTAGATACCTTCAATGCAGCTTGGGTAATATTGTTACACTGGCTAACTTCCAGGCAGCCATTTGTTGATAAATGGAAGGCATCTACAGTACACAGAGCTACGTATAGCCAGATTGACTTCCTGTTTGATGCTCATTGAGCTCAATGCAAATCAAATCAGCTCTCTTTTCATTATTGTAGGTTTTTGAAAAAGATGCCTGTGGTCACACGAGGTAAGGTTAAACCTGAATACATGTTGGTATCATTCTGAATGACGGTATCAATTTAGCATTTTTAACGTATTGATTTTTGTTTTTGTGGTACTTGTGGTCATGGCAAGTTAATGTATAATCATTCTTTCATAATGCGTTATTATTCAGAATTTGACATAAATGTCTATTCATTATGCCTTACATGAAATGACAGAAATGTACTAATCCATACCTTGTAATGTCCTCCAACAGCAAGGAAACAAAATGTTTCAAATGGCGGTAAGAAATTCTGCTCATTATTACAGGGATGTAAACAGCTTGCTCACAGGGCAGGGGTGGGGGATCCTTCAACTATTAATCTTTTTTTTTTAATCCCTGTTAATTGTTCATTATCAATGATTCATTATCCCTGTGTTTCACCCATGTATCTGCCCCATCAATTAATTTATCCGTTCAGCTAACATTTATACATCCATCTATCTGTCGTTTAAACAAAGTTAATCAACCCCTATTTAGTCACCTCCAGCTATTCATCTGGTTTGTTTTTTTTTACTTCCAAGAGCCAGCAAAACGGGCCAGAATGGACCTGATGGACCTCATATTCCACATGTCACCTTTAGTGACCCAACCCCGCCCCCAAGACGAACCCCAGGAAGCCCAAGATGAACCCCAACCCCTCCCCCCCCCCAAGACGAACCCCAGGAAGACCAAGACGAACCCCAACCCCCCCCCCCCCCAAGACGAACCCCAGGACGCCCAAGACGAACCCCAACCCCCCCCCCCCCCACCCTCAAGACGAACCCCAGGAAGCCCAAGACGAACCCCAACCCCCCCCCTCAAGACGAACCCCAGGAAGACCAAGATGAACCCCAACCCCCCCACCCAAGACGAACCCCAACCCCCCCCCCCCCCACCCTCAAGACGAACCCCAGGAAGCCCAAGACGAACCCCAACCCCCCCCCTCAAGACGAACCCCAGGAAGACCAAGATGAACCCCAACCCCCCCGCCCAAGACGAACCCCAACCCCCCCCCCCCCCCTCAAGACGAACCCCAGGAAGCCCAAGACGAACCCCAACCCAACCACCCCCAAGACGAACCCCAGGAACCCCACCCCCCCCAAGACGAACCCCAACCCCCCCCCCCCCCCCCCAAGACAAACCCCAAGATCCCGAGGCTTTCCAACATGTGGCAAGCCTCCTAAAGGTGTGCTCTGGACACCGTGCTCAGAGGTAAAAGTATTATGTTCCAAAGATAAATATTAAGGATTAATATTATCCTTCTGAGCACATCTCGTTTCATAACAACAAAATAATCTGGCATCTGTCTGCCATGATGATGATGGAAGTTAATAGGGTTAAAGCAAATTTATTGCTAAATTTATTGAGACAAATGGAGCCACAATTTCTATGAAAGGGCTTTCATAGAAAATTAGAATCTGTAATTTTCTATAACAACCTGACAATGGTAAGCAATCTCAAGTTTGCAACAACATCAGTACCATTTTCATTTGTCAGATTTATTCATTTGCCTCGGTTCTTTTTATGTTTCACAAAGGTACCCTGTCACCGTGGACGAGCTTAGGAGGAGGGCACGTCCTCCTGAGTCAATGTCAGCTAACACGATGACCTCACTGTTAAGGATAAACAAAAATGAAAAGGGTCAGCTGAAAGATGACCTAAAAAAGGCGGGGGTGTTCCCGGGGCCTGTCACCCAGGTCACATCGACGTGTACCTGGCTCACGGAGGGTACAGTTCAATTATAACCAAATATACACTTAAATATAACAATGTATTGAAAGCTGTGTTCATTCTTTTCACATTTATTTTCTTTTTTACCCTTCATTATTCAAGGCGAAGCAAAGGACTTATGTGACTCGGTTGGCATCCTTGCTGCCAAGGGGGTAAAGTTTGAGGCGGTCACCATGTCCCTGCCCAGTGACCAGGCAGTGGCAGTAGGAAAGGCGACGGAGTTGAAGTAAACACACATACCTACACACACATATAGACACATACAAACACACACACACACACACACACGCACACATACATACATACATACACACACACACACCTACACACAGGGTGCCTCTCATTAGTCTTTTTATATATCCTCCCTTCCTTCCTCGGTCCTCGTTCCCACTGATCTAGATAAAGAATGATGGGGCGGCAACAATGGGATAGTCTATCCAGTGTTAGTTATAGATCAGTGTGAACGAGCCTGGAGGACCGAGCATCGAGGAGAGAGGTTGAGAAGGGGCCACACACACACACACACACACACACACACACACACACACACACACACACACACACACACACACACACACACACACACACACACACACACACACACACACACACTTTGTGACCGATAATAAAACACACTTTTTCATAAATTTTTCTACTTTTTTTTTTTTTCAAAAAAAAAAAAGACTTGATTATTTCAAAGGGTTGCTAATAGCACATGATTTGAATATTTGCATGCCTGGGACAAAATTGGGCTTAAATGGGTTAAGGCTTTGAAAGGCTTGTAATGTAACTCAACTCAGTCATGTTAATATAAATGCACAGATGAATCTATATACTGAAAACATTCAATGTCTCCCTCTAGACACCACTTGCAACAGTTGGCCGAGGAGGTGAGGAAACATGGCAAGGACTTCCATGAGCTAAGCCATGGTCTGGGCCCAGGGATGGTAGATGCTGTGGTGGGCATCTTCACAAATTGTATTGATGTAAATATAGCAAAGTTGTAGTGTGTTTTTCATTTACCCCACCCCGGTTTTTGCTTCATAGAGTTGAATATAGGTAAGTTGTATTGTGTTTTTCATTTACCCCACCCCGGTTTTTGCTTCATAAAGAGTTCATCACATCTTCGAGAGTGTTTGTCATTTATCCTTTATTTAACAAGGTACTGTCGAGACACTAGCCTCACACTAGGCAATCTTGAGCCCTGGTCAAACAACCAAGGCAGCACTTAGTTAGAAATATATTGTCATACATTAAAAACACACAATATACAACATTAAGCTGTACTCTTTGAAGTATCATCAGTTCATTTGAACAAAAGTCTGTTAACGTATTTGAACATAAACAAAACAATATATAAAAAAATACAAAATAAAACAATAATATAAATATATCATCCACCTTTAACCCCATCCACCCACCCATCACCACTCCGAGTGGAGTTCAGAAGTTATGACCCCTTTTATTCTTATTACCTTTACGCTTAAATGCCCCATCCTTATATATGATGTATTTTTCTTGATTGTTTGTGTGCACTTTTGCAAATTTTCTTTTTGTGAGATGAATTGTTTTCCTATATTGATGTAGCCTTTCTGTTTTCCTTTCCTTCCTGCTTTTTGTGTAGAATCTACCCAGGGCAAGCTGGTGAGCAGCTTTAATTTTGTTATATAGGGCCGCTGTCGGACTATAACTTGCGCTGTTACACCAGTTACTCAAATCTTTCAGCATGTTCTGTATACAGTGCTGTGACTGTTCTTTGTCTGTGCTGTCACTTTGTGGCAGTGTATCATCTGTGTGCTCTCTCATCGTTGACCTCACTCATTATCTGACTTTCATAGACTTTATTTGCCACCATCAAACACACACATAATTCACCCAAACAGCACTGTTGTTTCGAAACAGAAACTAGGCCAACGTGGTCATTATTGTGGACTACAATCATGTTTCCTTCAATCAAGAATTGCTGGGTTGCACTTAATGTCTCTGCTCTTTGTTGTCACATTGCAATTATGTCCACCTTATCCTTTGCCACCTCTTGAGCTAATGCCAAGTGCTTACACTTTTGACCCTGTCCATTGACTGAACATTGGCACAAACAGTGCAGCAAATCCTCATAAAAAATACCAGGTTTATTTTCTGAGGGGACACGAAAGAGACCTCCAGACAGATGGCTCACGTGTTGATCAAGTCCATGGGACCTCATCCTCTCAGCTGCTTTATCATGGTCATTGGGATGTGATGCTTGGGATGGGATTCGACCGGCAAGTTTGAGCTCATCCAGATGGCTAAATACATAAGCGCATAGAATCAAAGGATAGTCAGTGTGTCAAAGATTTATGCTAACCCCCAGCCACCCAACAACCCACCTATACTAATTCTGGTTATACTAAATATCAACTCTTCAATGACCTTGAACTTGTTCTTCAGTGTTAATAGAGACTTCATTCGGTTTACAAAACTGAATACTTGAACCCCATAAAGGTATAGCTATACAGACTTACCAGTAGTATTTCACAACATGGTGATGGAGTATGAGTAACAAGTCATCCAACCTCTTGTTGCAATATCCCCCAAGAAAGTTGTACTTGTACCTTGGAGACATGGAAACATGGAGATATCTGTATTAACTTTTGGATTATACAGTATCAAATAACTGTGTTGGACATTAACCATTGGTCACAATTGTGACCGAAGAAAAAAAAAAATCATATTTATGAGGCTCTAACACTGTTACAGGAATTTCCCAATACTCTTTTGGTAAATATTAAAATAGTCTTTAAATGAAATGTGTGCAGTGTCAAATGTTTTGAGTAAATTGTCACATGACCACAGCCGTTTACTCCCTGGTTGTACCTTGAGAAGAGGATCACTCTCTCAAAGCTCCCAAATAAAAGGTTATTAAAGTATGTTAAAATAAACATAGGAAAAATATTTTTGTACACATGCTCTTTAAGTTGTCTAGTTATGATATATACATTTGAAGACATTCAAATGTCTTCGGTGTGTCTGCTAAATGAGTAAACATGTGAACGTTGGTGGGATAGAATGTTGTATCAAGATGCGCACAGACAGACAGACAGACTCAAGATGACTTCACATTGCATGCAAAAAAATAATTTGAGCAACCTATAATTGAGAATACGCATATTATCCCATCGTCACAATTGTGACAGGTGATGAAACACACTTTTTCATCTATGTTTCTACATTAAAAAAATAAAAATACTTCTTGATTATTTCAACGGGTTGCTAATAGCACATGATTTGCATAGTTGCTTGTCTGGGAAAAAATTGGGCTTAAATGGGTTAATTTAATAACCACTGTTTCAAAAACAGTTCCCCCTTGAATTTGGTTGTTGCATTGAGGCACACAAAAAGATTTCCCCACCTTTCCACAACATTATTTGTTTCACTCTGATGGTGGAAAAACATCCGGCCAAAATTGGACCACATGGCACCACACTGTATCCAATTGTCCTTCAGGTAGTTCAGCACTCTGTCAGACCCTGTCACTTTGTGAACATTTTCAAGGACTGTAGAAGAAGCTGTCTGGTGAAATTCTTTCTCCTAGAAATGTAAATAAAATTAGGACAATAATTACACTTTTTAAAATTACAATCCATATTACAAATGAAGACTGCATCCAGGCCCCTTACTCCATTCCTAATTATTTTCCTACTATGTATACAAATACAGCCCATCATAAGTATGAACGCAGCTCACTGTTACAGACACATTCCTGCTGAATTCCTAGTGGGCTTGACTGGATGATGGCTGGCAGAACATTATACTGTGTGAGCACATTTTATGTGAACATTTGATGTGGGCGCACGCAATCCCGTTTATCATAATGAATTTTCAAAAGGAGGAATACTTAACTGTACGGCATTGTTTCAGTGAAAACACTCTTTGAATAATGAGGTTTCTCACAGGATTGGACATGGACATGGCCTCCATCTTGCTTGACAAGCCAACGATGGATTGCCTACATGCAAACAAAATTAACAATGACAGAATTACTGATGACTCGTGAGATCTTTTTACAAATTATTTTGCATTATTATCCTATTATCCTAGCATTATTTTGGGAATATTTAAAATATTGGGAAAAGCTATATATATTTTTAAAGGTTACACATTTGCATTAGTCCTATACATTATGCTTACTTGGAGGACATGGAACCAGCAATACAGAGGCATGCGGGAAGACTTGCTGAATTGCCTTAATTTCTTTTTGGTCCTTGTCAACCATAACACATCTAGGAATGGAAATTAAAAGTGTTAAGATCATGAAATTATCATAAAAGGTGGTAAAGAAAGGTCAGACAGGAACCCAACCAACTAGAACCAGTAACCTTAAACACCTTGGTGTGAGGTCATCTGCTGCTTCTTTTAGTTTTTGAAGGCAAGTTCCTACAGTAGCAGCTGTTTCTTCACTCAAAATAAAAAAGGCCACCGGTACTCCTTTGCCTTCATTTTTAACCATGAGGCAATAAAAGGCAAAATTGTACTGAGTGATGCTTTTATAGGTAGCATCCAAAAACAACATGCTTCCACCAAACTTCTTCAGCTGCTCCAGCTGCCATGTTGTACTATACACTATTATCAGGGGCTGATCCTCACTATGAGAAAGTGGTTGGTAATAGGGGTGTGAACGTGTACACGTGTAACCGGTTAGTAAATCATAACCGTTTAGGAAAAATCAGTAAACGAAAACCGAAAAAAAGAAAAATTTCAAAATCTTCAATCAAAATTAACATACTATTTATTTAGAGATTAATAAAGCTACAAATGTTCCACTTTGACAACATTAATGCGCTAAGAAATGCACGTGATAAATGGGTAATTGACCACCGGGCATTACGTCATGTAACACTTAAGTTTCACTTTGGACTTGCGATGGCAGCTGACACGAAGCAGCGAAGTATGGCGTGGAAGTCTTTTGAAAAAAAACGAGAAAGGAAACCAAGTGAAATGTACACTGTGCGGTGTACATTTGGCTTTTAAAAACAGCACAGGGTCGATGAACAATCACCTGCGCTGGAAACATTCGACAAGGTGGTCTGAAACGGAGGGGGGTGGGGCTAACGTCGGTGGCGGTGGTAGCGGTTCTGGGTCACGACAGACAACCATGCGGCAGTTTGCAAGCAAGAAGTGTGAAAAGGGACGGAGCGACTCAATCACCAACTTAATTGCTGAAATGGTGGCCCTTGACATGCAACCGATGTCAGTGGTGGAGGATGAAGGATTTAAAAAGCTAATCAGTTTTCTTGAGCCAGATTACACAATGCCCTGCAGGAAAACAGTTACTTGTAGGGTAATAAAGCTTTACGAAGATTGCTCGGCCAAAATTAAATGCCTGCTCGACCAAACCATGTATGTCGCACTGACAACCGACTGCTGGACATCCCTGACCACGACATCTTATATGACAGTAACCTGTCACTATATAGACCAAGAGTGGCAAATGCAGGCCCATGTATTGACCACACAAAATATGGAAGAGAGGCACACAGCAGAAAATCTGCAAATGGAGTTGGAAACGGTGGTGGCGGAGTGGAGTGTCAGTGGACGGGTTAGTGCGTGCGTGCACGATAACGCTGCAAATATTGTAAAGGCCAACGAAGCCTGTGACTGGGAGTCGGTCTGTTGCTTTGCGCACACGCTCCAACTGGCTATTAATGACGGGTTCAAGGCTGTCCAGATCCTGGAGCGCATGATCGGAGTGTGCAGCAAACTGGTTGGGCATTTTCACCACAGCGCAACTGCTATGCAAGCACTCGCTGTGAAGCAAAAGCAGATGTCCGTCAAAGAACATGCACTTATACAGTGCTGCAAGACCCGATGGAATTCCATATATGGAATGTTTGAGCGGCTGACAGAGCAACGGTGGGCTGTCTGCGCTGTGCTGTCAGACCGCTCTGTCACCAAACCCGCGGATGCGCGCAACCTCGAGTTAAAAGATGAGTACTGGAGACTCATGGAGGAGATGGATCCTGTCCTGAAAGCATTGGCGATGGCCACAACAGCGACCTGCGGTGAGGAGGCGGTCTCAATTTCAGTGGTCTACCCGATGGTGTGCGGCCTGATGAATGAACATTTGCAGCCATCAGGTGGTAATGACAAAGTCGCGACTTTTGTGAACACTGTGCGAGAATCACTGGCCAAAAGGTTCCTCCCATGGGACACTGTGACTGCATCAAAGCCTGCTGTTGTGGCTGCAGTCCTCGACCCCCGACACAAGAACCTCAGGTTTCTGTCACCTGACATGCAAGCTGCAGCAAAGATTTTTAAAGATGAAAAGGACAAGGAAAGGGCAAGACAAGAACAGCTGGATGAGGAGAGCGGGGACGATGTTACAGCTCCAAAACAACCGAAGAAAAGCAGTGCCATGGCCTTCCTCTTAGGTGCGCCATATGAGGAAGAGGAGCACTCCGAGTCAGAGTTAGAGAGGTATCTCTCTCTCCCTGCATGTCACCTGGACACAGACCCCCTTGCATGGTGGAAAACCAATGAACAGAATTATCCCGTAATGTCCAGGCTTGCCAAAAGGTTTCTGAGCATTCGAGCTACTTCCGTGCCGTCAGAGTTTTCTCCGCTGCAGGCCTACTGGTGTCAAAGCACAACCCAGTCGCCAGAGAAAAACGTTCCCAGAGTACTCTTCTACGAACGTTGGATACGTAGCTCAGTCAACGTTTCAGGGCCAAAATACGTTACATGTCAACGTTCCATTGTAAAGAGTGGAGACTGCGCCCGCACCACGTGACTTTCAAGTTTCTTATTTCAGCACAGAAGAAAGATGGTGGCCAGCCGTGTAAAATGCTACATTTTAGGGCCGTTTCTGTATCTTCAGGTTTTTTGATAACATATTTAGCGAGAAATGTGTACTCTATGTTCACAATCTTGATTCAGAGAATGCATATGAGCTTTAGTTTAGATGTTACGCGGATATATCGTTCCTGCCAGCAAAACGTTGTGAACTGACGTAATGCCCAAGGATACGTTGACAGTATACGTTTTCGTGAACACTGGATTACGTTGCAGTTCAACGTAAAATAGCGAGTTGTACCTACCAACAAGGACATTTCCTGGTTATAAAAAATACATAAATTGGAATTATTTGGAGACTTCTACAACGCTGCCAGTAGGCCTACGGCGAAGGTAGTCGCGGGTGTAACCCCCCCCCCCCCCCCCCTCAACAATCCCGATCGCCCCCCCCCCCCCTCCCCCGTCAACAATCCCGATCGCCCCCCCTCCCCCCCTCAACAATCCCGATCGTCCCCCCCCCCCGTCAACAATCCCGATCGCCCCCCCCCCCCCCTCAACAATCCCGATCGTCCCCCCCCCCGTCAACAATCCCGATCGCCCCCCCCCTCCCCCGTCAACAATCCCGATCGCCCCCCCTCCCCCCCTCAACAATCCCGATCGTCCCCCCCCCCCCCCCCTCAACAATCCCGATCGTCCCCCCCCCCCCCCCCCCCTCAACAATCCCGATCGCCCCCCCGCTCCCCCGTCAACAATCCCGATCGCCCCCCTCCCCGTCAACAATAAAAACGGAGTCGCGGGTGTAATCCGCGGGTCACGGTTTTCTTGGGTACTTTCAAAACCCACCACAGAAACAGTTGGGGTGTAATATGTATTGTATAATCTTCATGAAAACTCAGTCAGAACTATTAAACACCAGAGGATGGGCGGGGAGGGGCAGTGGACACACACACACACACACACACACACACACACACACACACACACACACACACACACACACACACACACACACACACACACACACACACACACACACACACACACACACACACACACAATGCATTTCGCTGCTACAACAACAAAAAAATACAAGAAAAGGTTCCCTCTAATATTATTACTTTCAAAACATTGGCCAAAATTAAACACAGAGCTGCCAACTCTCACGGTTTGACCGTGTGACACGCGCTTTTGCCTGCTTACACACACACGCACACACGCCACACATCCAATTTCTCACGGCAAACCCCCGTCCACCCCCTCAACAATCCTGATCCCCCCCCCCCTTAGATAAATAAATACATATATAAATATGTAGGGCAGGCAGCTATAACGCTATGGTTCCCATCGACCACATGACCTGGCCATTATTTAATTTTCTGTTTTATATATTATATTATATAGGCTATTATTATCCCGAAAATATTGATTCTAGGTTCCACGTTGCAAACGACTTCATGAGTTCAAACATAAACCATCATTGTAACATAACATTCATTCATAGATCGGCTCCACACCACGTTAACGACGTTAAGCCACCAGAGTGGTGGTGACGTTATATTATTCGCGTCGACAGCAGCGAAGAGCTGTAGTTCACAAAGTGGCCTCACACAAAACCTAACATTATCAAACTTCTTCTCGAACATTTTTTGTTTTCTTGGCATAAAAAAATATCATTTAAATCCACAAACAACATATGTGTAATCCAGGGCATATAAAGACTGGGACTCGAAAATAATTACTTTCTCTCCATTGAAACCCATTCATATTTTTCGATCCCATAGGTCCCATGGGCTCTACCTGAAGGGGCGTGACTTCGCCACTCTATAGAGAAGAGCCGTGTAATAAATAAATCAATAAATGTATTTATTTATTCATTTATTTATTATATACGGAGACCACCAGACTTCCTTGAAGCAAGGAGGATGGTCAATGGTCAGATACAGATCTTGTTATAACGATAATTGAATAAAAGCTATATGGTCTACTTATAATATTATAACTAAATAATTGTATATTTATATATATGATATATATAATATATATTGTAAACCTCATAGGCATATAAAGACTGGGACCAGAAAATAATTACTTTCTCTCCATTGAAGCCCATTCATAATTTTCGATTTCAGAGGTCCCGTGGGCTCTACCGGAAGGGGCGTGACTTCGCCGCTCTATTAAACTTACTCATACGTTATGGTCATAGGCTGGCGCCAGACTAAACAGCGCCTCCACGAGTGCCGCCGAGGTAATGACACCCCAGTTGTGAGGGGACATCAATGAATTTTGTTTTGACAATAAAATGTCTGCTGACTTCAGTGGCCATTAGACCTTCAGCCAGGGTGCATCTTGGGATTACTCTGTGAAAATTTTGGGTCTCTGGGAAAAAGCCAGCCCTAACCCTAACCCTAACCCTAACCCTAACCCTAAACCTCAGACCCCCCCCCCCTCCCTGCCCTCGGCGTCCGATCGGGCCAAGTTTCGGTGTGGGGGTCCCAGTTATGCCCTAGAATAAGGTATTCAAGTTTCAGGGTGGTAGGACCTTCCTATCTCAAAAACTGTCTTTCCACCACATTCTGAACCATTAAGGTCTTGCAGGCAACACTTCTGAGAGGCTTTGTCCAAATAACAGTCAATTTCTGAAAACTTTTTTTCTCTAAGGGCTAGAAATCCAAATCTCGGATATGTCGTTCTCAGGACCCCGGGAAGTGTGTGTGTACATTTTGGAATCTCTAGCTTGCTCAAAAAGGTGGGAAAAGGGGCGTGACCTCCAACAGTAGAGTAAATGTACATAAGACAGAGGTTAGTTTCTAGTCCCCATTTTTTGTGGGATGGACGTGTACATTTGTGGCTTAAGGTGTGTAGACACAGCTGGCCTGTGGACAAGTGAAGTCTGGGGTCAAAAGGTCAAAAGGAGCCAGCACCACGCCGCTTATGAGATAACAAAAAGTTAATGTGCATTTCTCTCATAACTTTTTGTCATTATTAAAGTGACGCCTGATTCTCAGATATGCATGTTGGATGGCTAGGGTGTAGGTCTGGGGAGAACTTCAGGCCAAAATCTTGCAAGCGAACCGGTGAGGTGCAACAAGATGGAGCACTTGCTGAGTTATTTCTTGTAGGGCTGCACCCCTAGGTTGATAATGATATGTGTCCTTTGAGACCCCCTTTGATATAATATAGCTTACTTGTTAATGTCCTCGACTCAGTCACCTATTGCATCATTTCCTTTAAGGCTTCGGCCTCCTAATAGATCATTTCATATATATGAAACCACCACCACTGGGACCTGACCTGGCAACAATTTTCCATATCCATATGGGGATGGGGGGGGGGGGGGGGGGGGGGGTGGTTCTTGTGGACAGTAGGGGTGTACACTAGACATAGGAAGCACACTCAGGAGGAGGAATGACCTCTCAGTGAGAGGTCATTCTCACACATATTTAATTAATTGTTTCAAATAACCCTGCCTCGTTAAAGCTTCATTAAAAAGTAACATATTAATTACAAGTCTAAACTGCAGAAAATATAAACATATTTCAAGGTTTCCTTTTGAAGGAAATCTTGGAATATCTGTCTATTTCCTAACCAGCGGGTAAAAGCCAACGTTTACGACAAAAACAACCCACTTGACGGCAGCACCGTTGCCGCTATGTAAGGAGCAGAGGGGGCTGGCAACCATAGCAACCATGAGAGTCACGTGCGTATCACATGTTTAAAGCCGTTATTGTATTTAATTAATTAAATATTAAAATATATATTATATATATCATATATATAAATATACAATTATTTAGTTATAATATTATAAGTACCATATTATAAGGACCATAGCTTTTATTCAATTATCGTTATAACAAGATCTGTATCTGACCATTGACCATCCTCCTTGCTTCGAGGAAGTCTGGTGGTCTCCGTATATAATAAATAAATAAATAAATACATTTATTGATTTATTTATTACACGGCTCTTCTCTATAGAGTGGCGAAGTCACGCCCCTTCAGGTAGAGCCCATGGGACCTATGGGATCGAAAAATATGAATGGGTTTCAATGGAGAGAAAGTAATTATTTTCGAGTCCCAGTCTTTATATGCCCTGGATTACACATATGTTGTTTGTGGATTTAAATGATAATTTTTCATGCCAAGAAAACTAAAAATGTTAGAGAAGAAGTTTGATAATGTTAGGTTTTGTGTGAGGCCACTTTGTGAACTACAGCTCTTCGCTGCTGTCGACGCGAATAATATAACGTCACCACCACTCTGGTGGCTTAACGTCGTTAACGTGGTTTGGAGCCGATCTATGAATGAATGTTATGTTACAATGAACTCATGAAGTCGTTTGCAACGTGGAACCTAGAATCAATATTTTCGGGATAATAATAGCCTATAGCCTACTAATATATAAAACAGAAAATTAAATAATGGCCAGGTCGTGTGGTCGATGGGAACCATAGCGTTATAGCATGCCTGCCCTACATATTTATATATGTATTTATTTATTTAAGGGGGGGGGGACGATCGGGATTGTTGACGGGCGATCAGGATTGTTGAGGGGGTGGACGGGGGGTGGACGGGCGGGGGTGGGGGGACGGACGGACGGACGGACGCGTGTTTTTGTTTTTTTTTGCCGTGAGAAATTGGATGTGTGGCGTGTGTGCGTGTGTGTGTAAGCAGGCAAAGGCGCGTGTCACACGGTCAAACCCTGAGAGTTGGCAGCTCTGTGTTTAATTTTGGCCAATGTTTTGAAAGTAATAATATTAGAGTTATTATTAATATTAATTAATAATTGTTTTTTTTGTATTTTTTTGTTGTTGTAGCAGCGAAATGCATTGTGTGTGTGTGTGTGTGTGTGTGTGTGTGTGTGTGTGTGTGTGTGTGTGTGTGTGTGTGTGTGTGTGTCCACTGCCCCTCCCCGCCCATCCTCTGGTGTTTAATAGTTCTGACTGAGTTTTCATGAAGATTATACAATACATATTACACCCCAACTGTTTCTGTGGTGGGTTTTGAAAGTACCCAAGAAAACCGTGACCCGCGGATTACACCCGCGACTCCGTTTTTATTGTTGACGGGGGGGCGATCGGGATTGTTGACCGGGGAGGGGGGGGGGCGATCGGGATTGTTGACGGGGGAGGGGGGGGCGATCGGGATTGTTGAGGGGGGGGGGGGGGGGTTACACCCGCGACTCCCTTCGCCGTACTGGCAGCGGTGTAGAAGTCTCCAAATAATTCCAATTTATGTATTTTTTATAACCAGGAAATGTCCTTGTTGGTAGGTACAACTCGCTATTTTACGTTGAACTGCAACGTAATCCAGTGTTCACGAAAACGTATACTGTCAGCGTATCCTTGGGCATTACGTCAGTTCACAACGTTTTGCTGGCAGGAACGATACTATATCCGCGTAACATCTAAACTAAAGCTCATATGCATTCTCTGAATCAAGATTGTGAACATAAAGTACACATTTCTCGCTAAAGATGTTATCAAAAAACCTGAAGCTACAGAAACGGCCCTAAAATGTAGCATTTTACACGGCTGGCCACCATCTTTCTTCTGTGCTGAAATAAGAAACTTGAAAGTCACGTGGTGCGGGCGCAGTCTCCACTCTTTACAATGGAACGTTGACATGTAACGTATTTTGGCCCTGAAACGTTGACTGAGCTACGTATCCAACGTTCGTAGAAGAGTACTCTGGGAACGTTTTTCTCTGGCGACTGGGTTGCAAAGCAACGCTCTCGGCTTCTTCCCGACAACGTGAATACGCTGATATTCCTTAACAAGAATCTGCCCAGGTAATTAATATAACTATTATTCAGGCTATTCTCACTATGGGAAGCATTGTTTGATTAATGTTGTTCTTGGCCATTTATAAAAGCTTATAGACTTTTATTATTTGTTTTCCAGACCATGCAACGATAACGAAAAGACACGCTGAGAGAATCAGCATCATTCAACTACCGGCACACACCATTTTGTGTGTGTGTGTGTGTGTGGTTGGTTTAAAACAACAATTCAGTCTAATGCAGTCCTGTAGTTAATTATTATGTTAAAAATGTTTACATTTCTGGACTAATATTTTTTCAAGGCTGCAGTTTGTGGCGCCGCTGTTAATTTTCTGCGTGTGTTAAAATTACTGCAGGCATGGGCCTATGCAGTCCTGTAGTAGGCCTATTTTGTTAAGGTGAACCTTAGTTATTATTTATTTTGTTTAAAATATGTTATCAACTTTTTCGAGGCTGCCGTTTTCGTTGCTGCTGTTGAGTTGTTCTGTATATGACACAGAAATGTTTGTTAGACATGTTGATATTATCAGTGCATAATAAACTGGTATTGAAAAATCCTTTGTTTCTCGTCCCTTAAAAATAGAGATTTCATTCTCATCGTGTTAATCATAGCCTTGTTGTATGCCTATATAGGCCTAAAATAAATACTTACAGGTAGGCCTATTTGTTTTTACAAATTCTACGGCAAGTTTTCTGTGCGACTTATTTAGGCTAGCCTACTTTATCATAATTGTATATGTCTGGCATTTGAGTGGCGACAGTGACGCGGAGGAATCTTTCTGAAAAGTGGCTGCACCCTCCATTGGTCGTAAAGCGCAACTGCGGTCCACTTAAAATTAAAAAAAATAAACGGTTAACCGTGTACACGAATAAAAAGGGGTCGTGTAACCGTTTACAATTTTTTGTAACCGTTCACACCCCTAGTTGGTAATGTAAAATGCTGTCTTTCAACTCAGACTTTATGAGTTTCTCAACAGACACGCTGTCATTTCCATCCAGTCTAATGGCCTTATTAAAGCTAACTGATTCTTGTTATGTAATCTGGAGAGACAAAGAATGTGCGGTCCTTAAACTAATTTTTCCCCCGGCTCTGAGACCAGTCAATTGATTTTAACAGAATGGCGCTATTTGAGAGCCCTTCTGCAATTCCACTGTGAATGAACTCAAGCAAGTCTTCATTTATACGGTTCATCTTATTTTCATTTGCGTTGGTTAGATCATGGCCACTGTGCTCACACATCTGCCTGACAACACAACCCCTGATGTTTGCAGATGTAACAAAGCAGAAGGACACATAAGCTGGACAGGAATTTGCCCTAGTTGTGGCAGGGTCTCCAGCAGAAGAATTTTTCGGAATGTTGGACCACTCACACCTCCACTGAATTATATTCGTCCGGTTTTTCCTACAGGAGTAACGTCCTTTTCCATTCTCATATAGCCTGTCTAGGTCAGGGGTTCCCAACCTTTTCCAACTCAGGGCCCACTTGAAAATCTAAAAAATGCCCGCGGCCCCCCTCTGACCCAATAAACAATACAAATGAATAAAAGGCCAAATAATGTGTTCTCAGACCACTCTTTTTAATTTTGATGAGACATCTGGAACATTCAGGACAAAACTGAAAGCACAGGGAACATACAGTAAGCTCCACAGTACAGGGAGCATTTGTTGAAGTTTTTAAACTGAACTACAATTTTATGTTTCATCTCATAGGAACTACAGCAGAATACATTCAGGACAAAACAGAAAGCACAGGGAACATGCAGTAAGCTCCACAGTGCAGGAAGCATTTGTTGAAGTTGTTAAACTGAACTACAGCACAAATGTATGTTTCTTCTCATAGGAACTACAGCAGAATTGTATGTTTCATTTCATTAAGTAGGAACTACAGCAGAATTTTATGTTTCATCTCATTAAGTAGGAACTACAGCAGAATTTTATGTTATATCTCTTTAAGGCTATGAGTGGACAGACAGACACAAGGGCAAAATAAACCTGACAACAGAACTCAATGGGAAGGTTTGCCCTGTTGTGTGATGTTGTCTTGCTGACACACACACACACACACACACACACACACACACACACACACACACACACACACACACGTCAATCACCACCTAATCAAGCCTAACCTGGAGGAAACTAGCGAAAGCAACAATTGAACAATTATAAGGATACAAAATTACAACATTGCACTCAGGACTTTTATAAAGCTGCTGTGCAATCGGGTCCAAGGCCTAATGTGAGGGCTGATGTTGCATGGCGGCAACCAGATGCTTAATGTCCGGCACAATGGATGATAGCCTCAGTCGAAGATCTGGCTCAACATTCAGTTTATTTCTGTACTTAGTTTTTAATGCCACAAGTGCAGAAAATCCGCACTCACAGAGATACGTCGTCGGGAAAGGCATCAGAAATCTCACAGCTTTGTCGGCCAGGTCGGGATACTCAGAAGAAACATGGAGCCAAAACAATTATAAGGATACAAAATTCTGCGAGAAGACCAGGTTCAGCGCTGTGTCAAAAGAGAGATCCAGGAGACTATCTTGCTCTTTTGCGCTCAGGGCGGCAAGGGCCTCGTCAGTGTGGCTGCCGAATGGATTTTCAATCCAGCTGCACTGCACATCTGGGACAGGGAAGTACTCGCGCAGCTGCGTTTTCAAACCCTGCAGGTGCTCTTTGACGGTGTTGGTGACGGTGATGGGAAGCTTCATCTTTTCCTTTGTCAGAAAATCAGACAAATTTTCAAACGAGTCACAGTTTGAATTGTCGACTCGCTTTGCCCACAGCGCCAGTTTCCTTATCGTTGCTTCCACCTTATTCTGAACATTGAAGGTGTTTACAGCTGCTCCTTGGAGAGCGAGGTTTAGCCCATTTAAATGGCTGAAAATATCAGCCAGGTAACCCAATTTGGCCAGCCATTCAAAATCAGTGAAGCGGTGTGCGAGTTCAAATTTTGAGTCAAGAAAAAACACTCGCACTTCATCGCGCAACTCAAACAGGCGCGTCAGTACCTTGCCCCGGGAGAGCCACCGCACCTCAGTGTGTAACAGCAGCTGCTGATGATCACTGCCCATCTCTCCACATAACACGGCAAACAAACGTGTTTGCAGTGGTCGGCTCTTGATGAAGTTGACTGATTTGACCGCCTCATTTAAAACAGTCTTAAGATCTGGGGGCATTTTCTTTGTAGCCAGCGCTTCGCGGTGTATGCTGCAGTGGACAGATGTTGCTTGCGGAGCCACCGCTTTCACACGCCTGACAACTCCGCTATGCTGCCCCAGCATCGCACGGGCTCCGTCACTGCTCACTCCAACACATCTGGACCATTCAATCCCGTTGGAAATGATGAAAGCGTTAAGAATGTCAAAAATAGCCTCAGCAGTTGAACGGGTGATCAGATGTTTACAAAATAGAAAGTCTTCTTTTATTTCTTTTCATATCTTACGTAGGCAAGCAGGTTTGACACATTTGCAATGTCCGTGGATTCATCTAATTGGAGGGATAAAACCGACTCTTTTATGTTTTGTACCAGCTGTTCACACACATTATCTGCCATCTCATCAATTCTGCGCTTTACTGTGTTATCTGACAATGAGATGAGGTTGATGGGCTGCACTGCCTTCTCTCCCAACATCACTTCAACTATTTGTTTGGCTGCGGGAAGAATTAAATTCTCTCCTATTGTGTGTGGTTTCCCCGCCTTGGCTATGAGTTGGGAGACGCGATATGATGCTTCCACAGCCTTTGTTCTCGCTGCCCATACACTCCATAACTTTCTTTTTACTTTGATATTCTTTGAGCTTGTTCTCAAAGAAGTGAAGTGGCTTTGTCACATACTGCCCATGCTTTGTCTCCAGGTGACGGCGTAGTTCTTAAGGCTTCATTTGACAGCGTCTCACAGCACAGCAGGCACACCGGTAACTGTTCAGTTTCTGAGCCAGTCCAAAAAAATCCCAAACCTAAGTACTCTGCACTGTACTTTCTCCGACATCTTCTTTTTTGTTTGACAGTGGGGAGATCACCTGTCGATTCGCCATCTGTTTCTTGACTGGCTTTTCTTTTAATTGTCCCTGTTGCTAACCAGCCATCCATTTTGATATGTGCAATACAAGTAACGGCTACATATCAATCAAATGTAAACAAAACAACCCGGTCCAGCCGCAAAGTCGTCCGGCAACACCGGCACTGTGTTGGGGTGCTTAAGTGGGCGAGAGCAGCAGAGAGACTGAATTGAAACATTTTATTATCTTGTAAAATAACTATTGCTTTAAAAAAAAAAAAAATAATAATTATATAATCTTTTTTTTGAAATATTAATATTAATATTAATATTTTGAAATATTTTGAAAATGATTTGACGGCCCACCTGCAATACCTTCGCGGCCCACCAGGGGGCCGCGGCCCACAGGTTGGGAATGACTGGTCTAGGTGGTTCCTCATGAACAGCTCATCAGGAATTGTGCCAACATTTGCTCTTGTGCGCTGAATTCTTATGTCTCTCTCCTTCTTCAGACCATCCTCAATAGACTTCGTCCAATAGGTCTCCATTCTCTAAAGAGGAGAAAAATGGAACAGAAGGATATACATTAGCACACATACCTCCTTAGTCAGTGTAACGGATGCCAACTAGCCTGGGGCTAGCTGGCGGCAGTATGTTGGTAAATCCTCACACCCCTAGCCTTAAGAACGCTTCTGGCTGCTGAGTCAGGAGCCTGGGCTCTTGGCTCAGTGGTCAGAGCATTCGCCTCCCATGCCGTGGGTTGTTGTAGTTGACAAGGTGGCAGGTTCGAGACCCGTGAGCGGTCGAACTGCCTTCGGCTACATCAGTCTGTCTTATCCTACTTGGTGTCTTACAGTTATCTAGCAACAACTGGATGTCTGTGAGTGACTCAGTGTGACAACATCACTTCCATTGTCTTGAAGGTATCAAAAATTCAACAGTTTCTCATAATGGCTACCTGGGAGCTAGCTATCAACTATAATGTATTGCAACATCACCCAAGCTGCCTTCCATGTATCTTAAAGCCAACAGGCTGCCTCAGATATATCCAGTCCTACAGCCTGCTTAGCCTGGTGCTACCAGACCATCGTACTTCATTTCATTTGTACAGAAGGTCTGGAACTGCTGTAATTGGCAAACGTTCACTCACTTGGAGGCAGGTGTCTGTTGAAGTTTAAAACTATTGGATCTGCCCAGTGCCACTCTGGATCTGCCATAACCAATCGCAATAGCGTTTGGTCGTGACGTATGTCATGCGCCGGGACCGGCCGGAAACTACGTTGCACGCATGCGCAGGCTGTGTACACAAACAAAACAAGATGAAGCATGAAGATGTCTGTCAACGATAGCTGCAGGTTTTGTTCATCTAATTTTAGAGTTCAAGGAACAATTACAAATTCTACATTAATATTCGATAGTAAGGACAGAGATAATGTTTGCAGTCAACTGTCGAGGCTGGGTCTTGTCATTGACAATACGTCGCTACTTCGACGTCATCGTTCTCAGCCACTTCCTCTGTTCGCTGATTGGTCACACAGAAATTTGTTCGGGCAAAATCCCACTAACAAGCCCCAGCCCCAGACTGACTACTGAAGGGAAAATGAAATTTGGGCGGAAGTGGGTGGGCGGGCGGAGCCAGGCTACAGCCTGCTATCTATGTCTAGGTACCTTGCAGTTATCTTGCTGCAACTGGATGGCTGAGATCCCCAGTAGTGCAACATCACCCAAGCTGCCGTCCCGTTATCTGAAATGCAATAGGCTGCCTCAGACGTAGGTAGTCTAGTTACAAAGCTAGTTGGAAGTCAGTCTGTTAGTACTTATTTTTGTCTAGATGCCTTACATTTATCTAGCAACAACTGGCTGCCTGGGAGTTACCAAGTATAACACAATGTCTGCATTGCGTTCCATTTATCAGAAATTTAACAGGCTGCCTCAGAGGTAACCAACCTTCCAAGGCTGCTTAGAAGTCAATCTGTTTATACCTAGGTCTGTGTAGATGCCTTCCATTTATCTAACAACAAATGGCTGCCTGGAAGTTAGCTGAAAAGTAAAGAAAAGTTGAAAAGTAGTACCTGCCAACGTAAATTCAATGCTCAATGCCAGCCTAACAGACTGACTACATCATAGCACTAGCCTACTCAGTCGCTCTTACAACTGCAAAAAATGAGTTGGCTGCCTGGAAGTTAGCTAGCGCTAATGACTAGCCGATTAGCATTACTACTAAACAAAATACATTACTAGTAAACAAAATATTTAATATCCACTGATAAGTAGCTACACATTTTAAACATAAGATATCTAGGCTACTCACCTTACCAACGTTGATTCAAACTCCTTCACTGCAGATGGAGGGAAAACATTTGAAATTGAAAGAGGGGAGTGCCAGTGCTGTGATTGGCTGAAACTGTTGGGGGCGGGGAGTGCCTTGCATGCAGCGCTGCCTTGAAGACACCGTTGGGGGCATAAAACACCATTGAGCGGTTCAGGCCCTAGTCTAGTAGGCAGGTACTGGATTAGGAGGCTAGGTTTACAGTGGAGACCAGAACCCCAGATCCACCATGTTCGGACAGAGACCCCAGAGAAGGCACAGCGGAGACCAGAGCCACAGATACTCCAGGTTAAAGACGAGACCTTGGGGGAGGTACTGGGGGGGTTTGGGGAGGTTTTCAAAGACGAACTAGGGAGATTCAGAGGCCCCCCAGCAAAAATATATGTGGACAAGGAAGCAGCCCCCAGGTTTTTTAAAGCCAGACCCGTCCCGTACTAGCCTGGTCGTGCCCACACTAGTGACGTCACGCCTCGCAAAAGCGCTGCTGACTTCTAGTCTGGCCAACCGTGCTATTAACTCGATTTCTGTCTCCCGAATTTTCGGGAACTCCACCCTCTTTTTCGAGAGCCAATCAACGTCGAGCCTC
Source organism: Micromesistius poutassou (assembly GCF_964030765.1). Classification (NCBI taxonomy): domain Eukaryota; kingdom Metazoa; phylum Chordata; class Actinopteri; order Gadiformes; family Gadidae; genus Micromesistius; species Micromesistius poutassou. The sequence continues at coordinate 12,909,199 of NC_140284.1, read as the reverse complement.
TCCAACGGCTCTGGGTAGAGGCGTGTTCAAGTAAGTGACGCTGTAGAGCAGCGACCGGAACTTCATTGTAAACAGCAGCATGGAGCAGCGGACAGCGTTCAACACAGCAGTCGATGCTGTGTTGAAAGATTTCAACCGGACATTTGTATTGAAAACCGAGCAGAGAGCAGCCCTGGAGGCATTTATAGAAAAGAAAAAGGAAAGAGCGGTGTGATTGGTTTAAGCTTCGACACCGCCTATTCTGGCTTCGACCAATAGCAGACTGAGGCATTTGAGGGGGGCGGGTAAACCAGGTTTGAAGGATGCGCTTTGAGAAATGGATTCTCTTAACGTCTTGGCCAGACCCAATGCTGAGTATCAACATTGGAAAGTCGTGCCAACCAGGCTAGTCCCGTACGCCATTAGAGGGAGAGTTGAGGCTGAACTTGACCGTCTCCTTGCCGAGAAGATAAATGAACCAGTAAAATATGCTGAGTGGGCAGTGCCGGTGGTCCCTGTGTTGAAGCCAGATGACACAGCAAGGCTATGCGGAGACTACAAACTGAAAGTGAACCAGATCTCAAAACTGGAGCAGTATCCAATCCCCAGAATTGAGGACCTGTTTGCCATTCTTTCAGGTGGACAGAAATTTACAAAGTTAGATCTGAGTCACGCCTACCACCAGATTCCATTGGATGAGGAAGCAATAAAGTATGTAACCATAAATACACACAAAGGCTTGTTCACATACAGAGTGCTACCTTTTGGCGTTATCATGTCCGGCTATTTTCCAACGTACCATGGAGGGACTGCTGCAGGGCATCCCTCGTGTGGCCATCTTCCTGGCTGCACCCAGTGCATGAGAAGGTGGAAGTGATAAAAGAGGCATCCTCACCTTCAAATGTGACAGAGTTGAAGGCGTATCTGGGACTGTTAAACTATTACAAGAAGTTCCTACCAAATCTGTCTGTCCTTGCTTTGGTGCACAAACTGCTACAAAAAGACACAAAGTGGCAGTGGGAAGATGCACAACAAGCCTTTGAAAAATCAAAAGAACTCAAAAGCAGTCAGCTCAGGTGCTTGTGCATTACGATCCAGAGAAGGACATGTGACGCGTCACCATACGGGGTAGGTGCCGTACTGTCACACCACATGCCAGATGGAACTGAAAGACCCATAGGTTTTACCTCACAAACACTAAACACAGCAGAGAAAAACTACTCACAACTGGATAAGGAAGGGCTTGCTGTAATGTTTGGAATACAACGCTTCCACAAGTACATTTATGGACGGAAATTCACTATAGTGACAGACCACAAGCCCTTGTCACTTTTCAATGAGATGAAAGCAGTACCACAAATGGCCTCGCCCAGGATCCAAAGGTGGGCTGTAACACTGAGAGCCTACGAATACACAATAGTGTATAAAGAAGGAAAACATCACAGCAATGCAGATGCTCTCAGCCGCCTTCCTTTGCCAGATATACCTAAAGTGGAGACGTCGGAAGAAGAGGGTTCTCATGCTGGAGAGCTCTGACATCACACTTTAACTTAGTATTCAAAATGGCTGTGTGATGTGAGGGTCGAGAGTGGTTGTGCCAAAACCAGGCCAAGGAAGTGTCATGAGACAACTTCATCAATGCCACCCGGGAGTCTCAGGGCTCCAGAGTGCGACCAATTTGGTTGCATATGAGACCAAAAAATTTAATAGTGCGACTAAAAAAAATTCTAGGTTGCACTGGTGCACCTACACTGCTCGGGTGAAAACATACATTTCTTTCGCAAGCGCAGCATCTCTCTATGTTCACCTGATGGCATCGTGGTCTAAACCAATAAGAGACAGAGCTCAGGGTGGGTCTTTGCCTCTGATTGGCTGTCGTCCATTTCACTGCTAAGTTGTGTGAGTTCAAAAAATGCGAGCAAACTGAGCAGTCTGAGCACCAGAGTACCTAACTGAAACAGGAAAGAAATTAAACGCGACAAAACGAGTGAAAATGAAGAGGTAGAAACATTGAAAGCTTTTTCATTAAGAAAACTAAGCCTACTCTTACAACCAGCCCTACTGTCATTCCATCCATCCCATCCATCCCCACTGAGAGTCCATCCAGCCAAGACACGGAGACCTCGGCCTCGGTGATGGTCCCTGGGAAGATGCCAAGTCCCGGTCCTTCGGCGATAACATCAGATTCGGAACCAGAGGAGACAACAGAGTCTGAGATTGAGCCCGGCCCCGAGACTCAAATTAAAAAGCCCAAAATTTATTCTTTCATACATGACTGGTTGACACTATTTCCCTGGCTGAGATACGACAAAGGACGGAATGCAATGCACTGCATTTACTGTCGGGAGTGCGGTCAGAATATGGCCGGTAATAGTGCATTCGTAAGCGAAGCAACGACGTTTCATATCGAAACGTTAAAAAAACACATGTCCAAAAAGCATACAATATGCCGTGACAAATGTGTAGATAAAGTGGCCCCTCTCCCAGCTGCATTTCAGAGGCAGGCCGTATTAATCAGATCCTCTGAGGAATCCGAAATGATCATAAAATTTTATGTTGCATACAACATTGCAAAGGAGGAAATGCCGTTCACCAAATTTAAGTCAGATTATTTTGATGAAGAAAAATGGCTTAAAAGTCAACCCGACCTACAGCAATGATACGGCATGTGCCCAATTTATTGGTGTAATAGGAGATACATTAAAGAAGAAGACAGCTGTGGACGTTGGTAACGCCACGTATATGTCTTTCATGTGTAACCTACACTGTAAATCCGTGGAACATGTGACATGTTTAAAACTTAAACACCAGTGTGTAAGACCTAAACACCAGGTGTTTATCTATGGACAGAAGTGTTCTCTTCTTCAACACCAGTGTTTTTTTGTATGTTTCAGCCAAGACTTTTCTAATTTTTAACACCTTGAGAACACCTCAAACCAACAAGTGTTCTGATATTAAACACACATGTTTTAGCAGCACTGGTGAAAGTGAATGGAGACTGGCATTTAGCTAGATTTCAACTTGATCTGATCCACATTAACTACATTTCTGTTTTCAATGACATGCTTGATGACAAACCATGTTTTGACATTTTAGGGGTATTGAGGGGTGCTGAGTTTAAATCTGGCAGCATGAATTTGACACAATAATTTCCTGCAAAAGAATTACTGGCTAATATTCTATTCTTAAAAAAAAAAAAAAACATGGCCTCAAAAATTAGAAATAAGGTGTGTCTATGGGGATTAGGGGGAAATTTTACCCATAACACAAATTTTTTTAAGTGTGAAAGGTTCCGTTATGCAGCCTGGCAGACACAGCACAGGTCAAACCATGGGTCACGAGCTAACCTGACAGACACAGTACAGGTCCCAGGTAACGGTAAACCGTGACGTAAGCAGTCTCCCGTTGAGCCGGCAAGAGGAGTCGAGAGGAAGAGGAGACGGGTGAAGGCGCAGCAGTGGCAGCAATTTGAGCGATTTGTTTGGAGACTGATACTTCTCCTGAGGTTTGTTCAACTATTTTATACTTTCAGGTCGTAATGTTTATACTTTTTAACGTTACTGCCATCATGGCGATCATCAAATAGTCTATGACTGATGTTGATGGGGGGGGGGGGTTTAGAAAACAAATTAACGTTAGTCATTGTTGTTGTTGATGATGTTATTGTTGTTGTTGTCGTCCGCTGTTGAATAAAAAAGACTCGGCGATTAATTGAGATCGACTTTTAATTTAAGTAGTAGGCATATTTTAATCATTAGGCTACAAATATTCGTATTATTAAAGCAGAAGATGAATAACGGTTTACATTTACAAGACGTTGAGACTTTTTTCACATCGTTTAACATGAATCTTAACGGCCACCGGCTACAGTTTACTAGTAAAGTGAGGAATAATGTAACCTGCTCACTTATTACCCTACGTATTGCACTGCTTATGGGTAAAATAAACAATTTCAGAAAACATTTTGATTAAAATGTGATCTTTTTTATCTATAAATTGCCTCTGAAAAAAAATGCCAGTAGCGGTTAAACAGCTGTTGGTGTTGCTATGTGCGCATAGTAACCAGCTGATTATCAGCTGAGATCGGAATGGCGTCCCGAGCAACGGTCTGTTACATAGCAACGGTCTGTCTGTGGAATGCAGTGATTTACCGCTATTGATTGTGATTAACAGATATTAAATTGTCTTAGCTTTCATGCTTGTAAGTTAAATAGTAAGTAGGCTAAATAGTCCCCTTAACCGTTCATCGTTTTCGTTGGATGCCGTGGGTGGAGAGCGTACTTGCCTGGCGTGGGCTAATTACGAGGCCGGCTATTGCCCGACTGCTTTTTGCTTTAACTGGTTCCTTCAACAGCTGTGGTGCGCTTATGTTCCTCACAAATTAATAATCATACACAACATACCAGCGATTTTCAAGTAGAAGTTCACACCCACTGCAGCGTGCATCATCTGCAAGGACGTTGCCAAAAAAAAAGAAAAGAAAAAAGAACACCTGCAGCTCCAGACAACACCTCGTCTGTGGAGCTGCAGGAGAAGGTCTCCGGTCCGGATGAGAACCATCACCTGGTCCGGGTGCGAGTGATGGTTCCGGCCCGATCTCTGCCATTTGGTTTCTGTTTTTAATGGTTGCCGTGCTCACTCAAAGAAGCATAGGCTATTCGCTGCAGTAGATGTGAACTTGAAATCGCTGGTAATATGTTGTGCATGCTTAAATGTAAAGTGCATTACAAATAAAATGTATTATTATTATTATTATTATTATTATTATTATTATTATTATTATTATTGTGAGGAATGGAAGCACAGCACAGCTGCAGCTGTTGAATAAAGGAACCAGTTAACGCAGAAACCAGTTGGGCCATAACACCGGTATTACACAGGACTTGTGTTTACTTCTTGCACACAGATGGTGTAGTTAGGGCATGGATGTATTAGCTATATTATAGATCCATGAGTTAGAGACATACAGGCGCGCCGCTACGGAAGCCCAATGGCAAACGCGAACGGACAACAACCATGGATACAACAACTCATTACAGTGGGCGTTTGAGGGGTCAGACCTGCACTGTCAGGACCCTTCCTTGCAGACCTGCACTGTACATTATATTTACCTACATTATGAAGCCCCAAGAAATAAAGTATATTTACATGGGGAACGAAAAATACGTGCTTCTGGTTTATTCGCTTTTATTTTGAAAAGTTTCGAATCAACTTCCGTCCCCACAGTGCAGGTGGTCTCACAGTGCAGGTCTGCATTAAGGGAAGGGTCCTGACAGTGCAGGTCTGCAGCCAGACTGTCTTGCATTTTTAAATTAGTTAGTATTGTGATAGACCAGTGCATTTAAGCCACCTTTCAAAAAGTGTTTGCAGTGCAGAATTGGTTATTGCTATTATTAATGATTATCATTATTATTATTATTATTATTATTAATGTATTACCACCCCCCATGATTTGCTTATGAAGTTGAGCTTTAAATCATGTTGTACTTTGGTTCTACAGGTCCATGAGTTGTTGATGTCACCGGTTGAATTCAAGAGAACATTGAAGGTAACAGAACACACACACACACACACACACACGCATCATAACATAACAGCTATTTCCTTTTTTCTTGCAGCTGTATCTAATGTTTTCTTAGCACCAATTTTCTTTTATTTATTTATTTATTGTATATTTATCCTACTTATTACTCAAGTCACAGTCTGTACGTATGTAGGCGATGTCCATTCTCCATTGTTCTATGTGTTTTTTCTCTACATCAATATTGAGAAAATTTAAATCACATATCGTTAGAACTCACAGACATGACCCAAACTTCTTCGTTACATGTTCCATTTCTAACTGTAGCTATGCTACAAAAAGTTGGAGTGCCTATAAAGCACATTTATGCCGAAAGCATAAACAACAAGAAATAGCTTCTCAAATTGAAAATGAGCCCCAGAATGTAATTGCAGATGGGTGTACTGAGACAGAGGCAGGAGAGCAAACCCCAGATCAGTACTTTTTGCTGGGAAATATGCAATGGCTCTCCAAGCCAAACACAATGTAGCAGAAAATGCCATTGATGACATTATCGCCACAACAACATCAGTGATTAACGAAATATTGGACTTGTACACTAATCAGATTGTGCAACAAGTTGATAATGGTGGACCTCTTGATAGAAATGTTCTAAGGACATTGATGCCAAAAGACATGTTTTTCGACATTAACACACACAAAAAAAGACAACGTTTCTATGAGAGAAGATTTGGCCTGCTTAATCCCGAGCCAGTCTATTTTGGGAGTAAGGTGGTGTGTGAAAACGGTCATGTAAAAAACAAAAGATTTTATGGCTACTGTGTGCCCTTTGAGAAAAGTTTGAAGTCATTCCTGGAAATTCCAGAAATTTGGCATCATGTCTCAAATCCTCATATCTCCACATCTGATGTCATGTTTGACATCTGTGATGGTAGCATTTACAAAAGCCACCCTCTCTTTTCGAGAAACGCAAATGCATTACAAATAATCCTCAACTGTGATGACATTGAAATCGTAAATCCAATTGGCACACACACTAAAAAACACAAATTAAGCATGTTCTATTGGACTCTAGGAAACATTCCACCCACTTCAAGATCACGTCTCTCAGCCATTCAGTTGTTGGGTGTTGCTAAAACAAAAGACATACGGGAATTTGGTATTGATGTATTTTTGCAGGACTTCACGGAGACAACAAGTAGACTTGGTCAGGGAGGAATAGAGATGAGTATTAACGGCTCACAGCATAACATTGAGGGGGCACTTCTCTTGGCACCGTGTGACACTTTAGCTGCCCAGTGGCTAGGCGGGTTTAAAGAGGGGGTGTCATTTGCACTGAAAGGCTGTCGGACATGCAATGCTTCAAAAACTGAAATGAGACAAACTTTGATTGAAGGGAACTTCATACCAAGGGATGAGGGGGAGCATAGACGAAGGTGCCACACGTTAGAGGGTCTAAGCAAGCAAAGCAGAACCTATTGGAGCAAAATGTGGGGTATCAATAGTACAAGTGCCTTACTGGAGATACCAGATTTTCCAGTCTGCACAGGACTGGTGCACGACCCCATGCATGTCCTTTTAGAGGGTGTTCTGCGATATGAGCTGCAGCTCATGCTTTATCAGTTTATTTATGTGGACGGCTTTTTTAGTTTAGGAACATTGAATTCTCTGATTAGTAGTTTTAAATACACACACATAGACATAAAAAACAGGCCGTCACCCATTGAAAAAACACACATCTACAGAGAAAGACCATTATCTCAGACAGCTGCAGCCACTCTCACCCTCTGTCTTACGTTACCCTACATGATAGGCCAATTCATCCCTGCACATAACAACAAATGGGAGAACTTCTTGCGGCTGGTGTTAATCACAGTCCTCTGTCTGAGTCCATCAGCAGACAAAATGACTGTGGCTCAGCTGGATCAGATGATCCATACACACCATGTAGTGTTCCAAAGGGAATACCCTAGGGCAAGCATCATACCCAAAATGCACTACCTCATGCATTTTCCTCAGCAGCTGTTAAATTATGGTCCGGGCAGGTACCACTGGTGTATGAGATTTGAAGCGAAACACGGGTACTTCAAAACAAAGAAGTGGAGGTGCTTCAAAAACCTTCCCCTCAGCATTGCAAAAAAACACCAAATGCATATGTGCTATAGTGCAGCTGGGCAAGCAGAAAACTTCCTGTACTCAGGTGACATAGTTAGAGAGGGCCAAGCCATTTCATTTTCTGCTGAGTACCCTGACCTCTTGGACAGACTAGGGGACATTCTGGCACAACCAGACATCGATATAGAAGCAATTCAACTGTATCGATCCAAATCTCTTCAGATCCATGGCCATGACTATCGCAGACAATCATGCCTCAGACTAGGCTATGTTGACGAGGTTCCACAGTTTGGTATCGTGAGAGACATTGTAGTCTACGAACAACAGAAGATCTTTGTAGTTGAGAAAACAGAAGTGGAGTACTACGACAGTCATATCATTGCGTATGTCCTCAGGCTCACCAACACACGTAGTCTGGTTACCTACCAGGAGTTGGACTGCAAATGGCCACTCTCTGCATACACCTACAAACACAGGCTAGCTGTCATTAATCAGTTTGCCACTACGTGTGAACTATTATAAGTTCCATTTCTTTTCTTTTTCTTTTCACTCTTTTCTTTTTTTTTTTTTTTTTTGTGATTTTTATTTTCACTATTTATTTTTTTTAATTTCTTTGTGATTTTCTACACACCATGGACCCCAGATACAATGCCAGTCTTGAAGGTGTGGAGCAGAAACAGGAAGACAAAAAAGCTCATCATAGCTGCAACTGTACAGGAGGCTATAGAGAAGGGTAACTATGGCAAAAAGATAATGAAAAATGTATTTGCTTTCATTATTGATTGTGATCTATATCCACATTCATGAATCTGTGTTGTCTTGTTCATCTCTTTAATCCTGCAGGGGCACTGAAGCTTGGCCTGTCAGGCAGAGGACATGCCCTGTTGTTGGAAGCATGTGGCACAGAGGTGGACGAAGACTCGTTCCTTGAAGAACTTCAAAGCCAAATATTTATGGTGTTAATGGAGGGAGAGTGTTGGGAAAGTAAGTTGGGCTGTGTGCCTGGGGCTTAAGAGAGTTATCAATGTGATCACATGTGAGCAGCAGCTAATCTCTTAGCCCAACCAGTGACCTCTGTTCACATATAATACACAAGGTCACAGCCAACTCAAATTTGCGATGGTGGGCATAACTTGTGTTGACATAAGAGCCCCCACAATGAATTTCATAATAGCTATAAAACAGTTTATTTTTATTAGCTTGAGTTGGTTGTGATGATATGTGTACAGTCATAGGGCACATTTCTCTGCTATGATTTCATGATTTAATTTTGATTTTCAGTGGATGATGTACAGCAACAAAAAGATAAGCCAGCTCAACCCCAGGAGGACACTGATCCAACTATTAGTAAGTATACAAGTGCAAAATGTACATTGACTGGCAGTGTATGTATTCAGCTGTTGATGAATATGAATGTCAAATCAAAATTTAGATGACCCCGGAAGACCTGCACCAACAGATAATGGGATGATGGTGGAAACAAATCCAAGAACAGTGCAAAACCGTAGTTGTAAGTTGAATTTGAAATCTTTAACCTACTTCTTCACACAACTTTATAATGATTTTATCTGAACTCTTTTTTTGTTCTGAATTATGGAGTATAATTTCTGTTACAACTGCACAGATTAATTTAACAAAAAAACATTGTTTTTTGTACTCTGCACACAGAAAGTGGTCCCTCTGTTGTTTAATATTGCTAGGAAACTTAAAGCAGAAGTAAGCGATATTTTTGTGTTATAGTTGTATCTTCCGACAGCAATCACTTACATAGTGTTTGGACTGAAACACGGGTCTGTCAGTCACTCTGCTCTGCTCTGAGCCGAGGAGAAAACTTTTCTCGTATCCTACAATTTTTATCCAATGAGGAGAGAGAACGGCATAAAGGGGCAGTCCTCTCTGTGTGTGCAACCAAGGGATGCGCCTGAATGTGGTGATGTAGGGACGAGGACCAATAGATCCATGACGAGGGTGGGGGCTGCTAACTCCATCGGCAGACAAGACGTTATGGTGTGAAGTAATGGTGTAATGGTGTGAAGTCGTACCAGTTCGATCTGGTACAACTTCACGGGTCAGAAGTTACGAGTGGCCGTCAGTGACTTTCACAGGTAAAACAGGTCGGAGAAACGCGAGTTGTGGGTTGCCTGGAACGCTACAAAGTCGTAAGTCGTGACTTGATGCTGTAATTTACGGTTTCCAAAGCCTGCCTGGAACGCAGCATTAGCCAAACGACCGGATCGCTTACTTCTGCTTTAATGCCAGCTTAATGGTCTTGCAATTAGCCGTAACCCTAACTCTGTGTACAATTTCTCTTTTGCAGTTGTTGGAGCTCACACACCACCGCCTACTTTCTCAGCATTTGTGGCCCAACACCTGGGGCAAGGCAATGCAAGAGTGGTGTGGAGTAAAATGGTTGAAGAAGCTGCACATTTTTATCTGGCCAAGTACCCAGAACTGAAAGACAGCTCAGAGTACAGAGCAATAGGGCGCCAAATGTTTGGAAAATTTCCATGCATTCAGCATGAGGGGACAGAGCCATGGGTAAGCTTATTTTTATTTTTTATTTAAGGACAGTTGTAGTCATAGTGTTTTCCTTGACAAGAATATGATCAGCTACTAGTGGGATTAATGTTGTTGCAGGATGTCACATTTTCATTCAAGTTTCAATGTTGCAGCCTCATGACTTAATTGCCTCACACATTTCATACAGGGATCACACAGCGACTTGGAGCAAATTAGCACAAAAAATACCCTGATTGTAATACAGAGGGCAAACAATGGCCCTGTAGATATACAGTAATATTATTGCCTGATTTGTTTTTTTCCTGTCTTGCAGTCATTATATACAAAGTCCCTCAGCCAGAAGATCAGGCATGTGAGGTGGTCAATGAAAAGGAAAAGCTCAGACTATGTCACCAACACGCCCAACACCACCACAGCCTCCACACATTCACAACTGACAACTCACAACACTCAGACACAAAACAACTTAACAGAGGAGGAGTACAAAAGGCACACTGAAGAGCTCCAGAAGGAGCACAAAAAAGTTAACTCCAATGACAGGTAGGGATGAGAATCTGCCAGGACCTCCCAATATAATTATATCACAAGACTTTTTTTTTTAAATTTGTATTGCAGTTCAATATTTTTCACTGGCCCATGGAAAAAAAGTTGACTATAACTTTAAACACAACAGAGCAAAATTAACAGATAGTTTTTGAGTTTCTGAATTGATTCTTGGTCCCAAACAATTCTTGATTCAAGAATCACAAAAGAGGTTATATTTATTAATGCTGAACTTGAAATTGAACTTCTCAAATATTAGTCATGCTGAACTTTCAGTGTCTATTTCTCAATTAACAGCCAGTGATGCTGAATTTGAAGAAAATGAAAAAAAAAAAAAAAAGTCTTTGAGTTAGGGATCTGTTTTTTAAGAATCATTATTTCTAACATTTGTTTTGGTCCTATTGACAGGCACCTGCTCATGCTTCTGAAGGAAACATTCCAATCCAGGAGGGAGTGGGTTCTTACCCTTGCAGTGGGAAAAGTGAAACCTATTATGGAAATCTTCCCCTGCTTTGAATATGGGAAGTTTGTAAGTGTTATATTTAAATATGTTTAATACCCTGCAGTAAAACAAAACAAACCTACCTTTTTGCTGAAAATACTGTATGTCTTTGTATTCAACAGATAATCGCAGAATTAGAAATGATTCTCGGAAAAAAACCCCGCTTCGACTCAATTTCAGAGCGGGCAAAAATACTGATTGACAAAGTGGAAGCATTCAAAGGAGTGAAAAACCAGGTTTGGAAATATTGTTGTCCAGAGGTCATTATGAGTTGAATTGAGGTGCATATTGTCCACGGATTGATAAATTCCTTCTTTCTATTTTAGGGTGACCTGCAAATGCTTGCAGTTCTAGAGGCCATTGAGGAGGAGACTAAGTTCAACCGGGGCAATGGAGTCAAATCGGGCTCATTTTTAACTGTTGAGAAGGTCAGACTTTATTTAAAATGTGTAACACACAAGGGCTTCACAACGGGATGATGCATTACAGTGTTTCCCCTACCACTATGGCAGCGTGTGGGGGTTTATCAAAGTAAATGCTTTCTGCTATTCTTCCCCTGTAACAAATTTTGAGCATACCTTAACTCATTTTTTAAACAGACTTTTGTCCCATATTTTTGTAGGATGTCTCAACTGTCTCGGTACCATCAACCAATTCAATGGAGGCTCCCCGGCTTGTACTACACATGGAGGCTGGTCAGCTAGAGGAGGCGTTTGTGGTTGCGGACGGCATCGTCATCTTCACACAATCAAAAACTGTGTTAGATGCGACTACAGTCCTCCTGGGGGTGTATTACGCAACACAGCTGGACTACCCGAGGATATACTCGCAGGCCCTGGGGTTCCTCCAGCACCACATGATTGGGGACCCGTACGTTGGCCCTAAATCTGCAAAATACAGGTAATTATTATAATTTCATACAAAGCAACAGGTTACTGTTATACAAAACCTCACTTATGTTATTATTAAAACCTCTTTTGCAATGCTCTCCATTTCAGATTCTTTTCAAAGACAATGGCCTGAGGACCAGATGGCCTGCATGTAAATAGTTTTTTTGTAAATAGTTTTTTGTTCTTGTGTTTTTGTGTGCATGTGAATGTGAATGTGTTTTTTCATACTATATTGTTATATTGTATTAATCTTTACTGTTTACTGCACTTTTATTATTTTATAAAATGTAACACTGACTGAATACCGTAGGTAAAATAAAGAAGTTTTAAGTCTACAAAGTTCTGTATTATTCCATATATTCCAGTGAGTTTCCTAGGTTAAAAGAATCAAACCTTGCCAAAAAAAAAAAGAAAATAAATAAACCACATAAGTTGGAGGTGGTCTTACACAATGATCAGGCATACAGAACTAAACAATTTTAAGTAGGAGAAAAACAGTGGCTACAATCCGCTCCTGGAATTAACAAAAGACCACATTAGTTTGTTAATTATTACTTTCAACAACTATAAAAACAATGATCACCTCACATCAATACATAGCAGCACATACATTTCTTAACCTAATTCATTCATGAATTGACACTTTAATAAACATAACATTTACCTTCATACAATCTTCAATAACCATTCATACTGCGAGCCATCCACTGTTGGAACGCGATGCAAACGAGGGAGCATGCACGTCCTGCCGCCAATGTGAACCATCAGGCACCAGACGACCGATAAACTGAAATGTTAAATCAACACAAAGTGTGTATGCTTACGGCATGTATTGATCTCTATACCTAAACAGTTTAGACAAAGACGCTTCCCTTACCTATCTCGTATTAAGTCACCGCCGGCAGAGTTTCCACGCAAACAACCAGCCACTACGTTAAACGTGCCATCTGATTAAAAAGTGACTGCCAGCCCTATTCTACCTGCGCCACTACTGGTCACGTGATGAGAAAGCGTCAGGTGACCTCCCAAACCCAACTATGCCAATTGGAACCAGGTGCATCGCTGGGTTATCCCCCTCCCACCCGTCACACATGATTGACGGCGACATAGACATCTCTACAAAGGAGTGCGTGATTATCTACAGCCGCATTATGCGGAAAGGACGGCCGGTCAGCACATTAATAGGACACGTCGAGGTGGAGCATGGACATGCACAAGGTAGGCCTACGTTTGAAGGCCCAGCCACATTACAGCATGAGAGATAACGAAATAGAAATCTTAAGAAAATTGTTTAGTATTCCTTAATATTATTAAAAATGAATAAATAAAAAGTTAAGTAGCCTAAGATCACATAAACAGTTTCCCTTTTGCAATCTATAGGCTAGTGACCTCTTTTTATTCTTTAGGAATTTATGCTGCCACAAAGCAAGCATTTGCTGCGCTTGGGCATCAGTGTGCAGATTGGCTGGGGAAAACGGTTGCTCTGGGTGCTGTTGGGAAAATCAGTCTGTCTAGTTACTTGACCAGAGAAAATGAGACGGAGAGGTAATAAAGTCTGTCAGCACGAGGGCCTCGGATTTATTAAGTAAAGTGGTAAAAGTGATACAGGTTTGTAAAGCGTGAACGATCGAATATTTCTAAGTCCCTATCAGCGCTGAGGTCGTCTGGAGCTTCGTCTCCGTGGAAGTTCTGCTTCAGAAGTGTGTGAGATGATCTGTGTGGTATGGTCTTATGCTGTGTTTTTCCTCCTAACGAGGTGTGTGTGCTTAGGGTAGGTGTTTGTGTGTGTCTCTGAGTGCTCATCTTGACCTTGAGCCTCTGGGCACTGATACAATTTATGAGTGCTCACTGTTCCTTCTGACCAGGTGCGAGGGGTTCCCAAGGAGTATCTTGGGAGTTATGGGTGCTATGTTATCAGTAGACTGGCTCCAGGGTTTGCGAATGTGTGGTGCATTGTCTGAGTCTCTAGCATCTCTCCATGTTGGGACATCCGGCCTCCGGCTCAGGCCTTGACCTGAAGAATAGCTGGTTATGTGTGTGTTAGTTTAGAACACGGGTTAACTATATTCGTAATGTACGTATCATGTGGTGTGTTCATAATGTACATATCATGTGGTGTGCTCATTGGGCTGTTTTGCCCATCAGTGCTGATGGTTCTGCAGTTAACCTAGGCCACAAGGGGGGCATTATAGCCCTTTTACAAAGAGATGCAGGAGATTTCGTTGTGCCCTTTCACTGTATGCCTCACAGGTAGGCCTATCTATCTAGTTTATCTATTTGTAGATTAATTGTGATGTATCTTTACAGACTGGAATTGGCTATGTTGTCAGTCCAGAGGGACAATGCTATGATTGGTCAAGTATATGATCTGCTACATTTGGTGTGGAAGACGTACCATTTTAGTCCAAAATCAATGAGGGAGCTGAAGGCCATTGGAGCAGACCTGGGAGTGAATGTCCTAGTCCCCGGTGGGGTTAAAGGAACACAATGGCTTCCGCATGTCTCCAGGGCCCTGGAGACATTCCTCAGACCCGGACAGAATGGCCATGGCCAGTTCACTACAGTCTACTGTCATATGGACCATTTGGCAAGGTCCTCTGCCAATGCAGATATTGCAGGACGAGCCAGAAAGGTCAAGAAATCAATTGAAGATGCCACTTTTGCGGCTTTTTGTCACTTTCTGGCTGATGTTTTTGCTGGAATAACCAAGTTTAGTCTCCTACTTCAGAAAAATGAAACCATCCTACATCAGGCAGTTTGTGCTCTTGAAAATCTGCTGGTGCCCACAGAGGTGATGGCTGCAAGACCTAAGCCTGGGGGCAGACTGTCACAGTTCATGGCTGATCTTAGGCTGCAGAAGAGGCAGCAGGATGAGCAGGGTGAAATGCCACTCTACAAATTCCAAATTTAAAATAAAGCATTTCTCTACACCTTATTGTTGTTAAAAAATCATTCACATTATATGAAAGTTATGGAAAGCTATAAAAAGGTGACCATTTGGCGTTAAAGGCGACGCAATGAAAATTGTGGGTGCACCTCAATTTTCTGCTGGTGCACCAAAAAAAAAAAAAAAAAAAAAGTTAGGCGCACCAGTGCAACCAATGCAAAAAGTTAGTCTGGAGCCCTGAGTCTCCAGGATGAAAGCATTGGCTAGGAGTTACGTATGGTGGCCGAAGCTGGACAAAGAGGTGGAGGATACGGTAAAGGCCTGTACAACATGTCAGGAGCATCGCAACATCCCGGCACCAGCTCCGTTACACCCCTGGGATTGGCCCGACAAGCCCTGGAGTCGTATTCACGTGGATTATGCCGGACCGTTCATGGGAAAAATGTTTTTTGTGCTCATAGATGCATTCAAAATGGATGGACGTGTATCCAGTGAACTCTGCCACTTCAGCCACCACAATTGAGTGCCTGCGTACCAGTTTCAGTAACCATGGACTGCCTGAGTTGTTGGTGTCTGATAATGGCACTTGTTTCATCAGCACAGAGTTCAACGTGTTTCTAAGTAAAAATGGAATCCGTCATGTGACCTCTGCACCCTACCATGCCTCCAGTAACGGGTTAGCAGAGAAAGGGGTACAAACATTTAAGAGAATAATGGAAAAAATGTCCAGAAGGCACACTGACAGCTAAAGTAGCCAGAGTGTTATTCAGCTACAGAGCAGAGCTGCTTCTCGGGAGAAAGCTACGTTGCACTTTGGATTCCATCCACCCAGACCTCAACAATTGAGTGCAGAAAAAACAAGAAAGACAAATAAAAGATCACGACAAAAAGGCAAAAGAACGCTGGTTTAAAACAGGAGATTCAGTGTTGACCCAGAACTTAAGTTTTGGACCCAAGTGGATTCCAGGAATCATTGAGTCAGTGATGGGACCAGTGTCATACAAGGTGATGCTGGGTGATGAGAGAATAGTGAGGAGACATGTGGATCAGATTCATGCTCACCACCAGAGACCAGAAAGAGGCAATGAAAAACAACAGACTGTTTCAACTCAGCCCAACAAAAAAGATGAAGCATGGTTGGATGCTGAGGAGGTTGTGCTCAGTGGTGACCAGTTGGAAGAGCCAACAGCAACAGAAGCTGTAGGAAGTTCAGACCAAAGAGCTGTGGCAAACCAAACTCCAGTGAAGACTGGCCAAAAGGGAAACTAAGTTGCCCAGTTATCTTAAAGACTTCCAGTTGAACTAAGTGAAAGAGACTCATTGATAAGTGGGTCTTAATATGGGCACCTAATCAAACAAGAAAATAAACTGATGTTTGTATTATTAGAATGTTCCTAAAGAAAAAAATAAAAATGTACAACCTGCTTAAGGAGGGAGGGATGTGATAACTGGGCAGAGTAATTAAAACATGTTAATCCGCTGGTCCACTAGGTGGCAGCAACCCTCTGTTGTTACGTTTGAGTTAACCTACAGTAAAGCACAGAACAAGTTCAGTCAGGGATGTGCCCCTGTTTTTGCCATATTAAGTTAAGCTTCACACGGTGTTCGTAAGGAACAAAATAAAGCTCCTTCAATGTGAAATAAGAAGCCTCCCAGTTACTACAGAAAACAATCGACTACAGCAATTTATTGATATTAGAAAATGTATTTTTTACTTTGGATACTAATAAGATGTATTGAATAATTTAAGTGATATATAGGCTTACACATAGAAACATAAGTCAAAACGGGCTACATTTGACAGAATTCTAAAAGGTATAAGTAATAAAGTTAATAAGAAGAGCCGTTTGGGAGCTTGTTGGTGAGCTGATCCTAATGAGCCGGCTCCCTAAAAAGAACCGACATTCCCATGTCTGTCCTGTCATGTCTTGGGCCAAAGATCCACAGAGAATGAGGGTCGGCGACTATCCCCAATGACGAATGTCAGTGTAAGGACACTACAGCGCATGAAACTAAGAAATAATCATATTAATTAATTAAAGTATAATGATAATAGTAATGACATTTATATTAATGACCTCATGTCGGAATGGCGGGTAGTACCATAAGTAAAGTACCGTCACTGACAATGGAAACAGAAATTGTTGGAGTGGTGGGACGTTTGAAAACAATGGAAGTGCCGCCACTCCGACAATTAGACGTCAATGTCGGAGTGGGGGTATGTTAAAAGACCAACCACACTTAGGAAACCAGTGCCCGTGGAGCAATGTGTAGGCATTTGCATCTGGAGACTGGCAACAAATGTGGACTTCAGGACCATCTCCCATTTATTTGGAATTGGCCATTTCACTGTAGTTACCATAGCTAATCATGTTGCTGTGGTCATTGTTACTAAGATGCAACACATGGTACACATGTACTTGTACATCAGAATACCCTCTGAACCTGACTTTAAGTACATTATTCACAGTTTCCGAGACCGGTGAGGTTTCCCACAATGTGGAGGGGCTATCAATGGTACTCATATTGCGATTTTAGCCCTACCTAACAACTCTTCAGACTACTATAACCGCAAAGGTTTTTACTCAATCATCCTACAAGGTGTGGTAGACCATAGACTTCGGTTCTGGGATATCAATGTGGGCTGGCCCGGCAAAGTCCATGACGCCAGTGTTTGGCAATTCATTGTATGAGCGTGAGAGTGGTACACTGTTCCCTGACATCACTGAGAGCTTTCAAGGAGTAAACGTGCCAGTGGTGATGCTAGGAGATGCCGCCTTTCCTCTTCTCCCATGGTTGATAAAGCCGTACCCTGAGAACCAGCAAAGTACCCCTTCCCAGCTTGCCTTTAACTACCGTCTCAGCCAGGCACGGATGACTGGAGAGGGCATCTGGTCGTTTGAAGGGTTTTGTGTTGGTTTACAGCTCTTTAAAACTGTGTTGTGGTCCGAGTTGGCTAAGGGAGGCCTCAGTGTGGCAGTGTAGGCACCTTGCACATTCCCATAGCACTTATCCAATATGTTATTGTTCCGAGTAGCACATCTCACGTATTGTTCATAACCAGGTAGCATTATTTACAGTCTGCAATGGTTGAAATCCCCCAGGATAAAAACCGGAGCGGCCGGTGTGTGCTGTAGTTGATCATGAATGCAGTCAGTTACGTTATGCTCAGCTTTTGCGCCTGGGGGAACATACGCCACACAGATGATAATATTCCCAAATTCCCTGGGCAGGTAAGAAGGTCTTAGCGACAGGCAAAGAATTTCAGGGTTACATACCGTTGTCCTCACGGTGACCTGTTGGCACCACTTTGTTCACGTAGACCCCTATGCCTCCACCTTTATTTTTTCCTGAGGCTGCTGTTCTATCCGCCCGGAAAAGGGAGAAATTATCCACCTCAACAAGGGAATCCAAAATCAATCAATCAATCAGAGTGAAGCCAGGTTTCAGTCAGCACGATTATGCCCGCTTCCCAATACTCGTAGTAGGCTTTGGTGTTGATGCGGAGCTCCGCGATTTTGTTTTGTAGTGACCTGACATTGCTCAGTATCATTGGCGGCAGTGGTGGATTGTGTCCAGGCCGTCAGACTCACTGTCTGACCCCCCCGTTGGCCTCTTCTCTTTCGGCATCTACCCAGGCCTACCGGCTGGGCTCTGATGGATTCGAGCAAGGTTGGAGCATGGGAAACATTGAGATACAGTAAGGACAGGAGGGCTTCTCTGGTGTATGAGAGTGATGAACCACTGATTGATCCAGGTAGTGTCCGTGCTGTCTGGCACGAAAAAACAGGTGTAGCGAAAGCAATGTCAGGAGGAAAACGGGTGTCAAGCCGGGCTCCATTAGTCCTTATAGTCCTGGAGTTGAGCAACTGTGGCCAGAGTAACAATGGGTCACAAAAAGGTGATCGCTGAGGTCATATACACGTACGGGTAACAAACAAATATGCAAGTGAATTTGTTACATAAATTGCGCCGCAGCAACAACAATAAAAGACGAATCTGAGCAACAGCAGCGAGAGTCCGGTTCTCCAGCAGAGCAGTGCCACCGGATGATGGCACTGCTCTGCTGGCGACCCGGACTCTCGCTGCTGTTGCTCAGATTCGATGTGTGGACCTTCATGGTATATAACTGAGAAATGAGAAACCTTTTAATGTTTTACAGGTTTCTATACATTTTATTATTTTATATATTTTTATGTTGGTTTAATACTTAAACTGAAAAATAAATCTAGGGAAAAAAAGGTTGATGCTGTAGCCTACCCTTCTTTACCTTATCACCTAGGTCATAACAAATACCGGGCAGTTTTACAAATAACTGACCATAGATTGGTAAATTGCAAAAAACGTTTTATTTACAAATAGAAATTAAGTACAAAAAAAATCTGATCACGGTAGACTGTTCAAAACCTACTTGGTCTTTAAGAAACCTCCAATTCTGTTTCAACCTTTATTGAGATTCAGTCCATAAATGAGAGGATTGAGAATAGGAGGAAAGGCAAGAAACTATACAGCCATGAAGTTCCTGAGATTCTGAGGAACAGATTGTGTTCCATATGGAGTGTACAAAAGATCACATTGCATCAACAGTAATGCAATGGAGAAATTTTGTAGACAGAGTAAATGTGGGAGACATGTCTGCATGAACTTTTTCTTCCCTTCTGTAGATCTTAAACATGTTTTGACAAGTCATGTATGTACAAATAATAAACACATAATGGCAAAAGTAGAAAATAATTGTTATAAAACCAACAATATTGTTGGTGGTTGTTGAGGTGCAAGAAAGTTTAACAATGGACCAGTTGGCACAAGAGGGTTTATCTATGTGAGACCCACATAATTCTAGCATTGATGTCATCAATCTTACAACAACCTGAAGACACAAGGATCCAACCCAGGACAAGCAGAATAGAAAGGCAACTCTCTCTTTAGTCATGATTGATAGGTATTCTAGAGGGTGAAATATAGCCACATGTCTGTCATAAGCCATCAGAGCCAGAATAGAGAAGTCACCTGCAGCATAGGAGTATATGACAAACACCTGTACAAGACACTCAGAATATGATGAGATGAGTAGAGGACAGCAAATCAAAGAAGAATTTGGGGTAAAATCTGGCCGTCCCATAATATAAATGATGATAAACAAAATATAGAGCAGGATTGTGAACGTTTACAATGTCTCATGTCAATTTACAATAGGCAAAATATGTCAGCGTTGGCCGGCTAACTTTTTAAAATTAGGATATCAATGCTGCATGCCTCCTCTTTGCAACGGAATTAGTTTAAGATATAAAACCATTTAATTTAACATACACACTAAAACAGATATTTTCGTTTTTAAATAAATATTTGGAAACTAAAATTCTAAATTAAAAGGTTTATTCATTGTCCCAGTGGGATTTTATTTATGTTTCTGCATTCTATTGGCTAGAGCTTTTTGTGGGCGGGCCTCTTTGGTAATAAGAGTTCACAGGTGGACAAACGACACATCACACACATCACTGCTGAAGGTTGAGTAAGTATATCTAACAGACAGAATGTGGCTAACTTTAATGTAATTTTTTAAAGAAGATAAAGAACTTCACAGTATGATGGATAATGTTTCAGTTGTAAGCTTCTTCACTCTTTCAGGCCTGGAGGGCACAGTGAACTATAGATATGTACTTTTCTTTGTCACATTGCTGTCTTACTGTGTGATTTTGCTGGTGAATGCTGCTATTATCCTTGCCGTTATTCTAGATAGGAGTCTTCATGAACCCATGTACATCTTTCTGTGTAATCTGTGCATCAATGGACTTTATGGGACTGCTGGATTTTACCCCAAATTTCTATTTGATCTTTTGGCTCCAAAGCATCTCATATCTTATGCTGAATGCCTCCTGCAGGGGTTTGTTATACACTCGTCTGCTTGTGGGGACTTTTCCATCCTTGCACTGATGGCCTATGACCGCTATGTGGCTATATGCTTCCCTCTAGTGTACCACTCTGTTATGACCAAACAGAGGATCTGTCTACTAGTTTTCCTCACTTGGCTTCTGCCTCTTTATCTGATGTTTATTAGCACAATAACAACATCAACGTACAGGTTATGTGGCACACACATCCCAAAAATATACTGTGCCAACTATCTGATTGGCAGACTAGCTTGTTCCACCTCAATATCAAGCTATGTCATTCCATATTTTAACATCACCTTCTACCTGGGCCACGTGGTCTTCATCATTGGGTCCTACATGTATCTGATCAGGACCTGTCTAAAGTCCAAAGAAGGCAGAGGCAAGTTTATCCAAACATGTGTGCCTCATCTGTTGTCCTTATTAAATGTGGTTGTTTCGTTGCTGTTTGACTTGATGTACATGAGATTTAGCACTAACACTTTATCCCAAAGTTTTGAGAATTTTGTTGCAATTGAATTTCTCCTTTTACCTCCAATAATCAATCCCCTTATCTATGGTTTCAAGCTGACCAAACTGCGAAACAGAATTAGTAGTTTTCTCTATAAAATGAGGGAAATCATCAATACCTGGTATTTTTAACAATGTATATCACTGATTTATATGTGTATGTTTATCATTGTTTTTTTTCAGTCATACATGATACATTGCATCTAAAAAGATCAGATCAATCCCAACACAAACGACAGGACAAACAGCAAGCCTATACTTAAAATAGTGAGATACAAAATAAATGGGAACAAAACTACAAAGCCAACAATATTTTATTCAGCAATAGTAATAAGAAGAATGTAAATGAATAACTCAACAGAGGGGACAGAATGAAATATACAATTACATCACATTTTAAATTTTAAATATTTAAATGATTCATTACAGATGTCACGTCGAACGTTTTGTAAGTTTGTCCAGTTTATTTTTGTTAAAATCGAATTTACCATTCTTGAAATCTGATGTTTAAACAGTTAAACCCTGCTATACCATTCTCAATATCTATCATTTTTTGACAAATATTGTATTTTCATTTTTTTATCTAGGCCTTGTTCCCACCAGATTTTTGTGTTTATTATGTGTTTATATTGAATAAAATTTGACTGATATCCCTGTTCAAAGTGTCCTTATTAGTTTTCTGTATATAGACTTTGGGTTGAGACTATTTAATTGATTATGTAGTAATTTTAATCACATTAAACCAGGGGAGAAAGGAAATTTGTATTATTTAGTTTTAGAAATCAGCATGGTTTGCTTTTTGGTTGAAAATGGGCGATATAACTATTATGGATAGATATAAATTCTTATTTTGTATTGAACTGATACAATTATCCCAACTACTAACAGTCTCTGGTTTCTTAATTGAATAATGTGTAGTTCTAATGTAGTGACAGTATTATACTATGATCATGACATGTTTGGTTTGTTATAGCAGGGGGGTGCTGTAGTATTGCTCCCCCAGAAAGACTCGAAAGCACCATCATTCACTTTCTATCTATAATTAGAACAAGGTTGATTTCCCAAAAATATTCTAAAAAGCTTCAGGTACCTTCAATATACATTTCATCCAACCTCCATCTATTCCCCAACTTGTGAAATATATTTCTTAAACCAACTTATTAGAGGTTCATATTTTCAACCAAGTAGGTATCTGGTAGGGCTGTACGGTATGGACAAAAATTTAGATCACGGTATGATTTGAGGCATAGACGGTACGGTATTATGTTATTTTTATCTTCTTATTTCGATATAAATGCTTCTGAAGGGGTAAAATACTGGTTAGGCAGCTATTACTGTACTTTGTATTACTAGGAAATATTTCACATAGTACAGAAGTATTTAAGAACATTTATAGAGCAAAACTGCAATAGAAAAAAATGCTTAATATTTTAATTTTTTTAAGTTCCTTCCATCTCTGAAAAACACTAATGTTTAATAGTATGGATTTCTTTCTCCACTTGCTCGCGGACCTTGCCGTATAGTTTTGGCAGCTCAATTTGGCTGAAGTGTATGCGGGCAGGGAACACGTACTTGGGATCAAAAATCATATTCGAAGTTTGTTTGTTTAAATGGTTTAAATCAAGCGATCTGATTGGTTCCTAACTGTTGTTGTTGCGGTATAATGGGCATATACATAACTGCTATGACGTCCAATCAGTTTGGAGATTTCCGTATCACGCTGCGCCTAACTTTAACTGTTCATTTATTTATAAAAGCAATAGCATAGTTCACTGAAGCCTAAAAATATGTTGATTGATTGAGAGGGTGGAAATGTTGTAAAGCATTAGGCACACGGTGAGTGAACTCTAGTATAGGCTAAATTGCCGGCAAAGGGTTCGAATTATCTTTTCATCTTTAAGGGGGTCTTTCTATCTCATAAAAAGTTGCCGCACCGCACACATAGCCTTACCAAGTGCAAAAGCGCCGGTATTCGTAACCTCTTCTTTAAGTAATCAGTCTTGTCAGCACTAATAAGCACTAATAATCATTCTGTACTCTGTAATTCTGCATATGGCCATAACTTCAATGATACTCAGTGCCGCCGCTCCCCATACGCAGAGTACGCAGAGCGCGTAGGGCCCCAAGTACCTGGGGGGGCCCCCAAAATTAAGGTTGATAGTCATTACATTACAATTTACAAAATATTTAAATGAATTACGAACAGGCCCACCGTTATTTCTTAATTTTGAATTGCACTCAGATTTTCACATCGATTCCCCCCCCCCCGCCAACAACCAGCATAGGGCCCCCAAAAGCTTAGCAGCGGTTCTGATGATACTTATTGATTTTATGCAAGTGTGTGTGTGTGTATGTTTTATGTTCTTTGACGCAGACCTCGTCTCAATAAAGTGGCAAAAAAAAGCTAGAGAAAGAAGTGGACAAGATGACAGCGTCAGCGACGACTAGCGCCAGTGCCACAGATGGGCCTACACCAGACGCAGAAGACACTGAGCAAGAAGGTGAACCACAAGAAAATGTGTACGCCAAGTGAAGGGCATTCGTTCCTGGACATGTTCGATGAAATTCTGGAGGAAAAGGAGCAGGATGAACAGGCAACAGGTCCAATGAGTGTGCAGGTAGGCTAGGTTACTATACTATTTGAATCAGATAATCTTTTAATAGTCTTTTATTTAAATTAAGTATTTCACATTTCTTTGTGCGATCAGATCATTTATTGATAGTCAATTCTCGTGAAAAACTGCGGTCCATAGTCATTATTGAACTTGTAGGATTGCTGGTGCACGCCACGGCTAACATGGGTGCAACTCAATAGTCTGTCTTGTCTAAAATTCAGTGATAGGCCTGTAATGGGTCTACTGGGCTGACCAATGATGGGGTAGGTGGATAGATGGTGAA
This sequence comes from Micromesistius poutassou, assembly GCF_964030765.1. Lineage (NCBI taxonomy): Eukaryota > Metazoa > Chordata > Actinopteri > Gadiformes > Gadidae > Micromesistius > Micromesistius poutassou. Next base: position 12,884,943 of record NC_140284.1, on the reverse strand, counting down.
ACAATCTTATCAATTGGCTACTACATTGAAATTATGGTGTACATATACTGATTTATACAGTTTTATGAATTCAGAGTTTTGGCCTCACAAGAAAAAAAGATAATTTAATTAAGTTATTTTAATTAATTTGGTGTCATGAATACAAATGTTGAATAATAATTTCCTGATGATTTGCCAGAGATGTATATTTATGCACTTGTCTATATTTCTTTTAGGTGCATGGTTACCTGAGTGAGCCCACCATCCCCAGAAACGTGAGCCCGCTGCAGTACTGGCAAAGCAACATGACCCACTTCCCTGCCCTCGCCCCAGTGGCACGCAAGTACCTGTCCGCACCTGTCCGTTAGGCCTAACCCTAAGTACTTGGCAGTTACAGTACTTGGTTACTGTACTTACAGTTCAGGAGACTGCAAAAACCAGTGTCTGTTCAGTCCAGTTTGTTCTGGCTCCATTTTCATATTTTACCTTTTTCAATACTTTTGACTTTGGCCATTTAAGGCCTACTACTGTACTTTCAAGTTTTGAACTGTTGTACAATGTTCACAGAACAGAATACAGTGACTTGGTCTCAAGTGAGTTAGATGTTTATTGAGAATACTCACTCAGGGTTGGCTTATTCATAGTGTGAATTCAGGACATACTTGTATCCTTTATAAAAATGTATTTTTATATGAATATTTATTTTTATTTAACATGTTGGCCTTAAATTGTTTCAAAATATCAGTCATTTCTGAAAATAAATTACAAAATTTAAAAAAATGTGTTTTGGAAAATAGCTCTGTATTTGATTATCAAAAAATGTGTTTTCTATACAGAGATATCGACATTGGTAAATATCGGTATCAGCCATAACAGCAATATTAATAACGGTTATCAGTATCGGCCACAATTTTCACATCGGTGCATCACTAATCTTGTACATGGTCCCTGAAACAAATAAACTCACCTAAACCCCGGGGGAGGGTCTCAACCCCTGGGAGAGTTAAGTAGTTTTAGATGAATCTAGTCGTTTTTGTATTATGGTACAGAGCCATATGTTTTATGGCTCTGTGTATTAATGAAATGTATTTTAATTAGACACGGTAGTACTGGGGGCCGAGTGGGAGAGATAGCAGGAGTTAGACCGCTCGTCCAGTGGTGCTTCAGGTGGGATTTGACCTTACGGGTTGCTGTGTAGTGGGTTGCAGTGCAAGTTTGGTGTGCAGTGCCCTAAGGGGTTGATCTGTTGTGGCTGCAGAGCAGCGTTTGCAGCCGTGCCCTTTAGCTGGGGGTTTGTGTGTGTGTGGCGAATATCCTTACTGCCCAAGAAGTGTTCCTAAAGAGATCTAAACCCATATATTAATCCACCTGTTGTCTCCTAAAGAGAATTATGATAAAGATAATTGATTGTGATTATTCAGTGTCCTCTTTTTTTTTCCTCCTCTGTGGAAGTGTTACAGTGCTCTCTATGTCCTTTAACCCAGAGGCAAGGTTTATTATAGTACTTTGGGATCAAATTACTTTATTTACTTTACTTCTTTTTCTAATTGTGTACCCTAGCAATTACATTCTCACATCAATTGTAATAATATTAATGTGATGGTCTGAATAATTTGTCAGTTGCACCTGTAGCTACACCATCTTGCATCACCCACATCACATTTCCTCCATGGCTAACAGAGTGAGTTGAAGCTAGTCAACTAGAAGTACTGCCTCCTGTGTATTAGGATGTTTATATGAGTTTAATCCGGTCAATCCAAAACCTCTTGAGATGGCCTGATCCTTAATTACTCACTTTTCTGTTTGTTCAACCCTTTAAGAGGAGAATAGTCTCATAGGTAATGAGAAGATGCAAAGCAACTGAGCTAGTTCAGACACCATCAGGAACAATAATCAAAGTTACACATTTGGATTGAAATTGTTAAGTATGAATTGTTCAGACTTTTGTGTTCTTTTGAATAACGAAATTTGAATGAATACATGTTTTACAAGTTAATGCTATGTTGTATTATGAACATGTAATTTATATAATTGAATAACACATGCAATGCTTAATACATCATTTATAATCCTTTCTCTTTCTGGATTGGAAGAGGCGATGAACCATAGAGTCTATCTTTTCTCCCTTTCTCTACTGTGTTACTGTGCCATTGTACTGGTCAATATCACTCTGATTTTAACTATCATTTTGGACAAACATCTTCATGAACCCATGTACATCTTCCTGTGTAATCTATGCATCAATGGACTTTATGGGACGGCCGGATTTTACCCCAAATTCTTTTTTGATTTGCTGTCCTCTACTCATCTCATATCTTATACTGGATGTCTCTTTCAGGTATACATTATCTATTCCTATGCAACAATGGACTTCTCTATTCTGGCCCTGATGGCTTATGACAGATATGTGGCTATATGTCATCCTCTGGAATACCACTCTATCATGACTAAACAGAGGATATCTGTCCTTGTCCTCATCTCCTGGATGGTGCCTTTTTTTCTTGAGGTGGTTGTTGTAGCTATGACAGCCAGCCTAGATATATGTGGTTCTCACATAGATAAGCTCTATTGTGAAAACTGGTCTGTTGTGAAACTTTCTTGCACCTCAACAACAGTCAACAGTGTAGTTGGTATGGTAGTCATATGTTTCTACTTTTTCCATTATGTGTTTATTATCTGTACATATGTGCCACTGATCAAAGCATGTTTAGGATCCATAGAAGGGAAGAAAAAGTTCATGCAGACATGTCTCCCACATTTACTCTGTCTACAGAATGTCACCATTGCCTTACTGTTCGACGTTATGTACGCTCGACATGGCTCTAGATCTGTGACACAGAGTCTGAGGAACTTCATGGCTGTACAGTTTCTCACTTTTCCCCCGCTTCTCAATCCTATTATTTATGGACTCAATCTCACTAAAGTTCGGAAGAGAATCAGAGGATACTTTGACACAAAAGTCTAGCAGAGTGTTTCACTTGTATCCCTCTACATTATTGCAATGTTTTTTCTCTCTGTGATTGATAACCCTAGTTTGTCAAGTCATGGTAGCGATATCAAATCTAATTTTGAAAATGCTATACAAATATATGCTAAACTGATTTGTATGCATGTTGTTAATTACTCCATGTTGTTTGCATCTGAAATCAATTGATTACGTATTTATGAGGAACCATTTCAATTAATTGCAATGGTTTGAAATGTAATTTTTAATCAATGTGTTCAATGTATTTGGTAGTTGAAGATCAACTCAGGATCACTGAGGCTCATGCACCATAGCCTGACTCTCGTACTGCTGGGTTGACACGGGAATCCAATAGCCATACAAAATGTATATTATTAAACCATTAAACAAAGCACTGGAGATTGCACCCAAAGTCTTATGTAATATTTCTATATTTTGATTAGTACAGGAACCCGATTACACTGTATAGGTTAATTTGTTTCCCTTCATAATGTGAATTAATTTCCCCCCTAAAATCCCCCAGGTGATCCTTTGGCGGATCATGCTTTACAAATTTATAGTCCAGTAAGACAGGGGCTTAATGACAGGCGGGTTGTCGGACAGGCGAGGGTTCAGCAACAGGTTGGTAGTCGGACAGGCGAGGGTTCGGCAACAAGATGGTAGTGGTTGTGAAGTGGATAGGCCCCTTGAACCACATGGTAAGGAAACCAGGTTGGTGTAAAGATCAACAGACCATTTTAATCTGCTTAAGAAGTGGTTTGATGCTGATATCCCCCCCCCACCCTCTCAGCTAGTGTCTTCCCACAGGAAAAGGGTTCGCATCTGGCCCCCAGCCAAAAGCAAGATCTACGAGAGCTAGGCAGGATGGCCTAGTGCTGTGTTCCAATATCCATACTATCCGTACTCACTGTACTTAGTTTGAGTACGTAGGGCATTCCAATTAAGATCGGGGTGAAAAGAAGTGTACTGAAAGGACCCGGATGGTGTATTAAAAACGGTCAAACTGCAAAGTGTGGATCGATGCACACTTTTTGTACTCAACGGCCACCATCTTATGGTGCGTTCACATCGCTGGGAATTATTTTCGCAACGTCTGAAAGTTTTCGTGAACGACACCTCCATTCGGCAACTGGGGCCAGATTTTGTTAACAGAGTTTCCCAGTTGGTGACGTATGGTTTACTAGTGACGCGCATGAACATGGCGGAACATGAATGTTTTACTAATATAAAAGATTCAACCATCATATCACATATTTTACTATTGATTGACGTTGTAACCGTCTGTTGGCATCGACTTTGCTCAGTTTTGTGTACTGGTAAACCAGCTCAGACAGGTTACATGCTGCCATTCTGACATGCTGCCAGTCCGACATGGGGCCATTCCGACATGCCCCCATTCCGACACCTTTTAGTACCGCCATTCCGACAGTCTACCAATCAGTGGCGCCAACTTCAGGTCAATATTGGGGGATCATAAATATTTTGTTCAAATGTGTTCAACCAAAAAGTAGCCATTTCAGTATTATTTATCTGTAATTTATCTGATTAATTCCAAATTTTGGTTGTGATGATATATGAAATAACCCATTCCATCTATTGATGACTGCATTTTACAAGTGTGTTAAGAGTGGTGGGGCGTGCACTTATTTAACATGCCCTGGGAATGTATATATATTTTATGAAACTTAAAACTGGACCATTTATTCGTTAGAGTTGGATTTAAACTCAATGCAGGACCATGATTGGAGTGGATGGGACGAACATCGGAACAAAATTAATTGTTTGGAGTGCCGCGGCAGAACGAATCAAGGAATGTTAACAGTTAACTTCATATCGAGAGAGGTGAGAATATAGCCTAGACCCACCCCTTTACACACAAATTCTCGAAGGGGATCAATAAAAAATATAGCTGCGAGCAGCAATGAGGGGGTCTAGCAGAATAGGACTCCATAAACTAATTTTGGTGGTCAGACATAATCGGTCAGGTGGCTACATGATGACTGTTTGTATGAAAGCAGATGTGCCTGTAATTTCACTTACAATGAAAGCTATTGGCAAATGGTTATCACAATGAAAATACATTGAAGTTGCTTTCTAAGGGCTGGAATAGATTTGCTGCTAACAACGCATGTGGGTGGTTGACGTGAACTCAAATTCAAAGTGAAAAAAATAATAATTCAAAAATATATGTCAAATGACATATAATTATATTCCCTTATATGTGAATAATTCAAAACTGAATGTGTCCATTTCTAATTCTTCATATATTTTGCATATTATTCACTTTTTGGTGTGGTAGTCCTAAAATGTGTCCACCGGTACAAGAATGTCATTATTTAATTCACAGAATGTTGGACAGATAAGATAGATAAGCCCAAGGCATATTAGTTTGTCCCAATTATATTTCCACATCAAACATCCCCTCAAAAAATTCAGAATTATGTTATTTATATACTATAAGATGTACACATAGAGACTTAACCCAAATGTCTGGGGTACATTCATTATAATTAGTATAAAACCCAAGGAATCTTCATTTCATCCTTATAGCTGCATAGTGATATCATTATTATACTGTCCAACACTTTTTACATACATTTTTCATTAAAATACCTTTTCCACTCACAATTCAATTTGTTGCACCACAGGACATTCCGTTGCACCATTGGACAACAGAGTACTAGTATGCCCATATCGTGTACAAAGTAAAATTTATTATTTTAAATTCAGTCCATTTTTTAGTACAACACAGGTAAAATATTGAAAAATATATAATATTGTGAATTCATTTGTTATTTCATGAACTGTGCTGTACAACATAGTACACCATGTAATACAAGCAAAATAACAACACAAAAGCAATACAACAAAAGTACAACACAAGTTAAAAACATTCTGATAGCCATACTTTCAACCCATCAAGACAACACAGCAAAACATCCTGTAAATTGATTCATTATGAACTGTGCAGTACAACATACTACACCATGAAATACAAGCAAAATAAAAAGCTGTAGTGTTTAGCAGAAACTCATTCCCTTTTCACACCTCATTGAAAAGCAGCCAGTCGTACTTTGTGAGTTGTGCGGCCCGCTGGTAGGGCTCTGGCTCAGAGATGACAGAAACAAGTTGGTCCTTGCTGTACAAAATACAGTCTTGTTTAGCAGGCCACTTGAATATGTTTTTGTTGCTTACTTGCTCCATGCAATTCACTGCAAAGTGCTCCTTATTTATTTGGGTGATTTGGCCCACAAATGGCTTATTCTCATACCTCACTATGACAAATTTCCCCACAGTTTACTCTTCCCCTTGTTCCAGTTCCTTTCCACTATTGTGACTTTCAGGACTCTTGGGCTGGGCTTCAAAATACTCAGAGGAGCCGCTTTCCTCTGCTCGATTGTCTGGCCTCATCTTTTTAGGGGAGAAGCAGCTGCACATTTCTGGGAAGTAGCAGAAACAGCTTAGAGCCCTGTAGAAAATCTCTCCTGGCGAGAATGACAGGATCTGGTGCGTGGCAAGTATGCCTGGGAGTTTTGGAACAGACGATGGCAACATCTCATCAAACACTTGTATGTCTACCTCATTGATCCATTTGAATTGGATGTTGGGGACCTCTTTTTGGATCAGGAATTCATAAAGGTCCTTTGGGCTTTGTATATCCTGCCCTCCATGGACATGGTTGTCGGCCATTCGTTTGACTGCACCCCCAACCCCATCCGGTGCGCCTTTTCCGTGGGCTCTCTCAGAGTAGTTCCATGTAACCCTCTTCAGCCCCCATGTGTATGGCACACTGCTTAACAAGTAACAGTTGGCCTTGTTCCTGTACTGAGTTACTGGACCATCACTCATTACGTGCATAGTGTCAATCTTGTGGCCAGACTTATTCATAATGTCCTGGGCCACTGGTTTCAGATGGGCCCACACAGCACGCTCACTGTGGCTGACTGAATCCGAGATAGTGGCGTAGGACTGTGACCCTGTGCATGTGTACGCCACAACAGTGTGGATAGAAGCCTGCTGCCTGTTCCCTCCAAAATGAAATGACTGAATTTCTGTATTCAATTTACAGGCGTAATTTTCAGAAAAGTCCACGTGCAGGACCATTTCATTCTCTTTCAGGTGTTCCTTCAGATGCCTGAACTTCTTGGCCTGATGAAGCCAGTTGAACTGGTGGATGGCAATACCTTCCAACTTTTTCTGGAACTCTTCAACCAGTTCTCCCACTGTACCATTCTCAGTCTTCTTCTCCCAGTTTTTATATGTTTTGTCTTCGACCACCACATCTACATTCGCCCAGTGTTCCTATCTGGCCCGATCATTTGGGTTGTGTGTGGCAAGCTGGACTTCATCAAAGCAGCACTCAGTGCATGTGCGCTCCATGCATTTCAAGTTCTCAGTATTACAGGTTATGCTGGAAAGAAGATCTGTTAGGCTTTTTGATGGTAGGATACCACGCTGTGACAACACATCAATAAGTAGACGCAGGTTCTCGTGTTGGTAGCAGGCGCATGTATTGCGGTCATTTGATTTGGCTTCTGTTACATAAAATGGCCTGTAACGTACAAACTGTCTGTAAGACAGTCGAAGGTGTGGTCCAGCAGTCTGGAGGTATTCCTTGTGCAAGTCAACCAACGCAAGTACTCTCCTCTGCATTTTTTCTTTCCTTCCAATGGTGTCTTTCTTCCCTGGAAGAAGCCTGCTGTTCTCATCCCTTAATAAGAAGGACTCCACTTGTTTCTTATTTTCTTGGGCAGTGTTTCCTCGCTTTGTTTGTTTTGTTTGTTTTGCTTGTGTTTTTTTGTCAGCATGTTTATCCATATTCCGTCTTTGCACGAGGCGTTGATTCTTTCGTCTAAACGTATCTGCTCTTCTTTTTTCAGCCTCAAGTTTCTTCATTAATTTCTCATTTTGTTTTCGTAGTTTCCGTAGTACTTTGGTCATTGAAGATTTTCTTCTTTTTTGGGGTGGATTTTGGTCTCGCGGGGAATTCTCTGGTGTACTACACAAGGCGGGTACTGGTACTGGGGCTTCATTGATCACTTCATGCAGAACCGGCCTTGCCACTGGGGCTCCATTGATAACTGGCCTTGCCACTGGGGGGTCATTGATCTCTTCAAATGGCTGGTCATGATCCTGAGGTGATTGTGGCTAGTGGATAGTGTGGATAGTGGCTTTTTCCCTTGCCCTACATCTCCGCTTTGACTCTCTCCATTTCTCTCGTAGCTTATTCTGTGTTGCTGGCGACACAGACTTCACGCTTAGCTGAACAATTTTCCCGCATTCTTTCTTCTTCTGATATCTGTGGAGAAAATTATAAAACCAACCATGAATATTGTGATATGATGGTGCATTAATAATGTCATGAAATGTTTTAATTCTTAATTCCTAAAATAACTTCTGGTAACTTGTCAAATTTACTTTTTGCGTCTCTCTCTCAGGAAGTTCTCTTTCCTCTCTTTGTCTTCATTCAGCCTCTCCCTAAACTTCCTGGACCTTTCCTTGGTGGTCATCCTTGCCTCTCACTTACAACATGGAAATCAAACTAGCTTTAACAAAACAGGGAAGGAAGGTTAGAGTTGTGTTGTCCTCAAATTCTGAGGTTAAGAGAAAATGCAAAAAAGCTACTTAAATTAGTCATTAAAAGTTAGGAGAGGAGTAAGGAGCCAGAGAGGCAGGTTAGAAAGAAGAGAAGATGGAACAAGGGGGGCGGAGGGGGGCTTGATAGAGAGGGAGTTTGGCAGGGAGAAAAGCAAGAGGAGGTTGGGGGAGATGAAGGAGAAGGTGGAGGGAGGGATGTTGGGGGGAGGTAGGTAAGGAAGGAGGGGGAGAGAGGTTGGGGGAAGGGGGGGTTGGGGAAGTTGAAGATGGAGGGGGAGGGAGGGAGCTTGGGGGTGAGGAAGAAGGAGAAGATTTGACGGGCCATCCAAATGTGGCCGTCCATTAACCTCCATAACCTCCATTTTTTCCTTCCATTTTTTTTTTTTCTGATTATATCTCTTTTGCATATTTAAACTAATTTTTCAATAAGACTTGTAATACAAAAAATGTTTGTTTAAATGTTTGCTTTCACTATGTTAAGTTTCATTATGATAGGAGTAAAAGAAAGAAATAAGTGAAACTGACTTCATGTTGTACTATAGGACAGTGCGTTGCACCAGTGGACATTTTCAAAATCAATGCTAGTTTGCGGCCTAGCTATATGAGAGACATTCTCATCCTGAGTAACAGTGTTAAGGTTTACATTATTTTCAATGATCAATCAATGTAAATTGCTAAAAATATTCAGATCAATACTTAAATTGCGTTGTACCAAAGGACTACCTTAAGACGACCAGTTCCAACACTGCACGGAAATAGTAATATTATGAAAATATTTGAGACCGTACTGACCTTGGGTGCAGTCCATGTCCTTCAGTGATGTCTTCTGACCTTCCTGATCCTGGAAGGACCCCTCTCAGTAATAAGGGTGGTCACATTAATGCCTGTTTTATATCTACATAATGGCGTTGCTCCAGGAGGACACCAGTTTTGCGGACAAAATGTAATGTGTCATAATAACTCTACATAGGGACCTTAACACTTATAACCTCTAGATTCATTAAGTAAACACTTGTATGACATGCATTCAAGTATTTTAATGTATTTACATTAATTTTTCATTAAATTACAGTCGTTTTAAGATAAGTAATGCTACCCAGGACAGTTGCACCGGTGGACAAATGTCATGTTCAAAACAGAATATTTGCATAGTTGAAGAACGATACTCATTGTTTGCAGATGGATTAGATGTAGAAGAATGAACTGCGTAATAAAAAATGAATTTTAATGAAATATTATCAAATTTTGGTTATATTTGTCACTGGGGACACAAAAATTGAGCGTCACGTCAACCACCCATATGCCTACGGATCAGGGCTGCTGTACGTATTCTGCGATCGTTTGGTGCGTTGATTGTGCACGTTGTCACAAGGTAACACGACGCGTCTGCAAGCAGAATGAACCAGAGTAGCTGCAGCAACAAGATAGAGCTACGTCAGACACACGGCCTTCAGCACTTTCAAGTTTCACGTCAAAAAAATAAAAGATAGACTGAGAGATGCAATCACACTCGCTGTGGTTTTAGAGTCCCCCTATAGGTAAAATGACACCAAATTACTTGGGCCTCATCAGGATAGGGTCATAAGACTATGAGCCAAGTTTGGTTTGGATAAATGAAAGCCTTGCAGAGATATGATCTCACTTCCTGTTTGACGTCCCCCTGAGGTCAAAGGTCACCAAATCGTTTGGGTGTCCCCGGGATGATGTCATGAGTCTATGTACAAAGTTTGGCTATGATATGTTAAAGAGTTGCTGAGAAATGGGCTTACTTCCTGTTTGGCGGCTTTGTTGTCTTGTTGATTGGCTGTCACGGCCAAGCGGTTTTGAATTTGAAAAAGCTGTTTGACAAATGTGTTCAGCTTGGTCTGAAGATCATATATGGCAAGTTTCATGAAGATTGGACAGAATTTGTGGCCTGTGGATATGTACTATTGATTTTGACAATTTTCAACATGCCGGCCAAATTCAAGTTTCCATGAGCAATAATTTATTAATTTATTATAATTTATTATATAATTTATTATTATATAATTTATTATTTAATACTACATGAAGAGGTCTGCCAGTATCACCAGACATTGAAAATAAGTTTGAAATATACTTATGTGAAGAGAGAATGAAGACACATCTTCATTAATTACAGCGCTCCCTAGAGATCAAAGGTCACCAAATTCACTGAGTGTCCCCTTGATGATGTCATGGGTCTATGTACCAAGTTTGGTTATGATAGTTCAAAGTGCTGCTGAGAAATTGTCTTGCTTCCGGTTTGGCGGATTTGGGGTCGAATTTGATTGGCTGTCACAGATATTTCCGTGAGAATTAATTTACTAGCTATATGGGGAGGTCTAATAGTATCACCAGACTTTGGAAATTTGTTTGAAATATACTCATGTGAAGAGACAGGAGTTAAAACACATTTTCATTAATTAAAGCGCCCCCTAGAGGTCAAAGGAGTGTCCCCATGATGATGTCATGGGTCTGTTGTGGTGACCCAGTTCACAATTGTCTATTAAACTCACGGCAAGCACCACACCACGGTTCCAGGTTAAGCCAAAGTCGGCGTTTATTCAAAAAACCACTGGTGAACAAGGAATATACTCTATTGACTATGGCCTCCGAGAGACTCGTGTCGGGCGGTATATCGACAGTCTTCCACTCTGCTCGTCCTTCTTGTTCCCCCTGGAGTGAGTCCTCGGTCGCCTTTTAAGCTGTCCCCCCAGGGCTTTTCCTCCCTCCGGCCAGGTGTGCTTCATCTGGGTGATTGCGATGAGTGAAGTCGTGCTCTCTGCCGCCAACTAGTGAGTGTCGGCGGTATACACCGTCCACTACTACCCCACAGTTCCCCCTGGTGGGGAGCGGGTTGTCACACTGTGTACCAAGTTTGGTTATGATATATCAAAGGGCTGCTGAGAAATTGGCTTACTTCCTGTTTGGCGGCTTCGCTGTCTAATTTAATTGGCTGTTGCAGCGAAACGGTTTTGAATTTGAAACATCTTTTGGATAAATTTTGTGGCCTGAACATCATCTGTGCCAAGTTTCGAGATGATTGGACAAAATTTGTGATAGGAGAGGTATTTTGAATGTGTTTTACATAAACCAAGATGGCGGAAAATCCATCATGGCGCAAAATAACTACATAGGGTGTGTTTAACTCGGCTTGGCCCAAGGATTCCAATGATACTGTGTTTGTGAATATTGGATGAATGGGTCAAAAGTTATAAACATGAATGCATGTCCAACTTTGACCTGTTGGTGGCGCTAGAGCTCATGAGCTAGCAACTTCAAATTTGCTGTGAGGGCTTATGGGACTGTCCTGAATCAGTGTACCAAATTTCACAACTTTTTACCATGGCGTTCTATGGGCTGCCATAGACTCCCATGGCAGGATAATAATAATAATAGGAAAATGTAGAATAACAATGGTTGTCTTGCAGTTTCACTGCTTGATCCCCAATAAACCAACAGTTTTTGCCCATAGAAGGCAAATCCGTTAAACATAGACTTTGTGTTTACATGACACTCAAGAAAGTCGACTTATTGGCTTAGTCCAACTATGATTGGATTACTAAAATGCATGTATACACATTAGTCAAGCTATACTCAATACGCTATAACCCAATTAAATCTAATTGGGTTACTCATAGTCAAATTAAGACCCCTAGATAATGCGATTCATAGTCGAGCTAAGCATGCATGTACAGAGTCGAATTGGATTATGCATTGAATTTCGTTCTGCGCATGCTCGAGATCTTTTCCCGGAGCCGTGAGCCGGAGGTAGAAGGCGACGATAGTCGTGTTGTTGTTCTCGCCGTCGGATAAGGGATAACGAGAAACAACGATTTATTTATAAAGCTGGCGCAGAAGATGGAGGAAGCCGGTGAATGTAGCCGGTGAATCAACCCCCTATAAGAATTGTGTCCTGATTGCGGAAGCGCGCATGGCATGCATTCATTAAAGGTGGAAGCACACAGACACTACGCTTCCATTTCACCCAAGGCTGAATTAAAAGTACATGTTTTTCTAAATGTGGGTCATCAACAAGGTTGTAAAGTAGTAACTTCGGGCACATCTGTCAAAATAAATGTTTTTTTTCTCCCGACGTGTTTACGATCTTTATTCATTCATTGCGATGCGGCGGGGAATGCCGTATACGGACGGGCGGCGGAGGGGCTGCTCCGGCGGGAGAAAGATGTTTTCAGTAGACAGCTGTCAACTCACTTTGGGTCGGCGATTTATTTAAAAAGCTGGCACAGAAAATGGAGGAAGCCGGAGTCGTGCCAATGTAGTTACCCACTATAAGGAGTGTATCATCATCAACATGCATTCAGTACACACTACGCTATGGATTTCACCAAAGGCTGAATTAAAAGTACATGTTTTTCTAAATGTCATCAACGAGGTTGTAAAGTAGTAACTACGATCTTTATTCATTCATTGTGCCGCAGCCGAACTGATGGGGGTATTCTCTGATATTATGAATCTTACAGACTGCGTCGGGTTCTCCGACTCTCTGGTACTTCCACAACAAGTAATGACTCCTAGTCGGGTTTATTTCGCCCATGGGGAAAAGGAATTGGGGGAAATTAATCGAAATCGAATTAAGCTGTGCATGTAAACGTACTGAGTGTTAAACAATATCCGACCTCGGAGATGATCAGAACAGCCGGTCAGGCGCTTTCATCAGTTGAAATTGATTGAGCCACAGAATAACAAGTCTTATTTGTACATGCCATAGGCCTGCGTGCAGTTGTTAGATTGCACACAACATGTTTGCATATTAAGTGTTATTTTTCTCAACTCTCCAGCATTCTCTCAGCATTCCTTTAATTAATGGCCTCGGTGCGCACAGACAGGCGGGGTTTCTGACGCTCCTTTTACAGTAGGACCACTTCACAATGAACGTTCAAATAACCCCAGAGTTCAGTGTCCATCAGTCCCAACATTTAGAAACAGAATCGAAAAGTCCAAGCGTGAATTGGGTCAGTGGGGACTTTGGCAGAGACTGGAGAGATGGGTCTGTTGCGAACGAGCCGGTTCAAAGAACTGGTCCGTAGTCACATCAAAGCAGCCCTGCCCTGCAGCCTTGAGCCCCACCAGTTTGCCTACAGAGAGAACCGATCCACAGAGGACGCCATAGCCATAGCACTCCACACTGCACTATCCCATCTGGAGCAGCAGGGGAGCTATGTGCGAATGCTTTGTGCTTTGTGGATTACAGCTCTGCATTCAACACCATCCTCCCTCACAAATTGATGGTCAAACTGGGGGACCTGGGGCTGCCACACAACACCTGCATGTGGATCTATAGCTTCCTTTCAGATCGCAGACAGAGGGTTAGAGTAGGCCAACATACATCCACAGCCCTAAGCCTCAGTACTGGCTCTCCCCAGGGCTGTGTGCTCAGTCCCTTACTCTACTCCCTCTACACACATGACTGCTCCCCTGCCCATCACAGTAACACCATGGTGAAGTTTGCGGACGACACCACAGTGGTGGGGCTCATCTCCAGAGGGGGAGACGAGTCTGCCTACAGAGATGAGGTGGGGCAGCTGTCAACATGGTGCAAGGCTAATAACCTGCTCCTCAACACCTCAAAGACCAAAGAACTCATCATAGACTTCAGGAGAAAGAAAACAGAGATCACACCATTATTCATCAGTGGGGACAGTGTGGAAAGGGTACACCTCTGAGCTGTTGAAAAAGGCCCAGCAGAGACTGTACTTTCTGAGAATACTCAGGAGGAATAACATCACACAAAGTCTGCTGGTGTGCTTTTACCGTGCCTCCATCGAGAGTATTCTAACATACTGCAAGGACACACAGCATCTCGGTCACTCCATGTTTGAACTGTTGCCCTCAGGCAGAAGGTACAGAACACTTAACACAAGGACAAACAGACTCAAACACAGCTTTTATCCAACTGCAATAACCACCCTCAATACTGAAAAAACCCAATAATATACACCAATACACCTGAGATATGTGCAGACTGTTGTTTGTTCTGACTGTGTGTTCATACTGTTTTCCTATGTGTGACTGGGTATGTATAAATGGGTGTGTTTATGTATGCTGCTATATGTTTATTTAAACTAGTAACACTAGTATTTTAAATTATATATTTTTTAATAGACTCTAAATGTTGCACTGACTAGAGAGCACTTTGAATTTCGTTGAACATGTGACAATGACAAATAAAGACCTATTCTAAAGAGCTGTTTAGCATGCTACGGGTACTCCGTGCATGCTATGCATGTGTGCAGTGACTGACTGTCACGTGCATGCAACCAATCAAGTGTGGATAGACAAGGATCATTTAAACAAGGGGCGGGGATGCACGTTGCGCTCATATGCAATGAAAACAATCGGCTACAGCAATTTATTGATATTAGAAAATGTAATTTTTACTTTGGATACTAGGGGTGTAATGATGCACTCATTCGTACCGGAAATTTGCGGAACGGTTCGATGCGCATTTCATTTCGGTACATACCGGGAAAAAAAATATATATATATTTTTTTTTTTTTGACTATCACACAGTTTTTATTGATTATCACACACTCTGTGACACTCTGACACTGTGAGTGTCTTGTCTTGTCCTGATGTTTTGTGTTGAGGACCACAATGGAAATAAGTCCTGGACTTGATTGTGTTTTTATCCTCAATTGTATTTTATGTACTTTCATTTGTGTTAGGCATTTGTTTGATACAATTTAATAAATCAAATCAAAATCCAATTGTTTAATAAAAATAAAATAATAAAAACTGCTGTACCGAAAAACATACCGAACTGTGACTTAAAAACAGAGGTACGTACCGAATCGTGACTTTTGTGTATCGTTACACCCCTATTGGATACTAATAAGATTTATTGAATAATGTAAGTGATAAATAGGCCTACACATACGAATCATAAGTCAAAATGGGCTACAATTGGCAGAATTATAAAAGGTATAAGTAATAAAGGTAATATGAAGAGCCGTTTATATTAATAACCTTATGTTGGAATGGCGAAACGTTTGAAAAAAAGTAAAGTACCGCCACTCTGACAATGGAAACAGAAATCGTCGGAGTGGTGGGACGTTTGAAAACAATGGAAGTGCCGCCACTCCGATGTCGGAATGGAAGGCAGTCCCCCTCAGACAAATACACAACAAGATGATCAAAGCTACACTGTATCCTTCCCGAAGCTGGACAAGAGAGAGACAGTTCCAGCTGCCTCTCACTGGCACAGAGTCGGCGCTAAGCCCAAACAACATACCAAAGTGAATCAACAAGTTCACTCGACGCCAAATGCTAAGCTTCTCAAAGCTAACGTAGCATATATCAGCTGGATTAGCCAATCGCTGAAGTTAACCCTGCCACTGAAGAACTGGTTCCTGCCACTTAAAGAGTCCATGAACGCGCCTGCCACCCATACACCCCTGAGCCCCGAGATGCGTCCAGACGGACGGTGTGGACAGAGACCGACCACGACCCTGTCGCCAGAGAGGCCAGCTGTGCATGCGTCTGCCACCGCCACCTCAAGTCAACAAGGGCCCATCCCACAGAAAGCAGATGAACCAGACACTCTGATTGTAGGAGACTCAACCATAAAGGATATAACCGGTAAGAAGATCAAAACATGCTACTTCCCAGATGTGACGGTTAGTGATGTCAACCAGAAACTAGCCACAATTATATTGGAAAACCCCAAAATCTGCATGCAGGACTTGATATTCAAAGAGAACAGTCAGAACTTCTGAAGAGGGATTTCACTGATCTATTGGACATACTGGACAAATTACACATGAGGTCATTCATCAGTGGACCCATACCAGCAGTTGACAGGGAAATAAACAGATTCAGTCGTCTACTTGCACTCAATACATGGCTTTCCAGAGTCTGCAATGAAAGAGGAAGGGGCTTTATTGACAATTTCAACTTGTTCTGGGGGCGCAAATACCTTTTCAGAGCAGATGGCCTACACCCAAACATGTTAGGCTCAAAACTGTTAAGGGACAATCTTCTCTTCCCGCTCTCCCACAAATCTACCTTTCCACGGTCTGACACACAGGCCACAGTCAGAGCACAGGTTGAGAAGAAGCGAGACTACAGCCTCCCCCACACATCTACTGTGCCACTATCTGACACACAGATAGCAGACAGACCACAGACCTTGAAGAGAGACAACAGCCCGCCCAACGCCATCGACACCATGCCTACCCCATCGCAGATGCTGGCTTGGCGAGGAACGGCCACGCCCCTCCTCCAGCACTCCCCCATCGACGATAACCACCAGCCTCATCTCTCCCATAGCCACAACACCAACTTCAGCTCCACTGTCTCCTCCCGTTATGATTTTCCAGATGAATTTAAGAAACTGAAAAATGTTGGCATCAAACTTGCATCTGCGTCAATGATACCATCGCCACCTCATGACCACAGTCTGATAACACCCAAGCAGAGGGCGCCCCAGCCCGCCCCCTGTACTGATAGTAGTCCTGATTATTACTGAGACAAAAAAGGGTTCAGCCATAGACACAGTATAAAGGAAGTTTCACATAATCTGCTGAACCCAAGGTTGCCTATGTCAAAACATGGCAACTTTTGCATTCCTGCTGTAACCACTAAGAGTAAACAAAGGGAAACTTAGATGCACTGCTAACCTCTCAAATCTCATACCTATTTCCTCCAAAATCAACCTTAAAGCCTATCAATAACACCATCAGGATGGGTTTACTTAATGTTAGGTCTCTTAATAACAAATCTTTTTTAGTTAATGATTGTATTACCACTATAACTTTTTTGATGTATGTAGATCTGGAAAAAGAGGTGGAGTGGTTGCTGCAATATTAAAAAATGTATTTCAGGGGAAACAGATGTTATTTGGTGATTTTCCATCATTCGAATACCTTTGTGCTGTATTGAAATGTTCCCCCAGAGTTCTCCTATTAATTATTTACAGGCCACCCACATACTCTGCAAATGTCTTCGATGACTTTACAGAATTATTGTCTAGCATCTCCACAGACTTTGACTGTCTAGTTATAACTGATGACTTCAATTTTCATACTGATGATTTTAATGATTAGTGTGCAAAAAAACTTTTTACCATTTTGGACACATTTGAAATGTCTCAATATGTGAAAGAGGCTACTCATTGTAAGGGGCACACTCTAGACCTGGTTATCACAAAGGGTCTCAATGTTTCAGATCTCTCGGTGACTGATCCTTCACTGTCGAACCACTTCTGTGTTTTCTTTAATATATATTTTATTCCCGACATACAGACAAAATCAAGTTCTGTCAAAAAATGGTATATCAATGAACATTTTAATGTACTTTTTAAAAATGCTGTCTCCTTGCTACCACCTCTCAACCAATGTTCTGCTGATGATCTTGTAGAAAAGATAGGTCATAGATGTCATTGCACCTTATAAGGTTAAAACGATTTCTGGAAAGCAAAAGGCACCCTGGAGAAAAGCTGCTTTTGTAACAGCCCAGAAAAAAAAGAATGCAGGAGGGTTGAATGCATATGGCGTAAAACAAAACTTCATATTCACCATGATATCTATAAAGAGAGCCTCCGTGCCTACAATTTAGTCTTCATTTTTCTCCAATATCATTAAAACCAATATTAATAATGCCAAAACCCTATTTGCAACTGTTGGCAGACTGACCAAGCCCCCAAGACAAATTCCACTTCACCTTTTTTAAACCCCTTTTAAAAAAGTGGAGCTAAGATGCCTCTATTATTAACAACTACAGACCAATATCAAATCTACCCTTCATAAGTAAAATCATTGAGAAAGTTGTCCTCCAGCAACTTAGTGACCGCCCTTATTAAAGTTGTAAACGACATCTGTCTTAACACAGACTCTGGCAAAATCTCAATACTAATGCTACTAGACCTCAGTGCTGAATTCGACACTGTAGACCATACAATACTTTTGGACAGATTAGAAAACTGGGTGGGGCTTTCAGGCACAGTCTTAAATTGGTTTAGGTCCTACTAAACTGTTTCCATTGGCGACTTTGTTTCAGAATCAACAAACGTGACATGTGGAGTCTAACAAGGTTCGATCTTAGAACCCTCTGTATTCAAAATCGACATGCTCCCACTAGGGAAAATCATGCAATATAACAATATTGACCATCATTGCTATGCTGATGACACGCAAATCTATGTATTGCTATCACCAAATGACTATCAGCCCATAGATCTGTTGTGCCAGTGCATTGAGCAAGTCAAAGATTGTATTTGGTGCTAAAACCGAAAGGCTTAAAGTAACCCAACACCTTCACTCTCTGTCCCGGAAAACCTCAATCAAAGCCGGAAATCTAGGGGTTATCATGGATTCAGATTTACATTTCGACAGTCACATCAAATCAGTTAGAAAATCTGAAAAAACTGCCTTTATCACTAGAAAGCTTGATTACTGCAATGGTCGCCTTACAGGTCTCCCAAAAAAACTCTAAGGCAACTACAGCTTGTTCAGAATGCTGCTGCTAGAGTTCTAACAAAGACCAAAAAAATTAAACATATTACACCAATTCTTAAATCGTTAAATTGGCTCCCTGTATGTCAGAGAATTGATTTTAAAATCATGATGCTAACCTATAAATCCCTACATGGTTTAGGGCCAAACTATTGAACTGATATGCTTCCACTACATAAGCCTTCTAGGCCACTAAGATCTTCTGAGACCAATCTGTTAATTATCCCCATAGTCAACACGAAACATGGGGAAGCAGGATTTAGTTACTATGCAACATATGCAAATAGCTGGAATAAACTCCCTGAGGATTTAAGACTTGCTCCAACTCTGACAGCTTTTAAAACAAGACTGAAGACTTTTATGTTTGCTTTAGCTTTCTGCTAAATCTTAAATCTACAATGCTTTTTTAACTTTGCCTTTATTTTCTATCTATTTTTTATTTTATTACCAACTGCCTATTTTTACCAGAGAGATACATGATCTGATACCAGAGAGACTGGGTTAGAGTCCTAGAATCTGGATTGGAGTCCCAGAGAAAGGACCAAGTTCCTTTAGGTCGGGTCGGAGTCCCGATGTGGGTAAGGACCAAGTTCCTTTAGGTGGGGTTGGAGTCCCGACGTGGGTAAGGACCAAGTTCCTTTAGGTCGGGTTAGAGTCCCGACGTGGGTAAGGACCAAGTTCCTTTAGGTCGGGTTAGAGTCCCGACGTGGGTAAGGACCAAGTTCCTTTAGGTCGGGTTAGGTCGAGTCCCGACGTGGGTATCAGAGACTGTTGATCTTAAATACATTGCACTTTCTAAAATGCTTTTTTTTAAACTTTATTTGCTATCTATTTTACTTTTTTTTACTTATCTATTATTTTCTTTTATTGTATGACAATGTTTATGTGTGAAGCACTTTGAGTCTGCCTTGTGTATGAAAAGTGCTATATAAATAAAGATGCCTTGCCTTGCCTAGTACCGCTATCAATTAGGCTACTTAAATGGGTCCTATTATGCTTTTCCGTTTTTTCCTTCTCCTATTGCTCTTTACATATGTTTTTGGGTATAAATGGTTGGCAAAGTTACAATACCACAAAGTTGCCACAAGGGGGAGTAAATGACTACCGCAAATTACAGTTAAGCCCAACACACGCCGCCGGTGTTATGCCAATTTCTGCTCCCTTGTCAGATTTTGCTATCGTAGTGCGACTCAATTCATACTTTGCACGTGACGTCACAACCACTGGCTGGCGGGCAAGAACTCCAGCAACGAAACCTAGTAACATAATCAGGACGTCGCCAGTTTTACCACACGAACAGTCCTTAGGTTCCTCTCAGTCCAAATACCGCCATGATGGAAAAATTAGTTCAACGGGAGCATTTGTGCCAGGCATACACATGGCAAACTGACAAATTAGACATATATTTTTGTACGGAATCTACCTGCTTCTGAAATGCGCGAACATCTCCGCCCAGCGCTCATTCTGTGAGCACACTGTGCAGATTAAATCGCGCAGCATTCTGTAACAGCAACTGTGCGATCATCCCTGCCCTCACACATTGTTGAAATCATATGCTGGATGCTTTAATCTTTCTATGTGTATTTTAGTGAATGATCAGGCTATAATAAGACCACATTGGCTATGTAATCGCGGACAAAAGGGGACATTTCATAGTGGATGGTGGAATAGTAACATTCACCTTTGCTTTGATTATGAAGATATTCCTGTTTTTCACCTCCCATACGACAGCATGGTTAACCCATCCGTAGGCTTTCAATTGTTGTGCGGTATAAAGTGACAGATTCTCTATGAGATAAATTATATCTCCAAACTCCAAGTCTGGTAGCGTCTTTGCCAGCTTCAAAGCAATGAATAACCTACATCAGCAGGTGCTGTGTATGGATCACAAGTTCTGAGTATGTTTATCTTCTCTTCGTATCTAATTTTAAAATTTTGTGACAAATGGTCTAAATAGTTGATTTATTTAAGTATCGGAAATCTGTATTGGCCAATCAGGCTGCAATTCCCCTGGTTGGCCGTTGTTCGTCGCCATTTTGCCAGAGTTTGTTGCCCTCCAGGTATCCAAGGTAGTCACGTGACCGCAAAGTATGAATAGCAGAGTCTGTCAAATCATGCTACCCTATCAGAAAATGCTACCTTACGTCACAAGCGTATTTGATTTGTAGACCAATCACCTCTATCAAATAATGCTCCCACTGCAGAATCACGTTATTTCACACCACTACTCACCCTATGTACACTGTTGATGCTGTTTTATAACTTATATATTGAAGATTTCAGGGGTACAGTATGTGCAATGTATGTAATGTAATAATAATAATAATAATAATAATCAATTAAACTAAAATAACTTCAACAAGAAAAGTGTAGCAAAGTATTGTTAAAACTTGTATATATTTGTGAATGGGATTCTGTGTGTGTTTATATATGCAATAGATAATAATTATTCAAAAGATACAATAATAAAAACAACCAAAGATCTTTATTTTTGTATTGGTTTATTTTAACAGGGACAGTGTACACCAGATCTTAGCCAGAGTTAGCCAGAAGGCTATTTTCCATAGTTCTTAGTTAGTTAAGACAAAGACTTAAAACACACTCACAATCAACCCCCCCCCCACACACACACAGAAGTCACGCACTAAGTGTGATATAATCACTGAGCCTAAATGTTTTAATGGTCACACATCTGATTGTGTATGAACCATTTTTTCAGGTGGAATTTAAAAGACGGATGTGAGTCCAATTCCCTAATGTGAGCTGGAATGGTGTTCCATTCTTGTTCTGCTTTGTGTGAGAATGTGGATTGACCAAACTGACTTTTCCTGAGTGGGATGATGCAGTCCCCTCTTGCTGCACCTCTTGTTGAGTGGTATGCAGACGTTCGAACTTCGAATTTTTTGAGTGGAGGGGATGTCAGATTGTTGATGACTTTGTACATTAAACACATATTTGCATATTTTATCATGTTATCCCAGCTGAGCATGTTGTATTTTTTTTAGATTGGGCAGTGGTGGGAGCAGTTAGGTTTTTTGTCCAGTGTTTTGATGACCTGTTTGTCTCCTGGTCTCAAATCTCAAATCTTTATTTTATTTTGAGGCATTTCTTGCAAATATATACAACCTTATTTTCATGGGCATATTGGGCACACTCAAAATGTGCCCACCGACTGCACAATTCACACTGCACCTACCAAAAAAAACAATTAAAAGAGCATTACAATTTACAATGAGATACATTGTATGGTAATATGCACACACATTTTTGAGTCAATTAATAATACAAAGCACATATTTTATGTTATACTTTACCATTTCAATCATGCTTTCATCTGCATTTTTTTCGGCAAAGGAGCAAACAATGGTTTTCATAAGCTTTTAAACTGTGACAACTCCAATCATTCTGTGAGTAAATAAATCATGGTACACTACTGAAGAAATACACTCCTCGATGTCAAAGTTCTTATTTAATGACAAAGATGAAGAAGCCCTGCAGCAATACACAAAATAACAACATAAGCTACAACCAGTAATTCCTACATGCACATGTCTATCATAAATATATTCAGGAACTTGACCAACCTTAATAACAACTATAGTAATCAAGAATGACTTACATGAATGATGTTAACAGCTTAATATGCTCTGTAACAGGAACGTCTGTAATGCTGGCAAACACAATACGGTCGACTCCTAACTCCGGAAGCGGTCTGTAATCCAATACTATCCCCTAGTGGCCGGTGGTAAACTCTGCAACTACAAATGTATAATTGGTGAATAAAAAAGAAAATACATTTCAAAAAAGTATTCACACACATAGTATACTTAAATGTATACATGTCACAAATACCTCCCTATTTATGCTATATAGACACTAAAAGCATTATGTTTTCAGTAACACTGACAACTAAATTGACGACTAAAATAAAAGTGTAATAAATGGTTATGTTTAACAATGTAAAAAGTAACCTTGCTTTATAGTACATTAATTTGTATGGATTTTGACTACGAAACTATTTTGATGTCACTGCTCTCATGCAGTGTTTGATGCCACTCACCTTTACACTGAAGCAGTGCAGTAGCAACATGCAACCGTGCCTGATGAACAGCCTGTGGAGATGTCTGGACATCACTGATGTCTCCATACCGGAGATAATCATCTGCAAACTGCAAAATTGCATTTTAGACGGCAACAGTAAGTTAATAAGTAAGTTACTTATAAATGACTATACAATTAGTACAAACATGTTTACCCTCAAAACTAAAATCCCACAGCTGCTGGAATCTTGCTGCTTGTACTGGATTGTTTGCACCGTCCATGTTGCTCCCTTGTCTCCACAGTCTGTTATACTCAAGAAATTCCAAATTTTTGTTGTAAAAGGAGGAAGAAAAAAAAACAGTGAGCGTGTAGCAGACCAATTCTCTTAACATGAAAGGTTCAGGAAAGAGGAAAGATTCAGGTGGGAAATCGCAACGGTCTTCTTCAAATCTGACCAATCTGTATGTTTTTAAAGTTGGAACTTTATTACAAGCACTGTTACCTGGCTTCCACAAAGCTCTACTATAAAAGCGAGAAAAAAACTTGCCGCTTTATGTTGTGGTTTGTTTTCTCATCCAGACCATTGGTTTGGGGATGATAGGCAGCTGTCACACTTCTTTGAATAGTCAAAATACTGCAAAGGCTGGTGTTGAGCTGAAATAAAAACAGTTACAGTAAAAAAAATACAATCCAAGCAGAAAGGAATAATTCCTGAATTGTATTTTCTACAATAGCATTATTAAAATGCACATACTTCATTAACAAACTCTCTTCCCTGGTCAGATAAGATTATTTTGGGACAACCATGTCTATAAATAATCGAGCAGATGTGGCGTCCCACTTCAGCTGCAGTTTTTTTCTTTAATGGGAAAGCCTCAACCTATTTTGAGCAGTAATCTGTGGCTGTTAAAAACAAACAGCAGACACCTATCAAAGTAACACAAATATAATTATTTTTACACTCAATACTTCTTTATTAATAGCTGTTGGATAAGATACCACTGTACACATGTACCTGTATACACTGTAATGGCTGTGCAGCAGTCAAAGGTTTTCCGATTGTAGTGAACCCCATCTTAGCTCCTCCCCCTGCACCCAGGCGCAATATAAAAGGCCCAAGATGGCTGAACTCAGCCTCTGCTGGTTGCCTCCCAGGGTGGATCCCCTGCTGCTGTTCTGTTTTGGTTCTGTTTTGCTATTTTGTTTTGTTTGCTTTGGTTAAGTTTGCTTTTGTGTTATAACCCCTTTTCTGTTTCATTGTTTGACAATTGGGTTGCTGGCTTACATAACCTCTGTTTTGCTGTTTGGTTTGGTTTGGTTTTGCTCCAGTTTTCTTTATTTTGTTTTTATTATTATTGTAATAAAATAAACATTTAATATATATATGTATTGTCTCTGCCTCTTTAGTTTTTAGAACCTGTGTCCTTATAATTTCTGTAATATAATTACAGAAATCAATATAATAATTTTCTTTGTTCTTTATTTCCTGGGGTGCAATTCCCCAGGTGGCGTTGTCGGTCCCTCTTTAGTTATTTCCTCCCATTTATATTGAGTTTTACACTGAGTCTCGCCACACAACCATCTGGCATTTATCACATTCCAAGACCTTTAAGAAAGTAGTTGTTAATAAAACACAAAAACATAAAACACAACAATAACTCAAACAAATATCCTACCCAGTTGTTAATGTCCACTGACATGCCAAACCCGAATGCCCCCCAAAAGAGGAGTGAAACTCTATAAAGATTTTTCTTACCTCCTCTTTTGATTTAATAGCTCTTCTGCTCCCAACGTAGAGCTCTCCTTCTGCAGTGAACATTCATTAAAGAACTTTCATCATTAAAGAGCTATCTTACCAAGACACTATCCACATTTTATTGTATGTATTGGTCTATCCACATACTGTACCCCTGAAATCTTCAATAAAGATGTCATAAACAAGCATCAAAATATGCTCCCCATATTCTTACAGTGTGCATAGGGTGAGTAGTGGTGTAAAATAACGTGATTCTGCAGTGGGAGCATTATTTGATAGAGGCAATTGGTCTATCCACATACTGTACCCCTGAAATCTTCAATAAAGACGTTATAAACAAGCATGTATTTCAGATACTCACCCTTTAACTGAATAACTGTGAATTTAGAAGCGTTCCTCCTAAGGTTTAATTTCTGGGACTTATCATAACTATCTGGGAATGTTCCCAGAGACAGGAGGTCAAACGATTGTATCCTTCTTTCCTCCATAGCTTTATAAACACAAGTATTTAAAATTTATGTAACACGATAAATATCTTGTTATAACATGACAAGATGTCGTCGCCCCCCTCCACCTCCACCACCGACGAAAACTTTCTCCACTCCCAGACCCGTAAAGATAACATATATATCATCTTATTTCTACATTCAGCAGCAAAGCCAGTGTGTACATGCACATATTTACGTGCTTACAGGTCAAAAGGCGCAATGTAAAACATTTGTAAGATAATTATGCAGTTAAAAACACGTTTTAAAGAAATTACTCACCATCAGCCAAAAAGGTAGCAAAAATGAATGGATGCGCACGCAGGATCATGAATTTTCCGGGTGCGCATGCGCAGAACCACTATGTGATGGGTATCAGAAATTGGCAGAACACTGGCGCAGTGCAGCGCAGCGCCAAAAAGAACGCTCCCGTTAATTTCCGACGTACTAGCCCACACCGGCGGCGCCTTGATGCGCCGCAATTTGCAGCATGAGCAACCAGGTCAACAACCTGCACACACTTATAATGCTCTAGTGCTAGTGGGATAGGGGTATATTTTTTTATAAAATATGCAATGTAGTACTTTTCGTAAACTTTTTTATCCCATGTATTTATATCATTGTATCTTGTTATCCTTTTAATGTTTAATCCCATGTTTATATATTATTGTGTCTTGTTTAGTTTTGTAGTATTTATTCTTCTTAACTGCCCAAGGACTACTGGTGGAAAATAGCAATATGCTCAAACCTGGTACAATGCATCTCTCCTTGCTATAAACAAGGTTAATGTTTCTTTTGTACATTGTCCCTGTTTAAATAAAGTTACATTACATTACTTGATATAGTAGAGCAGTTGTATTTGCAAATGCAAACAGGCCAAAAGCGTTTGCACAAACGTAAAAATGTGTCACCTTTATAGCATCCATGATCAGTAGCCAATCAAACTGTAAACATAGGGCGCTCACATGACGTTAAGCATTTCATTTTCTGGCGCAAAATGTGATGTTTTAGAACCTAAAACCCAGTTTCTCCCAGTTGACACAGCAACACATAAATGGCGTTATCAGAAATCTCCACTTTGGCCAGAGTTTTTAGAAATAATAGTTTTCTTTGATGAAAACTGGGTTTTCGTGTAATTGAGAGACCAAACAGCATGGAAATATCTGCGTTTTCCCTTTGTGTAAACAGGGCCTAAAAGCACATTGATTTAGACATAATGTGTGGTTGTGACAGTCCAGGACCAGAGGCCATGATGGTTGCTGTGTTTGTGTTATCCTCCGGATTATCCTCCAGGGAGGGATGGGGTATGGAGTTTGTGTGGTTGATGGCTCCTTAAACCATCCTTCAACCAGGCACACTCCACAAGGGGTTGTAATAGCTCCCCAGGGATAATGGAGATAATAACCTGTATTCTATACACTAAGGACCTCTAGAATATAAACACAGTTGTTTGTTTGGTGGACACTCTCGCGAGGCCGTCATAGAGTGACCACTGGGTCATAATTAGCTGTTAGCCTAGCTGTAGCCAGCCAGTTCCCTCAGGCCAGGGGTGAGCTACAGTAGAGGCAGTGTTTTATAAAGGTGTTTAGACATGCTAATGATATGAAATTACATCACTCACACACACAATTTTCTTTCAGCATTTTCAAAAAAATTGTTTTTACATTATATTAACTATGAAAAAATATGCACAGTCCTGATCTAGGTGCTGGAATGCCTGGGATGATAATTATAAAGTAAATGTGTGTATGTATTCTATGAACATGATTTAAATAGGTAGAAAGGCAAGGCAAAGCAACTTTATTTATATAGCACTTTTCATACACAAGGCAGACTCAAAGTGCTTCACATATAAACATTGTCATACAATAAAATAAAATAATAGATAAGTAAAAAGTAAAATAGATAGAAAATAAAGGCAAAGTTTAAAAAAAACATTTTAGAAAGGCAGAGTTAAAAAAATGCATTTTAGAAAGTGAGAAAATAAAGGCAAAGTTACTAATAAAATAAAAAAATAGAAGCATTGTAGATTTAAGATTTAGCAGAAAGCTAAAGCAAACATAAAAGTCTTCAGTCTTGTTTTAAAAGCTGTCAGAGTTGGAGCAAGTCTTAAATCCTCAGGGAGTTTATTCCAGCTATTTGTTGCATAGTAACTAAATCCTGCTTCCCCATGTTTCGTGTTGACTGGGGATAATTAACAGATTGGTCTCAGAGGATCTTAGTGGACTAGAAGGCTTATGTAGTGGAAGCATATCAGTTAAATATTTTGGCCCTAAACCATGTAGGGATTTATAGGTTAGCAACATGATTTTAAAATCAATTCTCTGACATACAGGGAGCCAATGTAATGATTTAAGAATTGGTGTAATATGTTCAAATTGTTTGGTCTTTGTTAGAACTCTAGCAGCAGCATTCTGAACAAGCTGTAGTTGCCTTAGAGTTTTTTTTGGGAGACCTGTAAGGAGACCATTGCAGTAATCAAGCTTGCTAGTGATAAAGGCATGTACAAGTGTTTGTAAGTCTTCGGTAGACATGAGCCCTCTAAGTCTTGCTACATTTTTAAGGTGATAATATGCAGATTTTGTAATTGATTTGATGTGACTGTGTCTGAATCCATGATAACCCCTAGATTTCTGGCTTTGATTGAGGTTTTCAGGGACAGAGAGTGAAGGTGTTGGGTAACTTTAAGCCTTTCGGTTTTAGCACCAAATACAATTATCTTGGTTTTGTCCTCATTTAGTTGAAGGAAATTTTGGCACATCCAGTCTTTGACTTGCTCAATGCACTGGCACAACAGATCTATGGGCTGATAGTCATTTGGTGATAGAGATACATAGATTTGTGTGTCATCAGCATAGCAGTGATGGTCAATATTGTTATTTTGCATGATTTGCCCTAGTGGGAGCATGTAGATGTTGAATAGAGAGGGTCCTAAGACCCTAAGGGTCCTACCTTGTGGGACTCCACATGTCACGTTTGTTGATTCTGAAACAAAGTCGCCAATGGAAACAAAGTAGTTCCTATTTTGTAGGTAGGACCTAAACCAATTTAAGACTGTGCCTGAAAGCCCCACCCAGTTTTCTAATCTGTCCAAAAGTATTGTATGGTCTACAGTGTCGAATGCAGGTCTAGTAGCATTAGTATTGAGATTTTGCCAGAGTCTGTGTTAAGACGGATGTCGTTTACAACTTTAATAAGGGCGGTCTCGGTGCTGTGAAGGGGTCGAAATCCGGATTGGAAGGTGTCATAGCAACCAGTTGATGCCAGGAAGTCACTAAGTTGCTGGAGGACAACATTCTCAATGATTTTACTTATGAAGGGTAGATTTGATATTGGTCTGTAGTTGTTAATAATAGAGGCATCTAGGCTCCGCTTTTTTAAAAGGGGTTTGATAACTGCAGTTTTTAAGGCTTTTGGGAAAGTGCCTGATTGGAGAGAGTTGTTAACTATTTGCAATATGTCTATTGCTAGGCAGTCAAAAACATTCTTAAAGTGGTTGGTAGGTAAAGTATCAAGGCAACAGGTGGATGGCTTCAGTTGTGTCACAGTTTCCACAAGAGTTTTAGAGTCTATGACATTAAAACATGTTATTGCCATGTTACTTTTGCCTGAATAGGGTGGTAGTCCAACATTTTTGTTTAAAGTGGAGATATTGATGGCGCGTCTGATGCCTTCAATTTTATCAGTATAAAATGCTGCAAACTGGAATTTGTGTTGGGGGCTTGGTCAGTCTGTCAACTGTTGCAAATAGGGTTTTGGCATTATTAGTATTGGTTTTAATGATATTGGAGAAAAATGTTTCTCTAGCACTTTTTAAGTCTAAATTATAGGCACGGAGGCTCTCTTTATAGATGTCATGGTGAATATAAAGTTTTGTTTTACGCCATATGCGTTCAGCCTTCCTGCATTATTTTTTCTGGGCTGTTACAAAAACAGCTTTTCTCCAAGGTGCCTTTTGCTTTCCAGAAATCATTTTAACCTTATAAGGTGCAATGCCATCTATGACCGTGTTTCCGTGCTTTTATTAGTACATTCTGTCAATTTTTTAAATATTATGGTTATTATGTCTTATTTCAATTAATCTTAATATTGTATCTGTTTAGCACTTTACCTGCCCAGGGACTACAGGCGGAAATTAGCAATTGTTGCTATAACCTGGCTCAAAGCATCTCTTCTTGTTTTACAAGATTAATGTTTTTTGTGCATTGTCCCTGTTTTAAATAAATAAATTCAATCAATCAATCAAATGACTTTCAAAATTTTCAAATTTTGAAAGTCATAGATGTCATTGCAAAATTTTCAAATTAAAGTTTTTTAAAAGATCATCAGTAGAACATGGGTTGAGAGGTGGTAGCAAGGATATGGCCTTTTTAAAAAGTACATTAGAATGTTCATTGATATACCGTTTTTTGACAGTATTTGATTTTGTCTATCTCGGGAATAAAATATATATTAAAGAAAACACAGAAATGGTCAGACAGTGAAGGATCAGTCACAGAGAGATCTGAAACATTGAGACCCTTTGTGATAACCAGGTCTAGAGTGTGCCCCTTACAATGAGTAGCCTCTTTCACATGTCGAGACATGCTGAGATGTGTCCAAAATGGTAAAAAGTTTTTTTGCACACTTATTAAAATCATCAGTATGAAAATTTAAGTCACCAGTTATAACTAGAGAGTCAAAGTCTGTGGAGATGCTAGACAATAATTCTGTAAAGTCATCGAAGAAATTTGCAGCGTATGTGGGTGGCCTGTAAATAATTAATAGGAGAACTCTGGGGGAACATTTCAATACAGCACAAAGGTATTCGAATGATGGAAAATCACCAAATAGTATCTGTTTCCCCTGAAATACATTTTTAAATATAGCAGCAACCCCTCCACCTCTTTTTCCAGATCTACATACATCAAAAAAGTTATAGTTGGGAGGAGCTGTCTCTATCAGAACGGTTGCACTGTTATTTTGTTCTAGCCATGTTTCAGTTAAAAACATAAAATCCAGTTGAGAAGTGGTAATAAAATCATTAACTAAAAAAGATTTGTTATTAAGAGACCTAACATTAAGTAGACCCATCCTGATGGTGTTATTGATAGGCTTTAAGGTTGATTTTGGTTTGGAGGGAATAGGTATGAGATTTGAGAGGTTAGCAGTGCGTCTAAGTTTCCCTTTGTTTACTCTCTTAGTGATTACAGCAGGAATGCAAAAGTTGCCATATATATGCGAAACTTCCTTTGTGCTGTGTCTACGGCTGAACCCTTTTTTGTCTCAGTAATAATCAGGACTACTATCAGTACAGGGAGGGTGGTGCTGGGGCGCCCTCCGCTTGGGTGTTATCAGACTGTGGTCATGACGTGGGGGTGGTATCATTGACACAGATGCAAGTTTGATGCCAACATTTCTCAGTTTCTTAAATTCATCTGGAAAATCATAAAGGGAGGAGACAGTGGAACTGGAGTTGTCGTTGTGGCTATGGGAGAGATGAGGCTGGTGGTCATCATCAACGGGGGACAGCTGGAGGTCATCATCGATGGGGGAGTGCTGGAGGTCATCGTCGATGGGGGAGTGCAGAGGAGGGGGGTGGCCGTTCCTCGCCAAGCCAGCATCAGCAAAGGGGGGAGGCATGGTGTCGATGGTGTCGGGCAGGCTGTTGTCTCTCTTCAAGGTCTGTGGTCTGTCTGCTATCTGTGTGTCAGATAGTGGGACAGTAGATGTGTGGGGGAGGCTGTAGTCTCGCTTCTTCTCATGGCATGACAGGGAAGATTTGTGGGAGAGTGAGAAGAGAAGATTGTCCCTTAACAGTTTTGAGCCTAACCTGTTTGGGTGTAGGCCATCTGTTCTGAAAAGATATTTGTGCCCCCAGAACAAGTTGAAATTGTCAATAAAGCCCCTTCCTCTTTCATTGCAGACTCTTGAAAGCCATGTATTCAGTGCAAGTAGACGACTGAATCTGTTTATTCCCCTGTCAACTGCTGGTATGGGTCCACTGATGAATGACCTAACGTGTAATTTGTCCAGTGTGTCCAATAGTTCAGTGAAATCCCTCTTCAGAAGTTCTGACTGTTCTCTTCGAATATCATTAAGTCCTGCATGCACAATAACCTGTAAGATTTTGGGGTTTTCCAATATAATTGTGGTTAGTTTCTGGTTGACATCACAAACCATCACATCTGGGAAGTAGCATGTTTTGATCTTCTTACCGGTTATATCCTTTATGGTTGAGTCTCCTACAATCAGAGTGTCTGGTTCATCTGCTTTCTGTGAGATGGGCCCTTGTTGGCTTGAGGTGGCGGTGGCAGTCGCATGCACAGCTCGACTCCGTGGCGACTGGTTCTTGTTCTGTCTCTGTCCCCACCGTCCGTCCGGACGCATCCTGGGGCTCAGGGGTGCACGGGTGGTAGATGCATGCGCAGCTGGCCTCTCTGGCGACAGGGTCATGGTCGGTCTCTGTCCACACCATCCGTCTGGACGCATCTCGGGGCTTAGGGGTGCATGGGTGGCAGGCGCATTCGTGGACTCCTGGAGTGGCAGGAACTGGTTCTTCAGCGGCATGGTAAACTTCAGCGATTGGCTAATCCGGCTGATTTTAGCTTTGGGAAGCTTAGCATTTGGCGTTGAGTGAACTTGTTGATTCACTTTGGAATGTTGTTTGGGCTTAGCGCTGACTCTGTGCCAATGAGAGGCAGTTGGAATTCTCTCTCTCTTGTCCAGCTTCGGGAAGGACACAGTGTAGCTTTGATCATCCTGTTGTGTATTTGTCTGAGCTAGCTCAGCAAACTCACCCATCGGCACTGTATCCTGGAGGAGTCCTTTGCATTTTTCTAATGCTGCTAGCCTCGTTTCAAATAAAGCCACTGTCTGTTGCAGTTTGGTGCAGTCTGTGCATTTGTCTCTGTGCCTGAGACATCCGAGTACAGAGGCATGTTGGCGATAGGAAAGTCCAAGGCTTTTGCTGCGGTCTCATCCAGTAGTCAAAGTGCCAAAAAGTATTGTTGAATCGAGCAATGGAGGTTGACGGAAACAAACTATATATTCTTAAGTATTATGATCATGAAATAAAATAAAATAAAGTAGACCTGAACGATGAATTAAGTAGTTTTTGCCACTGCCTAGCGGAGCTTCGGGAAACACGACCTCTCTCTCTGCTGTCTCTTATCTCCTCCCAACAAAATGAATCCCAGCTCCTGTGAAGTTAAATCATTAAAAAAACAAAAAATTGTTGTGACAATAATCACAACATAGCTATGATCCTATGATCTATTTATATTTATACACTCACATCAACAAAAGCAGTGCAGTCGTGTGTTCTTCTTTTAGTGGAAAAATACAGTTTGTTTAATACCGTCTCGATAGCGTAATCAACAGACCGCTGATCTCTGTTTCCTCTACGCCAGCGGTCCCCAACCTCTTCAGCACCAAGGACCCGTTTGATTCCAAAAAAATGTTCATGGACTGGCAGGCGGTTTCAATTTGTTGAAATTTCCATATAGTTATGCATGCTAGGGCTGGGCGATATACCAGTAGTAAGAAGTTATACCGGTATATTTTTGAAAGAGATATGAAGTTGAGACAATATCGCCATACCTAGGCCTTCTGCTCCGACATCCCATTGCTCCGACCTTATAGGCTTTTGTGGATCACCTCCCATAATCTAAGATCTGAATCATTAAGCCGGGGCTCCGGTTAGGAGTATATAATGGGTCAATATGACCCATTATAATTAAATGAATGCATCAAGTAGTCGCAAACAAGCCGGTTCAAAGAGTTGGCTCTTTTAAGTGAACGATGGGAGTCGGCTCCCAAAGCTGTTTTATAAATTTTTTATATATATATATATATATATATAAAGTTCTGCGTAGGCAGAATAATATGAAGATCTCCGCTCTACGGGTGCTCCATGCATGCTATGCGTGTGTGCAGTGAATGTCTGACTGTCACATGCATGCAACCAATCAAGTGTGGATAGACAAGGATCATACCATTAAGCAAGCAGCGAGGGGATGCGCGTTGCGCTCATATGCAATGAAAACAATCGGCTACAGCAATTTATTAGAAAATGTATAAGTGGTAATATAAAGAGCCGTTTGGGAGCGGAAAGAGTAGGCTCTTGTTGGTGAGCTAATCCTAATTATCCGGCTCCCTGAAAAGTGCCCAAATTCCCATCACTAGATGGGATCAGTTTATCTCTGCTAGTTAGAGCTCCGTCTAGCTAGCAGTTCATTTTGATGTCCGGTCCAAGAGGGTTAAGTTTCTTGGATACATCGTAGAACGCGGCAGTGTGTGGCACATTGCATCATAATTATAGCTCATTATAATACTCATAAAGCACTTGTACTATACACTACTAAAAATAACCACAAATGGGTTGTAACCATGGGGATAACATGGCCCCCTCCTTCCTACAACTTTTCCTACAATGCAGGTTGTTTAAAACGCGTTATCTTTACAGCCGTTTGTCTGTCATGGGCTACTGGCGGTGCAACATGTGGGCCTCCGTGGAGGAGGACCCGCTCCCCAGGTCGATATAAAGGCTCAAACTAACCCAACAGAGAACATACTTATGGATATTGTGGCAACCCGCTCCCCACCAGGGGGAACCGTGGGCTAGTGGTGGACGGTGTGTATTGCCGCCATCCACTAGCCGGCGGCAGTGAGCACATCTGCACTCAACGCAATCAGCCCGATGGGGAACACCTGGCCGGAGGGTGGAAAAGACCGGGCAGACATCTTAAAAGCAGACCGGGAACTCAACACAGGGAGAAGCAGGAACGACGACCCAGCAGAAGGCCGATGATACATCCTTTTATACGAGTCTCTCGGAGGCCATAGGATAGTTTATGTATTACCTGTTCTCTGCCTTACCTGTGAATAAACGCCGAATACGGCTTTATTTGGAACCTCTGCGTGGTACTTGCCGTGAGACCTTTGACTCTTGTAGACCGGGTTACCACAATATATATTCCATTTCTTCCAAGTCTGTTCCACTGGATACCATGAACTCCTACATACTAGAACTTAAAGTAGGAGTTCAGTTAAGTATATCAAAGAAGATGTACTGAAGTAGACTGAAAAGCATACTTTAGTTTAAAAGGAGTATAGCACACTTGAATATTTTCTGAATTTATGTTAACACAGCAATGAATAGGATAATGTAGTGTGATAGTTTAGTTGTCACACCACATATAGATATATAAACCGCATGATCCAGTATAACACGATTTCATGCTCACGCCCACGAAAATGCATATTGAATCTTATGTAAACCCATGCATTTGAATGGGAGCGTTTCTCCGACTTTTTTGTGCTAAACATCCAACCAAATGCATTTCAATCTGGAGATTTTTTTCGACTTGAGAAGGGGTGGGGTTTGGGGGGGGGGGGGTTAGGCAGTGCACCACCCTTAGTTATGGATACGTATAGCTTACTTGTTACTGTCCTTGACTCAGATGTCTTATTGCATCACTTCCTTTAGTGCTTCGGCCTCCCAATTGATCATTGTAGTCTATTTGAATGCCCTCTTTCATAGATATGACACCACCACCACTGGGCCCCGGCAACAAGTCTCCATATCCATATGGGGAGGGGGTTCTTGACAGTAGGGGAACACCAGACATAAAAAGGAAGCCTGCAGTGAGCATATCAACCAACAGAAATACTCAATATACACTCAGGATGAGGAATGACCTAAATTAATTAATTGTTTGAAATAACCCTGCCTCGTTAAATCAATGAGCTTGGTGTTTTGCTTCCACAAATAGTTTATTGGCTGTGACACTACCAAATCTGTCCGTGCGCATCTCTCGGAGTGACGTAACTAGCCCCCAGACAGTGATTAGATAAAAAGTCCTGTTGATTACAAAATTAACTATTAATTACTATTAATTCCAACTAAACTGTTAACTGCTGGTGGCTTTCAAAAGGCACTTTGGAATATCTATTTCCTAGCCAGCAGAACCTAGTTTACAAAAACAACACAATTTACGGCAGCACAGCTGTCACACTTAACGCCGTTATGGCAAAGACTAAGCGGTGGTTTGGACCAGAGCTATTGTTTGGAGTAAAAGCCGGCTAAATCATTTATCTGAAGTCGTAAATAATCTCCCGATTGAAATGCATTGGTTTAAAGGTCGAATGCAACAATGACGTCAACGGCTAGTCATTCTAGATTGAGAATGCTAGCAACGCCACGAGTGGAATTTTAGAACATACATGAGACATAGAATTTAAACAACAAATCAAATTGGTTACCTGCACTCTGGGTCATCAGATACACACATGCAGAGTATGAGCCTGAGTCTGGTCCGCCTCGACAAAATAAATTCAATATTACGAGTTGCACGACAACAATGCAAACGTGCTTCAAGGTCAAACGAAAATAGAAAATCTAATCAAAGTTACATTACTGTGCCAAATATCACAAGAATGCGATTTATAGGATTGCATATATGTTAAACAAAAGTCAAAGAAAACATGACTATAAATGACTTTTAGGTTGATGAAAAACGATTTTGATCTTTGTGGTATGGTCGACTCGGGCTAGGTATGACTCAGAGAGTAGTAAATGTTCAACACGTGGTTTATTCTAACAATAAGCCACTTTCCTGCTGCAGGAAAGACAATATTTGTATACAGTGTTGCCGAATTGCAACACTGTATACAAATAGTGTATAATAAGAGTCTTGACCCAATGATACAGGATTTAACAATAACTACAAATAGACATTTTATTTACTCTGTTACACATGGGTTTATCACGAAAATAACCTACAATCGTGCTCTGGGACACGATTCAATAGATTAATTTTCTTGAGCATGAGCATGAAATCGCATACTGGGCTGCAACCGTGTTGGGCTACAACACAGCATTACTACCGCACGCGTGATTCCTGACCCACACACATCACCCGAAACGGATCAGTCCAAACACAGGACGACATGGCCCTCCTCACGTCTCGTCTGGCACACATTCCTGAGAGAACACTTCATCTCTAGGGCTGCTTCAAGGCCAAATAAGAGCAGATGGCTCCCTCCCCGACCCCAACACCTTCCTCACTCCTGAAGGGGGGAAATCATTCAACAATAACAAACTACACACACTGCCCCCATTGTGTGAGCAACTCAACTTAAAGATGATGGTGGTGGCTATGATGATGATGACGATGTATTTGATGATGATGATGATGATGACTATGATGTTGATTGATGAAGAGGATGATGATGATGATGATGGTGGTGATGATGGTTATTTGGATCATAACAAAGGGCTCTATCAGTCTATCTGCTACCATGGAGATGAGTCCCATCTCACTTCATCGGAAATGGTTCTAACATGTAACTTGGAGCCGTTGGGTGGGAAAAGGCGATACGTTACAAAGTGCGGATAATGCGCTTCTGATCACATCTCATCCCGTTTGTTACAATCAATACTTTCATCGTGCTACAATCGAAAATGTTGAAATCGGATACGGAAGAGACGGAAAATGACGAAGCACGGTGGTTATGTTTGTTTCATTCTAGGATTTATACATTTTCAGGTGTAGTGCGATAAAAGTATAGATTATAAACAGGCAAAGCATATCAGAGATAACCAAGCCCACTTATTTGAATATACCACATGGAAATGTGGCATGAATTGATTGTGGCATTAAATTAATACATCTGGTATTATGAAATAAATGTGGCATTAAATAAATACATCTGGCATTATGAAATAAATGTGGCATTAAATAAATACATCTGGTATTATGAAATAAATGTGGCATTAAATAAATACATCTGGCATTATGAAATAAATGTGGCATTAAATAAATACATCTGGTATTATGAAATAAATGTGGCATTAAATAAATACATCTGGCATTATGAAATAAATGTGGCATTAAATAAATACATCTGGTATTATGAAATAAATGTGGCATTAAATAAATACATCTGGTATTATGAAATAAATGTGGCATTAAATAAATACATCTGGCATTATGAAATAAATGTGGCATTAAATAAATACATCTGGTATTATGAAGTAAATGTGTCATTTTGAATAAAATGTGGTATTATGAAATAAATGTGTCATTATGAAATGAATGTGGCATTAAATAAATACATCTGGCATTATGAAATAAATGTGGCATAAAATAAATACATCTGGCATTATGAAATAAATGTGGCATTAAATAAATACATTGATCTTGCATTATAAACTAAATGTGGCATTAAATAAATACATTGATCTGGCATTATGAAATAAATATGCCATTAAATAAATACATCTGGCATTATGAAATAAATATGAAATTGAATAAATACATCTGGCATTATGAAATAATTGTGGCATTAAATAAATATATTGATCTGGCATTATGAAATAAATTTTACATTAAATAAATACATGTGTCATTATGAAATAAATGTGGCATTAAATAAATACATCTGGCATTATGAAATAAATGTGACATTGAATAAATACATCTGGTATTATGAACTAAATGTGTCATTTTGAATAACATGTGTCATTATGAAATAAATATGTCATTATGAAATTAATGTGGCATTATGAATTAAATGTGGCATTGAATAAATAAATGTTGCATTATGAAATAAATGTGGCATTATGAAATAAAAGTCCCCTGAAATGAATAAAATAAAAAACCCGTCATTTTTAATAAAAGTATACATTTATTTAAATATATTGACAAATATATTTATATTTAGAACGGACATCCGGGGCTCGGCGAGGGGCGAGACATGAGCCGCTCCCTGAGTTCCGGTCGGTCTGCAGAACAGGAAGACTTGACAAACTTTACTCAGTTCTGAAGCCGACGTAACGGCTTGTTGACCCGGGGACTTACACTGACATCACTACAGCTGAGCGTTGATAGTGGAACCAAATAAGAGCAAAATACCCTGCCAAACTTCTGATCTCCCCACTAGACCCGACCCGACCGGACCAGGACCCGACCAGAACAGGACCTGACCGGACCAGGACCAGGACCAGACATGGCTCGGCTCTGGTTGGCGGTGGTCCTCACATCCGGGCTGATTCAGTCCTGTTTTTCCTTTAATCTGGACGTGGAGAAACCCGCCGTGTTCTCTGGACCCGAAGGGAGCTACTTCGGCTTCTCGGTGGACTTCTTCAAGACCGCCAACAACCAGAAGTAAGAGCTGGTCCTTAACTGGTCCTTACATGGTCCTTAAGTAGTCCTTAACTAGACCTCAGCTGGTCCTTCAATAATCCGCAACACGAGTTAGACTCGTTAGTGCTCTGCTCTCTAGATGTTATGCCTCATGTTAAATGTTATGTCTCATGTTAGATGTTATGCCTCATGTTAAATGTTATGGCTCATGTTAGATGTTATGCCTCATGTTAAATGTTATGGCTCATGTTAGATGTTATGCCTCATGTTAGATGTTATGTCTCATGTTAGATGTTATGTCTCATGTTAGATGTTATGTCTCATGTTGTTATGTCTCATGTTAGATGTTATGCCTCATGTTAGATGTTATGTCTCATGTTAGATGTATGATATAGCTATATCTCATCTCAGATATAATGTCAGAGGCTATGTCTCATGATAGATGTTTCATCCTGTTATATTTACTTTGATGGAGGTAACAACTATAATTACGAACTATATACTATATACTATAACTACAACCTAGTATTCATGCATTCTTTATTATATATATTAAAGCCTGTTTAGTATATGTATTATAGTGTATTATAGCCTGTATAGAATATGTATTATAGTGTATTATAGCCTGTATAGTAAATGTATTTTAGTATATATAGCCTGTATAGTAAATGTATTATAGCCTGTATAGAATATGTCTTATAGTGTATTATAGCCTGTATAGTAAATGTATTATAGCCTGTATAGAATATGTCTTATAGTGTATTATAGCCTGTATAGTAAATGTATTATAGTGTATTATAGCCTGTATAGTATATGTATTATAACCTGTATAGTATATGTATTATAGCCTGTATAGTATATGTATTATAGTGTATTATAGCCTGTGTAATATATGTATTGTAGCCTGTATGTATTATTGTGGGAGGGAGAGAGAAACTCTGAGGGGGAGAGAGGTCAGGTCAGAGGTTAACCAGGTGACCCCTCAGGTCAGAGGTTAACCTTTGACCCCTCTCCCCAGGTCGGACGTGTTGGTAGGGGCTCCGAGGGCCAACACCACAGAGCCCAGCCCTGTGGTGGAGCGAGGGGCGGTGTACAGCTGTCCCTGGAGCTCTGCAGCCTGCGAGCAGCTCCAATTCGACAACACAGGTACCACACCACCCTCAACACCATCCTCAACACCCCACCTGACCAACAACACCACCCTACCGCTCTACCACCTGTAGTTCACCTACACACCAGGTCCAACCATAGCAACAACACATTTGCCACAGCTACACCTACACTCCACCACATACAGCTACACCACCTTAAGCACCTCAACCTACAGCTACAGCCCTAAGGCTACACCACCTTAAGCACCTCAACCTACAGCTACAGCCCTAAGGCTACACCACCTTAAGCACCTCAACCTACAGCTACAGCCCTAAGGCTACACCCCCACCCCCATCCTGCATTAATCACATACCACCACCACCCTCAGCTCCATCTACATACCATCCCAACCTAAACCCAAAGCTACAGCTAAATTTACCACGTACTGTAGCTATCACTGCTACACCAACCATATTGGACCGTAACACATGACAGTAGTAGGTCACTGATTATATGAACTAAAGACCAGACAGCATAGAGCAAGTACTTCTGTTATTTACTATCTTATTACGGATCTTGTACTTCCCTGGAAGAAGGGTCAGTTGTTCCTAAAGTGAAGGGGTGTGAATCCTGTTGGCCTGTGAAGCCTGATGCAAACATAACGGACACGACAAACCGATGTGATTAATAGATTCTCAATTGAGTCAGACTAACTAACAGCATAGCTTTGGACAAACAGGAAGAGAGGAGGCAGGCGTTCAGCCAGCCTACATGATCCAACACAGCGTGGAATGTGAGGTTGTACACTCAATGTGAAAGAAACTCTTTCACAAGAGTTGCTAATTATTATAAGCTTCTGCTTCCCTTGTCTGTGATGGAAAAGCACAGCAGGCATCACACAGTTGCCTCTAAACACACACACACACACACACACACACACACACACACACACACACACACACACACACACACACACACACACACACACACACACACACACACACACACACACACACACACACACACACACACACGTGTGTGTGTGTGAGGTCTTGCAGGGCTCATTCTTCCATTTACCTTGTTTGGGCAGAACTCAGAACTGCTGAAGTGAACCAACAGTTTTTTGTACATGCTGTGAGAGGGAGGGCTCAGGAACACATGGGCCTGTCCAAATAATAACCGTGTAGCCTGTAGAGCTCTTCAAGCCACATTTAGCCACAGGCTAGAGCTAGCTATGCTAGTACTATGTTAACACTATTAGTACCATGCCACGTGTGTGTGTGTGTGTGTGTCATGCCGCTGATATCTCTGACAGCTCTGATGTCTGCTTCCTCTCTAAAACCACTCACACACCAACACAAAGGCTACGCATTACTACTGCACTCAACTGTATTTATCATATTCTTATATTTTGTCAGACATGTGTTTCCGTTTCAATCTTCACTTGAGTTTTAATTTTGAAGGCGTAGTTGTTATTGAGTAACATGCAGCTAGTGCTCTAATAATGATGAACACACTGTCCTCGTTATGCACACTAAACCATGGCCTGGAGCTCAACATGTAAGAGCACGTTCCAACAGACCGCATCCTCCTCCTCTTCACTTGTACTCCTCTCCTCTCTCTC
This sequence comes from Micromesistius poutassou, assembly GCF_964030765.1. Classification (NCBI taxonomy): domain Eukaryota; kingdom Metazoa; phylum Chordata; class Actinopteri; order Gadiformes; family Gadidae; genus Micromesistius; species Micromesistius poutassou. The sequence continues at coordinate 12,843,794 of NC_140284.1, read as the reverse complement.
CCCTGCTCCTCTCCTCTCTCTCCTCTCTCACCCCTGCTCCTCTCCTCTCTCTCCTCTCTCTCCCCTACTCCTCTCCTCTCTCTCCCCTGTTCCTCTCCTCTCTCTCCTCTCTCACCTCTGCTCCTCTCCTCTCTCTCCTCTCTCACCCCTGCTCCTCTCCTCTCTCTCCCCTGCTCCTCTCCTCTCTCTCCTCTCTCACCCCTGCTCCTCTCCTCTCTCTCCTCTCTCACCCCTGCTCCTCTCCTCTCTCTCCTCTCTCACCCCTGCTCCTCTCCTCTCCCCCCTGCTGCTCTGCTCTACACAGAGTGTCTAATTGTCTGTTGTGATGTTGTGGTTCTGTGTTGGTATTCTGTGGTCGTTTTGTCAGACACTACAGCCCAGCTTAGTGTGCACACTCACGCCCATGTCTCTGACTCATAACTCTTTGTAACATTGGTCAAACAGAACATTTCTTGGTAGGAGGGTTAAAGATAGCGGGACTAACAAACTCCTGCAGACAAAATGGTGTCATGTGGTGTTACTTCTAGATTTAAACAACCCGTTATTGTCTATTCTATTACTTCCACTTCCTTCCACCTGGTGATAACATTAGATCTATTTTATGAATCCTAGAAATGGAAAACAGAAATGCTAGGCTGGGAACCAGACAAAACTGCGAGCTCATGATTAATCTGCTCCGGCCCAAATTTCTGGCCCCTCCAGGTCAGACCGATGTGCAGCCCGGGTTGGTCCAATCACAACCGCTTATCTAATAGGGTCGGTTTGATGCCATGACTCTACAGAGGAGCATTTCAAAACAAGATGGCTGCCGCTAATGTGTCACAAATTGCTCTGATTGGTTGTAGGTCCAGTTGAGTCCAGATGGGTTTTGGTCCGCGCCGTTGATAAGGCCCTCAACATGGAAGAGGAACTGAGAGGTTCCCAACTGATATTGTGTAGGAATTGGTCTGGCGATGGCGGGCTAGGAAAATGCGGGTTTTGAAGCGGAAGTTTGTGTGTGTGTGTCGATGGATTAGAAGTATCGATTTCCTGCTTGTCATGCTCTGGTCTTCCTGCTGTTACAGTATGGAATGCCATTAAGTCAATATTAAATAAATACAGACAAAAATAAATACATTTGCTTAGAAAAATAAATGGCACTTAAAAACAGTACTTAGCATCGTGTAGCATCTTATCCTAGCTATCTTTGTTGTATACAGGGAATGGGTTAACCTAGTGATGGTTAGTTTATACAGGGAATGGGTTAACCTAGTGATGGTTAGTGTATACAGGGAATGGGTTAACCTAGTGATGGTTAGTGTATACAGGGAATGGGTTAACCTAGTGATGGTTAGTGTATACAGGGAATGGGTTAACCTAGGGATTATTAGTGCTTGTTGGCACCTGGTTCTATGAACATCCTGACCGTACCGACAGCGATATAATGTTGTTTCTCTTTCTTCTGACAAATGTACTTATTGTAAGTCGCTTCGGATAAAAGCATCTGCTAAGTTTAAAACTGCCAGAACAGTGTCAGATTTGAAACTCTGCAAATGTGCTGGTGAAAAATTTTAAACTTTGAAAATCTGTTAGTAAAAATTATGAAGAAGGAAAAATAGAACACAAAATCATGTTCTCAGATGTTTGAAACTTTTTGTCAGGCTATAATCTCTTTTTTTCAATGTTGCAAAACCTTTTTTACAAGATGTCGAGTTTTCAAACACAGGCTTACAGGCCTTTGAAACTATTTTTTTCAGGTTTATGACAGAATTATGACAGGATTCTAATCCCATATCCCTTCTGTGGTCCTCCCTGCGGCTCTGTGTTCCCATCGTCCACCGTTTCTCACCCATTGTTATATTGGTGGGCTCACGCAGGATACCCAAAGAACCACCACAGTCCTTCAGTAATACTCTCTTAAATATGACAACAGTACATCAAAACACATGACAAGGCTGTCAGGTACCTTCCCATTATTACCTGTTGGCATACAAAGGTATGCCCCCCTGATTCCCTTTGGGCTACCCTTATTCAAAAAAGCCAATCACAGACCGCCTACACCCTCTTTAGGTTGACCCATTGTAGGGGGTGATACCTGGGCCAGAGCGGCCCCAGACCTGGGCCAGAGGGGCTCCAGACCTGGGCCAGAGGGGCCCCAGACCTGGGCCAGTGGGGCTCCAGACCTGAGCCAGAGGGGCCCCAGACCTGGGCCAGAGGGGCTCCAGACCTCCAGCTCCATGGATCAGTTCCTTTAAGAACATCAGGGGGTCAGAGACAGAAGTCTGCAGGGAGGAGGTGTCCTCCTACCGCCTCTCTGATTGGTCCACAGTGGGTTCAGAGACAGGGAGGAGGTGTCCTCCTACCGCCTCTCTGATTGGTCCACAGTGGGTTCAGAGACAGGGAGGACGTGTCCTCCTACCACCTCTCTGATTGGTCCACAGTGGGTTCAGAGACAGAGCTAACTAACAGTAGAGAGACAGGGAGGGGGATGTCAACAGAACAAGGTGAAATTCTATCTATCTATTCTATTCTATCTTTTGAAGTGATGACTCCATTCCTCTAGTCAGGACTGATGGTCCAGACCATACCGGACTGATGGTCCAGACTAGGCCTGACGAGACAGCAGCTTTAAGAGACGGTAGTGGGTAGGAGCCCCATTCGCCAGGACACAAGACGATGGTAGTACTATATATATGGTAGTACTATGGAGATGGTAGCACTGTGGATATGGTAGTAATATGGATGTGGTAGCACTATGGTAGTACTATGGAGATGGTAGTAGTATATATATAGTAGTACTATGGAGATGGTAGTACTATATATCAGTGGCGGCTTCTCCAGTGAGGAGAGGGAGGAAGATCCTCCTTAACATTGTTGAGAATAAAAAATGTAGATTGCCCAGACTACTGTAATGAATTAATGCCCTTAAATATGCCTTTGTACGTGTAATGTTTGTTTCCCTCGGTAAAGGGACATTAGCACCCCCTATCTCCTATTGGATATTACTGCGGGGAGGACGTTCCTCCCTCAGCCTCCATTGACTCCCATTCATTTCTCGGGCACTACTGGCAGCCGGTGGATAACATGGGGGTCAATGGGAGAGAGGAGGAAAGTCCTCCTCTGAGTGGGTGGGACTAGCTAAGGGATCTGAATCGCGTCAACATCTATTCACGAATAGGCTGGAGCCCTGGCTGCTCTATGAACCAATAAGAAGAAGTCCTGGCTGCGCTATGAACCAATAAGCAGGAGCCTGGCTGTGGAGCAGCCCGGGGGAGGGTTTATCCCCTCAAGTCTCTAGGCTACAAGAACCAACGAACCCGCTCGTATGCCTCATTTCCACCGAGTGGTGCGCTACTGTTCGTTGTGGTACAGTGCGGCTCTGTTTGCTTATATTGGTGTTTCCACTGAGCGGTTTGGTTCGCTTATATTGGTGTTTCCACCGCCAAAAGTCTGCCGAAATAAACGCGCCGAGTCTACCTATTTTCCGGTACTCCACCGTTGGGTTACCAAGCCGTCTGAAAGGGTGGAGAAAACGTGGAGCTACACTCGCCGTTATTCTGAAATCACTTTCCGTTACTATCCCGTTTGGTATGACCAGGTCACTGATATCTTTGCAACATAAACAGCGAGGAGGATTGACTTGATCTATAAATGAAGTCCCTCAATCTTATTTGGCTTAACACCATGACCAACATTCTGAAACATCCATTAACATCCACATTTGCCTCAAACAATGTTAGGTTTACAGCCCATGCCAATAGTTGTGAAATTATGTTCTTGTTGTTCTTTTAATTGTTTGTTACTGACCGTTCTGTTTAATATTGTGGAAAGGATGTTAGTGAATGATTCAGAGCATGATGCATTTTAAATGGCATCACTTTTGGTCTTGTGTCTGAAAATAAACAGCCAAATTACAACCAATAGCTTCAGTCATTGAGGGCAAAAATAGGCCCAATGATAGGCCCAGATTTTTTTATTTAGTTTTACAAATCAAGAGTAGGCCTGATTTGACTAATTGGCTTTGCATCCTTTCCTTCTGCCCTTGTAGTCCAAGACATGCTGCCCACCAGCTTTCAAATTACAATGCTGCCACTGGTGGATTTGTATCAATTTTATTCACATAATTATCCCTCCCTTCTATTTTGTAGTTCACCAAAACACCATGAAACAACTTGATTCTCACATACTTATGCCACCATACGACACTAACAGTGCAAGCAGGCCAATGGCAACCAAGCGCGCAGTCCTTCCTCCCTCACTTTAAAAACCACCAGCTGCCACCTATATATATGGTAGTACTATGGATATGGTAGTACTATGATGATGGTAGTACTATGGTAGTACTATATATATGGTAGTACTATGGATATAGTAGTCCTATGGTATTACTATGAAGATGGTAGTACTATGGAGATGGCTGTACTATGATAGTACTATGGAGATGGCAGTACTATGGTAGTACTATAGACATGGTAGTACTATGGAGATGGTAGTACTATGATAGTACTATGGAGATGGTAGTACTATGGTAGTACTATAGACATGGTAGTACTATGTATATGGAAGTACTATGAAGATGGTAGTATTATGGAGATGGTAGTACTATGGATGTGGTAGCACTATGGTAGTATTATTGATATGGTAGTACTATGGTGGTACTATGGATATGGTAGTACTATGGTAGTACTATGGATATGGTATGTGGTAGTACTATGGATATGGTAGTACTATGGTGGTACTATGGATATGGTAGTACTATGGATATGGTGGTACTTTGGTAGTACTATGGATATGGTAGTACTATGGTGGTACTATGGATATGGTGGTACTTTGGTAGTATTATGGATATGGTAGTACTATGGTGGTACTATGGATATGGTAGTACTATGGATATGGTGGTACTTTGGTAGTACTATGCTGGTAATATATATATATATTACCATGGTAGTACTTTAGTAGTACTATGAAGATGGTTAGTACTATGGAAGTACTATGGTAGTACAATGGATATATATATATAGATATATATATATATATATCTATATATATATATATATATATATATATATTATGTGGAATGATTAGTAAAAGTAGTTGAAAAACATTTTCTAAATGCAAATGTATGTATTTATTTGATCAAACTATATTACCATTCATATATCGTAACCCGAACAGTGCGTCCCGAGTGCCGCAGAGGAAAAGACCACTCATATGTGAGGGTTTATATTCAGGCTCGGTGTGTATGGACTATTTCTGTTGTTGAGTGCAATGATCATGGCAAGCTGCATATTTATAGGAATAAAGAATAGGCAACCAGATTAATATCTTTCTTCTTCACTTCCTTTCTTCCTTCTTCACTTTAATCTTGCTTGGAGAGAGACATCTTGAAGCGTGATGTTAGCCTAGCTGAAGTGAATTTCTCCGTGGCCCCGCCAGCATAGAATGCAACGTGAGCGTGACTGAGCCAATAGCAGGTGCAGACAGAGCCTTATAGGCATGTGTACGACAGATTTAATGCATTTGTTTTATTTATCATACTACACTGTAATATGATAAATAGAACCAAAAAAAATAGATTAATATATATATTTTTTATATATATATATTTTTTGGTTTGCAGGCAACCTCTTGTGGGCCAGAAAAAAATTAAGAAGGGCCGTATTCGGCCCACAGGCCGCTAGTTGAATAGGCCTGCACTAGGTCTTGCAGGCAACACTTCTAAAACGTGTGTATTCATGTTGGAATTTACTCTCAGTAAATGGGCATAAAACAGCAGGTAGTTTCAAGTTCTCCATTTTTAGAGGGATGGAGATGGAAATTTGTGCCTTAAGGTGTGTAGACACAGCCGATCTGTTTTTCAAGTCTGGGGTCAAAAGTAACACAGCACCACGGCCCTTATGAGATAAAAAAGGTTCATGTGCATTTCACTCATAACTCTTTGTCCTTATGAAAGAGAGTCCTGATTCTCAGATGTCAAAATCTTGCAAGCGAGCTGCTGGCTGAGGCGCAATGAGATGGAGCATTTGCTGAGGCTGTGTGAATCATTTGTTGTAGGGCTAGAGCCCCAAATTGATAATCGTATGCATCCTTTGAGACCCTCTTTGATATAAAAAACTTGTTACTGGCCTTGACTCAGAAGTCAACTATTGCATCACTTAGGGCTTTGGCCTCTTAATTGATCATTTGAAGTATAATTGAATGCCCCCTTTCATATATATGACACCACCACCAATGGGGTGTGGCAAAAATTGTGAAGGGGGGAGGGGGTCTTTGTGGACAGTAGGGGTACATCAGACATAAAGAGGAAGCTTGTGACCATAAAATGTTTGATTCGGGGCAAAAAAGGCAAAGGTACAAGACTGTGTATATTATTTTTGTGAACGAGGGAAGGAACTCCTCATCCCATAAACCATTGCGGACCTTTTCGCAATGGTTCCAACCCAATAGTTTAGCGCGTTTCTTGCTTCTTATTACCTTTGTCACTGTTATATTGTTTATATTGTTAATACAAGTTGTGTCATATATTCAGTGTGTGTGTGTGTGTGTGTGTGTGTATACATATAGTGTTTCATATAGTGTATAGCGTTGTCATCGACATGGTACGTTCCTTCGTTGCTGACTGCAGTCCCTGCGTAATAAGTGTGCTTGTTTTTGAATTCAGTCTCATATTCAATACTCAGTTCATATTCAGTTACTTATTCATTCAACTATGGATTCCTAGCTTTTATACTACCAACTAACTTTCCATTAATCTAAATGCTGGTGGTAAGCGATGGAGTTCAGTAGCAGTAGCAGTCATCCATGGCTTTTTGCGGGTGAGGGTAAACGTTTCCTGGTAACGGCGAGCTCCACCAATCAGAGACGTCATGTCACACTTTAGGATTATGGGTAGTGTAGTGGTTTCAAAGACATCGCCAATAAAACATGTTTTTCTAAAACCTAGATGTTCACGTCTTTAACTTGTGGCTTCTGCAGGAGCATATACCTTTGTTTCACAATATAACGGCGTGTGGTACGTGTACTTTGGATGGTTACGACATTATGGCTTTTGATGAAAACCTCTATGGCGAAAATTAATGGGATTTTTACTTCCGGAACCACACTGCTCTATTAATGAATTGTTTCAAATAACCCTGCCCCGTTAAATCAATGAGCTTGGTGTTTTGCTTGGCCTGCGGCGGGGCAAAAGGGCATCAAGGCCATACGTTTAAAAACATGATTTAGATTTCACCTAAATAGATCACCTAAATTATTATATTATCCATTAATGACTTTTTATTGAATATGAATATTTTATTGTGTGTGTGTGTGTGTGTGCGCAGACAATAGGAAGTCTGCTGATGGAGTCCAGATGGAGTTTAAGTCCCGGCAGTGGTTCGGAGCGTCGGTCCGCTCGGACGGGGAGCACATCCTGGTGAGACCTCATGTTCACCCTCTGGACTGTCAGCCTGTTCATTATGTATTAAGACCTCATGTTCACCCTCTGGACTGTCAGCCTGTTCATTATGTATTAAGACCTCATGTTCACCCTCTGGACTGTCAGCCTGTTCATTATGTATTAAGTATTATTTAACAGCATGTGCTTCATGTTTAATTATGTCATAGAACAGCATGAACACGGGAGGTCTGAGAACGTGTGAAGGGAGGCCCCACCATGCTAGTGTGGCTGCTCCATTCATCATCATTACTTAAAGGGGCCATGACGTGCCACTAGGTGTGGTGTGATTAGCCGTTACAAGCCGTTTTGGAAATCGGCCCCTTATGACATCATAAGGGGCAGAAAGTGTGCGTGTCCTCCTAGATGTGTGCTGGATAGATCAGTCTACCAGCCTACCCAGTGGACTGCAGAAAACGTTGCTCATCTATCCGTCACACATCTAGGTGGACACGCCCACTTGTGATGTGTTAAGGGGCTGATTTCCAAAACAGCTTGTAGCGGCTAATCACACCACACCTGGTGGCATGTCATGGGACCTTTCATATACAGGTTGTGGCTACTTTATTGTAAAGAGGACACTGTTACATGCTGACGTATGTCTTTTCATCATAATCAAATCTTGCATTACCATATCATATTCTACTCAAAACAATCCTGTGTGTGTGTGTGTGTGTGTGTGTGTGTGTGTGTGTGTGTGTGTGTGTGTGTGTGTGTGTGTGTGTGTGTGTGTGTGTGTGTGTGTGTGTGTGTGTGTGTGTGTGTGTAGGCCTGTGCTCCTCTGTACCAGTGGTCGACCTACAGCTATGCAGAGCGGGAGCCGGTGGGAACGTGCTTCCTGAAGAAAGCAGAAGCAGTGGTGGAGTACTCTCCCTGCCGATCCAGTCAGTCCTCCGTCCGTCTGTCTGTTAACAGTGTTTAATGATGGCTCAATAAGACCTTCATCCTATTCTTTACATTCCATTTGTACTCGGCCTGTGTACACCAGAGCAACATGCAGCCCAGTCTCAATGTAGACTAAGAGAAACAAAACATGTAAGACCTCCTAGTCTCACCTGTTAGACCTCCTAGTCTCACCTGTTCAACCTCCTAGTCTCACCTGTTAGACCTCCTAGTCTCACCTGTTCGACCTCCTAGTCTCACCTGTCAGACCTCCTAGTCTCACCTGTTCGACCCCGTAGAGACCAGAGGCTACAGGCTGACTCAGGTTCAGGTCGAATTACAAAGGCTAGGATTAACAGAAGTGTAAAAACGGCTGAGTCCCCCTCGCTCCAGAGGGCCATGTTCACCCAAGTATTATATTTTTATAGAGATAAGTATTGTATGGTACATTGAAGAGATGGGTAGGTATGTTTAAGAGATGTTTTGTCCATTCCCATCCAGCCGAGGCCTCTCCTGAAGGCCAGGGGTTCTGCCAAGCTGGGTTCAGTGCAGACTTCCTCAAGGTACGCACACTCAGCAACTGGAACTGGAAGAGGCAGTGATGTTGGACATTGATTTGATCTTTATGCTGTTTAAAAGTCAGAATGGAGCTGCTTAGTGTGTAGCATTTGTATAATATATATATAATATATATGTATAATAACAGTCTCTCTCTCTCTCTCTCTCTCTCTCTCTCTCTCTCTCTCTCTCTCTCTCTCTCTCTCTCTCTCTCTCTCTCTCTCTCTCTCTCTCTCTCTCTCTCTCTCTCTCTCTCTCTCTCTCTCTCTCTCTCTCTCTCTCTCTCTCTCTATCACAGAACAATACAAGAGTGGTGGTCGGAGGTCCAGGCAGCTTCTACTGGCAGGGTGAGGATGAAATGATGAAAGGAAGATTGATGAAGGATAAATATGTTTGGATGTTCACTACAGAACTTTATATTGTTCTCTCACTCTCACTCTCTGTCTCGGTCTCTGTCTGTGTGCGTGTGTGTGTGTGTTAGAGCAGTGATTTTCAAACAGTGGTCCGCGACGGTACTGCAGGTGGTCCGTGGAAAAGCAAACTAAAATATGAAAAATATTTTTCATAAAAAATATGTATGTATGATATACAATTTCAATTCATTTGAAGATATTGTGTGATTACTAAAATAGGCTAGTGCAAAGATTAGAACGTTCCAGAATATTTGGTCTAGTGGCTAGGAGGGAACTTGAAATTTGAAAACGTTATTTTAACAAGCCTGTTGTACTGATGCTATGTTACTTTTAGTGCTTATGCCTATTAAGAGGTGCGGGTAATTCAGGTAGGACTGCGTGTAGACATATTTTATTATGTGCATTATAAGGTGGTCCGCGAAAATTCTTGATTATAAAAAGTGGTCCACACACACTCAAAGTTTGAAAACCCCTGTGTTAGAGGGTGTTATTATGGTGTGCATACTATGGGTGTGGTTCGTTTGGAAAACAACTGTCATTATAAACTGTGTGTTTCAGAGTCATCTCCTCCTATCTCCTCTCCCTCCATCTTGCCTCTCTTTCTCTTCTTATATCTCATCCCCTCTCATTCTCCTCTTCCACTCTCCCTTCTCTAAGTCCTCCTCTCTCCTGTCTTCTCCTCTCCTCCTATGTCTCCTCTCCTCTCTCCTTTGTCTCCTCTCTCCTTGTCTCCTCTCCTCAGGTCAGCTGATCTCTGATGATGTGTCCGAGGTCTTCAAGCGCTTTAACAACAACGACTTTAAGACTCGCTATGCGAACACGCTCGCCACCAAGTCAGCCAGCGCCCAGTTTGATGACAGTTACCTAGGTTACACACACACACACACACACACACACACACACACACACACACACACACACACTAATCCTGGTCTTATGTATTGTGTTACTCCTATACTTAACTCCGTCTGTCTGTCTGCAGGGTACTCCGTGACTGTTGGAGACTTCAACAAAGACGGACGAGAGGGTAAGACAGCCCTAGGGTTCAGGGTTCTATTCCCATCTAGAGAAAGGCACTGTCAGATGGATGATCAAATCACGGATGATGCCATGAACCCTGATCCAGAGCTAAGGGCTTTCTCCTCTTAAAATTTGTATCAGCGATTCTGGGCCGAGACATAAATGATCACATTCATCTGATTTTTCCTCACGATCCGTGATCTGCCCGCCCCATCAGTATCCCAACCAATCAGTGACAAGTGTTGTGGGGTGTTGTGTGCGTTCAGGATAGTTTTTATGGGATGCACGAAACACTGAAGGGAGGGGCGAGCTGGCTTTGTTTGTTTGAGATCTCGCTCCAAATACCAACAGAAGAGACGTCACCCAACATCACTGATACGACCTTTAAGACACACGCTTCTGATATTGAAATCTTTATTATTATTATTATTCTGCATACTTTCAGCTACAGAAACCATTCAACTATCAAAACGTTCATCACTTTAACGACACGATGGCTTCTAGTCTACTTTTTTCAACTCTTTCAACTTTTTAAATGATGAAGCTTTTTCTACTGTCAGATGAATGATCAAATCACGGATAATGCCATGAACCCTGATCCAGAGCTGAGGGCTTCTCCTCTTAAGACACACGCTTCTGACGTGATGCCAGCCCCGAGAAACATGCTGTCCTGTTAGCCTTGAAGAGCTAGGCTAGCTAACCTGTTAGCTCTACAGAGAGCTAGCTGTCCTGTTAGCCTTATGAAGAGCTAGGCTAGCTAACCTGTTAGCTGTTAGCTCTACAGAGCGCAAGCTGTCCTGTTAGCCTTGAAGAGCTAGGCTAGCTAACCTGTTGGCGCTACAGAGAGCAAGCTGTCCTGTTAGCCTTATGAAGAGCTAGGCTAGCTAACCTGTTAGCGCTACAGAGAGCAAGCTGTCCTGTTAGCCTTATGAAGAGCTAGCTGTCCTGTAAGCGCTACAGAGAGCTAGCTGTCCTGTAAGCGCTACAGAGAGCTAGCTGTCCTGTAAGCGCTACAGAGAGCTAGCTGTCCTGTAAGCGCTACAGAGAGCTAGCTGTCCTGTAAGCGCTACAGAGAGCTAGCTGTCCTGTAAGCTCTCCTTTTTTTTTCTCTTCTCTTTTTTGCTCTAACATTATATTCTAAATTTGTTTCAGACTTCATCACCGGGGTGCCGAGAGGGAACAATGCACTAGGATACGTAAGTTAACCCCCAGCCAGTTTACGGGAGTACGTCTAACGAGTTCTCCAGTTAACGAGAGTACGTCTAACGAGTTCTCCAGTCAACGAGAGTACGTCTAACGAGTTATCCAGTTAATGAGAGTACATCTAACGAGTTCTCCAGTTAACGAGAGTACGTCTAACGAGTTCTCCAGTCAACGAGAGTACGTCTAACGAGTTATCCAGTTAATGAGAGTACATCTAACGAGTTCTCCAGTTAATGAGAGTACGTCTAACGAGTTATCCAGTTAACGAGAGTACGTCAAACAAGTTCTGCAGTTAACAAGAGTACGTCAAACAAGTTCTCCAGTTAACGAGAGTTTGTCTTACTAGTTCTCAAGTTAACGAGAGTTTGTCTACTAGTTCTCCAGTTACTAGTTCTCCAGTTAACCAGAGTACGTCTAACTAGTTCTCCTGTTAACGAGAGTATGTCTAAGTAGTTCTCAAGTTAACGACAGTTCTCGTTCAGCGCTCAAAGCAGTTCTCCCACTGGATTTGTTCTATTTCATTATTTTTGAGGCTTTGTGTTTGCTTTGTGAGTGCTGCATTCAGGGCTCAACTATTGTTCTTCTTAGGTTTTATTAATTTGGTGCTGTATCAGCATTCACACTCTAGATATCCAAATCTTTATTTGTGTGAATGCTGTGTCAGCATTCACACTCTAGATATCCAAATATTTATTAGTGTGAATGCTGTATCAGCATTCGCATGTATTCTGTATCGCTGGCACATTGAAGAGCCTATTTCAAAATGCATTGCTTTTTGAATAAATGAAATATGAAATGCAATTGTTTAAACTGAATTGAGGATTGCATTGCACCTTTGCATGTTTAATTGCTAAATGCTAAATGCATCGCCATTTAAACAAAGAGGCCAAAAAACCTGCATACAATATAACGCCTTGATTTGGTTCAAGTTAAAATCCCAGGGCAGCTGGTTGGTGGTAAAACAAGCACTTTTAGAGAACAAAGATTGTTGGGGCGCTATCGTCCAACAGGAGAACGTTGAAGCCCATTTTCTCAGATTACGGCTGCAGAGATTTTCCTCACTAGTGAACAAAAGTGTTGTCCGCTATCACAAAGTGATAGCGGACCAGTTTGAAAAATCTCAAAGTTCTGCTTCAACCTATTTCATTTCATAAGTACATGACTAAACCAGACATGCTATTTAAATAAATTGAATTGAGTTGTACGGATGAAACTAAATGAATTAATATTTCCTTTCAAATAAATATTACATCCAATAATATAGTAATTAAATACCAAAAGTCTCCTTTACACAGTGTATCTAACCAAACCTACTACCAATCCCTGGCTTCACTTAGATCCACAATATATCTATTGTGGATCTATCTATCATATCTATATACAATGTTTAGAGGTCGCTCAATCAAATCAATAATAGAAGACGTCCTGAAGTACCAGGATCAGGGGAGTTGGGGTCTTCACCATCGTAGATCTGATCTTAGCCTCCAGAAACAATGCTAATGGTGAACCCAACGGCATAACAAACAGCAGGGGAGGAGACACTTCTAATGTCCCCAAGCCCTTCAGTGACAGACACCAAGACCTCTCTAAGGAGTTCACACACCACAGGTTAGACCTCTCTAAAGACCTCTCTAAGGAGTACACACACCACAGGTTAGACCTCTCTAAATACCTCTCTAAGGAGTACAAACACCACAGGTTAGACCTCTCTAAATACCTCTCTAAGGAGTACAAACACCACAGGTAAGACCTCTCTAAAGACCTCTCTAAAGAGTACACACACCACAGGTTAGACCTCTCTAAAGACCTCTCTAAGGAGTTCAAACACCACAGGTTAACAGATAATCTAGCTGTCTAGCCCGATGGTAGGATTATTATTGATGTTATGAGATGTGTAGCATAGCAATGTAGCGAATCAATGTAATGCCTACCGTACTGTATCGTAAATAGCATCACGCTAGCTGAGCTACACATGCCCAGCTAGCGGAAAGTGGAAAGTGGAAAGAAACAAGCAGTGTGCATGCATCTTGGATTGTAACAGGAGCGGATTGTTTGAAACTTTACTAAACGTAACATACAGTAACTGATTACTTAAATTGCGAAACTAACACATTAAGTTCCTTGATACAAAAAAAAGTAAGTATTAGGTAGTAAGTATTAAGTAAGTATTAAGTAGTAAGTATTAAGCGTGAATGAGCAGAGCAGTCAATATGAATGCTCACACTGCATGAATGTTCAGATGGGAGTAGTAGCTATGATGGGGGATCAGTAGATTCAGAAGAGAGTAGAAGTCCATTAGCTAAATAACTAATCGTTGTTAAGTTCCAAATTCTGGTTAAACACCTTGTACTACCTTGCATATAATGGTTATGGCGAACAAATGTATGCCTATGTATTCCAATAAACACTTCATCAATCAATTCAACTCAGTTCAGAAATGAGTTGGGTCATCTCCAGTTATTCCTCTAACATGGAGTGAATCAATGTACTGATCTATATTGCAAAGATCATTTCAATGTTTGGGTCTACAATCAGACAATAAGAGTATGAAGCTGTCGTTTTCCCTGTTTGGGAGTAAGAGTGTACAGTTGTTCCACCTGGACTTCTTCTTGCTCAGTGAGAAGACATAAGGAACACAGCTCTTAGTTAACTAACACTAGGTGACTTGATGTTTAGGTGGTCTTGTTTAACTGGTTACTTTGTTTACTCCCAGGTGAATATCTTTAATGGTCTCAACATGCAGTCCATGATCAACTTCACTGGAGCCCAGGTAAGAGGATGGGGAAGCGAGGGTTTCTGGGTCACACAGGTGTATATTTTGAAAAGTTTACACTTTAATGCAATGTTTACTAAACTGTGAATTTGTTATAAATGTGTTTTATGTGTATACATGTAAAGTTAACATTAACCTATCATATACATATCATATATAAGTTAACATATCAAAGTGTTTTCCCTCTAATTGCACAAAAAAGTCAAATTATATAAATAATAATAATGACAAATAGACAAAAATAACGTGGCGTTATCTTGAAACAATGTAAGTGCCGTTGCTAACAGTCTCTTTAAAATATGGACTTTTTTTTTGGACTTTATTATGCGCAACCCACAGAGGACGATTCACGCTTCGTGTACCACAATCCACAAATATTTGGTAGTTGTTCCTCGTAAAATGATATCCACACGGATATTAAGAGATCCACAAATACACATTTTGAACTTGTAGCTTCTAAAATTATATCCACTCTTACTTTCAGAACAGATTGCGAATGTAACCAACTGTATTGTTAAAGGTAATATAACAATGCAGTGGTGCATCAACTCCAGGTCACAAGGAGACTGGCCCGTAAACTCTGACAAAAGGAATAACACACAGACACAGTGAGGCACGCTCAGACCCTTTATCCAACGATCAATCAATCAATCAGAGATTATTCACACAATACTAATAACACTGAACCTAAAACGCTGAACCCAAAAGAGGTCCACAAGAAAAACAACAAACTAAATAAAATGGGCACCCAGCAAGTCCCCGAGTGCACTCGAATCAATGAAAGGGGGGCGTTCCGTTCCTACCGCTACGCTACGATCAACCGTTCCTGAGCAGGGGCCAGTCGATGACAGGCTGCTCCAGCGTGGATCCGGGCTCTCCCAGAACGGGGGGGGGGGGGGGGTACAAACAAGTCAGGACTTTCCAGCGTTCACCTCCAATGCGAAGGCTTTTTTTGTTCTAAGTATCGTCAAATCCTCCTCTGTATCTTCTATTTCTTCCGTGATATCCTTTTCTTCGTTTCTCTTCAAGTTTCTACGTTCACTCTTCAATTCTATGTTCGCTCCTCAAGTTTCCACGTTCGCTCCTCAATTCTATCCGTTCGCTCCTTCTTCAAGTCTATTTTCTCCCGTCTCATCTCTCGATCTCTCTCTCTCCTACACGTTCAGCCGAGAACAACTTCTCCCGCTCTCGCCGGTTCTGTCGCGCTGCGATGACGCTACCGCCTGTCGCATGTTTTTGCCCTTTTAGGGAGCGTCAACAAAACACGGTCTCTAGTGAACCGTTTCAGTTAGGGGCCGTCGGGAATATATACTGGGAAATATATATATCACAGATACACACCATACACACTATATTATATATATTATAATAATATATATACATCATATATACACACATACATAATATATATATACACCCACACATATATCAGATACCGTGAAATAGCATGGGCTACACAAAGTTGAGTTTTGTACTGCAGCTGATCCGTAAAATAAAAAGATCTGCAAAATGTGGATGCGTACATAGCATACACCTGCAGATGGCGACATGCATGTAAAAGGAAGTGAGTTGTAACTCGCAGAAGACGATTCACATTACGTGTACCACAAACCACAAATATCGTTTTCTTGTCATTTATATATGGATATCCACACAAATATGTTGTGATGCACAAATACATAAAGTTGACTTGTGTTTCGTAAATTGCTATCCAGTCACTTTCAGAACAGATTAAGATATGTGAACTCGTCTGTACGCATTTGTGGATCTTGTTGAGATTTTTCCAATGTGCACTGCAACTGATCTGCAAAATCTGGCTGTGTACACAGCATCCACCTGTAGAGGGCGATATGTACTGATCTGTAAGTTTAGCTGCATACACTTCGTCCACCTGTAGAGGGCGATATGTGCTGATCTGTAAGTTTAGCTGCGTACACAGCATCCACCTGTAGAGGGCGATATGTGCTGATCTGTAAGTTTAGCTGCGTACACAGCGTCCACCTGTAGAGGGCGATATGTGCTGATCTGTAAGTTTGGCTGCGTACACAGCGTACACCTGTAGAGGGCGATATGTGCCCCTGTAGGCGGCAATATCCCCAAGGCTATTTCAAAGGCACTGTCGTATTAATAATCTCTCTGACAGAACTCAGTGTCTTAGTGTCTTGTGAACAACATGTCTTATGGAAATTTCCATTACAGAACGCTGACATTTAGTTGAAGTAGTTTTTTTCCTTTTTAATTTCTGAAACTCTTTAATAGGTTAAACATATTTTAATGGACCTTGAGAACCATAAAGGTCTATGTGGAGGAGCTAGGGCCACAGTGAGGAGCTAGGGCCACACTGAGGAGCTAGGGCCACTGAGGAGCTAGGGCCAAACTGAGGAGCTAGGGCCACTGAGGAGCTAGGGCAGGGATGGGCAACTGGTGACCCGCTGGCCACATGCAGCCCCCTCAATAAAAAATTGAAATTTAAAATACAAAAAGTATTTTTTTTGCAAAGGCAAACCCATGTGTCTAGTTTGCTTAGAAACAATATCCGTCTCTTAAGATTTCAACTTAAGTCGCCACTACAACTACTACAACTGCACTGAATATGACGCTAGTTGTTGCACTTAATGTTGGGCCGCTGTTTTTCAGTTTTGTGCCATCATTGAATGATGAAGTATGTGAGCCCTTTGCACTGAAAAAAATTAAAATGACTGTTGTTGTTTCTTTTAAAACAAAGGTATTATATTCAGGGGTGCACATAACTTTTTTAGTGAGTTACTCATTTGAGCATCAGGAGATGGTGTTCGGTACGCACTCCACACGTAGCGTCGTTTTGATAATGATAAAGGCGATTCCACCGAGGGTGGAGTTGTCGACCGGGGGTGGAGTTGTTGTCCGTTACTGTGTCTCACAGTAACGGACATTGCGATCAACTGATTTTGCGCAGTTCTCCAGTATATATCTCCATATATATATATATATACATCCCGTTAAATGACTGATGAGCTGTATGGTTAAGAGTTCAGATCGGACCTAAGAAGAGTCCGCTCTGTTCAGACCCATGAAGATAAGCCTGATATACAGTACATATCTATATGAATCTAATATATATACACATACATATATACACATATATATACATCTTGATCCCTGACTAAATGCTAATGTCAAAGTTTTGTAAATATATACGCATGTTAAGTTATATGTTAACACTGCATGTGTTAAATTAGCAAGGATGAAATAAAGTATAATGGTCTGTTTCTCTCTCTCTCTCTCCTCTCGCTCTCGCTCTCGCTCTCGCTCTCTCTCTCTCTCTCAGATGGCGGCCTACTTTGGCCACTCTGTAGTTGCTTCTGATGTCAACAACGATGGGTAGGTCTGTCTGTCTCTAGTGTAGTTAATGTGGTGATGGTGTTGTGTCTGTGTGTAGTTAATGTGGTGATGGTGTTGTGTCTGTGTGTAGTTAATGTGGTGATGGTGTTGTGTCTGTGTAGTTAATGTGGTGATGGTGTTGTGTCTGTGTGTAGTTAATGTGGTGATGGTGTTGTGTCTGTGTGTAGTTAATGTGGTGATTGTGTAGTTAATGTGGTGATGGTGTTGTGTGTGATGGTGGAGTCCCAGTGAGGTTAATGTGTTGTGTCTCTCAGGAGGGTAGATCTGTTGGTGGGAGCTCCTCTCTTCATGGACCGAGGCTCGGATGGCAAACTGAGGGAGGTGGGGCAGGTAAGACGCACGCACACACACACACACACACACACACACACACACACACACACACACACACACACACACACACACACACACACACACGTGTGTGTCAGTGTATCGTGGTGTTGGGGGTCAGAGGTCATGTGTTCCAGGTTTTGGGGGTCAAAGGTCATGTGTTCCAGGTGTTGAGGGTCAGAGGTCATGTGTTCCAGGTGTTGAGGGTCAGAGGTCATGTGTTCCAGGTGTGAGGGTCAAAGGTCATGTGTTGAGGGTCAAAGGTCATGTGTTCCAGGTGTCGGTGTACCTGGGGAGGGGGGGCTTCTCCTTCCGTCCCGCCCAGATGCTGACGGGCTCGGAGATCTACGCCCGCTACGGCTCAGCCATCGCGGCGCTCGGAGACCTGGACATGGACGGATACAACGGTACACACACTACACACATCTGGTTATATACAGATGTGTACACACACTACACACATCTGGTTATATACAGATGTGTACACACACTACACACATCTGGTTATATACAGATGTGTATACACACTACACACATCTGGTTATATACAGATGTGTATACACACTACACACATCTGGGGCCCGTTTCAGAAAGCAGGTTAAACAAACTCTGAGTTAAAACCTTAACTCTAGGTTGACCAACTCTGAGCTGTCAAACTCTGAGTTTTCGGTTTCAGAACAGGAGATAACACTTAGTTCAATCAACTCTGAGTCAAGGTAACCCTGAGTGAAGCCCGTGCATGAGGATATAAAAAGCCCTCATCAATGGAACACAGATAACATGATTCACCATGGAAACAAGTGATAGAAAGCCTCGATCCTACTTCTCCCGAGTGGAGTTGGAAATATTAATGACCGCATATGCAGAAAGTGAGCACATATATATTTTTAAAAAAAGCAATACTATGGCAGCAAAAAAAAAAATATCATGTCTCTAACAGCTCTTCCATCTCGTGCATCAGCAGGGGGGTCAGGATTATTATCTGGATCATTGGGGAGAAGAGTAGGACATTGGTCTCCTCTAATAGTGGCAATGTTGTGGAGAACCACACATGCCACTATAATGTCACAAGCCCTTTCTGGGGTGACCCTGAGCCTGCGAAGGCACTGGAACCGGGCCTTGAGTATCCCAATGGTCATCTCCACTCTGGCTCGTGTCCTGCAGTGAGCCAAGTTGTAGTGTTGCTGTGGGCCAGGGTCAAGGTCAGGGTAAGGGGTCAGCAGATAGCGCTGGCAGGGGTATCTGTCTCTGAGTAGGTAACCATCAAACTCTCTTTCAATTGCAATAGGAGGAAACAAAATATTGATCATAGTATATAGCTTTATACTGTATATAAACTCACCACGGGCAAATCTGGCACTCAGTGTAGACTCACGAAACATTCGTGAGTCATGCACAGACCCAAGCCACTTTGCTTCCACATTGTTGATCATGTGAGCTGCATCACATTTGATCTTCACAGTGGAGAGCAGTAATTAGCTGTATAGTGAAGTATATTTCATTTGGAATGTTAAAGGCTACTATTTAGGCCTACCTGTACATTAATGCTGTGGACAGATTTCCTATTCACATAATCTCCTTCATTTATTGAAGGAGCTATGATAGGAATGTGAGTGCCATCTATGCAGCCAATCATACCTGGAAACCCTAAAATATATATCAAATTGACTGATTAGTGCTTCAAGTCTCAAAGCTTTATGACATAAATTAATTATCGCTTAGACTGATACCTTCAATTCTGTGGAACTCTTCTTTGAGAAGTCTGGTGGGTCTGTGACTTGGGAACACTACAAACGTGTATAGTAGCCGTTTCAGAGCAAGTGTCACATTTCGGACAGCCCGACAGACAGTTGCCTTGGACACATGCTCTGCATCACCGACGTCATACAAAAAACTGCCTTTGGCAAAAAAACAAAGTGCAATACAAAGAATTTCCTTGGAACTGAGAGCGTGTCCACGATGTGAACGATGTGAGGGCTGAGAATATTGTTTATATAAATTATTGATGGTGCAGGGAAACGGAAACGCTCAAACAGGTACTCATCAGGGAATGATAAAACATCCAATCAGGGTCTAATAATCCTCTCCCGACTGAGATTTCTGCGGAGTATCTGCGTGCCTCGACATCAACTGGCTCTTCAATAAAAGGACACGCCATGTCTGCCACTGCCATCAGTCTGCAGGCTTCAACTTAAGAGCAGGAGAAACTCAGGGTTAGTTGAAGAAAACCTGCCAGCGAGCAGGTTAGGTTGACGGAGTATGTTGCCAGGGTAACTGACTCAGAGTTGAACTGGCTTTGTGAAACCGAAAAACCAGTTTCCCTCATCTCGGGGTTAACTAACTCAGAGTTTTCACTAAACCTGCTTTCTGAAACGGGCCCCTGGTTATTTACAGATGTGTATACACACACTACACACATCTGGTTATATACAGATGTGTATACACACTACACACATCTGGTTATATACAGATGTGTATACACACTACACACATCTGGTTATATACAGATGTGTATACACACTACACACATCTGGTTATTTACAGATGTGTATACACACTACACACATCTGGTTATTTACAGATGTGTATACACACTACACACATCTGGTTATATACAGATGTGTATACACACACTACACACATCTGGTTATATACAGATGTGTACACACAGTGTACACACAGGATGCAGTAAAAGCTGCTCTAAAGACGTTGATGACCCTCTCTGTCTCCAGACGTGGCGGTGTCCTCTCCCTACGGGGGGCCCCAGCAGCACGGGCTGGTCTACATCCATAACGGAGGCCCCGGGGGGCCCTCCCCCTCGGCCTCACAGGTACAGCCTTTAACGGAGGCCCCGGGGGGTCCTCCCCCTCGGCCTCACAGGTACAGCCTTTAACGGAGGCCCCGGGGGGCCCTCCCCCTCAGCCTCACAGGTACAGCCTCGGATGTGTGTTCAGAGATGACTTGGGTTATGTATCATAGATGTATTATAGATATTCTATGTATCACAGATTATAGCTGTTGTGTTTATGTATCATAGATTATAGATGTTGTGTTTATGTGTCATAGATTATAGATGTTGTGTTTATGTATCATAGATTATAGATGTTGTGTTTATGTATGTATCATTGATTATAGATGTTGTGTTTATGTATGTGTCATAGATTATAGATGTTGTGTTTATGTATCACAGATTATAGATGTGTTTATGTATCATCGATTATAGATGTTGTGTTTATGTATCATAGATTATAGATGTTGTGTTTATGTATGTGTCATAGATTATAGATGTTGTGTTTATGTATCACAGATTATAGATGTTGTGTTTATGTATTATAGATGTTGTGTTTATGTATCATAGATTATAGATATTGTGTTTATGTATCATAGATTATAGATGTTGTGTTTATGTATGTATCATAGATTATAGATGTTGTGTTTATGTATCATATATTAGGTCCTGCAGGGGGTTTGGGCGTCCAGCTACATGCCTGCTAGCTTTGGCTACGCGATCACTGGCAACACTGATATAGACCGAAACGGATACCCAGGTACACACACACACACACACACACACACACACACACACACACACACACACACACACACACACACACACACACACACACTCACACTCACACACACTACTATTCAGAATATTCTCTCTCTCTTGTCCTCCAGATCTTATAGTTGGAGTGTTTGGGGCGGACAAGGCTGTTTTATACAGGTAACCGCAGAGAGAGAGAGAGAGGCTCCTCACTAACCCCTCGACCTGCTCTGATAACAATTATACTGAACTCCTGCTGCTGTCTGCTGCATGCTCCCCCTCTTCTCTCTCCTCCCCCCTCCCCCCCCCCCCCGGGTCACACAGTGGGTCTGTGTGACCCGCTGTGTCTCTACTGGCTCTTGATGTTTTATTTACTAGTGTATTATTATTATTATTTATTATTATAGTACGTGTGTGTGTGTGTGTGTGTGTGTGTGGACTCCAGGGCTCGTCCTGTCATCGGTGTGAACGCCACCCTGGACATCACTCCTCAGATCCTCAACGCAGAAGACAAGAACTGTACCCTCCCTGGAACTAGCACCAAGGTGTCCTGGTAGGTACACACACAAGCACACAGGCACACACACACACACACACACACACGCGCACAGGCACACAGGCACAGTGTACACGTGTGAGTTTGTGAAGGTGTGTTGTGGTTCAGTTTCAGGGTGAAGTACTGCCTGGAGGCCGGCGGGACGGGAGCTCCAGGCATCCTGAGTAAGACCATCCTACTGCCACGTCTCTCCTCCACTGTCTCTCCTACTGCCACTGTCTCTCCTCCACTCTCCTACTGCCACTCTCTCTCCTCCACTGTCTCCTACTGCCACTGTCTCTCCTCCACTGTCTCCTACTGCCACTGTCTCTCCTCCACTCTCTCTCTGCCCTCTGTTGTGTGTGTCCTCTCTCTGCCCTACTGAGGCTGATGTTGGGTGTTGTGTTAGCGTCCCTCTGATCTGTAGCCTGACTGAATTGGTTGTCAGGTTTCAGGGTGGATCTGGTTCTGGACCGTCTGAAACACAAGGAGGCCACCAAGCGCGTCCTGTTCCTCCACAGCGGAGCCTTCCAGTACGCAAAGAACATGAGCGTATCCAACCGCCGCGGGTTTGCCTGTGAGGAGCTGGAGGCCTACCTCAAAGTGAGCTCCTGGGAGCACTGCCAACACCTAGCTGCTAACACCTAGCTGCTAACACCTAGCTACTGACTGACTGTCTAGTGTCTCTAGCGTGAAACTAAAGTCCGAAGATGGACTACAACAAGCGCTCTTTCAATCCATACGTTTTTGTCATATTGATATATAAACAGCAAGAATCACTTAGGTCGGACTTGGCCAACGGGAATATTTTAGGCCACTTGAATCTCAAATGTGAAATATGAAAAAAAGAGGCTTAACTTAAGTTGATGTTGAAGTTAACTGCCCCCAGTAGTCTTCTTAAATTTTATTTTCTTCTATTTTTCTGCTTTACCATGTCTCTCATAACTTTGTTGGTGGCCTGTTGTTTTAAATATTGCCGCTGTAAAGGATTATGGGATACCAATATCTCCTTTCCTTTGTAAAGTTTGGTCAGGAGTAACCTATGCCAAAGGTGGGTTAAAGGATGCATCGAAGCTCAAACAGTTCTGGGTAATCTCGTTAGGAAAAGAAAAAGCAGAATCCGTGGAGACCCATAGACGCTAACACCTAGACGCTAACACCTAGACGCTAACACCTAGACGCTAACACCTAGACGCTAACACCTAGACGCTAACACATAGATGCTAACACCTAGACGCTAACAGATAGACACTAACACATAGACACTAAACTATAGACGCTAATGCGAGAGAGCCCATATCACAAGGATTTGGAGTTAGCGGCCCCTGAGGAGGTGAAACGACCCAAATCAATGTCCTACCCCCATATCAATACACCTCGGACCAAACTAAAATTATAAAGTTACCGCTAAACTCCAAAAGAGCTAAGAAAATAGCTTGTCAGCAAGACAAAATAATAAAATGTGTGCACCCGGTGAATCAAAACACTATTTTCATCTGGCCTGTGTTCTACCTTTTAGCAGTATATTTCAATGATCTTGCGCCATGTGTTTCATGTGAATATATTGCTCATTCAACATATCTTCAACGGAGCATCCGCAGTGTGGTGGTGGGGTTGGGACCACTGACCCATGTTAGCATGAGGTGGAGGTCAAAGGCCAGCAGCTCTGCCAGAACCCAGCCCATCTCCCTCTGTCTTTGTCTTAGGATGAGGGGGAGTTCCAGGATAAGATCACCCCCATCTCCGTGGCGATGGAGTTCAATCTGGACTACCAGCTGTTAGCGGACAGCACCGGCCTGCTGCCCATCCTGGACATGAAGGCTCCTTCCAACCTCACCAAACAGGTCTGACCCCGCGCTGACCTCCAGCGCCTCACACATACTGGGCTCACAATAGAACAAGTGATCTTTTTTTGCTCCCCCCACCCTGGGTTGAGACCCCCACTCTCTGCAGAGGTCTGGTTAGCCCAAACACTTTAGTGCACCCCTTGAATCCTTCAATGCATGCAGAATGAAGGTGGCAAGCTCTACGCTGCGTAGGAAATGAACAAACGTCCTGTGAACTGCTATATGACATGACCAACCAGGCAGGTAGCTCAGCTATAGCTAAACTACAACGGGCGGGTGACAGCAGCTGTTATCTCCTCTAGGCTCACATCTTGCTGGACTGTGGTGATGACAACATCTGTAAGCCCGACCTCAGGCTGTCTGTGAAGAGGTAAGTCCTCCTTAAAGGGTGTGCAGGCTACTCAGCCAGTCAAACTTCCACCGCACTCACTGCAACCAATACAACTGGGTGGGGCGTTATTCAATTCAATCCACTTTATTCATCCCCGAAGGGGGATTTAAAGGGCACAGCACAGTAGCGACAAAAGAGACAAACACAAGTGGCACACACACTGCATAATCAACACACACATAGGTCAGTGTTGAGCATTACGGAGCTGGACAGCCCTGGGGAAGAGTTAGTTAAGTGTAAGGATGAGGGTGAGTTTTGGTTAAGTGTAAGGATGAGTGTGTTTCACCCAGCAGCTCGCCGTGCGGTGTGTTGTGTTACAGTGACAGGAAGCAGCTGTACACGGGTTAGGGTTAGTAGGGTTAGGGTTAGTGGGGTTAGGGTTAGTAGGGTTAGGGTTAGTAGGGGTAGGGTTAGTAGGGGTAGGGTTAGTAGGGTAGGGTTAGGGTTAGTAGGGTTAGGGTTAGTGGGGTTAGGGTTAGTAGGGTTAGGGTTAGTAGGGTTAGGGTTAGTAGGGGTAGGGTTAGGGTTAGTAGGGTTAGGGTTAATAGGGGTAGGGTTAGCAGGGCTCCAGACTAACTTTTTCACAGGTAGCACTGGTGCCACCTAGCTTTTCATTTAGTAGCACCAAAACAAATTAGGTAGCACCATATTTTTCTTTGTATAGCGTGTTATTAATACATGACCTTATGTTGATGAAAGATTGACAATGACCCAAACTTGATATTTGCAAAATATTTTAATCTGAATTTCAACATTCCGAACATTCTGAACATTCAACTTACAACGGTAACTTAAAGCACACTGAACTTGGACTAACAGCAGCATTCATTTCGTCCCGGCTGCAATTCATCTCATTCTAGGGGCCAGCTCATATAGTTAGGCCTCCTGCTCCTCTTTCCCTGGGAGAACCACTGCTTCACATCCTGCCTGGCATCATAGTCCTCCAGTTGTGAAGGATTGCCACACCTATCTGCCTAATGCCACACCTACCTGTGTGGCATGCAGTGGAATGGGACAATTAAGGACCCAATCTCTGCTTGAAGGAGGGCTATCACTCCACCTCTGTGTCCCAGATTGACAGCTGCACCGTCTGCACCCATGGCTACAATTTTTTCCATCCAGTTCTCACATTTTGGACCACAGCTAGAAAAGGCTTTCTTGGCTGCAGCATAAACACCTTAAATTAAGCACATAACATGGAATATTTATATTTTTCTCTCTCTCTCTCACACACACACACACACACACACACACACACACACACACACACACACACACACGTTATTCTGTGTGTTTTTATAAGATACCTGGGCATGATGACATTAAATAATAATTTAATTCAAAAGGAAATTATAATTAACCTATAGAGCATTTTTCCATATAGTTATTATCATTTGGCTATATGAAACAGAAATGAGACACACTCCTTACCTTCTGCATGGGCATGTTCAAGCTCAATATGGCCAATAAGTGTTAGCAGTATTACATTCTCACAGCGGAATAATTATTCTAATACATGCCTTCTCTTTAGCCGTCAACTGGCGTAGTTTATTATAGAACAGACACACGCTCTTCAAGAGCTGAGTGCAGAGAGAGAGAGAAAGTTGGCGGGAGTATTCTCTTATACAGAGTCACAGACATGGCGCAACAGCGCCTCCTCTTGGTTCTGAACAGATAACTACAGTTACATACAATCATACATATATCAACAATAAATTAACAATAAGAATATTGCACGGTTTTCCATCTTCAACGATACGGGCATATATAATCTCGCACTCTTTGGTGGATTTGTCAGTGGAACCGTCAAGCGTGAACGAGAGGTAGGGGGCGGATGCGACTTTGTCAGCGGTCTTTCCATTGAGTGTCTCTGCTGTAACTCCCATAAATTGTGCACACGCAGTGTCGTTGGAATATGTGGGGTTGACGTTCAGTCCGTTCTTCTTCATTAGTATGATCTGTGATTTGAATTTTGTGAGTTCCTATTTAGCGATGTTGTAGGCGGTGTTAAACTTGATGATCATTTGTTCATTCTCCGCCGAGCGGAGAATGAACAAAGCACTCCAGCACCAACAACAGCCTCATTTGTTTCCTCCTCCGACACATTTTTCTTCTTAAAATAATCTACTATCGACCGCTTCATATCTGCTTTGTTTAAATTCTTTAATTTAGTGCGATCATTCAGTGAGCGCGCTGCGTGTCCGTGCGCGTGCACGACTGTGCACGTAACGTGTGCAGACAGACAGGCAGGCAGAGACAGGGAGCGAGAGAGAGAGGAGAAATAGGACTCACAGGAATGAGCCAGAAAGTAATATTTTATTTTTCAACCACAATCATTAATGCACTAACATAGCCGCGGGAGTGGGGAGAGAAAGAAAAAAAAACTTTTTTTTCTCGTCCTCCTGCAAGTAGCACCGGAGCGACCTCATTCAATTTTAACTCGCACCTTAAGAAATTAGGTCGCATATGCAACCTAATAGGTCGCACTCTGGAGCCCTGAGGGTTAGTGTTAGTAGGGGTAGGGTTAGGGTTAGTAGGATTAGGGTTAGCGTTAGTAGGGTTAGGGTTAGTAGGGGTAGGGTTAGTAGGGTTAGGGTTAGTGGGGTTAGGGTTAGTACGGTTAGTGGGTCTCAGCTGTGTGTGTTGTGTTAGGGTTAGGGTTAGTGGGTCTCAGCTGTGTGTGTGTTGTGTTAGGGTTAGGGTAAGTGGGTCTCAGCTGTGTGTGTGTTGTGTTAGGGTTAGGGTTAGTGGGTCTCAGCTGTGTGTGTGTTGTGTTCCAGCGACAGGAAGCAGCTGTACATCGGTGACGACAACGAGCTGACGCTGGAGATCAGCGCGGAGAACTGGGGGGAGGGGGCGTACGAGGCGGAGCTGCGCGTGTTCCCCCCCCCCCAGGCCGACTACACCACGGTGGTCCGCAGCCAGGTAGGCCGCAGCGTCACTACAGCCCACATGTGTGAGACCTCCTGGTTAGAGGCCGGACACATTAAGGAACAACAGAGAGCCCACTCTGACTGGCTGGGCTCCTGAGTGACACAAACCAGCGCCGCCCGGTTGGCTGGCTGGTGTGGGGGGCGGGATTTGGTGTTGAGAGGAAGAATCTTGTAAACTAAGAGATACTTCCTGGCCAGAATTTATTTTTAATTATTATTATTATTATTATTTTTTTTTTTCAGTTATAGTTAAAGTTATCAGTTATTTATAATTTATTGATAACATTATTGTACTGGGCCAGGCTATGTTCTGGGTGGTACTGAAGTACCGGGCCAGGCTATGTTCTGGGTGGTGATGTACCTGGTTTTTGCAGGCTCTATCCAGGCTGTCATGTAACTCCAAGAAGGATAACGAGACCAGAGTGGTGGTGTGTGAGCTGGGGAACCCCATGAAGGGAGGAGCCAAGGTCAGTCAACACATTGACCCATTACACGTTTTAAGTCTTCTGAACCACACCTCTTACTGCATCGGCCCCGTCCAAGCTGGTTTAAACTTGTTCTCTCATCTAGTGATCAACCGATATATCGTTTTTTTTTTTACTTTATAATTTATTTTTACTTTATAATTTATTTTTTATTTTATTTTTTTCCCGGCATGATTTACAGACGGTTCAATAAATGTTCCTTTTTTAAATTGAGACTTATAACATTTGTTATCATCATTGTGTCATTTTTATGATGTAAATTGAGGGAGCAAAAGCAGTATCGGCTTAGCCTGGAGATCCAGACCCACATCTGAGAGCTGTAGGGTCTGGCAACGAGTGATGAAAACGGCCCAACTCGAGGGGCGGCACCAAGCATGCATTTGAAAATATCACTGCACGCAATTGGATAACGCTACGACCAATCAGAAGAATACAAGGGGTGACGTATCCAGACCAGCCGAGCTAACCAATAAATAAGACTTGTACTGTATCCGGTCGGTAAAACAGCAACGCTTTTGGCCCGCCTATATCAGATACACTGATTGGTTATTGTTCTGGGGCAGGGGAATCGGGGAGTGAGTATATTGCTCGTTCCCAGAGTGACTCACTGAGCAAATTCTAATTGTGCTCTCGCGAGAACTCTGGATTTCCAGGGTAGTATCGGCTCCAAATATCAGCCCAAGAAAATCGGTATCAGTGTATCGGCCCTAAAAAATCCATATCGTCGATCCCTACTCTCATCCACTCATCCACTTAGTATAGGGATTTATTAGTTAACAATCCATAGTCAACTATTGAAGGAACTTGTCATTCTGAGAATAGAGGGAGTTAGTTATGCCAACCTATTCCTCTTTCATGTGTTGAATGGCTGTTGTTACATCCTGCTGCGCTGTGATTGGCCAGGTCCAGGCGGAGCTGCGCTTCAGTGTCCACCAGCTGTCAGAACTTGACACGTTCGTCCAGTTTGACCTGCAGATCTTCAGGTAGACCCCCGTTTGTCCCTGGTAGTCTCTGGTAGACCCCGAGTCTCTGGTAGACCCAGAGCCTCTGGTAGACCCTGTGTCACTGGTAGACCCCAAGACTCTGGTAGACCCTGAGTCTCTGGTAGACCCTGTGTGTCTCTGGTAGACCCTGTGTGTCTCTGGTAGACCCCGAGTCTCTGGTAGACCCCGAGTCTCTGGTAGACCCTGTGTCTCTGGTAGACCCTGTGTGTCTCTAGACCCTGTGTCTCTGGTAGACCCTGTGTGTCTCTGGTAGACCCTGTGTCTCTGGTAGACCCTGTGTGTCCCTGGTAGACCCTGTGTCTCTGGTAGACCCTGTGTCTCTGGTAGACCCTGTGTGTCTCTGGTAGATGTCTTTTCATGGTGAATGATGCTGAAGTAGAGTTGTGTGGTTTCAGCTCCAACCAGTTCAACAACAGCAGCCCGCTGGTATCCAGCAGGACCAACCTGACTGTGCTGGCCAAGGTCAACATCAGAGGGTGACCGACACACACACACACACACACACACACACACACACACACACACACACACACACACACACACACACACACACACTTATCTCCTACCCCCCCCATACAAACACAAACTAACACATTATGACAAAATACAAATCCAGACTGGATATCGACTATACACTGTTGTGTTAATTTACTGTGCGTGCGTGTGTGTGCGCAGTGTGTCTGCTCCAGACCAGGTGTTGTTACCAATAGCCAACTGGAAGCCCAGAACCCCCCCGGTGACAGGAGACGACATCGGACCCCAGATACTACACGTCTACGAGGTACTCACTCACTCACTCACTCACTCACTCACTCACTCACTCACTCACTCACAATTTGATGTCATCTGTCTCCAGCTTCGCAACAGTGGTCCCAGTACATTCAGTAAGGCCATGCTGGTGGTGGACTGGCCATATCTCTATGGCAACGGCTCTCTGCTTGACATCATTACCTATGAGGTGGACGGACCAATCAACTGCACCACAGATGTGGAGATAAACACCTTCAACGTGTCTGTAAGTTACACACACACATTGTGTTTCTGCTGTTCATTGGGTTTAAGGTAGAGCTTGATGAGGTAGGAGGAGGATATCTGGAAGGGTTAGGGTTAAGGTTAGGGTTAGATAAACCTTGAAAATAATGGCAAGATATAATTATTAAATAACGAATAAGGAATCACTCAGTTGAAGCTCTACTGGGAGAGTCTGACACAAGAACTCAGAACATTAGTTCTGGTTATGCGGCTGTATTGTTCCATTTCAGAGAGGTATCATTTGAGGACATGTTCACTGGCATCATAATCATTTGAAAGAAGGAATAGTAATGAGTCAAGAAGTTTAGCACTCCCATCTGTGGGTATTGTGTCCGACACACAGCACAAACTTATTTATATTATAGCCTATCGTAAAGTGAAATCAAT